>NC_059329.1:68898654-69546654 GCF_018350155.1 Leopardus geoffroyi | reverse complement strand
ATTTTTTTTTTTTTCTTGGTTTAATTGTAAAAACACATACAAAGCCCCTTTGAAATCCGGCTCCAAGTTTTAAAATATGTGCATTTACTTACCATCCCAAGAAGCCTCAGGCAGTACTGGGCATCCGGGCCAGCTACCTGTCAGAGCTGTCTGAGACACCCTGGGCTCTCCCAAAAGTGCACGGTTCCTTGGGTGGGAGTTTGGATCTGGAGCTTGAGATGTCTAGAAACGGGACCTCCTTGATTTTCTTTCCTTCATTGAATGAAGAGGAAAAAAGAAGTGCCAGGGTTGTGCTGGAGAGAGGTGTTTTGTTCAAGATGGGCTGGGGAGGGGGGCACCGAAGGTGCAGGGCTTTTCCTCATATCTTGCCAGCTCGGACCTTTCTGCAGCCACACTGGCAGGGAGTCGATCAATCCCTGCGGGACCCACAGTCCTTTGCTTTTGGCCTCTTGGCCACAGCCCAGCTCAACAGGGGGAGGGTCCAGCTTTGTCCGTGGAGGGCTTGATGTGTGGGGTCCCACCTTTGGGGGCCCTCATGCTGTGGGAATCTTGCAGGCTCCCCTTCCCACGTTCACACAGGTCTGGCTTCTCTGGTGTTGCCTCTGTGAAACTCAAGAATGTCCCTGTACCAACGACTCAGGGCCAGATCTGTTCTCTCCTTACTCGAAGGGCCAAAGGGAGGGCAATGGGCACAAAAAGAAATGGTTTTCTTATTTTGTTGTTGTTTATGAATTGAAAACGTATATCTTTCTTCTGGAAACATCTGAGAGGTCTCACAGAAAGCATGACGCAGGAGAACGCGTGTAAACATCGTACGGAGTGGTCTCCTCGGCCGGAGCAGAATATTTGCTTTCAAAGGCTATAATGGGCATGGAGCAGTGGAAAGAAAACATACGAGCTTCCATTTGGGGGTCCAGGCAACACTGGGCCTCCATTATCCTCATGGCTTTTTAGAGCGCTCTAATGGGAGATGTCCTCACCACTATCGGACAAAGACATTGAGGCTCAGAGAAATGCAAGAAACTGCCCAAAGACCCGCCGCTATTCAGTGCTAAAATCAGGGTCGGAATCCAGACTGGGGTAGTCTAGATCCCTCAGCCCAGCCACTGCATAGAATGCCTCTCCTATACTGTTACCCCCCTCAACCATTCATCCCTGCACTCCCTAGCCACTGAGGCAAAGCTAAATTAGACGCAGGCTAATGAATCTCAGCCCTCAGGTGCACAGGTGGGTTTTCTGGGGTGGTTTTGCTTTAATTGTGAACGCCCGTCAACGGGGAGGGAGGCACTGCCTCACAGGGGCCGCTTTCCTTAGTTACGAGGATTGCTTTCTCCTGGTGTGCATTTCCGCTCGCAAGCCCCGAATCGTGGTTCCATCAACTGTGAAACACTTCAGCTCTCTCATTTTGACACCTGTGTGCTTTGGGGCCTGCCTGTAGGAGGCTGCAAAGTCCTCCGGGGAGCTTCTCAAGGCAACCCCGTCTACAGAAGTGCTAGAAGCCCATCAGGAATGTGGACGAGTGCTCACCGAAGATGCTTTTCATTAAGCCGGAATCGATGCTGAGCTCCTCGGGACAACAGGGCTCCCAAGACAGGAGAGAGAGCTGTTGGATTATTGTAAAAAAGGAGATGGGGGGTGGGGGTGGGAAACGAGGTTTCAAAAGTCCTTTCTTTGCTTGGTGAGAGACGCGGCCTAGGTCACAGCCCTTGGGCGGATGGGAGTTTTCCTGTTTGCTGCCCTCCCTGCCCTTGGGAGAGCCAGCACCAGCTCCCGGACGCAGCCCTGGGGAACTTTCCACCTGACAAAGCCAAGGCTGAAAAGAAAGGTCTTTTCCTTTTTTTTTTTTTTTTTTTCTCTTCTCTTTGCAGACCGAACTTGTGAAGAGTGTGCCTTTTTGAAACTAGGTAGATCAGGGTTCAAATCCCCATTTTCTCACTTCATAGCTGGATCAAGCTAACATTTGTTGAATCCGGTTTTTCAGCAGGAACATGCAGATGAAAACACAGCCCTTGCTGGCGTGCTCTAAGGATTAGAGGCAACCGGTGGAAGGGCTCCCGCCTGACCCCACAGGGGTCTGATTCCGTGCTGAAGGACAGGCTTCACTGGAATAGCACGGGCCACACACTACCTGGCCGCAGTTGGGGCTCAGGAGCGTAGAGTTTCACAGTGAACGCAAACAGACAACCGGCCAACAGCACCCCCCACTCCTGTCGCCTGCTCTCCCCCCCCCCCAGTCCCCCCAGCCCCTCCATGAACTTCAGAAAAGTTTACTTCAAACCTAGTCCTCTAGGGCGAGAAGGCCTTAAGCGGCAGTTTACTGCCCTCTGCTGTCCGCCTGGAAAATTCCCTGGATGCTTTCAGCAGCTTGGCCAGCCTTAAAATCCCAAGGAGCTTGGCACGCAGCACTTGCCCGATCCTTCTGAGAGGTGCACCCCACAACAAGGGAAGCACACAATCTGAGGGGTCCGGTGAAAAATGCAGGGCACCTTATGGGAAAGCGTCTTAAGAATTTCAAGACAGACACAACAGAAGGACGAGCACATTTGAGGGTGGTGCCCTTTGCGGCTGCGCGTGTTCCACGCCCGTGAAGCTGGCTTTCCCTGGTTCTTACCTCCTCCTGGCATTGACCTTCTGGGTCTATGGTATAGTCTCAATAGCTCCCTGAGGAACGGAAATTTAGTAGAGCGTGTCTGGGGAGAAGAGGTGGGGAAAGGGTGCCCCCATTCCTCCCCCCTCCTCCTGTCACAAGCCAGACCCGGGGAGGGGGGCGACTTTCTCCTGGCTCTAACACAGCAGAACCGCACATCTGATCTCTCCCCTGCGTGCTGCCGGAGTGTGAGGAAGCCAGGGAGAAACAGCACGCCTTGTCCTGGCCTTGGGAACCGATTCAGACTCAGAAACCGGACAGATGGGGATTCAGGTATCAACATTATTGCAAACAGTCTACGCTGGAGGACAGAGCCCTCCCTGTGACTCAAGTGCATGCTAAAGCTCACCCTCAAATTCCGCCAGGAGAGCCCCACCTGGATGAGAATGTGCAGCAACGGCTGTCACCCACTGACCGGGGAATTCACTGTACCTCCGTGGGCACAAGTAAGGAATAGAGCAAGATGCCAAGAGTAATTAGAGAAAAAAATCCCTCGCCATGGAAACCAGAGCAGTGGAGAGAGTTTCCCCTGCATTAGTGAGGGACTAACTAGGAAAAGAGAAACCACTTGGAGTATTTACAACAAAGGGAATTTGATGCAGGGAATTGGTTTCACAGGCGGTGGAGGTGCTGAGAGGTTAAAGCACAAGATGAGCAGGAAGAGGACGTCACTCCCACTTGCAGGACGAGGAGTGAATGGATAAGCTGCCCCCAGCTGCGGTGGGGGGAGGCGTCAGACCACTGGCAGAAGCTGGAACCCTGTGGGTCCCTCAGACAGGAGCTGGAGCCCTGGAGGAAACACAGCCGATGCTCTTCCTGGAATGAAAGAGGGGAAACAAACTCCATATAGAATGGAGTTATCTTTCCATAGGTTTATTGGCCATGCAGATTCTTTTGGGGGGAAATGACTGTTTAAGTCTTTCTCTATTTTTGACTGAGTTATTTTTACATATTGATTCATGATGTCTTTTGTATATTATTTTCCCTCGTTATACATATTACAGATATCTTTTAGCTTGGGGCAGTTACTTTCACTATCGTTATAATTAATGGAATTTATGAATTGTAATTAAATTTATCAAATTTTCCTTATTGGGTCTTCCTTTTATCTCTTTTAAGAACTCCTTGCCTAATCAAAAGTTTTGAAAATATTCTATGTTTACTTTTAGATACTTTATAGTTCTGCCTTTCTTACGTCTATCTTTAACTTATCTTTAATTGATTTCAGGGCATGTTGTAAAGTCAAGATACATTTTCGTTCTTCCTGGTGGTTAAGCAATGTCTCCCCCAGCAGTTACTGAATAGTCTATTCTTATGCCACTGATCTGTAGTGCCATTTTCGTCATGTATCGAGGTTTTATATATGCTTGGATCTTTTTCTGATCTCCCTATTCTATTCTGTTTGTTAATTTGTCTCATCCTGCATTATCAGCACACAGTTTTATTTAGTAGGGCTTTATAATAAGTACCAATGTCTTGGTAGGGTTAGTCTCCTATGTCAGTCACAGAATCAGGACACAGAAATCACACCAGTTACTATAACAGGGAAAATGTAATATAAAGAATTGTTAACTAGTCGAAAGGGCCTAACTA
This sequence comes from Leopardus geoffroyi, assembly GCF_018350155.1. Taxonomy (NCBI): domain Eukaryota; kingdom Metazoa; phylum Chordata; class Mammalia; order Carnivora; family Felidae; genus Leopardus; species Leopardus geoffroyi. The sequence goes on along the minus strand of NC_059329.1, from coordinate 69,542,414 downwards.
CTAAAAGGGGTAAAGGAAGACTCAAGGAGTCCCGATATAGCAGGCAGCGCCTATCTCCATGCTGAAGAAGTGGGGACAAAGAAGGAACTAGAACCTTTGGAGAACCACATGCCTTCCCAACCGAAGGCCGAGGTATATGCAGCCTGCTCGTTGCAAAGAAACCTGACAGGGCGTATGGGCCCGAGCTGGTGTGTAGAATGGTCCACTGTTGCCATGGGGTATGGAGCTAGTCTGTGGAAACTGCCTCCTTGGCGGAGACACTTGCCTCAGGGCATAGTCAGAGCCACAGTAGAAGTGGCCTCATGGAGCCCCATAGAAGCACCTGCCGTGGGGGTAGGGGTGACCTGTGGGCACAGCTGGAGCTGCCTCACCAGGGCTGCTGGGCTACTGCGCTAAATAACGGTAATGGAGGACTGAGCCCAATGCCTTCCTGTCGCTGCTGTCGTGCAGTATAACTCCAGTGCCCTCTATTGGCAAAGCAAAACATTTTGCCAACCGGCAAGGAAGAAGTCTTTAGTGTCCAGCTCCAGTCTCCCGAAGAGGGCCGAGAAGGCGGATTTGGAGGTAAGAGAAAATTAATTGATAACTGGCACAATCTTCTAGCTTGTTCTTACCTTCAAAAGTTTCTTAACTATTTTTGGTCCCTTGCACTGCCATGCACGTAAGTGAGGGAGTGGAGAGAATGGAATTTTTACTTGGATTTCACTGAATCTATAGATTTAGTTGGTGGAACTGACGACTTTACGCAATTGATTCTTCCAGTTCATGAACATTTGGATCTCTTCATTTACGTAGGTCTTCTTTAAAGCCTTTCAATAGCACTTATATCATTTTCGCCACAAAGATCTCTTATGACCTCTGTTAGGTTTGTACTTTAGTACTTCAGATGTTTTAAGGAAATTTTCTATATCTTAATATTATGCAAAAATGCAATTTATTGTTGGTACATTGTTTTGTATGCAGCAACATGTTAAACTTACTTCCAAATTCTAGCAACCTATCCATATATTCTTTTCGATTTTCTACATGTACAAGTTTATCTTCTAAGAATAATGACAGATCAGATTCCCGTTATGTATTTTCTTATTCTTGCCTTACTGTCTAGAGCCTCAGTATGTTGAGCAAAAGCGGTAGATACAGACATCTTGACCTCATTCCCAACATTGAAAGAAATGCTACAGCTGTCAGCTCACTATTTTGTAGATACCTTCCATCAGTTCAAAACGGTTTCTTCTAGGGGCGCCTGAGTGGCTCAGTTGGTTGAGCGTCCGACTTCAGCTCAGGTCATGATCTCGAGGCCAGTGAGTTCGAGCCCCGCGTCGGGCTCTGTGCTGACAGCTTGGAGCCTGGAGCCTGTTTCAGATTCTGTGTCTCCCTCTCTCTCTCTGGCCCTCCCCCGTTCATACTCTCTGTCTGTCTCTCTCTCTGTCTCAACAATAAATAAATGTTAAAAAAAATTAAAAAAAAAAAAAGGTTTTTTCTAGTCCTAATTGGCCAAGAAGTTTTCAAAAAATTATGCGTGGACATTGAACTCTATCAGGTACATCTATCTTCTTCTATTGAGATGATCTGTGATTTTTCTTCCTTCATCTGTTGATGTGTATCACATGGGTTGACTTCCTACTGTAAACCAACCTTGCTTTCCTGGAATGAACCCCATTTTGTTATCATGCATTATGCTTTATACATATTGTTATACTCAAATTGATAATAGTTTGTCAATTTTATGCGTATGAGAGAGATTAACCTTTTCCTTTTCTCATATTGTCCTTGTTGGTATTCTAGCCTTATAAAATAAGTTGGGGAGTATATTTGGAATCAAATTTTAGGGGTGCTTGGGTGGCTCAGTTGGTTAAGCATCCGACTCTTGATTTCGGCTCAGGTCATGCTCTCACGGTTCATCAGCTCGAGCCCCGTGTCAGGCTCCGTGGTGACAGTGTGGAGCCTGCTTGGGATTCTCTCTCTCCCTCTCTTTCTCCCCCTCCCCTACTTGCACTCTCAAAATAAACATTAAAAAAAAAAACAACCTTATGCGTCTTCTCAGATACCTCTGACTGCCTCCTGTCTATGCCTTGACTGACATCCCACACATGCCAGGTTTTCCCTCCACTTTTGGACTTTAATGAAACACCACCACATTACAAGATATGGGATCTGAATTCCTGAACAGCTGCTAATAGGTGGATGATGCCACCCAGAGGGACAGGCAATTGTATCTCTATGGGGTGATGACCCGTGAGAACTAGGAGATGGGAAGTTACCGGACAGCCAAATTACTCTCCCATTGACTACTTCAAGATATGGTTCTTCCTGGAATCCTTTCCAGAAGGGTCCACATGCCAATAGCCCATAGTCTCACATGCTGAATGACCTAATATTCTATTCAATACATAAATGTGGCACACTGCATTTCCCTTGTTTTACTTCCATTTTCTTCTCATCTACTCTGTTGGAGTTTGCATTTCCCAAATAGTTTTAGTATCTTAATCCTTGTCTCAGGCTCTGCTTTCTAGAAGACCTAAGCTTAGATAGTTCTATGCACTGAAATATTTTGTGTAAGATTGCAGGATTTTGTTCCTTTGAAGTTTGATAATGCTCCCTAGTAAACTATCTAGGCCTGGGTTTTTCTGTTGGGAACTAGTGTTTCATTTTCTTTAAGGGTTTTAACACTGTTCTTTTCAGAATTTCTATTCCTTTGTGAGACATTTTTCCAAAGTTATAGTTTTCTAAGAACTCATCACTTTTATCTATCGTTACACATTTATTGACATAAAGTTTATATCTTTATTTCATTTATCTTTTATTAATATCTGTAAGATCTATAGTGATGTTCCTATTTTCATTGCTGTTACTGTTGTTCGGTTGGTTCTCTCTCTCTCTTTTCCTTATCAATCTTGCTAAGGGCTTGTATATTTTATTAGTGTTTTTGAATAACCAACTTTTGACTTTGTTGATCTCTAACATGTTTGTTTTCTATTTCATTACTCATTATTTATTAGTTCCTTCTATTTTTTTTTGTTCTTTTAACTTCATGAATTAAATGCCTAGCTCATTAGTTTTTAGTCTTCTTTTCTAAAATGCATGTTTCTAAGCATGTTAGTCTAGTGCTCTCTAAATGCTTCTTTAACTCCATTCTACCATTTTAATAAGTGGTATTGCTTTAACATAGTTTCAATTATTTCTTAATTTCCATGATTTATTTTCATGTGTTAATTAGAAATGCTAATTAGAAATGCAAATATATGGGGCTTTTCTAAAGATCTTTTTTTTTTTTTTTTTTTTTTTTTTTTTTTTACTGATTTCTACCTTAATTGCACATGGTCAGAGAATATTGTGTATTGTAGCAATCCTTTGAAACAAATGGACACTTGCTTAATTTACCACGTACATGTTGGTGTTTTTTTTTTTTTAATTTTTTAAATGTGTTTATTTTTTATTTTTGAGAGAGACAGAGACACAGAGCATGAGTGGGGGAGGGGCAGAGATAGAGGGAGACACAGAATCTGAAGCGGGCTCCAGGCTCCGAGCTGTCAGCACAGAGCCTGATGTGGGGCTCAAACTCACAACCCTCGAGATCATGACCTGAGCTGAAGTTGGCCACTGAACCAACTGAACCACCCAGGTGCCCCTGCCAAGTACATGGTTTTCATATTGTTCCCTATGTGATTGAAAATTATGAATGATAATGTCGTGATATAGACTGTGAACGTGCACATAACATATAATCAAAATTTCAATTTTTACGCATATTTCCTGGTCTTTGTCTGCTTATCCCATCAATTACTGAAAGATGGCTGGATTTTTTTTTTCTTTGTCGTTCTCTTGTTTTTGTTTCAGATTCTTTAAGACAGGATGGACAGTATTTCACCTTCATAGTGATTTAACCTTATATCATCTGAAGTGACGTCTTTTTTTTTTTTTTTTTTTTTCAAGGTTTATTTATTTTTGGGACAGAGAGAGACAGAGCATGAACGGGGGAGGGGCAGAGAGAGAGGGAGACACAGAATCGGAAACAGGCTCCAGGCTCTGAGCCATCAGCCCAGAGCCCGACGCGGGGCTCGAACTCACGGACCGCGAGATCGTGACCTGGCTGAAGTCGGACGCTTAACCGACTGCGCCACCCAGGCGCCCCTGAAGTGACGTCTTTAAGATTTAATCTTAATGTCTATTAAGGCTCACAAATAATGTTTGCACTTGAGTCTTTTTTTCGAAAGAGTCTACTGGGACAATCTAAATTAGGACAGTTGGTCCCCTGGAATGTTGTAGCACCACACTAGGACGGCCACCTGTGATGAATTGGCACTGGGTCTACAAGGAAGGGGACGCACTAAATTACACAAGCTCTAGCATGTGAGGGTGGTATTAATTCACGGTTGTGGAACAGGCTGGTTATTGCTAAGTGCAATCAGTGCACAGAAAGAAGAAAATGTCACGCTCAACTCAGGGCCTGGTTTAAAGGTCTCCCTGGCAGCATTTGAAAAAATCCTTAGCTCATGCAGCTGATGGCAGACTTTGCTGAGAACGAAGCCAGAAATTACAAAGAGAGCTGAATTCACAGCCTTCACAAGTCTATGTTACAGTCAGGCCTTAAAAGTAAGTAGCAGCACCCTGAAACGTGGGGTGGGGACACCTGGGTGGAAACACTGAGACTTTGAACGCTCTGGGCGAGTAGTACACCTGCTCTTGCTGGGATAGCAGCTTCCCCTGCGTGGAGACCATGTTAAGACCTCAACTGAACTGGATGCCTCACAAGATGAAGTACGTGCATCCCCAAGATCTGCCCACCTCATCAATTACTAGGGTGGAGCCTCAGCATGTCCGGTGGAGGAGATCTGGTTCTTAATTCAGGAGGAAAGGGCTCATCACCAAGAGTGCAGGATTTGGCTAGTCTGTACTCTTCAGTCCTGCAGGAACTGGCAGAACATGCCTGGAAATGGGGGCGCCTCAGTGGCTCAGTGGGCTAAGCGTCCAACTCTTGATAACGGTTCAGGTCATGATCTCATGGGTGTAGAATCAAGCCCCAAGCTGGACTCCACGCTGAGCATGGAGCCTGCTTGAGATTCTCTCTCTCCTTCTCTTTCTGCCCCTCCCCCACTCATGCTCTCTAACATTAAAAAAAAAAAAAAAGAAGAAGAAGAACGAGGCTGGGAATTAATCTTGAGAACCTGAGACTGGGCTAGCTTAGGGAGAGTTTCTTGGTATAGGTCACACTCTTCTAAAATTAGTATTTAATATCCTGGTAAGGGTATCTGGAGATGATCCTGGGTCAGCTGGACAGCGTGCTACCGGGTGGCCTCTTGAAATCTGGAGGAAATGATGGCGTAGAGGAAATGTAGTAGAGGTGTTGGAACTGCCTTGGTACTTGGTACCGAGGCAGAGCTCAGAAAGTTCAAAGAGTCAACACTCCTGGAGGTGGGGGTATAATTTAAGACCAGAACACCTGCCACAAAACTATGTGCTCCAGAAGCCCAAGAAAATAGTCCCTTCACTAAAATAGCAAATGCACTAGTGAATGGGGCATAAGCGTTGCTGAGAAACACAGTGGTGGCCTGCAGGCCAAGGTTGATGGCAGGAGATACTGAAATGGATTTGGGTTCCCCTATGTGAACGAAGAGAAGATTCTGGAACAGCAGAGACAAGGTAGCAGCGATTAACTGTCAGAGGCAAGGTAGTAACTACCATAACAGGTAGCAAAGGATGGAAACCAAGGAGTCTAGCCACTCAGGGATCTGTGAAGATGGCTAGTGGACCATGGTAAGATAGGGACAAGATAGATGGGCAACCATCGAAGGTGTGGATTGTATTAATCATAAAATATCCAAGATTAGATGAACAGATGTCAGCTGCTCCAGGGACTGACCCTTTCCAGATCTAAGCCTGTTCTTAGACCCATAACTCACTGATCAAAGGGAAGGCTTGGATACTTGAAGAAGAATGCTAGGATGCCACATCAAGGGCATCAAAGGAATTGATAGCCATTTGCCAGAATACCTATACACTCGGCAACAGGAAACACAGACATCTTTTTTGGACCTTGCTTTTTTGGCTTAGGATGGGAGTTGGCAAAATACTTTAATGATTTTTTAAAGCTTATTCATTTATTTTGAGAGAGAGTTGGGGAGGGGCAGAAAAAGAGAGAGAGAAAGAATCCTAAGCAGGCTTCACACTGTCAGTGCAGAGCCTGATGCGGGGCTCGATCTCATGGACCAGGAGATCACGACCTGAGCCAGTCAAGAGTCCGATGCTTAACCAAATGAGCCACCCAGGTGCCCTAAAACATTTTTTTTTTTCCTGTAAGGAGCCAGGTAGCAATTATTTTAGGCTATAGGTCTTTTACAACTAATCAACTATGCCTTTGCAGGATGAAAGCAGCCATGACAGCAAGTAAATAAAATAGGAGCTAGTAGTGTGTTTTAATAAAACTTTATTTGCAAAAACAAAGAGCAGGCCAGATCTGGCTCACAGACTATAATTTCAAAACCCCTGGCCTTGAATGCAGTCAATTTTCATAAAAATTCAGTATGTGCTTGGAAACAATGTGTAGTCTCCCAATTGTTGGGTTCATCACTTTGTATTTTGTAAACTAGAACAGCACATTAAAATAAATATGCTGGGGCGCCTGGGTGGCTCAGTCGGTTAAGTGGCCGACTTTGGCTCAGGTCATGATCTCGCAGTCCGTGAGTTCAAGCCCCGCGTCGGGCTCTGTGCTGACAGCTCAGAGCCTGGAGCCTGTTTCAGATTCTGTGTCTCCCTCTCTCTGACCCTCCCATGTTCATGCTCTGTCTCTCTGTCTCAAAAATAAACGTTAAAAAAAAAGTAAAAAAAAAAAAAAATAAATAAATATGCTGTTCAAATCCCCTATAACTGACTTTTTTTTTTTTTTTTTTTGGTCTGCTTTGCCTGTAAATAACCCAATGAGTTTAGTTGTTTAAAAACTTCCCACTACGGAATGCCCAATTTTGCTTTATAAATTTGAACCTATGTTATTAAGTACATACAAGTTAAGAGTCTCTATTTTTTTCTGGGTAATTAAAACTTGTATCATTTGAAATAATCCCCGTGAACTCTAGTAGTAACTTTTTCCCTTGAGCTATCCTAGAGTGAAAATAATCTATCAGCTTTCCTTAGGTGGTTTATTGGTATATTTTTCAGCCTTTGTTTTCAACCTTTCTATGCCTTTACATTTGAGTTGGTTTCTTATCAGCACAGAACACAACGTTTAAGTCTGAACGTCTTGGGAGCCAAAGCAAATAGGAGAACGTTTACTGGGGAAAAACCAAAAACAAATGCAGTCAGGTGGTTGGCAGACTATTTGCTATAGTTAAAACAACCTAGATATATCTGACATATGGGATGTTAAACAGAACAAAGGTGTGCTTAAAGCAGTTTAAAAAACCCTAAGGCTTCACAGGCGTACACAACATTGTTTTATTTTGTTTTAATTGGAACTCTATCAGTTGTTCACTGATGACTTAACGGCAGCCGCTAATTTGGCTTTCGGTAAGTATAGCTATGTTTGTTAGTCTACTGCAACAGTAAGTCAGAAACGATCCGGGTTCACAGCAAAGTTGCTTGTTCCCTCATCCTACAGAAGCCTTTATTTGTCCTCCCCTTTACTCTTAAAATCCCCTTTACTCAGTGATGTTCACCTCGTGTGTCTCTATCTTTGCTGAACTTCAGTTGACTGGAACCACGGGCACTAACGAAAGAGGTTTTTAATGTATTAAAGCACCTGGTTTTAGACGAGTTGTAGGGCAAAGGGTGCCACACAGTCAGTGGTGGAGTCAGAACGGCAAGGGGGGAGGCGTTTCCACCTCTCAGTTCTTGCCGCTGACTAGCTTTCGTGACCTTAACGAGGGCTTACTTTCTCTGGGCCACGATTTCTTTATTGGAAAACAGGAAAGGACTCCTTTATTTGAGTGTGTGGTTTAGAGAAAACAGTGACTGTAACAGTGCCTGGCATATATTAGGGCCTCCACAAGGTGTTCCACAGTTCCTCTCTCTCTGCCCTGAGCTGCTCAGTGGACAACAGCACTCCTCCTGAATTGTGGCTTGCCGAAGAGGTCTCTTTTCAAAGAAGAGGAGATGTTATTTCTTCTCTGTTCCCACTCCCACCAGTGACTTGTGGGGTTTGAGGCACAGCTCACCTCAGCTTTCAAAGAAACGGCAGAAACAAGACCCTCTGAGGTCTAGTTCACAGACTGGAGGATCCCAGGGTACACTCGGTCTTTGTGTCAGAAGCCTAAGGTCATCACTGTTTGAAAAATTTCTTGTCTAGCCTTGAGCTACTTACGTCCACGGATTCTCAGTGAGTCGTAATGTGGGGGTCAGAGGGGAGGAAGGACGAGGCAGGAGTCTCAGCCTTAGAAGGTGAACTACTTAAGGCTCCACCACTCACCGGTTAGGGCTCCGGATGACCCATCTCTTCTGAGCCTCCATTGGGGGTAATAATGTCACTGTCATTGGAACTATTGTAAGAATGAAAGGAAACGATGTATCCACATTGTATCACAAACGCTTGGCCAGTGCCAAGCGCATAGTAAACTTAACTCAGTGAATCAAAGGCTTTCTTATGCACGGGTGTGCCTCATACACCCGAATCATGGAGCCCACAGCTCACCCACAACACATAATCACATGTCATTTTCAACAGCATACACTTTTGCAGATAAAAAAGGTAACCCACACTTTCATTGTCTTTATTTTTCATTGATACCGTATGAATACAAAGTTTCTAGAAAGCTACAAAATGTCTACCACTTTATCAAGAAGGCATCAAAATGTGTCACTTTGCAAAGACATGAAAACACCTGCAGGAACTGACACAAAAATAGCATTTTTAGAGTGATGAAATAATTGCACTTAACTGTCATGGATATTAAAGTTATCACACATATGTACCGCGAAAGCTAGAATACATTTTTTTTTTTTTACAAAGCACTTTATAAAAAAATTCTCTGCACACAAACCCTATAATTTTCATATAACTATCATACTAAAGATAAATTCACTTTAAAGCCAACACTTAGAACATTTTTAAACAAAAAGGTACCAGTACCTAAACACAGACGTTAACAAATACAGGAATACTGTACTGCCGAGAGGTTTAACCGAATGCCGTTTGAAAGTTTCTGCAAACAGTTTAAGAAAACGTGTGTGAGAATTTGCCCCCCCCCCACCCCCAGATCTCCAATCTACCAAGAGGAACCTTATTACCCACAGGCAGGTTCCATAGCCCCCTCCCAGCCGCAGTACAATATCAAAGCAACCACTGAACAGATGAAGCGTTTCCGTCACAAGCCCATAGTATACACGGGACACAAAGACACAGACTGTGAGAATCCCATTAAGTCATTTAGGATGTGAACAAACACATGTGGCAAAACCAATTTACATAAAATTGAAGCATATTAAAGAATTAAAGGCTATTCGGGTTTCTTTTTTAAATGTTACAAAATTGTTTTGTTGTTTTTCAGGCACGTACTGTTTTTGTGTTTTCTTTCTTTCTTTTTTTTTTCCCCCTTCTCTGCAGGCGTGAGCCTATTGACAAAGGCCTACAGAAGTGAATCTTTCCAGGAGGTAACAGGGAGATGTATTTTTCTTTTTTAAGAAGTGCAGTTAATATCTAATTTACACAGTCAAACTAGTCACAGAAAATGATCCAAAAAAATAACAATGAAAATAAAGAAATACGAGACTGGTTTCCAACTGATTTACACCTAGATTCTGTTGGCCCCTCTCAGAGACCAGGGAAGGGCAAACCATAATGGAAAGCAGACAAAAGAGTCTACCTGAGAGAGGCAGAATCTACTGGAATCTGACCCCATTTAATGAGGAGCAAGAGGGAACATAAATGCCATTTCAAATGAACTAAAGTGATGGGGCGTGGCATATGACTGACTCAACGCAAATTCACGAAGAATAAAACAAGCGATAGCTTAGGAAGTATGACAATAAATACAAATATTTCATCTCAGTTAATGGTGCGTGACCTCAGTGAAACTATCCTTGCAACGCAATACATTTTAAACACAACACCTTCATTCTTAACGATAAGAAGCGATGATGAGTTTATGGGAGAAATCTATTGCCAAACAAAGCACAGTAACAGTTGAGAAGAGAAGCAGGGAAACAAGTAATTGATTAATTTCTTTCAAGTTGTGGTGGAGTAAACTAGCAGGGAGGGGTTGGATACAAGCAGCTGACTAGCGCTTGTGTTAGGTCAGTTTCCTTTTCATCACTGGATTTTTTTTTTTTTTTTTTTTCTTGTAGAAATTTCTATACTCACAACTTGGTGTGGGTAGGAATCACTCCTGAAATTTCAGAGCCCAGACAGGGTATTCTTAAAGACACCAGGTGTGAGACGAAAGAACATATACGCATTAAGAGTTCAGAGGCTAACTTTCAAAGATGTCTGATGTCATTTTGAAGTCTCTATTGGTAAAGGACAATTTTTTTTTTTTTTTTTTTTTTTTTCTCCTGGCTTTTGTTTGGCTGGTGTTTTTGCCTTCTGGTCCTTTCCACTCCTCTTCCTTACCTCTAACAGTTTTCCCAAGCTACACAAGGTTTGGATAAAAGCCAACACGGACTCTAGAGAGTGGCCCTTTGGAGGGCTGGAACATTCTTTGAAAATGCCGAATTGTGAATGGTGCTCTTTGGAAGTTTCTCATAGCACATTCATACACAACACTCAGAGTCAACATCTGCGCCGTAAGAAGAACACTTCAATTGTCATGACCCTAACTCGCTTTTTGTTCTGCACGGTCATCTCAGTTTGAGGCTTCTAGCTCTCGGCATGGTATCACTGTGTAAACCAGGTAAGTGCGCGCGGTCGTCCGGATGGAAAAGTGAGCCTCCAGAGACTGGACACGAACAGAAGGGGAAGGACGGATCTGTCCACCGGCCGGAAGTCTGCCGTTTGTGTGCAAGTCCCCTCACGTGGACGCGGGGCTGGGTGGCGAGCGGAGGGGACACCTGGGTCGCTGGCACACACAGACAGGACAACGACAGTTCCCGGGGGCCCTCCTCCCGCGGCGTGCCACCGGTGACTGGTGGCGGCCACAGGCAGGGTCCGCGTCGCACCCTTGTGGACAGAGGCCTGTGGTTGGTTACTCATCCTGGTAAACCAAAGGCATTACGGTGATCTCAGAATATTTTTGGTCTCTCTACAAATTTACCACGGCAGCACTTTTCTAAGCTGGAATCTCAAACCAAAGGCACTTCCATGCTAGAGCGCAGAAGGTTCATAAATAGCTAAGTATTTGGTCGTGAATTTAAAAGGCAGCGTTAAAAGTACAATTTGCTTTTCATGGTAAACTACGAAGTTGGAAAACTTTCCATTTTGGTATATACATTGGAGAGTGCGGTCAAAGAACCCACTCAGGTTCGGCTTCCGATTTTAGACCAAGTGTGGCCAGTTTCTTATAGAACCGGAGAAAAATGGGCTTACGCAAGGAAATGAGAACGGTTTTTGCCTGCGTGGTTTCAAATAGTGGGCCAATTTCGTAAATGGGCGTGGAGGGTTGGGTAAGAAAAGGCCGGCGGCATGACTAGGTATCACTAAGGCACTGCTTACTGGAACGCTTTGGCAGCTCTGAATTTAAAACTCCCTAAAAAAGTAATAACAGTAGTAAGAGAAATGCTTCCAGCTTACAAAAGGGCTCACAGTTCCGAGGCAGCCTTTTGCACTGCGCACCCTACATGCAACGTCTCAAAGATTTAAGGCTTTTCAGAAATGACATGTGCAGGGCTTTGCCACAGAAACAGCAACAGAAAGAAAGAAGCAATGCAGACATTTCCTCTCAATGTCACAGGTGTGAACACCAACGCACAGAATTGGTTCTACCCTTCGTTAGGACAGGTGTGGTGTACCAGACAGAGCATATACAAACTTATACAAATTGTATGTACCTGGTTTGGTAAAATCGACTGTCATCTCATACAATTCAAATAATTTACGGTTGTACAAAAACAGACTGCTAAAGCCGCTACGGTATCGAGACCTAAAGAAGCCTTGGGTTTAAGTCCTCTGGGGACCTGTAACACCAAGTGCCGGGAACCGGGGCTGCTTTTTGGCTGGTCTGAGTGTGGGACTTTGCTGCTGGGATGTTTGGCAAAAAGAAATTGGACTCAGAGTCTGGGGCAGATGAATTGTCCTCAGGGTAAGCGAAAAGGCTCATCAGCTTTCATATCTGCTTGTGCGTGTCTCGCGTAGCTCCAAGCGGACCAGAGGCTCCATGTGAGAAGTAACGTCAGCATCGGGCGGGGCGGGGGGGGGGGGGGATGCTATTACTCTGGCTGAGGGGGACGGTTCTTAATCTTCCCGCTCTCTTCTGACCTGAGCTTGTGCACACCTTTGTAGGGATCAGGTAGCCTCGAGCACCGGAGAGGAACAACCTCCACCAGGAGAGGCCAAGGATTAAGTGACAAGGACCCAGAGCCTCCTCATCCTTATTCTGTCATGAACTAGCTGGGTGACTTCCAGCAGGTCACTTCCACTCTGGGCCTCAACTTTCTCATCGGCTAAATGAAAGACGGTAGATTGTGCCCTCTTGTAGCTCAATTAAAAAAAAACCAAAAAACCTATCAGCCCTCTTCCAGAACTGGTTCCTCTCTCCAACATCCCTAAAGATGAAAAGAAGTGTTCCAAAGGCTTCCATAAATTCTAACAACAGCACTGAAGGTGGGGCAGAGAGTAGAAGACCGGAGGAAGTTCACTGAAATGATGACAGCTTCGATCAGGAGACCCATAAGCTTCTGAGGAATCATGAAAATAGCCGGAACTTCCTTTCAAGCTGGTACACGAAAACATGAAGATGAAATTCCAAAATGCACCTAACATAGAGGTGCAAGTGGATTATCCGCACGACGGCCACCAGCTGCTCCCGACTTCCCCAGGGAGGAAGGAAGGGATACTTTGTAGCGAGACAGACTCTGCACGGAAATAGAAGCTCTGAACTGGAAGAGACCTGGACATAATGTCATTTGAGTAATATTCCTACCTGCCTCTTAATGTCCTGAAACAAGGCTCCCAGGAGAGCAAGACTTCTAAGGGTGAAATGGAAGGAAACCAGAAAATCTCAAAGATGCTCTTGGTGACCTGTAAGACCTAGGGCCGTGCTTCTCAACGGGGGGCAGTGCTGTGCTCCATGGGATACCAGGCAATGTCTGGAGACATTCTGGATTGTGGCAGCTGAGGCAGGGTGGGGAAGAGGCCAGGGATACTGTTAAACTTCCTACAATGCACAGGATAGTCCTGCACAAACAAGGAACTGCTCCAAACTGTCCGGTGTCGAGGTTTAGAAACCCTGGCTTGGCACAGCGTAGGCCTTCTGGGATTCTACCTGTTCTGAAAAAGTCCTGATTGTAATTTTAGGTCTCTTGCTGAGATGGAAACAAATGCCAACAGACCAGAGTCCAGTTCTTTAGTGCCTCCCTGTCTAAGCTGTGGTAAATCAGCCTCCAAATTCTCCAGTAAAAGCACATGATGTCCCTGACTCAATCCTGGTAGCAGAGGGTCACCAGGATAGATGGTACCCAAAAGAAAGCTGTAAAGACAGAGGTGTGGAAAGGCTTCTTTATGGTTTAGGAAGCTTTACATATAAAGGGTGAAGACTCTGCTATTAAGGGTGAAAGGCCAAAGACAGATCTGGATTAGGTGTTACTACACAAATCCCACCCCAGCACCTAATTTGAGAGAGATGGAGAGAGGGCCAAGTGTTTGGGTGATTGGGTCAGTGGTTAAGATAGGGAAAATATCTGCCCTGGGGAAAGTTTTAGAAGAACAAGACAAGAAGTAAAATTTTAAAGATCTTAGAAATGTCTTGAGAGCAAAAAGCAATCCTCAAGGATGTTCGTGTAAATGCCCCAAACTCAACCACGAAGGCATTTGGGGGAAGAGGGTACTTGGCGGGGTGGCATTAAAGGGCCCAGCCTGTCTCTGTGAGTTCAGCAGACCGGGGTCTGCCCTTCTCTGCAGCCAACAGAACCACCCTCTAGCTGCTCTTCTGGGGTCTGTTTGTGCTTTGAAAAGTAAACCCTCAGGAGCCCTCCTGGCAGCACAGAAGACCCCATTCCTGGGTGGGAATGTGAATCGGATGCCCCTCTCCCTGAATTCTCGGATGGTTCTGGCCATGGCGGGTCATTTACACCCCTCTGTAGGGTCCCCGTCCTGGGTGAGCAGGGTTTCCTTCGAGGAAAGATGCAGGAGACAGGAGCAAAAAAAGCATCCCTGGGAGGGGTGACCAAGAGAAGTCCTTACGTACGATGACCATGGAAGAAGCTTAAATGCTTAGGCTGGAGACCAGATGGAACGGACAACTGGGGCCAATCCTTCCAAGGCCCACTTAGAATCAGAGAATAAATGTTAGTTTCTTTACAGAGGGAAGACAGATCTCATCCTACTGGTGTGAATGAGGGATGTGCGTTCCAAATGGGAAACATTCTGCACTTTCTTCTCTGGTCTTCCCAGGAACCGGTGGCATATGAGTTTGGAACAGGTCAGGCTTGGTCCAGTGTCCTTCCCTCTGCCACAAGCCAGCCACACCCTCATGATCATGACCACCAGGCACTAATCAATACACAAGCAGGGCAGGTGGTGGGACAGGGAAGAGGGGAAGTTACTTGGAGGTGAAAGAAGAGGGTGTTCATTTTCCAGCTTGATGAAAAAGTCTTAATAAGGTTCGTGACTTACAGAACTTATTCCACCATGTTAACATATGCCTGGCAAATATAAAAACGTCACTTTTCTCTGGGAAGTTGGGGAGTATGCCCTCTCTCCTTCCCAGTGAAGCACTTATGGAAAAATAACCCAAGACATGTTGGCCACTTCAAACCAGCTGTGCCTGGGCAATGCTTTGGAATATTTGGGTCAGAAAGTCGAATTTCTCCTGGGAAGAGAACCTCCCAAATGAGTCTGTTTGAAAAAGTCAGAGGGCGCTGGGCCTCTCAGACCTCAAACAAGTACTCTGACTTATTGAGAGATGCTGAGAAAACGGATGTCTTGTGAGAATATAGCTAGATCTATGGACACAGATTGAGATACACATACGTATCAGCACCTAGCAAATTGAGTGACACTAAATGTTCAATAAATATGTGTTGAATAACTACACATGTATATGTGTATAGAGGCATACACAAACACACACATACACATATAGTTATAGCAGGTTAATATGCATGTTGGTTCACCAGAAATAATTTATCCACAGGCTGGTGAGGATGCTTGCAAGTTTTCTGGGGAGCAGAGATGCTAAAACTGATGAGCCTTTTACTTGTTTGGTTGATGAAATTTCTCCCAGCCACAGGATTTTCTAGATTTTGCAGCTCACAGTGCAGTATTCGTGCCAATTTTAAATTTTTGTTATTAAATTTCAGTGGTTCAAACATTTACTCATCTTTATAAAAAATTTGGTTGTCCATATAAAATATAACTGCACACACAAGACTATAAACATTGTACGTTTAGATTTTCAGTATTTATCTACTTATTGCAAAAAGAGCCATCTTTTTTTTTTCATTAAATAATCATCACATTAGTACAATACAATTTTATATTTCTTAAATATACTATATATGTTAAGGATAAAGGGTGAAGTTTTCTTCCTTTGTAATACCTGTTCAAGAGTTTAATGGATTAAGAGATTAGTTTTAACCTTGAGGAAAAAAAAGTACAAATTTGTCTCATTAGAATATTTCTACCAAGCATTTAAGGCTATATTTTAACATTTGGTTTCAAAAAAGAAAGAAAAGTTTCATTTAAAAAATAATTTAGTGAATTACATTCTTTCATAACTTCCACCCTAATTAGTTACAAAGATAAGTCTAAAGATTCTTAGTTTTGTGTACTAATTTACATTTATATTTAAAGATTAATTTTACTTGTATCTTAAAACAAGAATTTTATGTTGGAAAAAAAAAAAAAGAACTAAATACATTTGTATAAAGGCTGTAAATGTCCCATGGCAAATGCTCTGTCTCAAATTTTTTCTACCACAATTAGAAACAGGTCTCTACAGACTGAGACCCGGGTTCTTAAGGTTCATCCTTCTCAAAAAATTGTGGGCTGTGGATCTGAAGGACACATAGAAACAACTCGATTTCTCTTTTTACAACTGTACCAGAACTTCACAGCTACAATGATAGTATGAACACATGAAAAATGACTTCACTCAAACAGGATTTAGAAAAAGTCAGGGTGACCTCGGGGCCAGGGCACCCCCCTGCGTGGTGAGGTTTACAGTCAGTCATTCAGTAATGGAGAGAGAGTGTGTGTGCGCACATATGCGTGTGTGTGTGTGTGTGTGTGTGTGTGTATATACAGATGTCTATATATATAAATAACCATGTTCAGTCTTTTACAAGCCTGTAAATATGATGTTGTGCTCCATGTTCACTATTTGAAACTTCAAATACACAGGCCATGCAGAGAAGAGTTTCTTGTGTATCCCTGTTTGTTACCACCTGTTAAAAAAAAAAGCATATATATATATATACACACACACACACATACACACACACATACAGATAGAAAAACTCAAATGGATGAAGACATACTCCATCTGTACCACGACAACTAGGATTTGCTTGGAGAGGAACAGTCTCAAGTCCAGCAGGTAGACTGTTGGAGGTGTTCTGGCCTGATTCTGCCCTCTCCAACAAACTCAGGATATTCTGGGTCTGACTTGAATCCTATGTGAACTTAGGTACCATGTGTAAGAAATACCTTCCGGCCAGGGCCTCACCCATTATCTGGGTCCACGAAGAGACCACAAGAATTAGTGTGGGTTTTGGGGGAGGGTCAATTTCTTGACAACGAAGACAATTTTCTAGCATTCTGTCCCATGAGACGGGTCATTTACCCTAGGAAACGCCTCCCATCTTGTACCTAAACTTTTACGAGGTTGGTTTCACAAGGGCCAATGATAGACATGAGCGCCATGAATGCCCTGCTCACCAATGTTAACCAGCAGTGCTGGGACTCAGTAAAATAGGTGCTGAGTAAGGAATGGTGGGAGAATTTTGTCAAAGGATCTTTCTTTTCATTTTTCATTCATATAGGTTTTAGCCTTCGAAATGTACTTGAAATACTCATCTAGTTCAATACTCATCATCTACTTCCCCTCCTGGTTGAAGTCGCTGGACTCCAGCTCTCTGTTCTTCTTGCTTATGGTCTCAGCCTGCGTTCCTATCTTGAGTGACCGGATCTGACCCAGGTCCCTGAGGCCCCTCCCTACTTCTCAGAGCCATTCTCACAAGGGGCTTTCCAAAAGCCCCGTGCCTTCAAACACTTGGAGTCTGAGGGCCTAGTCCAGTGCATCGGGGGCCCCGCCCCCAGCTCTGTCAGGCTGCTTTACCCATGTTGTTTCCCTTGCCTTCTCGGTATCCAAGGGTATGGTCTCTGACTGATGACTAAAGTCTCACAAACTTGTAATTCCCCATCAGAGCACACAGTACTGTCTGTAAGTACACACAGATTTGTAAGATTTTTTTTTTTTGTAATGCCCATGTCATTCAATGGGTTATAAATTCCTGAAGAACAGGGACCATGTTGCCTAATAACTAGTCTGGCACACAACAGCCATTTAATAAATATTTGCTGAATGAATGACAATCCACATAATAGCCAACATATAGTAACTGCTTAGTATACATCTACTCAGTATTAAATGCTTCATACACATCCGTCTCATGTAATATTACAATAACTCCATGAGTAGGTGCCCTATCAGCTCCCCTCTGACAGAGAGGGAGGCAGGGGAGTTAGGTGATTTAAGGTTATACAACTGTCGGGGCACCTGGGTGGCTCAGTCAGTTGAGTGTCTGACTTTGGCTCAGGTCATGAACTTGCGGTCATGAGTTCGAGCCCCACATCGGGCTCTCTGCTGTTAGCACAGAGCCTGCTTTGGATCCTCTGTCCCCCTCCCTACGGCCCTCCCACACTTGCACTCTCTCTCTCTCAAAAAAAAAAAAAAAAAAAAAAAAAAAACAAAACCAAAAAACTTGATAGTTTGAAAAAAAATTAAGGTTAGACAACTGTCAACTAAGAAACCCAGATCTGATTTTGAAGACCTTTTTTTCTAATCATTAAGCAATGCTGCTCTAGACAAATGAATTGATACAATAATAGATTATCTACATTTATTGTTTCTGGGGAATAAAGATTTTTTTCAATATTGGTACCCACCTGCTTTCCTGGTCTTATTTCCTGCCTCTTCCTTCACAGACCAGACTCCAAGTGGGCAGGCCTCTTATCCTGGAAACCTCTCTCCCTCTCTCCCCATGTCCAAAGAAATGCCATGTCCTGCCTGCGTTTACCTCCTGAACAGCTCTTGAATCATCCCGGCCTCCACCGCCACAGCCCAGGGGACCAGCCAAGCACCCAGACTCCCCTACCAGGAGCTACCCTGGCTCACACATTCCCAGGGGCACACAGCAGCCACAAAACCCCTGTAAGTAATATAAATCTGACAACAACACACTCTTGCTTAAAAACTCCGATGGCTGAGCAGACCCTGCTCGGTCTGGCTGTTCCCGTGGCTGTTCCTACCTGGCTGGCTCCCTGGGCTCCTCCCTCTCTCCACGCCAGCCACACCCCCCATTTCCAGTCCTTCCACTTGCCTGCACACCTGCAGTGCCCTTCTCCACCCTCTCCGCCTAGTCACCCGGCGGGTATGCCTCAATGGTTTCTTCCTTCGGGAAGCCTCCCTGACCAGGCAAATGCTCCTGTCGTGTGCTCTCGTGGCACCACGTGCCTCCCTCTGCCAGCCAGCAGCCACCGTTTGGTTTACATCCATTTTGTGATGGATCGCTTGAGGAACCCCTGCCTCTCTCAGGAGCCTCCAGGACGGCTGTCCCACCCCATCTAGGTCACATCCCAGCACCTAACGCTTACGTATGCACCCACCGAAAAGCCCTTTGCTTGGTAAATCTGCAAAATGTCTGTTTATCCATCAAGGCAACTTAAACCTCATCTTTTAACATCTCTGGGAATTCTCCCACCTCATTCCAACTACAGGTAACTGCTCAGGTAGTTACACTACTCTGTATGTCCAGGTGTCTGTTTCTCAAGGATACTGCAGCCATGTAACGTACAAAGGTATTGTAACCGTCTCTTTCCCCTACCAGGCCAGGATTTACTATCGGAAAGGGACTGTGCTATATTTGCACTGTATTCTGGCAGCTAGTACAATCTCTCCATAGTTTAGCTGAACAAATGAAAATATTCTCAATGACCTTTGAGGTGAAGCATACAGATGTGAGCATTTTGTTTGTAAACAGAGGAGGAAACTGTTTAGAGACTTTAAATAACTTACTCAAACCAAGATCATAAAGTAGAGTTGGGTCTTAAACCCCCGTTTTCAGACTCCAGGATCAGGAAATAACCTGCAAAGTGTCTTTTCTATCATTTGAAGTCTTAATTTATGTGTGTCCTTACCTCTGTGACCTCAGAGAGACCTAACATTCCTTATCCATAAAATGGGAATAAATATGACCTTATAGTTCTGTGGTGAGAATTTCATAATACGACATCTACAAAAGATTCAGCACTGTGCCTGGAACCTCTATGATTTACCTTACCTTCTCGCAAACTTTCTGGGAAAGAAAATGTCCTATTTGTTTTTTTTTTTTTTTTTTTTTTTTTTTTTTTTTTAAAGTAGGCTCCAGGCCTGACGTCGGGCTTAAACTCACAACCCTGAGATCAAGAGTCAGATGCACTACCAACTGAACCAGCTAGGTACCCCCAATGTGTCCTATTTAGACTTGATGATTTGAGATTCAAAAGGAGGAGAGAAAAAAATGTCCCTAGCAACGTGTATGTATGTCTGAATATACCTCCAAAGAGGACAAGAACGCTTGGCCTATGATTCAGCTACTGTCTTCCTCAGTCGGGATACTGTCACTAAGGCCTTCCCTTTACGGGTTCACCTCAATTTCTCTATCATCCTGATGAAATCAGAGTCTAGCTCACCAGCCAGTAAGGTCTGGGACTGATCTTGCTGACAGAGGCTTTGTATCCAATAGCTGGTAAAATACCTGCCACTGTGTCCAGCAGCTGCCAGCCTGGCCGTATTCCTACACCCTTCCTGGGAGGAAGAGCTCAGAAGTACTATTTCTCCTTTATTTATCAAGGAGAGGATGTGACTCTCATAATCCAGGCGTACTGGTTTAATTTCAGCTTTTCTAAATGCTAAAATATTATTTCTGGCAGACATTTATTGAGGGCTCCTAGTTCTTCATAGCAAAAGGATTTATTTAGTTGTTTAAGGATACATTTTGGAAATTAACATAATGTGGTGTGTTTTCTGAATATCTAAGCTGCTGGAAGTCACGTGTTCTGAAAGAGTATTACTAGCATTCATGAGTTTGGTGGCCAACAGATGCTTTTAATTTCTTCTGGGCCTGATTTTTCCCAAGCTATGCTCTGTGAGGTAGGGTTATAGGCAATGAGGACATATTCCTTAACATGCTGGAACAGACCTTAGAACTGGTTTGTAACAACGCCTAAGGCTGCTTCCAAGAGAGGTGGGCTGGCCCATTCACTCACAGAGTTTGGGTTAATTCGTGAGGCTATTCAATGTCCACCCCAAGGTGCCACACTCACCTGAGCACAAAAGTCACCTGTTCTTAAATAGCAACAGGAAGCACCTATACGACAGGTGCCTGCCAACAGCCCAAACCGTGAACTGCTCAGTTTTCGCTAAAGACCATCAGGGAACACGATACTAGTAAATAATAGTTATTAAAGAACAGGCTTTCCAAACTCTCCCTCAGGTTGCTAGTTTCTCGAGGATGCGCCTGAGAATCCACGGAGATTCCCTCTCAGGAATAAATGAAAATTACATGCCAAATGATCTGTCCGCCAATTGTATGCCAATCACGTGTCTGTGAACTCTTGAGGCTCTCTGTGGCTCACTTAGCCATCCCCTATAGTGGGTCTCAACACCTGGGAAGCTGTAAAAATGAAACAAAACCAGGATGCTGGGCCCCACCTCCAGGGATTCTGATTTTATTTATCTGAGATGGGAGCCAGGCCCCAGACTTTTTAAAAGCTTCCTGGCTGAATCTGATATGCAGAAGATTTTAATTTCTAAACCTTTATTTATTCAGTTCTTACATTTGGTGTGAAGAAGCTGGCTCCTACTGGCTTCTGAAAGTTGAATATTAAGGAAGTTCATGAACTGGACAACCACTGGTACTCTGAAACTGACCATGGAAATGGGCAAAAGCTAATAAATCAAGGGTTTGGGGGAAGGTTGGGGAACAACCGCCTTCTTTTTTTTTTCCCTTAAAGTAGCACACCATTGACTGAGAACCCTGGTTTCAAAGGATCCAAAAACTCCTGGTAAACAACTTCTGCCCTAAGTATTCCAGTTTTTCATCCTAGAAACAGAGCAACAAAGCAGGCCTTCAGAGGGCTGGATATTTGACCACAATATTGTCTTGCTGCCCCCTTTTAGCACAACTGTTTCCAAGTTCTGTTTTGGCATTTTTCCTTCAGTTAAATCAAGGAATGCTAACTTCTTCAAAAATGAGCATTATGAAACCCATTGCCGCATATTTTATAGGCAGATTTTTGAGGACAACACTGTTCTTAACCTTCCCAAGTCTCCAAATGAAGCCCCCATGGGAAATTTGTTTTAAAGTTAAATCTGAGGGGACCCTCCCCCACTCCCCAGCACTGTCCAGGGGAACCAGAAACTTCTCCCATCGTGGACCCTGAGCACCACTGTTTTCCCTTCCCCTTTTAGCTGCCCACGTTTTGACCATACTTTTCAGCCTATGGAGAATACTTCCTCTGCCCTCTTCCTGGTCATGACATTCTATTTTAATTTTCTATTTCTTGTGGTACTGAGGGTTTACGTTTTGCTGTCTTAAGGTATGTTATCTCTTTTAAAGCCTTGCAATCCTTCGTGAAATGAGTCAAGGTGTATTTGAAGGACAAACCCATGGACTTTATAGTTTTTGCCTCATTTGAGATTTGCAGACAATGCTTCTAGGATTCGCACTTGGCTGACACTGGTATTACCCAGGGAACTATAAAAAATATTCATGCCTGGGTTCTATTCTCAGAGATCCTGATTTAACTGATCTAGGACGCAGCCTTGGTGTCAGGCTTTTACAAGTTTTTAAGTATTTTAAAAGTTCTCCACATCTTTCTAATGTGCAGCTGGAGTTTAGAATGTAGGGACCAGAGTTTTTACTACCCATTTGAATTCTAGTTTTCCCAA
The DNA here is from genome assembly GCF_018350155.1 of Leopardus geoffroyi. Taxonomy (NCBI): domain Eukaryota; kingdom Metazoa; phylum Chordata; class Mammalia; order Carnivora; family Felidae; genus Leopardus; species Leopardus geoffroyi. The sequence goes on along the minus strand of NC_059329.1, from coordinate 69,520,182 downwards.
GCTTCGAAAAGCTTAGCCCAGCCCAATGAAACCCCGTCTCTTCTATAGACCTGAGCCCATGCTTGCCCTGGATGCTGTGGATTCAAATGGTAATTGATCAACAGCCTGGTCACCTCCCCTGGCCCGGCCACCTTGCTGTCTTTCCCCACCAGCTGGGTCTGCCCCAAGAGGAAAGAGGCAAAACAGTTACCAATAAAATTGTGAAGTTTTCCAAAACACTGTTCATCATATATTTCTCTGGTAAGTGTTTGAGCTTGTGGATGAAGTTAATCATATATTCACACATCGGGGAGCGGTTTATCCGGTACACAAATCGGCCATTCTCAAACCTCGCATACTCCGTCTGTGAGGGAAAAAGGAGTTGAGCACTTTTACACTTCTGACTTCAAGATACATGAAAAAAGCTATTGCTGCCTGCAAAAGCATTTTTCCTTTTCAACATGAATCATCCGCTAGATGCTGTACTATTTATGTCGTTTACTTAATTAAAAAAAAAAAAAAATCCTATTTCCAAACTGAATGCCATACTCAGAAATCCAGGATTTTTCTGAAAATTAAAAAAACAAAATGTGTAAACAGAATAGCTTTAAAGAAGGGTTGTACAGGTCAGAAAGAAAAGAAAGCAAAGGCTGGAAAGAAATATAATCACCTACTTAGTGATTTTCTACCTGGAAATCTGGGAGAGCGGGCCCAGCCAATGACAATTCTTCAAAGAGCCCAGAGAAAATCCTCCTTCACTGTTATAAAGGCCTCACAGCCAACAACCAATGCAGCTAACTTCTCTACCTTGGGAAAAACTACTTTCCACGGATCATGAGCTCCTGACTGTGAGTTATTTATGTCTTTAATAAAAAAGGAAAGGAAAAAAAAAATACTGGTATTGAAGTTCCCACTGAAGCACTCAGAAATAAGAAACACACCCCTAGATAGCCTTGGATCAAAGAGGAATTAAAAAGGAAATTACAAACTATCTCAAGAATAATGAAAAGGAAAATCCTTTACATCAAAACTTATGGGACCCGATGAAGCTATACTTGGAGGACACTTAATGATGTAGCTTCATGAGTTCATCATTAAAGACAAAAAATTACAGAACTAAACCACATCTTCGATTAAAAAAAAAAACCCCACAAAAATAAACCCAAACCACAAAGAAACCAAAGAAAACCCAGAATAGGAAAGAATCAAGATAAAAGCTCAAATCTATGTTAACAGAAATAAGAAAGGGAGACAGAATAAATTTTAAAAAACTGGTTCTTAAAAAGCCAAAATAAAATAAAGCCTTCACAAGGTTAAGGAAGAAAAGAGACGAAACCACAATGACAGTAGAGATTGGGAGATTTGTAAAAGGTTACTTCACATAACGCTGTAAGGCAAAAAGCCGTAGAGGAGAGGACGCTTTCCCAGCAAAACTTAAACTACTAATACTGAACCAAAAAATAGGAAACTCCAATAGCTCGATTACCGTGGAAATGCCTAGAAACTTGTTTAGAGATGAACCCCTGAAAAAGGCATAAAGACCACCTGGTGTGATGGCTGAGTTTTATGGAACTCTTAAGGAACAACTGTTTTCATTGTTATGGAAACTACATCAGACCAGGTGTCCCAATTCTTTTTAGGAAATCGATGGACACGGAGAGACTATAAAAAGGAAAGGTGATTATCACTTATGAGATGCAAAAATCTTAACGTAAAATAGCAAATGGAACACATCAGTGCGTCCAAAGTAGGACTTTGTTCAGGAATGCTGTGGTGGCTCAAACACAGGACATGCATTAACTCGTGATGTCCACGAATGGGAGAAAACTGGTAGTAAGAGTTGCTGAACAGGCATTTGGTAAAATATTGCAGCTGTTACTAATAAAACCCTCAGTATGACAAGAATACAAAGAAAGCACTTAAATATAAAGACCATTTATAAAACCCAACAGTTAAGTATAACCCTAAATGGCCAAACACCAAGTCCATCTCTATGAGCAGCAGTAACTAACTATACAGGGATACTCACCATCCTATTTCTTTTTACAGGTGTGCTGGAGGTTTTAGAAAATGGAAAGAAAGCGAGAAAATAATAGTAACAGAAAAGTGGCATAAACATTGGAAAAGAAGAAATAACATAAAGCCGCTCTTTTTGCTGCTGCTATGACCACATACGTAGAAAATCCGAGAACCTAGGGGCAAAACCCGGTAGAGATAAATAAGGGAATATGGCAAGATGGCCAGATAGGACATATTTTTGCTAAAACCAAGAACTTGTCTCTCTTCTGGTAATTAAAATCTAGAAACAGGAAATCGCGTTAACAACTTAATATAAATTAACGTATATGTAAAAACTACAAAATCTTATTAAGATAAGTAAATGGACCTGCAAATACGTTCTTCACTGGAAAGACTTAGTACTGGCAATGTATCAGTTTATCCCCACATGACATATAAATCCAGTACGATTATAATTACATTGATCAAAAGGTTTTTGGCTTTCTTTACTTTTTTTTAAAGTGATCTAATTATTTGGAAGAATAAGTGCTGGCTATTGGCCTACAAAATATATGGATAAGAAGAAAAGCAAGATCGACTTGCCTTAGCAGATGTAAGAACGTACTATAAAGCCCGTGTAATCAAATCAACATGGTAGAGGGGGACAAGGAGAGATAAACAGGGTGGAATCAAACAGACTCCAGGAATGGCTCCCAGGATATGCACGACCTTAATAGGGGTACGTCTAAGATCTACTCAGTGGGAAAAGGATGAATCGTTTAATAAACGGGTTTTATTTTATCTTAAAAAAAAATCTTTTTTAATGTTTTTTTTTTTTTTTTTTTGAGACAAAGAGAGACAGAGCATGAGCAGGGGAGGGGCAGAGAGAGGGGGAGACACAGAATCTGAAGCAGGCTCCAGGTTCTGAGCTGTCAGCACAGAGCCCGACGCGGGGCTCGAATTCACAGAGTGTGAGATCATGACCTAAGCTGAAGTCGGCCGCTCAAACGACTGAGCCACCCAGGCGCCCCAATCAACAGTTTTGACACAAACGTCTGTGTATTTGGAAGACAACAGAAGCGGACGCCCATCTCACACCAAATGCGGAAATACATTCGAAATGGATTAAAAGCTTAATTACAAAACTCCACCAGCACTCACGCCACCTTCTTCATGAAAATTCCTGGGATTTCAGTCAAAGGATTTCAACCTTTTCCTGCTCCCTGAACTTTATATACAGCTTTGGGTATGAGTTTGGAATCTGGGAAACAGAGTAACTTGTCTGGTTCATCTTGTCTGGGCAGGTAGTCCATCTAGAGGTGAGCCCTGACAATTCGGCTATTCAGCAGCAATGCTGCCCACGAACATTCCACGTTCCCAACCACTGACCAGTAATGGTGCTTCCTCTTGCTCGGAGGAGATGGGAGGTCATCTGGCCGTAGGCCTCCCAGACCTGTCTCATTACACGGTCGGTCACCTTCTCACCTCCCCTCTCCTTGGGCTTCCCAGACATGCGTTGGGCTGGTTCCCCTCCTCCTTCAGCCATTTTTGTCCTCTGCTCCTCTGCTGTGTGTCCCTTCCACTCACCCCGGGGCTGGCTACTGCTCCCATGCCCTCCCTGCACCAAGCCCTCCATTCCCATAGCTTTAATTGTCCTTAATGCTTAGGATTCCCAACTGGTCTTCCAAATTCCAGTCTTGCATCTAGAATCATCCCCTGACTACTTGCTTTTGAATACCTTACTTTCTAATCTCTGCTCATGGCAGCGCGGCCCTTGCAACCACAAAATGTGTGATCTTTGGTTCTTCCTCCTCATTAGTATTTAATATCTGGTGAGTCTCTAAGTTCCATTCAAAATGTTTTACTGGATTTCCACTGCTGCCATGTTCATGAAGCTCAGGACGCCTCAGCTGACATCGACCATCTAGTCTACTCCCTTCTATCCACTCTGGCCAGTGTAACCTCCTCAACACCATCCACAGCATGCCCCTCCTGTGCTCAGGAAGCCAAAGGCCGTGCAGCAGCCCAGATCCTCATCGTTCGGCCCAAAGTCTTCAAACCTCTCCTCCCGCCCAGGACATCCTCTCTCTCCTGCCTCGGCACCAAGTCTGGCACAGTCAGGCTGGGCCCTGGGGCCTGCGAGCTCCAGGAACGCCATGACGGGTGGACCGGGTTAATGGGCAGGAGACGTTGGAAAATACAGCTTTACGTGGAATGTCAACCGCAAACATTCACACAAAGCAACCCACCCTGCTGAAAAGAACACACGTTTTTTGAAAGGGAGGGAGGTATGCAACAGGAAAACTATGAATAGGTATTCGACCCCAGTTTGCTCTGGAATCTGTCCGGAACAATGAAAGGAGTAGAAGGGAGTAGAAGCACCCGCACCAGGCTTGAGGTGTCCGGGTTTTAGAAGGCAGGTGCTATTTACAACGCCCGGAAGGGACCTCGGACCTAGGGGCGGGGCCTGTCTGTAGCAGCTTCCACACCAGGGCACCGAACACTGCTGGCCACACAAGGCAGGGCCCCTGCAGTCAGGGAGGGGTGGCGTGGGGGCTTCTTCCACTTGCTTGCAAATCGCTGTGTCTTTTTAGAAGTGACAGGGAAAAGAGGTGAGAGAGAAAGGGGGAGAAGAAGGAGACACCAGAAAAGTAAAACTCTCTGCCCCGGTGAAAGCTGAAAGGGAGGTAGCAGGGTGCCCCCGAATGAAGGCTCCGGTCTGCAGATGCCTACTTACCTCTACTTTTTCTACTACTTGCTTCCCAAAGGAGCACACTTTGGTGGAACAGGTGACTGTCATATTTTCAGAACTCTCATACTGACTGGTGACACCATAAAAGGCCCCAGCGTCATCCTGAATATTGCAGTTTAGGTCAGCCTGTTGGAAAGGAAACGGAGGTGGGGGTTATTTTCTCTTTACAGGAGTCACGGCAATGAGCAGTGACGGGGGGGGGGGGGGGGGGGCGGGGGGAAGATCTCCAATCCTTCTGCCGAGCAGAGGGCGGGGGTAGGGGGCAGGGAGGTGGTGAGGTGATGCTAATCTAGAAACAAGTTCTGCAGCCCACTGGTCATTTTTTGAAGAGAACACTAACTCCAGCAATCTTCCCGTGAAATGACGATGATACACGCATCTATTCAGTTCGCTTTCTTGCGTCCAGTATAGAATAATACTCTCTCCTTGTTATAAAGGATCCATGAGGTCTCTGAAATATGTGCAGAAAGCAGTGTATGCCTTGGGTTCACATTCACTGATCTGGAGACAGATTTAAAAGAACAGGAGATCTGCAGCTGGCTAGCCACTTGTTATACGTACAAAAACAGAACCTTCATTACAAATGACAGCATCCAGAAGGGAAATGGTTCCTATTCAAGACTGGCTTGCAAAGATGCCAAGTCATTGGTCATTCCCACTCATTTAAGGTATTGTAGGATTACCTACTGTGTGAGGTTTATGCTAGACACTATACAGGACCACAAGTGAGAGGTATGTCTTAAAAGAGCTACAAGGGACATAGAAATACTACCACGTCAAAGATGCTCAGAATTCAGACAAGGGAAGGCATTACTTTCAACCAGGGCTATTACTGACGGGGTGGTTACGAAGTGAACATGCAGAGATGGGTTGAGGGGACAGTGGGGGTAGAAGCAGCCTAGGGCGCCTCTTTCCAGCTGCAGTGTTAAGGACTGAGGCCACCAGGAGCAGTGAGTTTGGAAAAACGCAGCCAGGACCCAGGCCATGGAGGGCTAAAAAAAAGGGGTGTGGATTGCATGCTGTAGGAAATGGGGACTCTTCGAAAGCTCTGGCACAAGAAGGTGCTGTGAACCGAGCTGTGTTTCAGGGATCAACGTCTCAGTGCGGTCTGGTGTCCACTGTGGAGGGAGGCTGCGAGGCCGCTGCAGTGGCCGGGCCACTGATTGATGGCTCCCTCCCCTCTGGTACCTTGTGATCTGCTATGGCACACCAGGCACTGGGTGGGGAGCTGGGGATCAGAGTAAGCACGAGCTGGGCCAGTCCCTGATGCCACGGGCTCACAATTTAATAGGGAGGACATCACCCTAGGGATGAGCACTCCTGAAAGAGGCATCGAGGGCCATGAGAACCAACTTTGGGGTCAGGGAAGCTTCTGAGGATGATGCAGCTCAGATCCAAAGACGGCAGGAGAGCGGACATAGGCGGGTGAATGTGTCCTGAGAGAGTGTGGACAAAGTGCACAGAACCAGAAACAAGGCCACGAAAAGGCTGGGATGAGAGAGGGTGGCAGGAGAGGCAGGAGGGTTTAGGTCTTAGATCCTAAAACCAAGGGATGCAGGAGTTGTAAGTGCCCAGGACAGGCACAGTGACAAGTTATGGCTGGATCTGAGTTCCTAAAAGGCACCCCAAATACAGCATGGAGACAACTCTGGAAAAGTGAGAGCACAGGCAGAGACAGGTCAGAAAACTGTCAAAGTGGTCCGGACAAGGGACGGTATCTGCACCACTGTGGGGGCTAGAGAGAGACAGGTGGACCGGACTCATAAATGAGACCACAGTTTGTGAGGTCTGGCACATTCTGACCAGCTGATTCTCAAACCCTGACAGGCAGTAACCACTAGGAAGACCTGAGTCATCCTATATATATTTTTAATGAGGATCCGCATTTGAATTGAATATCAAGACAGTGTCCCTTTCCTTAGGCAAAACTGCAGATTTCCTGGCCTCAAATAAAAAGAACCATATGCTTTAAATTCCCCCTTTTTTCTTACATGCCAAGAAATTCAAAGCTAAATTCAGTGCTCAACGACAGTAATTACCTGTCCCAGGTATTCCTAATAGCAACTAACAACCAGCGTATAGCTCCTTTTACTGGATTCCAATCTGCTTTTACATGTACTTGTCTAGGTTTGTATTACCCATAAATTTAGTAACACTCCCTCACATTCTGCCATTTGGAATTATATGGTGCACAGATTGTAACTAAATAAAAATACCCAAGTGTACATTTTCAGGTTTTTTGCAGGTTTGACGCTTGACTCCGCGAAAAGAGCAGGTTAGCAAGAAACGATGATGTCTGACGCTGACTGACATCTATGCCCAAGCTCTCTGGGTCTACTGAGCTCCAGCCTCCAGAGGAGAACGTTACCAACGAGTCTCAGGCATGCGGGAGCCCAGAATTATATCTAGCTTTCTACCTGCCATGTGGCGTGCACATGGGCCCACAGGAACCACTGCCTTGTTCTGCCACCAGCTGAGGACATGAGGCTCTGAGAAGTGGCTCAGGTACGTTTCAGTGGTGGGATTTATGCTCTCACAGTCATGGTATAGTTTGTGCCAACAGGTTTTAGTATTTTTCTGAAAAAAGTAAAGACATACATGTGGTAAGTAAAAAAAAAAAAAAGAAAAGAAAAAAAAGAAAAGAAAAGAAAGAAAATAAATGAAACTGGAAAAAGAGTGTACATTTTATTTCTATCCCTGAACTTGCCAATCTCTCCACTGGTTATCATTGTTTTCCAAGCGTCTTTTTGGAGAGAGTTAGCACTTAGATAAGCAAGCACACACCTCCCCTCTTTTTTGCACAAAGAGTGGCACTCTTCAAACCTTGCTTTAAAAAAAAAAAAAAAAAAAAAAAAAAAAAAAATATATATATATATATATATATATATATAGTTGGAATGCCTGGGTGGCTGAGTTGGCTAAGTGTTCAACTCTTGATTTCGGCTCAGGTCGTGATCTCACAGTTCATGAGTTCAAGCCCCATGTCAGGCTCGGTGCTGACAGTGTGGAGCCTCCTTGGGATCCTCTCTCCCTCTCTCTCTGCCCCATCTCCGCGCTCTCTCTCCCAAAATAAATAAACTTTAAAAACTAAACACAAAAAAAATACACAGCTACATCTTAGAACTCATACAGTACTGATACGGAAATAATCAGTTTTAAAAAGACTAGCCATTTAAAAACGTGAGCAGCCTCACATTTTGGTAACTGCATACTATTCCATTACCCAGGCACAGCATAATAATTACTGCGTGCTCTACTGATGAATAGTTCGTTGCTTCCCAACATGGATACAATAATGAGTTTATGTGCAGCAGGAAAGGTACATTAGAAATTACTTTTCATTTCCTTTCCTTCCATTTAAAAAATTTTCCAGCACTGAAAGAGTTTCAATGGGCTATAAATAAACTGATAGTATTTGAATTACAAAGAAACTCATTGTTTTTGACACAATCGGGTTGTTTTGAAAGACCAGTGAACAGTCAAAGGCAGTCTGGTGTGAGGAGCGAAGTATAGGGAAGAAGGTGGTCAACGAACAGTTAAAAGCAGTCTGATGTGACGAGTGGAGAGAAGTATAGGAAGGAGGTGGTTAACGGCACAGGCAACTGGGTGGGTTACTTTATTTAAAAAAAAAAAAATTTTTTTTTAATGTTTATTTATTAAAAAAAAATTTTTTTAACGTTTATTTATTTTTGAGACAGAGAGACACAGCATGAACGGGGGAGGGTCAGAAAGAGGGAGACACAGAATCTGAAACAGGCTCCAGGCTCCAAGCGGTCAGCACAGAGCCTGACGTGGGGCTCGAACTCACGGACTGCAAAATCATGACCTGAGCCGAAGTCGGCCGCTCAACCGACTGAGCCACCCAGGCGCCCCAAATGTTTATTTGTTTTTGAGAGAGAGAGAGAGAGAGAGAGAGAGTGAGCGAGCAGGGGACACAGAATCCGAAGCATGCTCCAGGCCCCAAGCTGTCAGTCCAGAGCCCGACACGGGGCTCGAACTCACAAACCACGAGATCATGACCTGAGCCGAAGTCAGAAGCTTAACCGATGACTGAGCCACCCAGGCACCCTGGGTTACTTCTTTTAAACTACCAACCTCTACTTATGTCAGTGATACGACCAGGAGGGAGGTGTCTTCAGAACTGCACCTAGCTCCCTAGGCACAAGACTTTCTTTTTTGCCCTTTTTTTTAAAAAAAAATGCTCCATTTTTTACTTTATTCACTTCACTGGCATTGATGATGCAAACTAACTCGGACGTTTAAAATCTAAAGCAAGCATAGAAACAAACGCACAAGATAATCTGTCTATATATATAATTTAAAAATGTTTGGAATGGTATCTGCCACAATGTGATGTTAGCAAAACTGCTGGAAATGTCCACAGCCTCCCGTGTCTCCCAGAGATGCCCCCATCTCTCAGAGTTTCTGCGCGTAAAGTCATGCTGGTGAAAGAAAGCAGCCGTCCCGGGCAGCGGCACACTGCGTGGACCTCAGCAGACTGGATTCATTTTTAAGACCCTCTTTTTTTTTTTGTTGGACAAAATTATTTTCAGTAAGACTCAGCACTCTGTTTCACGGTTTTAAATTTTAACTGCAAGAACTCCCAAAGTAGTAAGAGAGTGACAGAACTCAAGTGACTCTAGTTCTGTTTTGCCGTCTGCATAATGACTGTGCTATCAGGGTGCCTTTCCGGGTCTATGGTTTAGCCACGGGGACTGCAGCCCAAACGACTCCAAACTGTCAAGAACTTACTCCTACGAACGGACACAGGCTGAGTCCACATGTGTTACTAAAGAGTAAGTCACACAACGGCCACGCAATAGAAGAGTGCTAATTTGAAGCATATATACGTGTGCGTAGATGGAATAAAAACACTAACTTCACCAATCGTTTAGGACTTAGGTCAACAAAATATTTTTTTCTCTTTAGAAGTATTTTGTCAACGGCATTGTTCAGAACCGTGGGCACGTGGTGATCATAAACATGACAACGATTTTTAGGTGGTTTTACCATTAAACGTCTCTACCACCACGGACGTCCTTACTGCCTGCACCTGGGCAGACCATCCTTACCAACCCACCTTCGGTTCACCACTGTCCCTTCGAAGTCCCCAAATAATTTTAATGAGTTTTTCTTGGTGATGGAGGATCTATGGTTTTGATGACAGGAAGTGTCAAAAATGAAGCTATTAAAATATACACATTACGAAAACCTGCTCAGAAATTAGCTCAACAAATTAGGAGTTCTAAACTTGTGGAAGTTTGTTTGTTTGTTTGTTTGTTTGTTTATTTATTTATTACATAAAACTAAAGTCTGATGTACATTCAGAGAGACGCACAGATCACAAGTTTACAGTCCGTTGATTTTCATAAAGTGAACACACGCATGCAGCCAGCACCCCGATGAAGAAACCAGAAGCCCTCCTGTTCATGCTGTCTTCGAGTACAATCACCCCTTTACCTCATAGGGGTGATCATGAGGGGAAAACACTGTCCGTTAGTTCTGTCTGGTGTTTTGAACTTTAAATAAATGGAATCACAGATTGACTCCTTTGTGCTCAGTTTCATAGGCTCAGCCTTAGCGGGGAGATTCACGCATGCTGTTGTGGGCAGTTCATTCACCTGCTACTTGCTAGACGATTCCACCAAATGAAAAATACCACGATCTGGGCATTCTACCACTGCCGGGCCCTGGCAATGTTTCCAAATCAGAGAGCTACTCTGAACACCCCTGCACACGCTTTTGATGAACACGTGTATGCATTTCTGTTGAGTGTTCCCAGGAGTGGAACAGCTGGGTCATGAGGACGGTGCACATTTTAGCTTTCATTTAGATAACAGGGACAGATGGTTTTGGAATGATCTTGCTTTTCTAACAGTTGAGAAAACTTTAATTATCAGTATACATTTATCAGGTTAGTTTTTAAAAGGCTTCTCAACTAACAGTAAATAACCAATTTGCTATTACGACTCTCCGCAATTACTCTCAAATGGTGGGAAATAATCACGTAGCCATCCCACCACATCAACAGCTGTTCTTTGGGAATTTTCTAGGAGGAGGTATTGATGGGAGAGATAATCGTCTGTCAGCTGAGGATGTTCCGATTATCCCAGAAAGAAATGCATTCACTGAGCTCCCATGGAGCAAAGGTAATATCAAAGAAAGAATGCTAGTATTGAATCAACAACAAAGGAGGCAAACTCTGTGATTTGAGTCCGAGATTCACATGTAGTTCATCACCCCCCACCTCCCTACCTGTTCCTCCCAACTGAAAACTCAGGGCAAACCTGTTTCAGACAGTTTTTTTTTTTTTTTTTAATTTTTGTTCTTTTTTTTTATCCTTTATTTATTTTTGAGACAGAGAGAGACAGAGCATGAACGGGGGAGGGTCAGAGAGAGGGAGACACAGAATCCGAAACAGGCTCCAGGCTCTGAGCCGTCAAGCACAGAGCCCAATGCAGGGCTCGAACTCACGGACCGTGAGATCATGACCTGAGCCGAAGTCGGCCGCTTAACCAACTGAGCCACCCAGGCGCCCCCTGTTTCAGACAGTTCTGAAGGCAAGAAAATAAGAAAGAATGTGCTGGTATCAGATACAAACTATTTCTGCCTCATCAGCTTTATCTGACCGCACGATATTTTCTAAAAGCAAATTAATATAAAAATCCAAGAAACAGCTAAAATCCAGCAAACTTGTCTTCCCAACAAATCCCAAATTCAAACCATATCCCATCCTTTCCTTTGGGGACAAGCCAACCTAAAATGGTCTGGGTGGGCTATGAAGTGCTAAACACACACGCACAGGCAGATGTGGCTGTGGAGGGGGGATGTCCAGGCAAATGGGCCCTTTTAAGGAATCTTTGCCCATTTTGCCTTAGAACAGAGACCCCATATATGAACTAGGCTTGGAGGCCAAATGCAGGAATCCTTTCTATGGTATCCTGACCTGTGCTGCCTTTGGGCTAAATATCTTTAGATATAGGAAAATCATTGCTTTAAGAAAAAACTACATGCAGGGTAGACTTGTTAGTTCTTTTTCCTATTATATTAGTTATCTATTGCTGCTTTAACAAATGAGTAAATTGAGTGCCTTAAAACAACATAAATATACAGTCTCAAACTTCTGCAGGTGAGACTTCGACGCTGGTCTCCCCAGGTCTATGAGGGTCCTGGCTGAGCTGTATTCCTCTCCCGAGGCCCTGGGGAGGGATTGGTTTTCCTTGCTTCTTCCAGCATCTGGAGGCCACTCACATTCCTTATCTGAACCCCTCTCCCCATTTTCAAAGCCTGCAACAACAGGCTGGGTCCTTCTCCCGCTGCCTACTTTCATCTCTCCTGGGTTCCCCTCCTCTTCTGCTTTTAAGGAACCTGGTGACTACTCTGGGCCCACTCAGATAATCCAAGATCCTCGCCCTAGCTGGTGATAAGCAACCTCAATTCCCCTTTCTGTGTGATGTAACATATTCACAGATACGATGGCTACAGACTTGGGACGTGACTCTCTCTACCACACCCCTCAATTTGCAGTTTGTGTCCCTGCAACTCCCCTCCCCCCCCCCCCCCCCCCCCCCCCCAGTGCTCTGCCTTCTGGAATCACACAGACCCGAGAATACCTCTGTTAGACAATCCTGCAATTTTCATTCATTTCCCCCCTACTCTTACCTGTCTTCTTCCTCTTCTCACCCACAAGGCCCTTCAGGTCCCATCTGCTTCCCCGGATTCAAGTCCTACATTTATTTTTATCAAACCCCATCTTGATTTCAGACCCCCCTTCCATCCATTACAGATGTCTGTGAATTCTGACTTTTCACCTATCCTTATTTCATTCCAGACATCTACCCAACAGCATGGACAGCAGTCATTTCTTTCAGTCTCATTCGCCACTTTTAACCACAAAGAAAGACCTGCTTCCCGAAGCCGCCACAGTGATAGGAAGAGATGGCACATGAAACAAAACGGCAGCCGTTAAAAACGCTGACAACTGTTCCTAGTAACTCAGTGATCGAAAACGCACTCGGGACAGATACAGACGGAGCCTTGCGTCATATCCACAGAGACGTAACCGCATAAAGATGGTTGTTCATAATCAATAACCAAGACAGAAAACAATGCCCACAGAGCCAGTCTGAGCCCCCATCTATAAGGATCAGGTGCACAGTACAGACACACGATGGCTTTTTCCAAAGAGGAAAAGCAGCACTTTTTCTGATCTGTGAGTTTATGACGAGTCTTAAGTTTTGGATATAACTGTTCACACAGGCACAAAATTACCATCTTTCCCACAAAGAGTTAATTAGAGAGGTTACAGAATTCTTTCTGCAAATAAAACAAAAAAGCAATCATTAATAAAGGCGTGTTGAATCAATTAAAGACTTCAGAGTCCACTGGTGGGCAAGTCCTGGGAAATGATACAAGGTCAAGGTGGAAGCAAGTTATAATGCCACACAGAGAGAGCTGACTGCATCAGACAGCAAAGAAACAATAACAAAAAAAGGAAACATCAAATTTTCCCTAATCCTTCTCTAAATCATCCTTGTCTTATACTCATTATAAATGCAGCGGAAACGTTTCAGTCACCAGGCAAGACTCATAGATTAGTTTCTCCTCTGTTACTTCTCATTTACTTAGCCCATTTATTCATGTGTCTGTTCCGCTGTTTAGTTTTATGTTTTTGAAATTTGAAGTATAAAAGCAATATACTTCAGGGGCGCCTGGGTGGCTCAGTGGTTAAGCGTCCGACTCTTGATTTCAGCTCAGGTCATGATCTCAATGGTTTGTGAGACTGAGCCCTGCAGCCTGCTGGGGAGTCTCTCTCTCCGCCCCTCTCCATCCTCGGAAATAAATAAACATTAAAATTAAAAAAAGGAATATACTTCAAAGAATGATCCTTCCCATTCTAGGGGTGAGGAAAAATGAGGCCTCGCCTTGGTAAGTAGGATCCAGAGTTCTCAGAGGGGAGGGTCGGGCCAGGGGGCCCTCTGGGCACAACTCCAGGGCTCTGAAAACCTGGCTCCAGGTGGCTGAAGGACCAGGGCGTGAGCACTACAGCTGCTGAGCAAAGAACGGAAATGCACAGCTCACGCAGGAGCAGCGCTGGGCTGGTGACAAACTCTGCCGTGAGCTTCTAGAAGGTAAAAGCCTGCCAGCACTGAGGAGAAGCAGATAACCCCACAGGCAGGGGACAGAGCAGGGGCACCGGGTCAGGAAAGGAGGAGGCAGCTGGACACTCCTTTCCACCCCGAGGGCTTGCAAGGGCTGAGTGGGAATTACTTGGTTGCAAAGATGAAAACATCAAGAGGACTGTCCCTGACAAGAGACAGTCTAATAGGCACTGATGGAGGCAAGGAGACGCTGGCATTTTCAAACCACCACTTTGAACCTCTCCTCTTCATCCTCTCTGAGCAATGATCAAAGGACCAAGATTTCAAATTGTGAAGCAATTTTTTCCAATGGCAGCATCTGCTCCTTGGCAGGCGGCACTGGGAGCTGGGCCTGGTTGTGGGCGGCCGTCCAGGCCTGCCACATGGCCAGGCTCCGCCGGGCAGGGCACCGCGTAGGCCTGCAGCTGCTCCCGCAGGCGCCAAAGGACAATCACTCCGCACTGGGCAACAAGGCGGCGAGCAGGGAGGGGGGTGGGGCAGAAGGAGCCCAGGAGGCAGTGCTGATGGGGGGCGGGGGGGAGGCTCTGAGGATGCAGGCTGCTCCCACACCCTCCCCCCTGACTCATTTGCATACGCCCAGACCCCTGAAGCCAGCCCCACTGGCATCAGAGGACTGCGGTGGGGGAATTTCACCGGGATGACCATGGGACAACTCCCGCATGGCAACCTGCACTGGGGGAGAGCGAGGGAGCTGCTCACAGGGAAGCGAGTCTTTGAGCGTGTTCACTTGGGACCATGGTGCCCCTGCCCAAACAACGGGACAGCAGCTGTAGGGCTCCTGCCACAGCTGTTTTAAATAAGAATAATAGGAATAAACTCAGCCTCGCTCTTCAAGTTACTTTCCACTAATTATGGCATATATTTACATCTACAAAATAGAAGATTTAAAAAAAAAACTCCACCAAGAGCCCCTTTATTGTGCAGATCGGGCACCCCTATTTGAATTTCATAAACATTTAGTACTTCAAAGAATCTTAAAAGCTTGCCTTAATTACAATATGCACCGCTTGAAAGGCTGACTGTTTGCATTGCAAATTCCTACAAATACTGGCATTCATTTAAAAAATGTCAATTAATATCACCCACAGGACTTCAGGTAACTGCCACTGGTGACTTCACACAGTAGCTGGGATAAAAGAGCCAAGGTCTCAGCCCCAAGCACAAAGCAGCTGCACAGGCCAGTTCTTTCCAATGGAGGCAGCTAATGAGTACTGGGCTCCCAGCTGAGCCGGCCCGTCACGCAGCACATTCATCAGGTGTGTGAACACTGGCCCGAGACCACCCTTTCCAAATCGGGAAACAGGACCTTTTTTCTGGTTGAGAGTTTTTGTGCAAGAAAAGTCCTATACAGAATGACAACAAATCAATTAACAAGCGCAGAGTTGCCAAATAAAATACAGGACACCTCGATCCATTGGATGTTTAGGTAAACAACAAACTTTCTTAATTATGTGTGCTTCCCAAGGATCGCGTGGGAAGTTGTGTGCACTAAAAACGTGTATATTGTTTATCTGAAATTCAAATGTAACTGAGTGGCCTGTATTTTCATTTGCTAAAATCTGGCAACTCTACTAACAAGTCATGTTAACAAAAAGAACAAAGATTGGGACTTAGCCTCAAAGACGTTTTCTGCTCAGGATATTTTAAGAAAAAAACAAAGCCCCCAAATCATACATGGAGCATAATTCTTTTTTAGTACAATCGAATGATGGATAATGTTTGTAAATGTGTGTAAAAAGTCCAGGAGGATACATGGCTGTGGGGGTGGGGGGAAATCTCACGTTTTCTTCTCCAGTCTATTGATTTCCTTAGACTATTTATAATAAGCTTATATTGCTTTTGCAATGTACAAAGTAAATACAAATGCGGTGGGTGGGTAGGATGTGCTCTGGGTCGCCACCTTTGAGAAAGGATGTCATATATATCACCAAGGGCCTACGTGTATTTAGACAACCGACCAAGATGTCCGGATGACTGTGTCCAGATAATCCACTTATTCTTGCAAAACTGGGTCTGGCAACAAGAACCACCCGGATCGTGCCACCTTAGTTCTCTCCTTCTCAGGCTTCTCTTGAGGCAAAGTTACAGACAAGCCAATCGTGCCGCCAACAACGGGGCAAATACTGGGAAGGGCAGAGACATCACGTGTTTGCTTCCCCAGACCTCTGCTTAGCAGTGGCTCATGGGGGACAGTGGCTTAGCATCTCAGCCTGGAACCATGGCAGGGAGCAGAGGTAAAGAGCCCAGCGCAAGAAAAGATGGACCCCTGACCTGGGCTTTGTTAGCAACCACTGAGCCAAATGACCCAGGACAGAAAGCATTAGAGGAACAGCTGTCAGATGGGGTCTCCCAAGGGCTTAAGGGAACTCCAATTTACATCCCGCCAAGATGTGCATAAGCATTCAAGTTAAAAAAAAAAAAAAAAAATATCCATACTGTGGCTGAGGCTAAGGGATTGAGGAAAAAGCAGAATGAGCGTCTTCCATTTTCTAGGCTGTCCTGTGTGGCCTTGTTTTCAGGGGGATCCAGAAAGTCTTTTATTTTTTTTTATTTATCTATTTAAAAAAAAATTTTTTTTTTCAACGTTTATTTATTTTTGGGACAGAGAGACAGAGCATGAACGGGGGAGGGGCAGAGAGAGAGGGAGACAGAATCAGAAACAGGCTCCAGGCTCTGAGCCATCAGCCCAGAGCCTGACGCAGGGCTTGAACTCACAGACCGCGAGATTGTGACCTGGCTAAAGTCGGACGCTTAACCGACTGCGCCACCCAGGCGCCCCCAGAAAGTCTTTTAAATAGAAAGTGACGGCCACAGAGATCACTGTTTCCAACCCAACCCTCACCGTTCTCCAAGTTCTGGAAGACTCAGCAGCTAACACCTCCTAGTAAGATTTCCGGTCTCTGAACAAGCGTCCACTTCCTGGAACTCCTTCCCACTCCCCTTCCGCTGACCAAATTCTTTCAAGATTCGGCTCAAATGCCATGTGTCTGTGAGGCTTTCCGGAATGTTCTCAGGCATTCTGTGCTTCCACATTTCCATCACAGCTCCTATCCCATGGTGCTGTCACTTACCTGCCTATGTGTCTGCCATCCCAGACCTGACACCAAGGTCGGCCTCTTATCAAGTCTGTTTTCCCAGCTCTCTAGGATCAAAGTAGAGTGCACTGAGAGTTGACTGAATGACTCACTAGTGACGTACATGTCTGTCACTAATGCAAAACAAGAAACCATTTCTTTTTTTTTTTTTTAATTTTTTTTTTTCAACGTTTATTTATTTTTGGGACAGAGAGAGACAGAGCATGAACGGGGGAGGGGCAGAGAGAGAGGGAGACACAGAATCGGAAACAGGCTCCAGGCTCTGAGCCATCAGCCCAGAGCCCGACGCGGGGCTCGAACTCACGGACCGCGAGATCGTGACCTGGCTGAAGTCGGACGCTTAACCGACTGCGCCATCCAGGCGCCCCAAGAAACCATTTCTATAAGAACCTAACAGAACTCCAGAGATAGCTCGGAAAAAAGCTTCCGTGGGGGCTCTCTCAAGGTGTCCTCCCCTACTCTGGTAAATGCCTCTAGAAGCATCACTCCATAAACTATCAGATGCTTACTCTATCAGTACACGACATCTGAGCTGGCTAACTGGCAGGTGTATTACAGCACCTGATGTATAGCAATTTTTCTACGTGTGCTGAGTGAAAGAACTCTTCAGCCAACAAATTTTTTTAAAACACTTAAAAAATCTGCTATATACACCACACCGCCGGGTAAACAAAAGCTACAGATGGGATCCCTGATCGGTGGGGGAGGCCTTCAAAGAAGTTTAGGATGCAGGGCCGGGAAAACAGGAAGGAAGCAGCAAGAGACAGCAGTCAAAGCAGAAAATGCCAGCAAGCTCCAGACATTTCTCTTATGAAATCAAACCAAACTGGATGCGTGTGCAAGTTTATTCACTCGCCTAGCCCTCCACACACAGTACCAGAACTTGTGGATAAGAGATGTTTTTTTTTTTAAAAGTTTATTTATTTATTTTTGAGAGAGCACGAGAGAGAGAGAGAGAGAGAGAGAGTGGGTGTGCGGGGCGGGGGGGGGGGTGGGCAGAGAGCGGAGGAGAGAATCTCAAGCAGGCTCTGTGCTGTCAGACACGGACTCAGGGTTTGATCTCATGAGCCGTGAGATCAAGACCTGAGCCAAAATCAAGAATCGGATGCTTAACTAAGTCACCCAGACACCCCAAGCAATGGTTTTTTATAAAAAACAGGCCACTGGTGAAGATGGTCACATAACCACAATCGGCCCAGGGTATTTATTATGTATTAGCCTCATAAATACCTCCGAACACCGTGGTTTTGCTTGCTAATCTTCCCTCCACTTCCATCATGCCACCACTTGACAGTGCTCTCGTAATTTCGGGACTCGATGCTATTTTGAGATGAGACTGAAGTACGGAGACATGGAAGGCTCGTTGAACTGAAAGACCCTTTCTTTACTGAGAGCAGTTTGAAACATGTGCGGAGCAAATCGTTCCATTTTGCTAACTTCCTTTTCCACGAACAGGAATGGGTGGGTTTGGTTCCAAATGATAGACTCCAGTCTACAATTCCAATCCCAAATCGGGCCGAATCCAATGAGACACAGGCTGAAACTCCGCAGGGGGCCATTCGGGCAGCTTCTGTGTGCACCCGGTTTCTCCTCTTACATAAAGCCCAGTGGTTTTATTTATAGCGGCTGTCATTTTGTCCAACAAATGTGATTCCGTTCTTACCAAGATAAAAGCATCTTCTAACAGCTGCCCTCTTTCCAGATAACTCACTTTCTCTTTCTGTTTTGTAAAGCCTTCTCACATCTGCTCTGGTTAGTAAAACTAGCCTTTTTCCTCCCCCAGAAAAATAGGTTAAGAAAGTTGAACGACTATAGATATATTTATTTATTGTTAATTGTTTCGACTGAATGATCATAATTCCAAGAATTTTAAAAAGCAAAATATTACGCATAACCACAGGGTAGCATCATATACCTTGGTTTCTAAAATACCACTAATTTGATAATTTGAGAGAAAAAAGAAACGCTATATAAACGTGTATAAAATTTTTCTTTAACAACAGGGTACATGTCCGTAAAATTTCATTTTCATATTACTTATTATTCCAAGCAAAGTTTAAGACTAAGTCTTCATCATACTAATTATTCTTTTAAATAGTTTTAGGCTGCAAGGTTATCAGTAACGTGTTGGTAACACGTGGCTTTCTTTGAATCAGAGTCCCCAAGCTTGACACTTGAACACCCTGTTAGGACAGAGAGTAGAATTCTGAGGCCCTTCAAAAAATATTAGCTTTGCTGTGTTTCTTATTTGGTTAAACCCATAATTCTGTTTACTTCCTTCAGGAAACCACATGTGGATGGAAAGGAACTTCTTTTGAAAGTCAGCTGCAAGTGCTCCTTTGGATTTCTGTCTTTTGGGACTCACGACGGAATCACACCCACACCTTGTCTAGCTTTGGGAATCCGATGGTGAATTCCAAGACAGTTGGCATTTATCTGAAATTAGCTGCCTTGTCTGCCGTATCACTGGCAACCCATCTGCGTGAGTCTCGGTGCGGAAATGGTCCATTTGCGGATGGGGCTCTTCTGTTCTTAGGGCCTCCACAGCACCTAATCCATCACTGTTTTATAAGGGGAAAAAATGTCTGGTTTTCTGCCAGGGCAAGGGTTGCCTCACCAGTCTGGTTCCACACTCCTCGATCATAACTTCAATCCTGCATCTAACTGTAATTTTTCCGAGACGTTTTCAGTAGGGATTCAAGTTTAAGCTAAGACGTGCACTAGTCATCCAAAGCGCTATTAGCACAAAAGACTTAACTAAGGCGACAGGGGGCTGGTGAGATGCCTCCCACGTTGGCTCAGGTCACAAAGGGCAGGTGAGGACAACCACAGCTCTGGAGGGGCAGGAAGGCACTGATGGTGTCCGCTCTAAGCAGCATCCCACTTCTAGAACTGCTAAGATGGGAACAAGTATAGGTCTCAGAGTTGAGTGAAACAGTATGTTTAACCTCGTTGATAGTTTTGATAGAGGGGGCACCTGGGTGGCTCAGTTGGTTAAGTGTCTGACTCTTGATTTGGGCTCAGGTCTCACACATGGAGCCTGCTTGGGATGCTCTGTCTCCCTCTTTCTCTGGCCCTCCCCAGCTCGTGTGCACTCTCTTTTGCTCTCAAAATAATAAACATTAAAAAAAGTTGCTCTAGAGAATGAGGAAGGATTAAGGTCTTTGAGTAGAAAGAAAAAATAACTGCAGGTGAAGAGGAATTCAAAAAGCAAAGTGACAGTTGGAAGTTGTTTCGTTTTAAATTATGTCCATGCACGCTGGATGCAGATGCCTATTCTACTCAGCACTCAACTGCCTTAGAAAACAGCACCTTGGGGCACCTGGGTGGCGCAGTCGGTCAAGCGTCCGACTTCAGCCAGGTCACGATCTTGCGGTCCGTGAGTTCGAGCCCCGTGTCGGGCTCTGGGCTGATGGCTCAGAGCCTGGAGCCTGTTTCCAATTCTGTGTCTCCCTCTCTCTCTGCCCCTCCCCCGCTCATGCTCTGTCTCTCTCTGTCCCAAAAATAAATAAACGTTGAAAAAAAAAAAAATTAAAAAAAAAAAAGAAAACAGCACCTTGGTTATTTACACACACACACACACACACACACAGTAATATTATCAATATTTAATAAAATAAGGATAATTAAATTCTTATTTAACCAGCAAATCAGATATCGTGTAGTCATTAAAAATGATAATTAGGGGGGCGCCAGGGTGGCTCAGTCGGTTAAGGGTTTGACTCTTGATTTTGGCTCATGTCATGATCTCACAGTTTGTGAGTTCAAGCCCGACATCAGGATCCACGGTGACAGTGTGGAGCCTGCCTAGGATTCTCTCTCCTTCTCTCCCACTCACGCGAGCGCTCTCTCTGAAAATAAATAAATAAACTAAAAAAACAAAAAGGTAATTAGGGATATAATGGCCACTTGGCAGGGTGTCTGGTAAGGGAGAAAAGCCAGATACCAGATTTAATTTAATGTATTCCCCGATTCAAGCTATATAAACATGTCTTATATTCATGGTGCACTTAGGAATGAATGAAAAATTATATATTTCCAAGACTGTCTAGAATGTTACGATATTGCCTTTGGAATCATAATGTAAACACGAAGCTGCTGCTCCCCTAACCCCATCCCAAAGGCCGCTAACAGTGAGGTATCAGTTTTTCTAAGAAGACTCAAGGTCCGACCTGAACTTCCTGGTAGCAGCGTCTGCTCACAGCTGCCCCTACGTAACGTGCACCAGGGCATCCCGTGATGACAGGGCTGACTTCAGCCGGAAACCACGCTGCTTCCCGTCGGTTACCGTCACCCGCTTCCAGCGAAATCAGGCCAGGAGAGGGGCTAGGGACAGAGCTGTGCCCCCTGCAGAGGCCACGCACAGATTTCATGGAAAGAGTGTGGATTCAGAGTTTGGCCAATCCCACACTGATTAGCTGTAAGACTTTGCAGAAGTCACTCTGCCTCTCCCTGACTCAATTTCTTTATGTGTAAAGTAGGAATAATCACACGGGCCTCACAAGGATTAAATAATATCAAGGACATGTTTATCTGGCATAGTCCTGGCTCAAAAAAGGAACTCATTAAGTCATGTTCAACTGCTGAAAAAGTGAGAAGCCCCTTCCCTCCCCTTCCTGCAGAAGCCTCTTCTTCTCTTTGTAATTAAATATGGAAAAGAATTAAAATGCACAAGAGTGAATGAAAAGGAGGCGGGAAGGAAGAGAAAGGAAATAAGGAGAGGGTCATGAAAAGAAAAACATAAAGAATAAAAATAGAGAAGGCAAAATGCAAATAAAGTCGCTGTAACACTGAGTAAAAAGAATCCGAATACTCTCTTGGCTTGAAAATGGTTAAAAGCACTGACGGCTTCCTTTTGCTGACACGATCAAACCCGATTCCTTGTCTTTCCTAATCTGTCCGCCCACCTACGCCTCGCATACAAGTGAAGGCCCAGCTGCAAAGCACCTCAAGATACCTGGACGCTCCTGAACTCACCTGGATGGACCTCACGTGCGTCCTGTGTCTCGCTGATCCCCCTAGCCAGCCCCTCATCCACCTACAGCGTTCAAGGTCATCTCTCCCTACCCTGATACTGGCCGCCATAATGGTTGAAGGAGGTGGCGAGTGACCCTTAACATCTCACCTGGTGGGAAGGGAAAATAATCGAAGCCACTTAAGAAAACACCTGGGGCAGTTTCTTAAGTTAGACATGAAGTTACCATGTGACCTCGCAATTCCACTGCTATGGAAAAATGCCAAGGAAGATGGTGAACACGCAACCGCAACGTCCACACAAAGACTTGTACACAAAGACTTCATACCGGCATTGTTGGAGAAAAGCCTAAAGGGTCAACAGTCCGCAAGTCTATCAACTGGTGAACGGATAAGCAAAACGCAGTATGTCCACACGATGGGCTAGTACCAGGCAATAGAAAGAGGCTACCTAGAGGCGCGCCATAACATAGCTGCACCTCAAAACACTGTGGGGGAAAGAAGCGAGGTGCAAACGGCTGCACACTGAAGGGTTCAAATCTGTACAGACGGAAAGTAGATCAGTAGCTGTCTGGGGCTGGGAGCGGGAACAGGGAACGGCTGCAAACAGGCACGGGGGATCTTTCTGGACTGATACAAATAGGCTCCAATTGTAGTAGAGTGATGGTTATGTAACTGTACATTTTTCTAAAAATCACCGATTTCTAAGGTGTAGATTTTATGGTTTGTAAATTATGCCTCAATAAGGCTCTTAAAAGAAAAAAAAAAAGATCTCACCAGATATACAGCCATCCACACGGGCCCTTGGTGCCCCACCCCATTAAGGCATGAGGGGTTATAGAGCCACCAGGGTAGAGGGGCACCCACATGGGCACCCTTGCCTCTGCCGGTCATTTATGTTTGGGGACCTGAGTCCTGGGGTGCCAGTCAGGGTCTTCCACCCTCTGAACAGTGGAGAGACTGCTGCTTGGCACACCACCATGCCATTCACCTTCAAGTGTCAGCTGGCCAAGGGCGGAGGTGCCCACAGCTCCGGCCTCCAAGTACAGGCACTCGGAGGGTAGCGCTCAGTATTTCCTCCGCGGCAAACTCCTGACCTTGCCTAGCCCGACTGAGTCCAGGCTGCAGGTGGCCGGCCCGACATTCCGAAAACAGCTTCAGGAGCAATCGTAGGGGCAAATGAAGTGTCAGCCTGACTTTGACACCCTAGAGACTTCAGGCACTTTGAGAAGGAGGAAAAAGGGAGGAGAATAAAGGAGATCGGGTACAGGATCTCTGCTGAAATTTACTGAATTCACACAAAGATAAGAAAATCTGCTAAGCAAATTGCAGATACAAAAAATATTTCAAAGGGAGTGTTAAACCGGCTTCAGAAACACCTGCTAGAAACACCAGCTATCCAAGGATAGATATTCTAAGTATAATTTATTCTTATTGAGGCATCGGAGGAAGCCAGTGCAACTTCAAATTGCAGCAAATCGTAAACCTAATTCAAATGGCCTTTCCTTATTTATTTATTTATTTATTTTTTAATTTTTTTTTAACGTGTATTTATTTTTGAGAGAGAGAGAGAGACAGAGCATGAACGGGGGAGGGTCAGAGAGAGAGAGACACAGAATCTGAAACAGGCTCCAGGCTCTGAGCTGTCAGCACAGAGCCCGACGTGGGGCTCGAACTCACGGACCGCGAGATCATGAGCTGAGCCGAAGTCGGCCGCCCAACCGACTGAGCCACCCAGGCGCCCCTCCTCATTTATTTTAACGTGGTTGTGACTGAATGTCTTTATAAAGGTTAAGTGGTGCTCACAAATGTACTCAAGGAGTGAACTCTCCTCCCACATTCATAGGAGTGCTTCATTTTAATCTTGCATGTGTTAATTTAATAAACTGGTATCTAATCTCAGAGCGACTGTTTCTAAACTGGACACTTCCTACCAGCAATCACACGCTACAATCTAGACTTCATTCCTGGGGGATTCATGACCAAAGGGGCCCAGCACTGAAAGCGTTTATTAAAATCATCCCAAGTTTTTGCTTTGGAAGCAAAAACAAGAATAACTTTTTAAGCACTTTCCATTCCACTTTATATTCAAATAACATGCTAATTATAAGAAATCTTATTAACCTTAAAAACCAATACTGTTTAACGTGAAAGTAATGAAAACGGTTTCCTTTCATCGGATCCTACAATTTCTGATTAATTATAATCAACTTGAGTAGAATGGCCTCTTTTTATACCCTTCACAATAGTGGCTCTCAAAAACTTTTTGATCTCGGGGACCCCCTTCTGCTCTTAAAACTTATTGAGGACCTCAAGGGGCTTTTGTTTCTGTTGGTTATATCTATCTGTATTTTCTGTATTGGAAATTTAAACTGAGAACATCTTAAAAAGATTTATTACCTATTTTAAAAAAATGTTTTTAATGTTTATTTTTGAGCGAGAGAGAGAGAGTCAGAGCGTGAGTGAGGGAGGGGCAGAGAGAGAGAGGGAGACACGGAATCCCAAGCAGGCTCCAGGCTCCGAGCTGTCAGCACAGAGCCCGATGCAGGGCTCGAACCCATGAACCGTGAGATCATGACCTGAGCTGAAGTCGGACTTAACCGACTGAGCCACCCAGGCACCCCTGTTTGTTACCTACTTAAAAAATAAACTCATTACATCTTTTTTCTTTTAATTGGACATACCCATATTTTAAAAAACAAAGACAAAAATTGGAAGAGTAGTACTGTCTCATACTTTGCAAATGTATTTGACATGTGTCTTCATGTAAACTCCTAGACTCCCAAACATGCTTCTACATTCAACTTGTCACGATGTGTTGTTTTTGTTGAAGTACATGGAGAAAATCCAGACTAACATGAATAGGGAACTAGAAAAGGGAAGAGTACTTCAATACGCTCTTCAGATACTTGTGGTCATTTTTATTTCATACCATACCAAAACGTAACAAGCGATAGTTTCTTAAAACGCAGCTGCAGTGTGGAATCTGAAACCATACCCGTGAACTTTTCATACGCGGTTACATTAAAATCCACTGGTTTATCTTACACAATACCAAAAAGTCACTTTTGTTGATTTGGCTGTGGATCTCACCAGACAAGTCTTTTAAGTATTGGAAAGCTGTCAAGTTCACGGAGGTGGATATGAGTTTTCCAAAACCCTTATTTTTTCTAGAAAGCTAGGATTTTCTCTTTGGTAATAAATATTGTCAGCCGTTCTCCTTGATGTGGCAGGCAGGCTCCCTGCATTCATTTGCCATGTGTACTCTGGGTTCAAGATGTAATACAATTCATAAAGGGCATTCTTGGTGTGACTAGTTCTCTGTTTCTTGAAACTGTACGTGAGTACCAGCCCAATTAAGCTAAAGCTTCAGCAGTTTTGCCCTACTTTTTTTTTCTTTAATTTTTTAAATGTTTTATGTATTTTTGAGAGAGAGACAGAGTACGAGTGGGGGAGGGGCAGAGAGAGGGAGAGACACAGAATCTGAAGCAGGCCGAAGGCCCTGAGCTGTTAGCACAGAGCCCAACGTGGGGCCCGAACTCACAAACCGCAAGGTCACGACCTGAAGTCAGATTCTTAACCAATAGAGCCACCCAGGCACCCCTTACCCTACTTCTTTTGAACTTTCAGAGTGCATATCAGCAGTGTGCACAAGCCAAACAATGTCCCAGTGTCATAATGACAATAGCTTTGGCCTTCTCAGCCCATTGAAAGTATAAGGATGAACCCTCCAGGGGACTCTAAGCCATGCTTTGAAAACTGCTATGTTACCATATAATAACTGACCCCCAGTGACCATTCAAATCTCTAGTGGCAGCCCCCAATCTGAAAGGGATTTTTCCTTATTCAGGTTACCCACATGTATTACTTGTCCCAAGAACATTAATATAAGTAGAAGGCTTTTTCCACAACAATCCAAATTTAATACAGAAGAATGAAAAATGAAATCTAGTTGCCACGGACAGATATAAGAAACTAAACAAACTAAATTTAATATGTAAATTCTCCTCCAAGAAATTTAAAACGTACATTTTCCCCTGATTTATTCATTCGTTTCCCCATTCGTTGGGCTTTTTTGTGTAAGGCGTTTGCGTAGTATTGGAGAAATGGAGAGTCCTTGATGGACACAACTCCCCCTCCCCCCCTGCCTCCCCGCGCCCTGCCCCTGACCGGCCGGGGCTCACAGGGTATGAGGCAGCCAGGAAATCAGGCAGAGGCACAACAGCCAAACTTATCTCATTACAAGACCCGGCCCCCCCACTCTACAAGTAGCCTGTCCTTTGTAATCTCTGAGTCTCTGTTTTCTTAGCTGGATAGGAGGCAAATCCCACTTAACACTGTGAGGACTGGATAAAATGAGTGTAAAGCGTTAGCATGGCTCCTAGCCCACAGCAGGTATTCAATAAACGGCAGCCCTATTATGAGTGAGGTGCCCCGGAGGTAGCCTGGGTCCAGAGGGGAGTGGGACACACATCCAAGTAATTATGACCCAGCATGGGAACTGATTAACTGCAAAATGCGCTGGGAGTAAAAGGAAAATCAATGGTCTGCCTAAGTGAGGAAGGTGCTAGAATAAAGGAGCCACCATCTCAAAGGAAGGAGGAGCTGGCCCCACGGGAGAGAAGAAAGGGAAAAAAATCCATCAGACACACAGAACTGCTGGGCACAGGATGGAGAGCAAAGAACCCCCTGGAACCAGCTCACTTAGGGCCTTTAATGCCATGCTAAGGAGTGCAAACGTTTGAAGTGATTTTATTTTTGTAAAGACGGGTGACTTATAAATACTCACTGCTAACAGGCCCTCTGGTGTCTCGCTGCCTCCAATATACACACATTGTACTCATGCCTGTGACCTGTTAGCAGTCTCTTGGCTTGAGCCTGACTAGTGGAGACAAGAACAGAAAACCTCTCTCAGAGCGAGCCCCAGCAGCTGGGGGGGATCTGCCCTCGGTGTTTTAAAGCACAAATGAGGGACCTACGGGGAAAAGCCACTTTGTAGGCTCTCCGACACTTCTAAGATCTTGAAGCGTGAAACTTTATCTCCATCCCGGCCCCATTTTGCCTCAGGTCCTGTGCTCCAGTGGAATTTATAGGTCGTTTTGCTTAATGGAGTGAGAAGAAACAGAAAGGGTCTCATCGTGCCCCCTGTCCTCTATCACGACCCCAGCCGTCTGTGAGGACGGCCATGGCACGAGTGAGCCCTGAAGCCCAGAGGCCTTCCATCTCTCTTTTTCTCGGGCAGGGATATCAGATGCTGCCCGGGTGCATCTGTACCCAAGGATGTATCACAAGGTCAGCACGGGGATGGCCCCCCAGGCGCTCCTGCGGATGCACGCGCACAGGCTCCGCGCTCACACACAGGATGCGACCATTCAGACAAAATCCACCGCGACCACAGCAATGTCTTACTCACCCAGAATTTTACGAGGAAGAAGGCATTTTGGGGGCCTTTTCCAAACAGTTCCTTTAAGCCACCTTTCTTTTCAGGAAATTTGTCATAAATCTGACGAATGTCCACTGATTCGAGCAATGGGTCACTGTAAGAATGGTTGGCATGCCCAATGTGCACGAAGAGGTGTTTGTTGTACTGTAAGAAACCAACAGAAACATTCCCATTACAAACCCTTTGATCAACCTGGGGCACGCACATCCATCTTGAACTGGAAAAAAAGAGCAATAGTCTCGAAATCCTGGAATTACACCTTGAATAGCCTAGGGTCTGTGCCTTTGGAAAGATGAAGACGTTAAGAAAAGCCATTATAGCTCAGGGTTAAAACAATCATTGTCTTTCATTGACAAGGGCATACGTTTTCCCTAAAAAGGGCTTTCTGGAGACATAGCAGTAAATAACAGCTGAAGTTATTTTAACTACCGAACCAAGAAACTATCCTCTCACCCAGCTTCATCTGATGCAACTGAGAATGACAGCAACACCCTTTGGAGCCCAATATTTGCCGCTAAGCCCAACAAAAAGTGTGTGTGTGTGTGGTCAGCTAACAGCATCGCCCAGAATGCACTTCTTGCCCCAGCTCCCCTGGCAACAGCACAGATGCAGTGCTCTGGGCAGCGGTACCCACCTACTTCCTCCAATGGGAGTAAGAGTGCCGAACCTCTTTCCCACCATTCTCCTCAGTAACCAGTCTAAAGCTTCTGCAGAGGGGCCGGTCAGTACATGGTTGTCAGTGCAAAGTTAAGGTGAGGAGTACCGGCCATGGAGAGGATTCATGGTACAAGGCTATAAGGGGCCAGTAATCTGAGAACACAGGTCACTCAGTCACAAACCAACCAACCAACCAAAACCCTGTTAAGTCGTTTAACTTAGAAAAGAGACCCTTTCTTCTCCTTGCTTTGGTAGAAGACATGGTCACTGGACCACAAAGGAGTTGTCCAAACCAGTGGTTCTCAAAGAACATTTAAACCTCACCAGTGCCTGGTTAGCCCATCCGGACTCACTGGAAATCCCAGAAAACGAGGCCAGCCATCAGCAATTTTTAGTGGTCATTACGTGAGTTGCAATATGCAGCCAGGTTTGAGAACCACTGGCCTCCACTTCCTACTCCAGGTCCTCTGTGCCTGCCTCTCCTGCAGAAAAGACGCTTGACACCAAACAACATAACGTGACACAAACACGTCTGGGGTGGGGGGGGGGGGGTTGGGGCTGCGGGGAGAGCGGAACCCAACAGGACTCCTACAAGAAATTCTATGCCCCTGCTCGCCGAGCAGCCCCTGTTTACCTTTTAAGTTTAAACGGACGTTTCTCCAACTAGAGTGTTTCGGGGTACTGATCCCATTGGGAATGAGGAGTCCCAAATACAAGAAGGCTTGGTCAAGGTCGCCTACCAGAAGAGTACCATATCCTGGTTAAGAGCATGGGGTCTGGACTCAGCCTGCTTGAGTACAAAGCTTTGTGCCCAGGGCAAACCAGCTAAGACAAGTGCTTCCCCGGTCTTTAAAATGGGGAAGGTGCTGGCCTCTACCTCCCAGGGATGCTATGGGGTTTAAATGAGAAACTGCGTAGAAAGAGCTTACTTGGCTCACAGACTCAATGAACAGTAAATGATATATGCTAGCTAGTATTACTGGCTACTGTTTTAAAAAAAACCCTTCTTTGAGATTCACAGTAGGTATTAGCATGATTAAAAAACAGTTTTTAACAGTGTAACCCAAAGTTTCCTAAACTTGCGTGGTCACAAAACCCTAGAAATACATCCTGAATTAATGCTGGTT
Organism: Leopardus geoffroyi; assembly: GCF_018350155.1. NCBI lineage: Eukaryota > Metazoa > Chordata > Mammalia > Carnivora > Felidae > Leopardus > Leopardus geoffroyi. The sequence continues at coordinate 69,490,996 of NC_059329.1, read as the reverse complement.
TAAATCCATAACTTGCTACACAGACCATGGACCTCTGGCCACAGGACCAGAGGGCAGGAGGCTTGACACCCCATCCGATGGCAGTTGTTCACAGTGCTGGAGATAAGGAGATGGCGGCCAGGGCCCAGCATCTTCTGGGAGAAGACTACGCCCCTCTTCTGTTCAACATCAGAATGGGGTCTTTACCAAAGCTTCAAAATCCCTAAAAAGCATCAGGGGAAATGAAAAAGGGGGCACCTGTCCAGCTCTGTCACGGACCCAGCCTCTGCCCAGCTACCGGGTAGGTTTCAGGTGAGACTAGGGGCTGGGGACCACTATGCAAGGACAGACTATGCCTGTACCGGAAGAGAATTTTAAAAACAAAGTCAAAGCCATTGCCAGGTTAGGGAGCTGAGATCCACACAGCGGAGTGTCTCTGACCTTTCTGTAAATGTTCCCAAATGCTGTCACATCATCTTTTCTCTACTTCCCCGCCATCCTGAGAGCTGAGGGCAAAAGGCGTTGTTCTTTCATTATCCAGGTGACCGGCCGAGTGCGTGTCCATCCACCCAACCCTTCTTAATAACCTCTGCTGGTAGCCAGCTCCCAGCCCTCCCCGGCCCTGTCCGGGCGGCACCGTTTCTGTCATTTCGTGTGCCCCCTGCAGGCCGTGAGTTTCTGGGCAAGGATGCACCACAAGCAGAGCTATGGGGACACCTGCAGATAGAATCCGAGTCTCTCTGCAGAACACCGCACTCCCAGCTCTTCCTCCCTGGCAACCACCCACAGGCAGCCAGAGCTGGGATGTAGGTGAGGAGCTGGGACTTGCAGTCTTTTTGGCTCACGACGGCTAGGGTCCCTGCAGCGTCCTGCTGGAACCCAGGACCTCTGCACGTCAAGAGGACAGGAAGGTGAACGGGGGGCAAAATTTACCACACTTTCACGGGGGCCATGAAGATATGGCTGAACACAAAAACCCCGGAGCCAGATGAGAACCTGAAATCCCAGCTTGTTCACATGGTCAACGAGGACACACCATGTGTACTGCACCTCGGGTCTGAAGACGAAAGGTGATCATGCAGAGAGGGCCCTCGGCATAGGGCCTAGCCCGTAAGAGGTGTTGGACCGGCTGTAGCTGCTGAGATTCCTACTGTTGTCGTTTACTATTATGTGAGGTGACTCCATCCTGGGGGGAGAGGCAAAAGAACTTTCCTGCTTTCGCTACCCCTTTGCCCGCAAAGAAAAAATAAGCACAGGTAAGCCAAGAGCTGGGAGCAAGTTGCGAAGCCATGTGACCGTTCAAATTCTCGATTGTGGCCCACTCATAATGAGCTTCCCGGGGTGTAGGCCTCTCCTGTGCCCGACGGACAGAAAAGAGTTGTATCCATTCACTGCTCCGGGCAACGTGCTTTCTATATATGTGACCTCAGGTAATCCCAGCCTCACAATGACACTGCAGGGGCATTTTATTAAGGTCATTACACACGAGGAAATGGAAGTTCAGAGATGAACAGACTTGCCTGAGGTCACACTTCCGGGAATAGTCCCAGAGTTAAGAATAAAACTTGGACCTGTCAACGCCACAGCCTGAGCATTTGCCGCAAACGTCAACCACACCGCCTCCCAGAAGAAAACGTCTAGACCCTTCTCACTCACTCACATCTACGTTTTCTGACGGCTGATTTGAGAAAAGAGAAGAGAAAAAAGCTGACTCGTGTTTGCAAAATTCTAAGAAGTTAAATTAGAATTCAGGATAAACATAATGATTCGCAGATGCATCAGACAGACTCTTCTTCTAAGGTTTCTATTTTGAGGAAGTTACCTTTGTGCCCGAGTGGCTGAAATGAACGGAGAAGGGCAGGCTGTCTTTGCCAAAGGAAACCGGGCACTGCCTCTCCAAAGCTGGTGACGTGAAACCAAACCCTGACTGCTGGCATCTGGGTGGCTTGATTCCTGCCAAGAGGTGACTTTGTTTCTAAGAATACAAAGGACTAAAGAAGGTATCCTGGAGACCACAGCAGTGAGACAAACAGCCTTCCTTCTCCCCTTAATTCAACCTGGGTAGGTTAGGAATCCCTCCGCCCCCAAATCCAGAAGACTGAAAGGAAGAGATCTACTGGATACGTTTGGGTTCAAGTTTTGATGCAATCAAAACTCTAAAAACCATTTGGTGAGGCTCTAACTACTTCCCATCCTGCCAGTTCTCCTTATAAGGGAAGAAGGCCAGGGTGAATACCTGATTTCCCTTCCTCCTTCCCATACAAATCCCATTTTCTTTTCAGCAATGGTGGTTTCCCCAAAGCTAAAGGTGACACACGGCACCAAAAAAAAGGGCAATTCTATTGTATAGGGCAGGAAACAAATATTGGCAAAAACAATACCAGTAGCAGCAACTAAAAATCTTAAGTGTTGGGGGCAATGTATAAGCAGAAACAGAGTGAATGTCAGTAAGTCATGGACACTAAAGCCTAAGACGAGATTGCCTCGATACCAAAAAAGGAGGTTAGCATTGGTTTGTTCAATGATAAAAAAAAAAGTCTCCTGCGGTGGTCAGTGGATGTGTGGATTATCAACATTTCAATGACAACTACAGAAAAGGTGCTCATTCTGCATATTTCTTTTGTGGATTTCAGTGGAACAAACCAGCACTCCTATGGCCCATTCTATGCCAGGCACTATGCTAGACACAGGGAATCCATGAGCTAATAGCACAAAACCCTTTTCTTCACAGACCCTATAGAGTGACCGTATGGAGCTAGTTTATTGCCTCCACAGTCAGAATCATATATTTACCCATGTAAATAAATGTTCTCAGTGATTCCCATAGAGCAGGTTGGGAATAAAGACAGCCAACATTTCCTCTCCCGTATATCACATGACTTAAATCAGCATTCACCTGCTCTTTTGATAGGAATGACTATTCTCCAGCACTAACCATACAGTGTTACTCATGAGCAAGGAGAACAGAGGTGGAACTCACGGGATGTGAATAAGGGTTCACGAGTCTAAGTTGGAAACCATGATGAGAAACAAGTTATCCATCACATCTGAGTGAGAGTTGAACACACTCAGATTTGTGAAGGTTTCAGAAAATTAGCCCTGGCTCCAACTATTCCAGCTAGCTGCCGGAGGATGTTTTCACAAAATGAGGGAATAAATCACAAGAGGGAGATGGGGCCCTAATCCAGAAGAGAGGTAAGAGAATGCACAGGCTAGCAGCTGGGCCCCTGACCTGGACGGCAGCTGGTCCAGGGTGGATGGAGAGCCGGAGGGGTGCCACCAAGGGGACAATGGACTTGAAAGATCCCCTGACTTATGTGACCATCTGGAGAAGAGTATGAGAACTCTGTTAGAAACGCTGAGGATGAACTTGTATGGGCATGTAAAAACCGAATTAAAAAAAAAAAAAAGAGGCAATGACAAATTCCAGGAAAAAATGTTTACAATCAAGAAAATGGTTCGAACACATCACACATTAACCATGCTGTGTGTAAAATTTACAGGCTTGTGATAGAAATGCTGAGTGTTAACTAAACCAAAAATTGTGATGTAACCACACTGGGGGATGGGCAGGAAAAAAGTGCTAAATTTATTTAGAGAGCTAAGTTGTGGTCTTCCATAGCGAGAAGTCAACAAAAAATGTCCAAAATTGATGGATTGAGATATACAGTATGATCATGCTATTTGGGAATATGGCAATAATATACAAAGAAATAGCTGAAAGGCTTTATAAGTGCCTGTCCCTAAGAAGAAGGACCAGGAGGTGGGGAGACATGGGACAGAGGACCACTGCTTTTCTTTATAGGCTGAGTCTGGTTCAATTTGGCTTCTATACAAAGCACACATATGACTTTATTAAATTAAATAAACAGCCAATCAGAAACTATCTTGGAACATCATGGAGTTTTTTTGAGGAAGAGAAAGAACTATAAAGGGAAACAAAAATATTAAGAGTTGTGCTTCAGGATGTTTATTCTAGTTGGCCACAGTTCCCTGGACTCAAAAGGAACGTGGTCAGATCACAGAGCCTTCCTATGGCTCAACTCCTCAGAATGACCGAGCAGAAATAGGCACCCTTGTCTGCCTGGACAGTTCACCAAAAACACCAACGTTGCACCAGCAAAGTCTCACCTGGATCACGGATGTCTCACAGCTCGGCAGCCCCTGACACAACCTTAATACACAGATTTCTTTTGACTTGGGAACATGCTCATTTTCTCTTTTCGTCGTTACAATCCCTCTAGCCATTCTTCACGGCAGTGTAAACAGTGACAAAGGGGAATGTTACCCTAAAAACTCAACAAAGCTAACTTGCAACAGGTTACTTAGCTACCCTGGGCTTAGCTACCCTGGGCGTTTCACAAAGGACTTTTCCTCCTCTCCCAAATCTGTTGTGAGGTCACTTTCTATCTTGCTCCCGGCTCTCCTCTCCTCTCTCTGCTGCTTGGGGAGGCTACAGAGGGAGCCCCGAGGGGCCGAACTCTGGAGTCAGTCAGGGTCTGTAGCCAAATCTGGCGCGGGTGCCACTTCCTAGCGGGGGTCACTGGGGATGGGGGTTGGGGTCCAGCCCTCCGGGACAGCTTCCACATGTGGAACGTGGGAGAAGCAGAGAACCCACCGTGAAGGAGCATCACAAGGGTTAAAGCAGATAATGTGTGGGAAATACACAGTGCTGTGCTTGCCCATAACTTGTTATTATCCTTCAGACTGGTCAGTGTCCGCTCTCTGAAGAGCGCAGAACCTCTCCTTGAAAGTGGCCGTCACCACAGAGGAGATAAACCAGACGCCCCAAAGTGGCCACTCGGGTTTGATTTCGACTTTCTTTTCCCCTTTTCGAAAAAAGAACTGCTACCAGATTCTATTTCAGGGACCTCTGATGAGGCAGTTCCCTTTTTGTGAAAAGGGGGAGAGAAAAACCCTGGCCCTTGGCCTTGGTGCCGCTTCCTCAGACACGCCAGAGCTGCACTACACCGTCCGACATAAAGATGGCGGTCTTTTCCTAAACTTGTTTCAAAAATTCCAAGTATTTGAAGAACGTAGTAAAACCTTGAAAAATGACTGCTGTCAAATAATGCCACCAGAAAAATCGTAATCCACTTAGGAATTTAAAGAAACCAAGACGAATAACTCATGTCAAGGGATGCTAATGTACAAGTTGGAACAGAACAGGGACAAATCACCTACCTTTGCTTCCTGTCCCTCGCCTGCCTGGGCTCTGTCCAGACACCCCTCCCCTCAGGGCAGCCTGGGCAACCTGCGGTAACCCCTGGGCCCTGCAGGGAGTGGCTGTAGGGCCGAGCCAACCAGAATGACCTGCACATTCAGCGCCTGGAGGCAGGGCTTGGCCGGGCTCAAACTCCGGTAGGGCCTCTCCTCAGCTAAGGGCTCAGAGGCACCAGCCCTATCCTGGCTACTTGGCTTCGTCCCCTGCCCTGTGCCCTTCTCAGAAACAAACAGCACTGAGAGCAAAGACTACGGAGCAAGTTGGGTCTTTCCTGCCCAGATCTCACACCAGGATGCACCCCCTCGGCCCTGCCTCCCATTTCCACCACCACGGTTAGAGAGGGGCTGCTGTTTTCTCAGAGAGAAGCGGGTCTTCCCCGCAGAGGTGCAGCTGCAAAGGCCCGTGGGCCGTGCGCAGGGACGGCAACCGGCGGGGAGGCGGGCGTGGGGAGCTGACCCGCCCCGGAAAGCAGATGGGAGCCTGGCCGGGCCTCTGTGAAACATCCATAAAACCCAGATTTCCAGATGCTTTCAATTGCCTCATCCCCCAACGGCAATGAAAAAGGATGGCGAGTGCCCAGCGCAGCTCCCACATGAGGGTAAACCACCCACCGCCGTGAGAGGGTACAGCTGGGTGAGGATGGGCAGCGGGGACCGCCGGGCAGCACGCAAGACAGAGCGGGGAAAACCACAGCACACCACACTGAGCCGTCACCCAGGAACACCGCCTCACTTGTGTCCTTTCAGAAAAACCTGGGGGGAGAGGCATTTAAACACTGGGCGCAGCCAACCTTCGGACCAGCTGTAGCCTCCCTTGGAGAACCGGGAAGGCCAAATGTGCGCTCTGACCATTTATTCCAAGCACGTGGGGCGTCCATTAACAACACAGGGATTAGAAGCCGGGCTTTGGCGTTGCTGAGCGGTGTGGCCTGGGGCAAGTTGCTTAACCTTTCTGGGTCTTGACTCCCTCATCTGAACGCAGATGACACCTGGCTGGCTCTTCTCCAGGGGTCAGTGTGAAGGGCAAACGGAACAGTAAACAGGACAGTTCTGTGTGAACCACAGGGAGCTGCTTCCTAAACAAGTTTAGGAAAAGGTGCTGGTAGGCAGGTCTGCTGTTCATGAGATCCGCCTGCCACGCCACGAACTGGGGTGCGAGAAGGAGCCTCTCTTCTGAAGGACTGGCAACCGCATCTGGCCAAACAGCCGTTTTCCGTGAATGCATGACCCCATTCCGAGATGAGGCGCTGCCTCAATAGCCACCGCAGGGCCTAGAAACTTCTCCAGAGAAACCCTGCCCTAAGTCTTCACCCTGTCCGTGATACAGGCAGGGATTCTCCTGGCAGTCTGTGGAGTTTTAACCTTGCTTCGGAGCTCATTCCTTTATTTCTCCAGTCGACTCCCCATACAAACCACCTGCCTTTCTTTTTGCCACAGGCCTCATCAATGGTACGTGTCCTTCGAGCTGCACCGGTCGGTCACATTTTCCAAACCAAAACCAGGATCTGTGATCCAACCAAGGAATTTTCGTTGATCTGTGAATTTAGGCCGTTGAAAGGAGCTATAAAAATATGAAAATTAAATTGCTTCTGGGGCCACAGTGACCACCTGTCTTCGTGGAAAAGAATAAGGTTATCTGCAGGGTAACCTGCAGAACTGCAGGTGGGCCCCCCGGAGGGGTGGGGCTGGGGTGCACATCCTTGCCCTCGCAAGATCGTCCCAGTCCCGGTCCCCTCCATGTCACGCTGCGAGGAAATGCACGGAAGAATGCTTAGAACATAAGATCTCCCTGAATGGTTACTGCTTCTACGTCTCCTCAAACTCCTTAAACCACGGGCTTTGGATTCAAGACAAACTTCAAATATCTGGCCACGCCATCTAGAAGCTGATTACTAGGCTCAGCTACCTAAAGACGCTGAGGTTCTCTGTTTCCAATACCCACTCCAGCCAAGTTCACTTTGACAAGGAGCAAGAGCATTAGCAGACTGGCCAGCTCCTAGCAATCCTGCTTTCTTCTCTGTTCCACGGCTCTTCAAATTACAGCGCCATCCCTGGTCTCAAAAACACAGTCATCCCATTATGCTCTTCCTCCCACAGCTAATTAATCCCCAAGGCCTTTTAATTTTATCAACACGATGTCGCTCCCCTCTGACATTCTCTGTTTTGTATTCCCCTGGGCATGTCCAGGCCACTGCCTTGGTTTGGTCCTTGCCACATTACCTGGACTGGAAAGTCACTCCCCTCCCCCAGCCTGCTTTCTAACCAGTTGCCAAGGTCATCCTCCTGGAACACACATCCGACCACATCTCGTCTTTCAAAAGAGGAGTGAGGATATTCACGTTACCCGGTATATGTATTAAAATCTCTGGAAAGACTCACAACAATTTAGTAACAGTGGTTACCTACTTGGGGTAGGACAGGCATTGGAAGGACGGGAAGTCTCCCTCCATTCTTTTATGCTTATAGATTTGGGGCAGTGTGTATGTATTCAAATCAGAATTAATCATAATTAATTAAAAAAAAATCATGCTATGGGGCACCTGGGTGGCTCAGTCAGTTAAGTGTCTGACTTCGGCTCAGGTCATGACTTCATGGTTTGTGAGTTCGAGCCCCGTGTCGGGCTCTGTGCTGACAAGCTCAGAGCCCGGAGCCTGCTTCGGATTCTGTGTCTCCCTCGCTCTCTGCCCCTCCCCCAACTCATGCTCTGTCTCTGTCTCTCAAAAATAAATAAACATTAAAGAAAATTAAAACAAAAATCATTCTGGCTCCCCGCTGAATTTCAACAGGGTCCAAACCACATGGTGAGCATAGCCTCTCGAGCCTGGTCCCTTCCTTGTCTCTGGCCCAACTTCCTGCTACATTACTACAAGGCGCTCAGGTCTTAAGTAGATTTGTGGAATTGTCGACATGTCCAGGGATCCTACTCACGTTCACTGTCACAGCAATACAGTGAAGACCATTATGTCCATGAACAGGCTGGAGTCAGGCTGAGTCCACTGGTCCCCAATCTCACACAGCTGGTAAGAATTCAGATAGAGCCTTCTCGTTCCACCAGAATACACGTTGCCACTACAGCATGATGGGAGATGTGTTCTGAAGTCCAGGTGGCAATCTTCTTTGCCTCTTTTACTCCTTTGCCCCAAATCCTGAGAAGAACCATGGTGCCCCAGGTTGGAAAAGGAGCTCAGGGGAGACCCAGCCCAACTCTCTACCCAAGGTGAAGGGCATTGTTTACATCCAGCCTGTGCTTAGGGAGCTCACAGTTTGGAGGGCAGCCGTCTTTCTGTTTGAATAATTTCTTTATTTCTTCAAAGGTACAGTGCGGTGGTTAAGAACACCGACGGGAGCCAAACCTTGGCACGGCCACTTCCTGCCGATGGATCTTGACAACGTACCCTCGTGTTTCTGAGCCTCTGTTCCTTTACTGACAGACTGGAGAGAAGAACAGTATCCATGTCAACATACTTGGCATACGGTGCTTTTAAAACAGCTCAGTCAGTGCCAGCAACAGTCATCGCTGCTGTAGTGAGTCGAGGTGTGCTTTCCCTGTTCAGGGAAAAACCTGTACCCGTCACAGAGCTCCCCTCCTTTTTCTGCAAAGCAGTGCTGCTTCCCAACCGAAAGAGAATACTCTCCTTGTCCCTCCTTCTCCGATCCACCGCCTTCCCTTCTCTGGCTGTATGAACTCCTACCTAAGTAAACTCACACACTCTCTTCCTGCATATGGTGCTGCTTGCCCTGGCATCCAGAACAATCCTGTGCCTGGGAAGTCTGAACCAGTGGGGGGCTGCCAGCTGTGGGGCCGGATGTGGCCCGGGCTGCAGGAGGGCTGGAGGAACCTGCCGCGTCCCAGGGTAGGGATGGAGGAAGTTGGCTAGGCTTTATCAGGAAAAACCACTCCCCGCGCACAGACGGTGAGCCCAGGTTTTCATCCGCCTAAAGGAGCAGCTGGCTCCCTTGGCCAGATTTCAGGCAAGGTGCTTCTAAACAGCCCACCCTGGGTGGAGGATCTTGCACTTAACATTCGGAAGTCCTTTGATACGCAACAGTGAAATCATGTAGAAGAGTGCATTTTCAAGCATTACTAACCACTTCTAAAATAGTCTTTGTTGTTTCGATTCTTCCTCCCTTTCTTCACCCTCTGCTGTTTTTCTCTTAGCTTCAAGTGGAGCCAAAGGTAACAGAGGGACTGACTTGCTGGTTTTCCACCAATATAAACAACCACCGATTTGGGGAAATGCTGCCGTCTGGTTTGTACACGATGCAGAGCCAGCAGGGGGCGCTCGCCGCCCGGATTACTCTTCCTTCGCTCCTCACAGATTTCGCGGAGCTACGGACTACAAAATGAAGATACAAGTGGATCTTGCAGCTCTTTGGTCATCGTCTCCGGCTGCAGAGTCAGCAGGCCTGGACCGCCATCCCGTCCGTGTCCAATGACAAGTGACTGCCTAACATGGGGCAGGCTGTGTCACAGGATTAAATAAAATGATGCACGGCGTCGGCCACTGCCTCTGCTGTACTGCGGAATATTACCAGCAGCCAGTATCGCCAGGGATGGCAGTCAGGAAGAAGTCTTCGGTGGCGGCAGTGGTGATGTGCGTAGTGCGCCGAAGAGTGACTTTCCAGAAGAGCTGGTACCAGGGAGGCCGCCCTAGACTGGGGATGTGGCAAACCAGGTTCTCCTCTTGCCTCTGTTGCTACACAAGTGTGTGTTCGTGCCTCATCTCCCCCTGGGGGACAGTACCAGTAGGGTTCAACGCTGGCCACGGCCACCCTTAAACCAGCTCTCTCTCCAGGCCTCTTCTATAAAAAGGAATAGAATTACCAACCTCACAGGGCTGCGATAAAGATGAAAGAAATCACTAGTGAAAAACAGCACAAGACACAGGGCATTCATTTATTTGTTTGCCTTTTGTCACCACTGCCTATAAGCCCGTGACTCCGAGGAGCCTGAGCCCTGAGAAAGAAGTGGGGGGGCACATCTGTATGTGTGTACGTGTCTAATGTTAAATTCTAAATACTGTATACATCCCAAATTGTTAAAAGATACCAGTTGAGGGGGCGCCTGGGTGGCGCAGTCGGTTAAGCGGCCGACTTCAGCCAGGTCACGATCTCGCGGTCCGTGAGTTTGAGCCCCACGTCGGGCTCTGGGCTGATGGCTCAGAGCCTGGAGCCTGTTTCCGATTCTGTGTCTCCCTCTCTCTCTGCCCCTCCCCCGTTCATGCTCTGTCTCTCTCTGTCCCAAAAATAAATAAACGTTGAAAAAAAAAATTTTTTTAAAAAAAAGATACCAGTTGAGTTTCTTTTAGATGGCTTTACAATTTCCTAGAGTTGGAACAAAAATACAGTAAAATTAAAGCCCGAGAAGCACAGAAAGTCCGAGAGCCAAAGAAACCATCCACAAGCTCCACGTTTTTCAGTGTGACCTTGGGCCCGAAGTGTTACATTCATTGTAACAGCACCCTAGCACTCTGTAGTTGCAAAATAAAGTACACGTTATGTAATCTGAGAAGCTGGTGCTTGAGACCCCCTCACTCAGCTTTAAATAGTTTTGTTAATTCTCCCCCCCCAAATTTCAATTAGTCACCTTGTTCTCCCAAGGTTCCCCTGCTTCCTCCTTCAGTAAGACTCATCCTTCAAGCCCTCACGTTTCTCCTAAAATTAACCCATATGCTACTATTCACAATCCCCCGTGTATTCACTTGTACACATTAAATCCATTTGTGTACCCCTGCAAACTAAGGGTCCAGAACCCAGGAATGTGAGGAGCCACATCAAAAGTGAGACTGGTGTTTACAAAGGAACGACATAATTTCACAACAGTGATACAGCTTTGGTTGGCACTGACAGACATACTTTTAAAATCATGACGCAAGCCAGCAACACCAACATATGTATTAGGAGGTATTATTACTTTCAGAAATTATACTTTTTTAATCTAAAGGACGAGTAATTTTCACACTGTGAAAGACTGTTACATTCACTTCAGCACCAACATCACTCCACATGGGTGTGTGTGTGTGTGTGTATGTGTGTGTGTGTGCATTTCTGGTTTGTCTTCTCTAGAACACAGCCTCCATGACAATGGGGATTAGCTTCCTCTGCTGTTGAATCCCTAACACCTGAAACAGTGGTTGGCATGTAGTAAGTGTTTAAAACGTAGCTGTTGAATGAATTCCAATTTCTTTCAGTCCCCAACTCGTGTCCCCTTAAAATATAATTATGTTCTCAAGAGGCCCAAGGGTGTTGACTCACGCCAGGCCTTGCATTTATTTCGGGGCCTCTGAAGTCATGTGCTAAAGTCCAGTCTTTAGAGCCAAACCTTTTCCTCCATCGGTAAAAGGCCAAATCCAGTCGAACCAGTCGGATTATCATGTGTAATCCTAAACACGTACGAAACACGTATCTCCGAAACACGTATCTCTGGACTGTATTCCAAGGAGGTGGTGGGTCCTGCCTTTACAAAACTGTTTACCAACTTTCACTTACTCCTTTATATACTCAGAGTCATTACGTCTGGAATGTTCTTCTCCCTTATTCTTCCTCGGGCTAGATCAATCCTCTACCTAAGGTTACTTCCTCAAGGGAGTCCGCCCTGTGCCGTTAATCGCTCGCGGCATTCGATGCTCTTCCTTCTGAAACCCCACCATACTTCACAATGACCTCTTCATGAGTGGCTGGTGCTATGTGTGTGTCCCCCCATTAGATGTTACACCCCACGTGGGCAGACACTGTGCATGCATGCGCAGGTGCTCGTAAATGTTTACAGATTGGACTGAAGGAATCTAGGGATTCACAACGTGAAGCCAAATCAACACTAACAACAACAAAAAGAGAGACTAGAGATTCCGGGCCCTAATGCGTCTATGATTGGAGAGGACAGTCACAAGATGGGGCTGCCATAGGCATTTTCATCAAAAAAAAAAAAAAAAATTTTTTTATTGCGATAAAACATTCTATCGTGTTTTAACCAGGGAAAACAACTACCATCTTGGGACTTTTGCTTCCCAGTGCATTGGAGTTCTGTTCCTTAAAAAGTGGTCACAAGCAAAGAGAGAGATTTGCCACACAGGAGGTATGTATACTGAAGAGAGAGAACTTCAAAACTGGGGATGGTTTACGATAGTCAAAAGAGTATAACGGAATAGATTTGGGCTCCTGATCCCTCTGCTTATTTGCTAAACATCTTAAGTTGTCTTAACATTGTCTGGGCCTCGGTTTCTTCGTCTGTAAAACAGGGCAAACAATTTAGTCACGGGGCCCTACGGGGACAGAATGAAATAATCGATTACAGCGTACTCTGTAAGGAACCAGGTGCCATACAAACACACGTGATGCAAAGTGGAAAGCATTCCTGGGCCGAAACCCAGACTTTGGCCAAAGAATCCCCTGTACGTTCCAGAAAGAAGAAGAAACAAAGAACCAGGAGGATAATCTTCATGTTTGTTCATCTCAGTGCCTCTCAGAGAGAAAGATTTTAAGCCATCGCCACCACCCTTCCTATATAACCGCTCAGCCACGTAAGAAGAGCCATCCAGCTGGCCCTTCCCTCCCTGGCCCCAGTAACTTGCCTCAATGGGCCCAGTGATTTACTTTACATCCCTTTCTTCATTTTTTTCCCCTAGTTTTGGAGCAGGCTCTATTTCACTACCAGCTCCCAGAGTTCACAATTCGTAGACAGAAGTGTCAGCGGTCCACACACAGGCTCCCCCTAGGTCTCCACTCTGGTGATGGCTCACGGTGTCTCCCTGATGCCACCATCAGAGGCTCTCCACTGAGCTCAAGTACAAACACCCCGGAGAGCTCACCTCCAATCGTTCAGTGTGCTGGTATTTACGATGGATGGTGAACTCACCCATGAGACTTTCTGCTGACGAGGGAATGACAGCAAGGCGGTGAACTCACAGGGAGCCTGGGACCTCTGGGCGTTGGGAGCCCGAGATTGGGGCTGGGGGGAGGGTGAGATAGAGTGTGCGGAAAGAAGTTGGTGAGGATCCCGAAGACAAACCTCCTGATTCCTGCATTTTTGCCTTGGGCTCACCCACACACAGATGCAACGCTCATTCTCACAGCCAAGGAGTGGGAGTGAAGGAAGGGTCTGGGGCTCATCGGGTAGGAAAGAAGGGAGGCTCACATATGTATGGGAAATAATGGCGCAGGCTGAGAAACAATGGTATGGCGAGTGCTGGATGGGGTGGTGAAGACAGAAAAGAAGAAAATGACACACAGAGTCCAGATGCCATTGTGACTGGTATTTATATTATAATGCAACGCGTTCTGTATCAAACTGCTAAAATACCATCTTGTTACTTCTCCTTAAGAAGAGAACCACTTGCTATCTTGAGAAAACAAGCAAAGACAGTATAGAATAACTAAGCTAAATGCTTAGGCTTGAGTTTTAAAGACAGGAATTGGAATCTCGCATCTAACAGGTATTATCTGTGTGACTTTTGAGAAGTTAATCTCTCTGTTTCCTCATCTGTCAGATGGTACCCGCCCTGGTAGGGTTTTTGTGGGGATAAAAAGTGACCATGTATATAAACAGCTTTGCACAGTGCCAGCCACACGTCAGGGTTCAGTAACTGCCACCTACTGTTACGTTTTATTAAACACAAGAGCCTATTAAGGCCTTTCCCTTCCAGCTCCAGCCTTCCCCGGAGTATTAGGCACAGAGCATTTGGCTCTAAAATTCTACCTATTTGTCAACACAAATACCTTTCTACTTAATTGGAAGTCGGCCTGGCTCATCTCCTGCAGGCCCGTTTACATGCAGGTTGTTTGTCAGGCATGAGGCAGGGGGAAAGGAGAAGGAAGGCAGAGGTGGGGGAAGGTGAACGGGATGGGATTCAAGGCACACCTCGAAGTACACTCACCGAGTCTGGGTCTCGCTGCTGTTCGAGGAAGGCTGAGAATTCCACCAGGCGAAGTTTGGTTGTGCCGATGGAGCGGCCCTGCCAGGCTGGGACTGAGGGAGCTGGGGCTGACGCAGGCTCAAAACCTGAAAGACCAATCGTCACCTCTAAAGGAGGCTGTGAGCCTCGTCCCCTTGGGTCTCATGCCAATACTGGGGCAGGGCCCTGCACAACAGCTGAGCCGGGAGGAAAGGCCAACAGTCCCCCTCTGCCAGAGTCCAGGGGTAGAATTAAGTCAGGTGGTGGTGGGGTTCTGGCCAAGGACCCCGGAGGCACAATGGTCATGTGGCTCCTCTCAAGGCCAACTTCAGCCCAGTTTAAGGGTTGGAAGACACCTCACCCTGGATAAGGGGTCCAGCTGGGGACCAAGGCCAGAGAGGCTGAAAGAGCCCAGGTGAATCCTGCAAAGATCCTCTGAGACACTGGGACTACCGGGCACTGCTTGTGTTGGCTCATCTCCCTCCTTCCCTCCCTCCCTCCTTCCTTCCTTCCTTCCTTCCCTCTCTCCCTCCCTCCTTCCTTCCCTCCCTCCCTCCTTCCTTCTCTCCCTCCTTCCTTCCTTCTCTCCCTCCCTCCTTCCTTCCTTCCCTCTCTCCCTCCCTCCTTTCTTCCTTCCTCTCTCCCTTATTTATTTATTTATTTATTTACAGCACAAGGCAGAGAGAGAGGGAGAAAGAGAATCCCAAGCAGGTGTGGACAGAAGCCTCCCGACACAGGACTCAGTCTCATGAACAAGGAGATCATGACCTGAGCCAAGATCAAGAGTCAGACGCTTAACCAACTGAGCCACCCAGGCGCCCCCCAACCCCCAATCTCTTTTCCTAAGACTGTGGTCATGAACACTACAGAATTCTCTCTCTCTCTCTCTCTCTCTCTCTCAGAATATTCCATGGCATCAGAAAAGAGGGTAACACATGAACACACGTCCCATCTGGGGATAGTTCAACTGAGTGACTCCAGGCGCACAGGTGGGGGATGGGGCAGGTACGCCGGCGAGATTTGGGTTTCCTGGTCAAGGCTTCCCTGGAAACTCTTCGTTAAAGAAAGGGTGCAAGGAACTGAAACCTACTGACATAAGGAAGGGTGAATAAACCCTATCTGCTCTCAAGACGTGGACTGCCCAATCCAGCCTGTTTATGATGAGGAAGGAATCACCACAACTTCCCCCTTCCAAGGGTGACCCAGGGTCTTGGTGAAAGTGATGGGCTTCCCTTTTCGTTCTTTTTTTTTTCCTTCCCACTTTGCAGTTGAGATATAATTGACATATCTAAATCTTTCTCCCTTTCTTTTTGTTAAGTAAATTCTCTGCCCAATGTGGGACTTGAACTCATGACCCCAAGATCAAGAGTCACATGCTCTACTGACTGAGCCAGCCAGAAGCCCCTGGCTTTCCTTTTCTGTAAAAACCCATCTGAAGAGCTCCTGGGCGGAGACTGGGGGCACTGGACACATCCATGACCCTCCTGACTTCCGGCCTTAAGGAAAGGAGGGGTGAGGGAGGGGCACCCACGGACCTACAGGGTAGGGGGTGGGGTGGGGGTTGCACTGCCGTGGAACACAGTGTGACCGGCTGGCTGCCAGCTGCGTGGGACACTCTCCAAGAGGGAGCCGCTGGGAGACTCACCTGGAATGGGGGCTGTGACCGCTGGCTGGATGGGGTAGGCCTGCTGCACGAAGGGCTTGACGCTGGGGGCGGAGGGCCGGACAGAGTCATAAATCGAGACTATAGCAGTGGCTACTCTACTCCCCAGGTCTTGCCTTGGCCTCCCAGTGCTGGGGCCAACCTGCCACCCCCCACCCCCCACCCCCAATTAAGGTTCCCTGCTTGCCGGTGGTAGCACAGCCCAGGCAGAGCTCTGCCAAGACAGAGACGGTGACTCCCTCTGATTGAGACGGGCCAGCATGGTGCTGGGGACCCAACCATCAAGCCTCACACCGCTTCAGTGGGACAAGCTAGAGAGACCCCAGCACGATTCCCGTATGCTGTGACATCTACTGGACCCTCTCTTCTCGTCCTTGCCATGACCCAGGTCAGGGGTCACACTCCCAGGCAAGGTTTGGGACGTGCTTCAGTCTCCTTCTCTTGGCCAAACAGCTCAAGTTCTTTTGAGAACAGGTGGGCAGGATTTCTTTTCTGTTTTTATCTCCAGACCACCCTCGGCTTCCAGTTTACAGGGCCCGCTTCAAACAGGATGGTCTCTTAGCTGCCCTTACCACCGGGAAAGCCAGCATGGGCTGGGCTATAGGATCGCCTCCACCGTCCTCTCTCAGGAAGGCACTTCTCAGGAAGACCCCGGGCTCTGCCCTCCAAAGCCATGAAGGGACGGGGCCTCTCTCCCTGTCTCCCGCTGGACACTGATACTTAAGGTGGCCGTGAGCTGGACTTAAGCAGTCTCTTTGCTGCTACTGGCCTCGGTGGATAATGGGAGATGACTCTGGCAATCTCAGGTTAAATCTCCTTTCTCCCGCAAGCCCCGAGGCAGAGTCATCCTAGAGAAACGCCACCCGGGGTTGGGCTGTGACCAGACCCTTGCCGTCACTGCGGGCCCCTCCTTGCACTTACTCTTGTGAGGATCCCGGCTGCCCTGTTTGTATCATTCCTGGCCAGAACTAGAAGGCAAAACGCAAGAGGTGTCAGAATTAGGAGTTCACATCGAAGCACTATTTGGGATGCCTACACACTGCAGCCCCTGCTAAAGACAGTGGGTTCAGACCCTCCATCAGCTGCACGGTGACCCTCTCTCGACGTAGATGTGGTCACCGATGTGCACACGATGGCAGTGGCATCCTTGGCCTGGCAGCCCAGGGCTCCTCCTCCAGATCAGTGCCCTGAGGGCAGGGACCAGGCAGCAGCTTCTCCATGTTCCCCTGACACCTAACAGAGATCTGGGCACATTACAGGTGGGCTCACAGATATTCTGTCTGACTGCTTTATCCAGGCACACCCCCACCCCCCTTCCCCCTCCCCTTCTCTTCCTCCATTCTTTTTTTTTTTTTAATTTTTTTTTTTTTTAACGTTTATTTATTTTTGAGACAGAGAGAGACAGAGCGTGAACAGGAGAGGGTCAGAGAGAGAGGGAGACACAGAATCCGAAACAGTCTCCAGGCTCTGAGCCATCAGCACAGAGCCTGACGCGGGGCTCGAACTCACGGCGAGATCATGACCTGAGCCGAAGTCGGACACTTAACCGACTGAGCCACCCAGGCGCCCCTCTTCCTCCATTCTTAAACCCTCCCTGTGTGACATTCTGTCTCCACAGCTCACAGCACCGAGGGCCCAGCTGGGAGAGGACAAAGCTCTGAGCAAGAGGCCAAAAGCTCCGAGAAGCAATGCGGACACCTCCTTTGCTGTAAGCTTCCCTGAGGCTTCTGGTGCCTGCCGACCCCTGCTGGAGAGGCGGCCTGTTGTAAAAGGAGTTGCAAAGGGAGGCATAAGGCTCTGGGTTTGAGTCCTGAGGTCACTATCTATGGGACTGTGATCAAATTCCCCAAACTCTTGTTACCCCGTAACCTCGTCTGCAAAACGGCAACAATAACTAGAACCGCTAAAGATGATTTCAAAGATTAATGGGATTGTAACAAACATTCAACTTCTCAGCCCTTGGTAGGTGCAAAAGGAAAACGGTAACAGAATACTTTGTCCCTTTAGGGCTTAGTTCCCTTAAAGTGACCCCGAGGACACAGGAAAAGAGACGAAGGGCCAGGAAAAAAAGCAGAAGCAGCAGGTCACAACCCAGAAGGGCACTGGCAAAGTAATACCTAATCCCACGTCTGCAGGGACCAAGGATGCCTTCCTCTTCCTTTCTCTCCAGGCCCCCTCCCTCCTTCTCTCTCCAGCTCCTTCCCTCCCTTTTACCACTTTGCCCCCAGCACCATCAGCTGGCCACAGGCAGTCCCTCCCTCCCCTACACGGGAGCCAAGAACAAGTGCCAGGTGGATGGCTTCACGCCCGGCCCCTCACCCCCTGGGGGCCACCACTACAGGACCAGCTTCTGACTTACCCCCGGCGCCCCCGGGAAGGCGGGGCGTGGAATCCCAGGCAGCCCCAGCTTGTTGTGAATGGCGGTGGCCGAGACAATCTGTGCTGACGACATGGCGGCCATGTGCTGCAGGGCCTTATCCTTGGCAGTCTGATCCTTGAAGGTGACAGTGACACACAGACTTAATACAGAACACAGGGCTACCAGGCAGCTTCCACAGGCACAGCCACGAGCACATGGACTAAATACAGAGCCACAAGAGAGGCCGGAGAAGCAAACATGCACGGATAAATAAACACAGCCAGAAGGCTAAAACACACTCGACCTACCGTTAACTCTGAACCTTACTGAGACTACCCAGTGGCAAGGTTTTATAAAAAAAAAAAAAAAATTTTTTTAATCTGTTTTTCAACAGAATGGGAAGCCTCTGAGAAGAGTGGACAGCGTATTTATTTTTCCAGCTTCCAAAGGGAGATTTCTCCAATTACTTAACACATTCAAGGCAAGGGGGGGTGGGGGAAGGCCTGGCTTTTAAGCATATGGATGGGAGAAGGGGGCGTAAAGAGGGGTGGCTGTGGATCTGGGGTAGGACCATCCACAAGGTGCGGGCAGGCCCCATCGGTGTGCACAGTCACGGGGCCGCACTCCCAGGGGCTGCTGGAGTCATGCGAGGCCCAGAAGCCATAGCAGACACCTGGTGAGGGGAGGCTGGGAGGCAGCAGGGCGGGCAGGGGGCCAGGACGGGGCCAAGCAGCATGCTGGCGGGGTGCATGCTTTCTCAGGTATCCCCACCATGGGGCTAAGGCCACACAGGTTCTCTCTACAGCCGAGAACGCAGGGGCTGCTACCGGGTAAGTGGTTTCTCCCTTCCCTGATGGGTCACTTCTAGAAAAGCCAAGGCTGATAACACAAAAGCTAGCCAAAAAGTCTGCCAAGCACAGCTAAAATACAGAATACTCAATGTGGTGAAAATACTTACCATGCTTGTTACCTGGATACAACAATAAACAATTTGTTAAAAGAATTGCGGACAAAAGCAGGGGTATTTTTCTTCTTCACTTAAAAAATACATATATACTTATACAAACACAAAATATTGGGTACAATAAAATGCATAGGAGTGTGGGTCTTTTTTCACATTTTAGGAGGGATGTCTGACCCAGATAACTAGAAGGGCGATTACCAACCATTCCAACCTTTCAGAAACTACTCCCAACCCCCTTCGAGCTGGTTCTGTGGCTTCCCCAGTACAGATGGAGAAACGGTCAGGCAGGTCCTGATGGTACAGGCTTCATGCTTGGGAAACAAGTCAAGGTTCCTCCCGGATGCTAACAGAAGGTCTATACAATCTATACCAGGCCCAGACTCCATCAGAGCAGGAACACAACGGGGACAGTAAAGTAAAGACAGCACCCACCACGGCTGCCGTTCAGAGTCAGCCAGTGAGTGAAGGTCAAGGGGAACTTCAGGCTCAAACAGCCCTGACTTGGCTTCAATGTGTACAGATTTACCCAGAGGTGACACAGAAGCATGCGGAGGTGCCAAAGGCAAAGCCAAAAGGAGAAATTTAAACACGAACAAGCAAAAACCAGAAACAAAAAGCCCCCCAAAGCCTACAAAATAACTCTAGGGGCTTCTAAGAAAGATCAAATTAGGTGCTCCCAAGGTATAGACAGACATCACTCTGCCCCGTAATTGCCAGAACACCGCGTGAATTTGCAAAAAGCTCACACTGCCCCTTGACAAAGAGCCTAACACTTGCATAAAATTTGACACTTGTCACATTTCTCTGGCTCTCAACTGAAAAAGTAAGGAGTCTCATGTCGCAGCTTTTTGGCTGGCACACGGTCATTATGGTCATCTTGAAAGGCATGTGCTACAGCTGAATGGCACCACAAAGGGCCCAGGAAGCCTGCAGGATTGCGCGTCCCCAGTGGAATGGCACCGGGGGACTAGAGTGGTGCTCTACTGCCTCTGGTCAGATGCCATTCTTTGAGCTGAGCCTCCATTTGCTAATTTGCTGAAGGCTCTACCTAAAGCTAGCTTTCTCGGTCAACATTTTTGCTTCCTTCCTTCTCCTTCTCTCTTCCTCTCTTTTTTTTTTTTTAAGATCTGAATCATTTCAGATACTGTGATGCTTGTAAAAGACAAAATCATGATGATGGTGGAATAAACTGACTAGGTGTATAAGTTCCCTAAACCCAGCTGAGCCTGACACACACACAGATCCCAGCTCCAGTCCATCTGTTCCTACCTAGCTGGTCCCGTGGTTTCACCTGCCACCTGCCCCCTCATCATCCCTGCAGAAGGTGATCCACATGTGTGAACAGAAAACCCGGCTCTAGTCACACTACAGCCCGTCTCCGTCAGAAGTGCCCTGACACGAATACAAACACATCAGTTTTCTTCTGGGCCCGTCACTTTGTACTCCAGCCCCGAAGCCACCTAGCCCCTAATGAGAGGTTACGAACGCCTCTCAAGGTGATTTCTGAACTGAAGTAATGCCACAGGTCTCACCACAGGCGCCTTCCACTGAGAGGAACAAGCCTCACAACTTCTCTGGGGCCCAGGCTAGGGGAGCTGGGACAGCGCAGCCCAGACTTCTCGCAGGCCTGGCTGATGCAAATTCTGAGGAATTACTACAAAAGATCTGTGGGCTTGGCTCTATCCCAAAAGCACCATCCTCGGGGCGCCTGCGGGGCTCGGCTGGCTAAGCGTCCGACTCTTGACTTTGGCTCAGGTCATAATCTCAAGGTTCCCGAGTTCGAGCCCCGAATCGGGCTCAGTGCTGACAGCACGGAGCTGGTTTGGGATTCTCTCTCCCTCCCTCTGTCCCTCCCTCAAAAATAAATAAAACCTTTTTCTCTCTCTCAAAATAAATAAAAACTTCAAACAATTTTTTTTTTTTTTAAATTTCAAATGCACGTCATGGGCCTCTCTCAGACCTGAGAGTCCCCTGTTGATGAAATGCTGACGACGAGGGTGATTTGGCACGCCCAGATACAGTGTGTTTGCACACACTCGGGTGGATGGAAGGACTCAAGAATCAAAAGTCCAGGTCCAAAGAGAAAGGACTCCCCCACATCTCCATGGCCCATTTTTATTCTACTAGAAGTGCTGGAGATGTTCCCCTGTGCTGCGCTGACTGAAAAGTTCTTCGAAAAGCTCATGAAAGTTTGATGCTTTTTTTTTTTTTTTTTTTTTTTAAAGGAAATCAGTCAAGGAGGAAAGGAGAAAAGTCACCAGCTTTTGTATGTCACACAGCTTCGGAACATGGCCGTTTCCTTTTGCTAAACACAGTAAGGTTGGACTCTTACTGCCCAGCGTTCCAGGACGTGCCTGAATGGGACACACGTCCGGAAGCAGGAGAGCAAATCAGTGGTTCCTAGCTCACCAAGTTGTTCCATGCCAGTAAAAGGAGCCTCTCCAGGCTGGCTTGAACCTGCCTCGGCGTGACGGTAGTGGGTTGCGTTACCTTGGGCAAGTCATCGAATGCTCTAATTTTCTTCATCTATGAAACAGAGTTGTACTTTATTCTCTAAAGCCTTTCTGGCTCCAAAAGTATTTGTGGTGATGAGTGTGAGTTCTATTTATAAGCAAATACGTCTTAACACACACAGCTGGAAACCACCGGCGAAAAGACAGTAAGATGTTAAAATTTGGGCAGCTCCTGGCCACCTATCCTAACAGAGAGAAAGCCAAGCATGGAGAGGAAATTTTATATCAAGTAGAGGTTCTTTCTGCACTTGACCTAGCTATTTGAGAATAGGCAATTTTCTGCAAATGGACTAAAATGTCTATACCTCTGATTTCCTACCTTTTGAAGTGGAGACACTCTACCTACCCATCTAATTTTAGAACATCTCCCCGTTTATCTATGATATATATTTGAAAATTAAAAGGACTAAATTTTATTATTTAAAATCTAAAGCAACCCTGCAGATAATAAGCACGGCAAGCGAGATCCTGAAATCAGAACCGACAGCCTGGCTGTTGACCCACTTAATCTGAAATGGGAGTGTGGAACGATGCCAAGCTGAGAGATTTCAATGGAAGGGCCTCTAAATTGTCATTTGCAGCCTAGAGATACAAGCCTGGCTTGGAAGAAATTATAACTCTAAGTGTCAGACCTGAGTAAATTGCTTCTCTGTGTCACTCTGGTCTAATATCCTGGACTTTGGGGCGTCCCACTCCATCCTTACCACTCACCCCAGAATGAAGGGGGCAGGGCAGTTGTTAATCTACCCAAATAACTGACGCTTAAGTAAGTTCAAAAATATACGTTACACTTGTACATCAGAATACTTTTATTCTACGATGTTTTCACACCAACGTTTCTGAAATGTGGATGAGATTTACAAAGGATGAGCACCCTGTTTTATCCTGAAAAACCGTTACTAAGTCAATACCAAGTTGCAGTCTGTGATGTCTTACAGGACGGGAAATACTCTGAGTGTGTGCGTGTCTATACGTGACCTTGCATGAACAAGAACACCGTGTCCTAGCAAAAAGCCTGGACAACTTCACACCGAGTCCTCATTACTGATTTTAAGTCCCTCCATCCCTAAGATTACAAAGAATGAGGCCACAAAAAAGCTGAATATTTGGGGAATGGAGAATAAAAGGCAAATCTCCTTTTCCGACTGAATCCTAACTCAAGCCCATGGTCTGAAATGTGCAAAATATTTATGGAGCAGGAAACACAGGGGCTTTAAGAACAAATGGCCCGTCTGTCCGAAGAATGAGGTCAGACACAGCACTGTGCCGAGGGATGCAGGTCTCAGAACCCACTCGACTTTCTTCCTTGTCCAATTTCTGGCACGCCGTGCTGTCAATGGCCTTCCCTGCCTCAGCCACACGGGGTCCAGCAGGCTGTGTCACGCATAAACTCCTCAGCCTGAAGCCTTCCAAACTGTTATTGCCACTTAGTAAACAGGCTTTCATATTTCATGAAGCAGAGCAAGGCTGCTGCTATACCTCTGGGTTCCACAGACTGCCTCCTCGTTATGGTTTAAATGTGCACGATGTTTGGAAAGTGTCTGCAGTGTAATATACGTGACAGGAAGGCGGCCAGTGTCACAAATGCACATGGCTGAAGCAGTGCACTCTTCAGACTCCAGGACATGTGATGAATCAGTCTCCAGACAGTATGGGAGTCTTATTCCCACTTTCCTCTGCTTCCTTGGCTTTTGATTACTCTGAGGAATCAATTATCTTACCGTTTTCCAGCACTAGCCATCAACAATGTTAAAGATGATATAAAGTTCACAAGCTTGCAAGTATAATATTATAGCTGTTATATATGGCATTTTAATGAACAGCATACTAAATCAATATACTCCAGTTTGTTCAGGGGCCGTCAATTTAAAACTTAAAGACTCCAATCTACTTTATTCGTAAGGAAGTCCACTGATACACCAGGAAAAATAGGCAACGTTGGAAAAAAAGACCATGGACTCAAATTCTCTGGATAGCTCTTAAATGTTTTTCCCCAAGTGCACTTTTCCCAGCAATACAAAAATACAGTACAGGAGAGGAAAGATAGCAATTTGCTTGCAAAACCACTTTTTTCAGGAAAAGACAAAACACAGGATGCTCTCCTAAAAAGTCATTTTGCAGATGTTGCTTTCGCCTTGCACTATGTGGATTCACACGACCTCTGTGATTATTAGCGCTAGCCCCTGAGTACGTAAAACATCGCAAATCTGTAGGATGGTTTGGGAGAAAAGATGGAGGGCACTTGAATTTTTCTAGCCATGATCCCTAATTTACTTATTATTAGAGAAAGCAGGAGTAAATACAAAAGGGGGCTATTTCGGTCAGGCGACAGCTAATGCCAGGGGGGGGAAGGCACATTCATACTTCTCCCGACTTGCCATGTAATGAGTAGCAATTAATTCATCTTATTGTATTTCCAAATGCCAGAGACTCCATTCACATCAAAGAAAAAATTTTCAAGGCTTTTACTATTGTTCATTTTTAAATGTACTAAGCTATATTTAGTATTTTATAATTGTCAATAGTGTTTCCTTTAATTTTGATGTGGGGCTTAGCATCATAAAAGATTGTAGATGAGGATCCAGGTGATTTATAGGTGTGCCTGACAACACTACCAGGAAACCTATCATTGAGGTCAGCTAAAGCTAGGTCTGGGTGCTGGGGAAAAGGCACCCTTCTGACCATAGCCCCCTTTCCCCTGGGAGGTGACAGTAAGAGGCAGGAAGTAAATCTCTCTCGAGGAGCCAGAGGAACCCACGCAGGCAGCAGGCTCTAGTTTGGCTCCAGACGGAGTTCCAGCTCCCACCACTCATCTGCTGTTTAATTCAAATATACAGAAGTGCCTGGGTGGCTGAGTCGGTTAGCATCCAACTTTGGCTCAGGTCACGATCTCACGGTTCGTGGGTTCAAGCCCTGCGTCGGGCTCTGTGCTGACAGCTTGGAGTCCGGAGCCTGCTTTGGATTCTGTGGCTCCCTTTCTCTCTCTGCCCCTCCCTGGCTCATACTCTCTCTGTCTCTCTCTCTCTTTCTCAAAATAAAGAAACATTTTAAAAGATTAAAATTAAATAATTCAAACATACAGACACGATGAACAGTGAGAGATGATGTGAAAGCATCTTGAGTCAGAGAAATGAGCCCTCATCCTTGACCAGTATTCTTTGGGCAGAGCTGCATGACATCATGTGAAGAGTTTGGGCTTTGGTGCTAAATGCAGATCAAACGCAGACTTGGGACCCTGGGTAAGTCACCTGGCCATTGAGCATCTGCTTCCTCATTTGTCAAGTGAGGCCGAGAACAGCGCCTTCAGGACTGCTTTGGGAATTGCATTAAGCACTCCCCAGGGTGCCCGCAGCCTTGCCATTCAGCGAACTTGCAGTCTCTGGGGCGCATGTGACCCGAAATGCTTAAGACACCCTGGTCCCGATCACATGAACTTTCAGCTCTCTGGTAGTCTAGAGCATCGTAGACACTGGGGGCCGATTAACAACGGGATTTCTCTAGCAAGCGATAAAAACGGAGAATGAGGGTGTTTCCGTTGCCCTTAAAAAGAAAATCCAGCCCTGGCTCGGTTCACACAGAAAGGTGAATGCATTCAGCCCTCTGTTTACACTGTGAGTTCCGCATCACCACACGGTTGATAAGAGGTTCTAATTCCAACACACCCAAGCCCGAGAAATAAACGGTCTCCACCCTTAGCTTGAACTCAGGTAAATTAAAAACAAGGGCAGAGAAAGTATCACTGGGGAGAGAGGGTGAGTGCAAAAGAACCCCCTGAG
The DNA here is from genome assembly GCF_018350155.1 of Leopardus geoffroyi. Classification (NCBI taxonomy): domain Eukaryota; kingdom Metazoa; phylum Chordata; class Mammalia; order Carnivora; family Felidae; genus Leopardus; species Leopardus geoffroyi. Next base: position 69,465,628 of record NC_059329.1, on the reverse strand, counting down.
GATCGGAAGGTATCAGGAGACGTGCCGCGTCATTTCCCAAATCCTGCGGCCGGGCCAACTGTCTCAGGACTGGCGCCGGGACAAAGGAGGCTGTGGTTCCAGGCTCCCGTGGCCTTGTGTACCGCTGACAGCCATCGCCTGAAGGAGCGGGGTGGCTCAGCAGGCCACGGGGAGCACCGTGGGTGAAGTGAGGCGTGTCTCCCCTGTGGACGGGCCCATTCGTGGCCGGCATCGGTGGTGACACAACCGGGAGGTAGCCTTGTGAAGTGCAGCAACGCCCCCAGCGAAGTTCCTGAACTCTCCGCGAGAATTAAATCAACAATTTGAACTTTAAGCTCTCTGGCTTATTGGAAGGAACGGCAGATTGGGAAGAACGGCCTGCTCCGAAATCAAATCACAAAAGGCCACCAGGGTGAGGATGAAGAAAACGGCCCCGGGGAGCACATGTAGCTCGTAAATTAGTCACCAACGACTGGACGCAATCGGACACTCGCGGGCCCTTCTCTGCTCTCGTGGCATGACGCAATGTCAGCAAGTACAGGCTTTTCTTCAGTGCGAGTCCAGAGCTGGACATGAACACGTCCACCGCCTAAGATGTATTCCTGCTGAGGTCAGGGCAGAATGAAGAAGCCCTCTTTTCCTCGGAGTACCGTCTGGACTTGGGCACTCCAGACCCCAGGAGGCCCGGCCCACCTTCTCAGGAAGATGACAACGGTCCACAGGGGGTGGGTGGTCTGCAGGTCGCCTTTTTGCGGCCGCCAGGGAGGGGAGGCCTCTGGGCAGGGACTGGACAACCCCTCGAGGCAACTGAACATCCCGAGATAAGAGACTCGGAGGAGGAAGCTCAAAGTAGGAACCCTAAGCAGCAAAGAAAGACTGCTTCGTGTGTGGACCACGCTTCTGCGTTCTTTTTATAGGCTAGGATAATAAATCCCTGCGCTTCCAAAAAAAAAAAAGGGGGGCTAATGGCCTCTTGGGCAATTAATGGTGAGCGAAATAATTCAAAGTAGAGAATAACTTCTAGAGCTGTGGGCCAGGCTCGGGACCACGCCACACGCTGTCTTCTCTGACAGGCTGCCGCTTCTCCACTGCTCGGCCGGAGATCGCAGTGAGGGGCTAACCTGCGGGTGAGGAGGAGACACGCGACAACAAATGAACCTGCTCTGGGTGACATCTGCAGGTGCAGCTGGTGACACGAGGTCCGAGGGAGGAAAGTCGGCATCCTTGGAATCGCTAAAGGCACGTTCCACCGATCCACAGGTCCTTCCCACGCTGCACCTGCGAGGCTCCGTCTTTACCTTGTACCTACGATCAGGCCTAGTTACAAAGCCGTGTGTCACCTACGACCACCCCAGAGCCTGTTAGAGCAGTGGGTTCAAAAGGATTTTGTCTGGGCAGGGACCACAACATGGCACGCCCAGCGCTGCGGAACGATTCCCTCAAAGCTAATGAGCTCCATCTTAGATCCCCAGTTAGCGCTCTGATTTGTCTCTTAAGGCCCGTGAGCCCAAGAAGATTAAATCAGAAAATAAAACACTGCAAAGTGTATGCTTAACGTCCAAAATTCTGGCACTCTGGTCACAAATGCCTTGCATTTCCTTATCCATTTTAGCAGGCTCTTGAATCTCAACGGGACTCCGCCAACCCCTTCACCCCTTCTTCCTACTGGCCCGGCTGCTCTGCTCCTGGTTCTTCGTCTCCTCACAGCACTCCTCGACTATCTCAACCATCCCCTCGATCTGCTTGCCCCTTGCAGCCCTCCCTTGTGCTTACAGTCTGGGGCCAAGGCCATCCCAAACTGCTAGCCAAGTCTATCTTGGCTTAGGCTTCTACATACATTATTAATTTCTTAAGTTTATTTATTTATTTTGGGAGAGGGAGAGTGTGAGAGTGAGCAAGCAGGGGAGGGGCAGAGAGAGAGGGAGAGAGAGGGTCCCAAGCAGGCTCCATGCTGTCAGTGCAGAGCCTAATGTGGGCTCGAACTCACAAACCGTGAGATCGTGACCTGGGCTGAGATCAAGAGTCGGACGTTTTACTGACTGAGCCACCCAGGCACCTCATGTCGGTGCCAATGGCTTTAGCACAAATTCAGAGTAAACGATGGATACAAATCTAGACTCATTTTAGGACAGGGGCAAAAGGAGAAAATAGTTTTCACTGGATTTATTTTCTTAGGGAAATAAATGGCAAGGAAAGATACCATTGCTGGGGGGTGGGGAGAAGAAGGAGATTGTGATTGTCTGGGGAAAGAGGTTGGGGAGAGGAAATTAGAAAAAGAATACCGTTTTGCCATTTGATTTCTTCCACTGGAAAAAAAAAAATGAAGAGAAATACATCATAATGAAAATGATCATTTCTGGTTTGGTAGAAACAAATATTTTATAGTAACTCTCTTCACTTTTTCATGTTGTCCTATTTAAAATACAGCAGGAAGAAACTCGTAGTTAACTGATGCATCCCCTCAGTGAACTGCCATTACTTTAAGAGAATCCAACCTTCAATAACCTATATGTTCAATGCTGCTATTGAAAAGTGTACACTTTTCAGACTTAGTAAGGAGAGAAGTTTTAAACATCATTTACTCTTTAAAAAACATCGAGGAAGGAAGAGAGCACAGCAGTCGAGGGGACAGGAGCGGGAGCCAGCTGAAGAGACTGTGTGTGTGTGTGTGTGTGTGTGTGTGTGTGTGTGTGTGTGTCTGCCCCTGGTCCAGGTCAGCACCCCTCTCACTCAGATCCTACAGCAGCCCCTGAATTAGGCTCCCTGCCTCCAGCTCTGCCTCCCCCTAGCCACCCATCTGAAAAGGGTGGGAGAGAACTTTCCAGCCCAGAGCACATCCCACGGCTCAGAGATGAACCTCATTCTCTCACAGAGGATCTGGGACCTTTCTGTTGGGCTTGCCCAGGTCCATCCCGTGCCTCCAAGTAATAGTGTTTTTCATGGTTTCCCAAACACCCCGATATCTCAGGGGAACTGTCTTCCTTTCTCAGTGCTCAGTTCTAACAGCACGCCCTCCCCAAGTCTTTCTTTAATTCTACACTCAGAGCTGACCACTCTTTTTACTGGAGTCTTTGCACCACTCTGTTCAATTTCCACTGCAGAGCCCCCTAGTTGGGGAGCAGTCTCCTGGATATCTAGTATTTCCCTAATTGTGGCCAGAAACAACAGAAATGTTAAGTGTTCCTCAAGAACAGAGATTGCTAACTCGATTCTCTATGCCCGACATGTACTCGAGGGTCTAGAACACTGGGTTCTCCATGAAAAGTTTGCTGTGCTTTATAAAGTTCAAATCTCCGTGGAAATCTTAAGTGTCCACAAAATGAAAACAAATTTTGTTATGACAGCTAAAACTAAAGTACACACATTTTGGGGTGATCTGGTTTACGAGCAAGCACTCTGAGAACCATTTCTGCACTAGCAGGAGAGTAAGGCTGACCTTTGGGTCTCATTCTAACAGATTTTCAAGAGCATGACTTTTGTAGTAAGGATAACTCATCCTTAATTGGGACATGAGCATGACCACGCTCTTCTTGAGTCTGGTTTCTTCACAGGAATATGGCAGAACCGGCTGCCAAACATGGACTGTCCTGTAAAGGCTGCAGGGACAGCTGAGAGTCACCTCCTTTTCCCTTTGCCTAAGGCAGCGTAGTTTTCAAACTGTATTCAGTGGAACACCCCAAGAGGCCATTCCTAAGGCTAAAAGAGCATGAGCCCCAATTAAAATAGTTTACTCATTTATATATGAAATGCTTCAACAAAGATTTCAACCCGAAACACGAGTTTGCAGCTTAAAAAAAGGCTGGAAGGTCACCAGCCTAAAGAATTCGACCGCACCCTTCCCCAGGAAGGAGGGAGGCTTAGAGGCAGGAGGGCTCCCATGGAAGCCACGCCTGGCGGCGGCCCCAGGTGTGAGCAAACCACTTTTTCAGACTCCAAGGGAGGCCAGAGGGATGAAGCCTGGCTTCGTTCTCTTTAAGGAGGGCCTCTGTCCACCCCAGAGAACACAAACCCTTGACTGCTGAGCACATAGGAAAAAGGCCCAGCAGCGGGACTGAAGCAGGCGGGGCAGGCCATCAGCCACCTTCTCCCTTGAACCTGGCTACGTCTTCCCAGGCAAAGCACGGCATCTCTTTTTGAAGTCTGGACCCTCGCTGCCGCCCCCACGGCCCGCCCAGAAGCTATCGCTGTTGTCTGCGGGGATGACTTCAACCTTCCACAGCGAGTCTGCCTCATTAATGAGTGTGGGAGGCCAAGGCAGTGTGGCCATCAGCCTGACCCCACAACGAACTCAGTGCTCACCCCTGCCTCCCACGAACGTGCTGGGAGATGCCAGACCTGAAGGGGAAAGCATGGATAAGCCGGTGAGACCTACCTCTCCTGACGAGCCCGCTGCCTGCCTGGTAATGGCTGGTTGGGAAGGCTGAGGAAGGCATCCCTCACGTCAAATGCCCACGGGAGGCCAAGGCAGCAACATGTCCACTGGCTGTCACCTGCCAGTCTGGTGACAGCCAGTCTCACTCATTCTCCTCGGCTGGCCTAATGCCCTCTGGGTGGTGACACAGCGGCTCTGCGACTAGAACCTCACTGCCCTGAACTACGGATAATCACCACAGTGCCAATCACACATTAGGTCCACATTCTGACCAAGGGCTCGAAGTTCACAATTCGCCTTGTTTCTAAAGTGTGGGTGCCGAAGAGAGGGCTGGTGGTCAGAACTGCACGCCCAGCTCCGAGGGACACGGGGGGGGGGGGGGGGGGGGGAGCGAACGGCGCGTGCTGGCGCAAGACCTTCTGCTTGAGAACACTCTCCCATCTCCACTGGGTGAAACCCCGCCTCAAAGACCGGTGGGGTAGGCGTCAGAAAGACCTGAGTTCAAATCTTGGCAGCGACGTGTGCTGGGCTTGGTAGCTTTGGGCAAACCAACTGACCTCCTGGCTTCTTAAATATTATCCCTCAAAATCTGAATAATGGAACTCACTTTGGAGTGAGTTTACTGAATGAGAGAACACGTAACAGACTTTGCATACACTCACTCGGTCTTTGCATTCCCCAACAGCAGCACCGTTGCTGTGCAGCCCGTCCCTGGGATTCCCTCCACGTTTTCTCCGGGTGCTTTCTGCTAACACTCATCTGACAGTGCCCTCTATTCCACATTCCTATTTCCACGGCCAGCTCTGTGAATAGGGGGCTGACTGTTAACTGCCCACCGTGATGGACACCATGCCTGGAGCACTCCGTTGGTATTAGCTGATGGGAAGAACAAAGGCCTCCCTTTTCCCAAGAATAATGTGGTAGGGAGGAAGGAAAGGAACCGCAAGAAGATGGAGGTGGTTCTTGGAGCTGAAACGCTGAGCCGGTTGCTACCCTACTGCCTCTGTTTCCGCCTCCTCCGTGTGTCTGTCCCAAAGGAGAGTGGGCCAGGGCTGAAAGGAGGGGGAAAGTCATCTTTTTTTTTTTTTTTTTTTTTTTAATAAGAACGAACACAAATACAACAACTGTGTTTGCATGATGTACGTGTACGTATAAAGTACTGGTAAAGTGTTTCCACGGAGGAAGGCTCTCAAAATCCCTGAATAAGAAAACGAGTACTTCCGATATCCCACGGGGCTCCCTTCTGGGCAGGAGAGCTTAATTCATCACGTAAAGGGCTTTTGGTCCAGGGCTGTGTGCCCTGGGTGAACATGTAGGAACCACACAGACGGTACAGAAATAAAGCAATTCATAACATCGCGGATGGAAACACAGAATGGATGTCTGTAAACTTGTTTGAACATCATTAATTCGTTAGCGCAGAGAAACTAGATACAGAGTCAGAACTTGAGCGAACGCGGGAGGAGTTACATCCACATAGAGAGGACGGCGCCTTTGGTTAAAAAGCAGGATCTGTGAAGTTATCTTAATCTTCCAACTGCTCAGCCAGTCAGCTAAAAGCCAGCCACCATCAGCCACACGTGCGAGCGAGCCAGCATGCAGCCCACTGCAGAGGGCCACCAAATGCTCCTTCCTGGTCGCTAGTCCTGTTCCACAGCCAGCCTTGTTTGCATAAAAAAAAAAAAAAAGTTGGAGGACTTTGGGAAGGATCCCAGTGTTCAGCATTCAGTGCTGTGAAATCGCACTTCGTTCTTTAGGTTTAGAACAAAAACAAATTTAATTAATGTATGGAAAAAATCAAAATGGAACAACAACAAAAAAAGGCATGTGGGAAGGGCAACAATATGGGCCACAAATTCATTTTTATTATAAAGTAAAGCTCTTCTGTAAACTATAATTCCTTTGCATTTTTAAAATGGGGCATTATGGAAAGAAAAAGTCACTTCTCTTTTACTACAAATTTTGGAAGGGGAGAAAATACGGAGAACTTGCATTTTAAAAATCTCAATGCCTCCATTTTTGCTGTGAAATATATTTTCAGAGACTAGAAAATGAGACACATGTAAAAAACAATTAAAGTAAACTCAAGTAGAAATGGAATTGCAAACATGGATTTGATTAAGAGCCTTCCCATCTCTTAAGATTTTTTTTAAAGGCCTCACCTCAAATTTCTTTTTTAATAACAGAGCTGTACCCTTAAAAAACAATATTGAGCAACGTGGAAGAAATCTGGCAGAAAATACTGTGTGTTTTGAAAGAATACTTGAAAAATTACATGAAAAGACATATTTCTCATAAGTATTCTCTAAAATACATAACAAGTACAAAAAAATGACTTCTAAATATTTTTTAAAGTAATCATGAGAACTACTCTAGAAGTGATGCATTTTATTTTACTTTATTACTTTTTTTTTTTTTTTTTTATACAATTTTTACACTAACTTTGTGTCTCTGGACTTTTTTTCCTCTCCCAGCCCAGGGCTGTTTGGTGGACATTTGAAGGTTAAAAAAAAAAATCATGTTTCTGAGCTGAAAAGTTATCAAGACCAGCTTTCTGCTGCATTTGCATTGTTATTAGGGACGGACACACACACACACACACACACACACACACACACACACACACACTAAGCTTAATGTGAGGCTAGTACAGAAACAGAGATTAGACACAAAGAAATGTAAACAGCTCTCACATGCGAGGAAACTAGGTTACGAGAATCCCAGCACCAGGCATTCACCAGTCACCATGGAAAACAGGAAGTGAGATGCATAGCAACCACAAGCCAAAAAGCAGGAAAGCGCATACCTTTAGCTTGGAATGAAAATCACGAGATTTCCTTCTGGCAAGAACCTGAATGTGACTAGACACCTGCAGGGTAGGGGAAGGGAGGAAAACAAAGGAAAAGCCTGTAACCATGGAGATGAAAAGCCCCCTACAACTGGGCAAGCCAGACGTACCTTAATGGCGGCTTGAATTTCTCGAACTTTCTTTCTTGCTAAGACCTGTATATGACTAGACACCTACATTGTTCGGGTTTATGAGGGGAAACAAAACAAAACAAAACAAAACAAAAAAAGGAAATCAAATATAAAATCGCTACTCCTTGGGAGGGTTTTGGGGTGGGGGTTGGGGGAAGGTTATTTGCATCTCAACAAAGCTCTGCAGTTAGGAAATACACAGTCCCAGCCAGACACCAAGCCCCCAGCGCTGCTCTAAGCTTTTCAGACTGGGTCATCACTGCAGTGACTTGATTCAGGATGAAAGTTAGGCTGCTTTTAGTTTTCTCACCAGGGAGAAATCACGGGCACGGGATGAGAGGGGGAGAGTGGAGTTGTTTTCTTGATGAAATTTAAAAGGTGGGGCTAGAGGTAAATGAAAATATTTATAGCTTCTCAGGATCAGGAGGGAAAATCCCTCCTTCTCAATTTAGAAGAGACCATCCATAAATTAGCACATTCTGCAGAATCAAAAAGCCGAAGCTGTCGGTTATATTCTGATCTCATTAAGAGCTCTGGATTCTGTAGCAAATGTTAAAATAATACCGACATGTAAATTAGATCTCACAGAGAAATGGACAGACCCAGTCAGCAGAGGGGTTTTTCTCTCCCCCCCCCCCTTATAAATATCTTCAATCCTTCCACTCTTTTGGGTACTGACTGGGCGCGAAGTGGATTTGCATATTATTACAAAGCGAAAAGTGTGAATACAGCCAGCCAGCCATCCTGTTAAAAATCTGGGTTGAAAACCACACGATTTGCTGAACAACAAATTCACATTGGAGAGGTATCACCAACTGCTGCCTAAAAACATCCCCAGGATGCCGGGGTGTTGGAAACCAAGCCAAGCCCAGCTTCGGAAACACAATGATTCCACTGGGTAAACAAATTTGCATCTCTTTCAGTGGGTTACATTTGGTTAAATTTAGAAGAGTCCCCGGTGAAGGGGTTGGGCACGGGACTAGGGCTCACAGACCCAGCAGAGAGATAGCCCAGGTCCACCGCTTTCAGTAAGCTGGGAACTGGATCTATTTCGGAAATTTAGAGCCCTCCATTGAAAAGTTCAGCAACTCGGACTGAGAGGCAGTTATTCCATTTCGAACACTATACTGACTATAAAAACAGGATTGATGGTAACAAAAGATCCTTTTATCTTTAGCTTCATCTTTGAGTTTCAATGATTTTTGTTTGCAAGTTGCCTTTTTTTTTTTTTTTAAAGTACAGAGAAGCGGGAACTCCCCCATCATCGTCACCCCTCCATCCGGCTCCTGCTTTTACTTGTTCTCCCCCTAATTTTGTTCTTACATGATTCTCTGACTTGCCTAGGGCCACTGTCCACTGTCACAGGGTGGGGGGAGCATGCACCGAACAGACAGTGCCCTGCCTCTGAGCCCTGGCAGGAAGCCACGGCCCTCTGTGCTGACTCAGCAGTCGGGCTCCTGGCGGGGGCACATGTAACATTCCTGGGGAAAAGCTCTCCCCGTCATAAACACTCATGAAAACAACTCATCGCTGAGCAGAGAACCGGAGTCTGCTGCTCATACTTAACGAGATCCACAGTTAAGCTTGCCTTTTGGTACGATGATAGTTTTCAAAATCCGTGCCAGAGAGATCAGCATAGGTCAATATTAAAAAATAATTGTGCTCTGTTAACAGCTCACCCATGAGGTTTGTTCGAGGCTCTTCCCCCCTTTGCCTTTCTCTCTTTCTTTCTCCGTTTTTAGCTAAACACGAATTGCTCATCCATTCCAGTTCTGAACTGGGTCAGAGATTTGGACCGCTTTACGTCAGAAGGAACGGGGAGAGAGCCAGAGCCCTGACAAAGGGCAGAGGAAAACTCCTGACGCTACTCTGCACAAAGGTATTTAAGTTATAACTTCATTTCTGTCACAGCAGCTACTGACAAAAAGCCATAGCTTAAGGAGCAACAGTTCCCTGGACGCACATCATTCAGTATTATGTTCAGGCCAATAGTCATGGCTGCCAGTGTTACTTTTGCATCGAAATGATGACTAATGCAGAATTGTTCCAGGATTTTACAATGCGCAAAATCTCAAAATTTCGTGACTTCCAAGTGTACTTGCACCTGCAGCGTCTGCAGCGTTTACAGATGCGCAGTTCGGGAAAGAAACAGAAGTATTAAAGTACAGTACCAGACCAGTGCATACACTGTCCTTGGCAGTGAGACTTTCCCATGTGTGTATAAAAAGAACTCTGGAGACCACATTGTAAAGGGTCACTGAAATGATGAACAGTGAAAACTGAGCCAATTGGAAACACCTCCAATACTGACGTCCTTACAGGGAACTCAAGTTGGGGGCTCCTAGGAGCCAAAGCACAGCCAGCCAGTGCAGCCAAAATGCCTCATCGGGCCATTCGCTGACATGCACAGTGTCCAGGTACGTTATTTTACCTGTTTTCTGGTCCTCGTCTTGCCTGTCCTGAGTTTGATGTATCTGGCTATCAATTCATTCCTACCTGAAAGAAAGAAGAATTTACAATAAGATGGGTTACTTAAAAAAAGAAAAAAAAAAGCCTCTGAAAGCTAAGAAGTTAGAACAAAAAATTTTCAAAGTTGGAGCTGTGTATCTATTCATGCCAGAAAAATAAAACAGTACGATTGTTTGCAAAAATATTTGCTAGGGGAAATTAGGATGAGGGCATTTAATTACTAGGATCAGCAACTGAGGGTAGAAATGTGTCTTTTTGTTTCTTTACACGTTTGTGCCTAAAGAGGTGGTCAACCTGTACGAGCAACAAACACAAGGCTTTGCGCGGGAATCCACAAATCTGTTTCCGTCTTAGTTTCCATGCCCATTTCGCTGCACCCACGTTTCCATCCCTAGTTCACTCCAGTTAGAGCCATGAGAGCCACCGGAGACTGACCTGCTGTGACCACAGAAACCCTACAACAAGGGGCTAACGACATTCCTGAAAGATGTTACTGTCCTAGTAACTAACTATACACAAGATCATGTTCATGAAAAAGAAAAAGAAATGACTTAACTACCTCAAAGCTTTATAACCTGTAGGGGAAAGAAAATGCCTACAAGAATAAGCAAAATCTCCCGGCTTTACCCCACCAGGAGACGGAGATGTCAGACAGGTAATCTGACTTCGAAGAACTATAATGTCATGGGAGAATGTGTCCCTGAAGCTAAGTGGGGAAAGGTATTAATAACACTACATGAAATAAAAGCCCTCTCGTTCAGTTAACCACATTTGTTAGCTGTAGAGCTGGTTGTAGAATTCGTTTGTGCTGCCTTACTTTGCAGACATTCTGCATAACTGAAGAGGGCAAGAGCTTTGTCTGTTCCCCAAAAGCCTCCCCGGCACCCAACACACTGCTGGGCACACAGAAAGAACCAATGAGACAATAACACAGCCTCTGGTGACAGAGAGGGACCGCACCCCCCCCCCCCCCAGATCTCCCCTGGCACAGTAAAAAACTGGCAGCCCTAATGAGGATCAACCCAAGAGTGTCCTTGTGGAAAGCTCATCTGAGGATTCTGAAGACTCCCTCGGCACTGCCTAGAAGGTTCCTGTCATCATGGCTCTGTCCGTGCATGTCTGTGTTAGGACCATGCAGATCAGGGTCACCACTGGAAGGCAAAGGAATTGTGGGATCCTGGGGCTGGGAGATTCCTCTGGGTCATCTGCTCCTACTGCTAGAAGCCTAGAGTCTTATAAATGTAACCAAGCACTTATAGAATTAAGGAAGCAGTCCACTTTATCTTAAACCATATTTAAGAACGAAAAGGGGCGCCTGGGTGGCTCAGTCAGTTGAGTGTCTGACTCTTGATTTCAACTCAAGTCACTTGATCCCAGGATCATGGGATCAAGTCCTACGTGGGGTTCTGCACTGAGCATGGAGCCTGCTCGAGATTCATTCATTCATTCATTCATATTCTCTCTCTCTCTCTCTCTCTCTCTCTCTCCCCCCCTCCCCCTCTTTCTCTCCCTCTGCCCCTTTCCCCTGCTCACACACACTCTCTCTCAAAGGAAAAAAAAAAAACACAAAAAAACAAAAGACCCTCCTTATTTGGAGCTTCTTATTAGCACTTTCATCCCCAGGTTCTCCTTGTTCCTGTTCACATGAACGAGGCTATGCACGTGACTGACTCTCAGATATTAACAACTTTCAGGTCTTCCTGGAGTTGTACCTAGGCCAAACTTCCTCTGTTCCTGTTACCTGTGGCAGCTTTTGGAACACTACCACAGCCATCCGGTGAGCATCCTTTATCTAATTTCCTTTCATAGGCTGGAGCCCAGAACCGTAGTGGTGTTCTTCCTGTGACAAGTCCACAGCAGAATGAGTCTATCACCTCCCTCATCCTAAATACCCTACTTCTGTTAATGCAGCCTAAGACTGCATTTGATTTTGGGGACCCACAATAAACTGTCAATTTATGTCACTTGAACTCCTAGAGGTCTTTTTCATATAGACTACTCCTCAGATATATCTCTCTACCTCTGTGCCCAGTCTTTTCATGCGCAGTTGGGATTTTTCAGATCCAAATACAGAAGCTTACATTTATTGCTATTGCATTTTATCCTGTTAGATTAAGTTTATCATTCCAGCCTGTCAGGATCCTCTCACATCCTCATTCTTGTCTGAACTTACGCTTTAACCACAGGAAAAGGATCTCTAAATTCAGGTTTAAACTGCTTCTCTGAGCATTCTGTTTCAAACTTTTGAGAACTACCAATATCCCCTGTAGGGTCCTCGGGTCTGCTTCTCCATCTCTCAAATGGTTGTACAGATTTTGCAATTTGTCTCAAAGGCTCGCTGACAGCACAGCCCGGCCAGGAGTGCCTCATTACCAGAAGCCAGACCTAAATGACAATGTCTGCAGACGAGCCAAGCATCCTCCAGCCCAGGGCCTCACTGTGAGCCCTGTTTAGGGCTGTCTGAGTGGCCAGAACAAAATAAACCCAGGGTTCTATATTACATGCAATTTCACCCGAACCTTGTCCAGATGGCAGGAATGTGCCCTGCCCCCATACCCGTCTTCTGTGAAAGCAGACGCGGTTGTGTGACTTGTGTGACACGTAACCTCCATAACTGATTTCCTATGGCATGTGGTCCCGCGGGGAGATGAACATCCAGGTCAGCCACATGTGACCGTACACAACCCTGCGGTCTGTGCGAACGATACCCGTCAGAGCTAAATGATGTCAAATCAAACTTCTCAACATTACCCTGTCGACGGCAGGGCCTCGCTGAGCACCTAGCATGCGCAGAGCACCACGCGACAGCCACCATTTCACTGAAGCTTGTTGTGACTCTCACGTCCCTGTTCTTTACGTAAGTAAGATCACCTTTCGAAACCCTGCGTTTGTTCTTTCGTACCATGTTTGAAGCCGTGAAGGGTAATTAACTTGAGGTTTCTGTGTGTTTCTTGCCTGCACAAGGGGTACCGCTGATTCGACTTTTAAATTCCGATTCAACTAACTCTGAGCACCCACCTGATCTAGTAAGTACAGTGTTTGTTAATCACTTTATTTCGTGTGAATTTTTTAATCACCATGCGGGCAGCTTTGTACGCAGAAACACTATTTGGGCTTACCTGGTTTTTAAAAATGGATATTTTATTCATTTATTTAAAAAACAAGGGGCGCCTGGGTGGCTCAGTCAGTTAAACAACCAACTTTGGCTCAGGTCGTGATCTCGTGGTTTGTGAGTTCGAGCCCTGCATCGGGCTCTGTGCTGACAGCTCAGAGCCTGGAGCCTGCTCTGGATTCTGTGTCTCCCTCTCTCTCTGCCCCTTCCCACTCAGGCTTTCTCTCTCTCTCTCTCTCTCTCTCTCAAAAGTAAACATTAAAAAAAAAAAAAAAAACAGATGTAGACACTCTATCTAGTTCATCCTTAAGTTTTAAGCTCAACTTACATATCTTATAATTTTTATAATCACTTTCAAAGGGCCATTCAAATAATGTTTGCTCCATTTTACAAAGCTAACTGAAAGTCCTTTAAACGTTTAAAACTGGGTATTTAACTTAGAATATATTTAATTCTTTTATTTATTAGAATTGTTTGAATGAATTTCCAAAACCTTCCCTTAAACAACTCTTAGAAACCTAACGAATTATCTCAAATGCTCTAATACTGCTTACAATTCTAGTAAGACTTCAACCCTCCCCCATATCAAGTCTAAACCAATTACCTCATTGCACATTTTAATTTGGAAATAAAGGCTCACCTGTGGCACGGGCCAAATTATTTTAAATAATTACTTGAAACATCAAATATGTATAAATCCTCTGAGTCAAATATTAACACTATATAGCTTTGATTCTATTAAAATCTTCTGTTTTCAATTCTAAATCTGCCCAGAATTAAAATATGCCTACCATTATGGAAACAAGGATGACATTCCAAATGACCGTGGGGTATCTATTAGGCACCCCGGGGTTGGACATATTTTGGGGAAATCAACAAGGTTCTGAATGGATCTTGGTCAGTGACCTTGACAAGAACATCTGAGCCCTATTTATATATATTTCTATAGTACGGCTTTCCAAGTGGGGTGGATCCATATAGTCCAGAATTCCCTTGCCAAGGACTGGGAGCTTGGGCACCCACAATCACCGATGTAACCGGCAGCCGGCCTCGGGTCACACAGCATAGTCTTGTTTTGCAGTCATGATCAGAATGCTGGGAATTGGAAATGTTAACGCTAATTTTTCTCTTTCTTCTAAAACACTCGCGAGTGTGTGTGTGAGCATGCACGCACGCACGCGCGCGCGCGCACACACACACACACACACACACACGCAGTGGTCCAGTAACCTTACATTACAAACAGGACTTTCAATAAAGGTAATGGCAACGTTAAGCATGCATGACATTCCTAAACGAATCCTACTGGCAGGTGGGGACCACCTCTTTGCGCCTTCTACAATGCCTGCCTGGTGCATCAGGGATATAAAGAGAAGACAGACTGCCTGCCCACAAGGAGGTCACTGGCCAACACAAAAGCTAAGATAAAAGCGCCAACCAGCTCCAAGGGTCACACTAGGACTACCGCCATGGAAGAGGGTCTGATAACATACACGTGCAATCGGACACAGTAATTTAGGAAGTCTAGAAAGCTGTCCCCAAAGTACCGGAACATCATGTAGGCTTTTAAGGACAGATGATACTTTCTCCCACGTTTTATTATGAAAAATTTCAGACATACAGAATTTTTTTTTCTCTTTTGCGGAATCTCACAGCACACACTACGTACGTACCCACCTCCTTCGCTTTTTCTATACTTGCTTCGACATGCCTTTCCGTTCCTCTGCCCATCCGCCGAGCTCTTATCTTATTGCTGCGGTTGCGTTTCGTGTTGTGGTGGTTTCCACAGGCATGGGAACACTTTTCCTAAGACTTCAATGTGAGTATCATTAACTGAAGTGCTAAGACGGATTCTGTCAGGCAGAATGGAGGGGCATGGGAGGAAGGCCATGCCACACGGAAGGGCGGCATTTCCTTACACACAGAAGCAGGAACGTGGAACCCCACAAAACCACACCTGCCGGCCCTGAAGCTCCCTTGACTGCCCCACACTCCCTTTCTGGGCCCAAGAGTTTCTGACCCGATAGTCAGCGCCCACAGCATTCACGCCTCACCTTCACACTTCTCTATCAATATTTGTGATAGCTTATAGAGCTCAGTGCCAATGTCACACTTCACCACTAAGTGTCATTATACTATAGCTACTCTGGGGCATAAAATGTCCGTTAGACACCTACACCCCCTTGCTTCTTTAAGCCTGAGGCTCGGCAGCTGTGGCTGCCCTTGCTTTTCCCACAGGCAGCGGGCAGCAGCAAAGACAGACAAAGCCCGACTCGTCACTTTCCTACCGTGATCCTCACCAGGCACCGCAATCCAGCCTTTATTTATTCTTCCTTTCTCTTAAAGAACATAACAGCGTTGAAAGTGAGCCATCATCGCTGCTCCCGTGCCCCGGATGGCCGTGCAATCTCCCGCTAAAAGGGACAACAGGGAGCAAGACTCCAGCTGAAAGGCGAGGAGTCTGCACGGGGCTTGCCTTGCCCAGACAGAAGACTGGTTAACGTTGTTGTGGGCTGGGTGTGTGATGGGATGTGGCCTCAAGGTCATGTTTGAGGCCCAGCAAATGCAGGGTCTGTGGCCAGAAATTGTAGCCCAGAGACACTGGGCTTTCACAGCGTAAGAGCCTCTTTGTAATTGAACGGAGGCAGGGAGCCACAAAGAAAGAAGTAAGGCACGGAACCTCCTCTTAATGGCTGTAGCCGGGGTTCAGAGGCAAACTCACACCAGGGGAGGGCTGACCACCCCAGGGGCAGGGCAGGGGCTCTGGTCACTGCACACTGGCCCTCTCCTTGCTGGGAGGGATACCTGAGGATCCCCCACGTCTCTTAACCACGTAGAAAATCAGAAAGGAAACTCCCAACTTCTCCAGACTGCTAGAATGAAACCATATCAAATAGACACTGATGCCATGGTTGCGACCTCAGGGCCTTCTTCCACAGCCCCTCACAAACCCTAACTCAGCTCAATGGCCCTACTGGCTACCAGAAGCTTCCCTGTTAACACCTTGAGCCTTCCAAGCTCTGTACCCGCACGCACAACTGCTTTTCCCTGTATTGCCCTCTTTTCTGCACATCTGGATTCTGCTCATCTTTCAAATGCCTCGTCCTTCGTGAGCCTTCTGGATAGAAGAGGCCTCCCTTTTTCTTAAACATCCACAGCCTCTGACTTGGGCCTCTTCGCTGCTGGTTCATATCCTTTCTGCCTTATATTCTATTGTTTTGGTACATGCCATGGCTCCAACCAGAAGTCGCTGAAAATAAGAACCAACGGTACTCATCTTTTCTCTGCTTCCCCTTCCCAGGCAGCTCAGTGTTTGTGGAGTGAGTCACTGACAGGGGCAGAAGCAGGGCTGCTACATCCCCGTGATCAATGCACTATGACACTGGATCATCAACATAAAGTGAACACAGAAAAGGGAAAGATGTCCCAGTGGAAAGAAGCAAAGAAGACGCCTTCTGCAAGGTGACGAGACTGCGGGACGTGGCTCTGTCCTCCGACACAGGAGCAGCGCCCTACAGAGAGACGGTTTACGAAGTACTTTCTCGGGCAAGATTCTCTAAGGTGGTGGTAAAATACTTTGTAGCCACGAATCCCCCCCGCCCCCTTTTTTTCCCCTGTCAGCTGAGGTTCCTCTCAAGGAAACATTCTCTTACGCTTTGAAAGTCAACACCAAAAAGCACAAGTGTAGGGGACGATGTGGGCACCAAGGGACACACGCTCCTCCTGAATCTATGGGGAGTCTGTAGGGATGGACACTGCCAGAGGAGGCAGTCAAGGGTCTTTATTAACTAACCTGGGAGGAGTTAACAATTAACCTTGTTTTCCACATGGCTGCCATTGCACCAGCAACACGGGGAGGAAAAGGAGGCCTACTGAAGCTGGTCAGTCACCATCTAGTCAGACAACTGACGGCACCTGTAGAGCACAAGCAATATGCCAGCATCATGGGGGGTATGAAGATGCCACTGCCTTCAAGGAACCTACACCTGTGAAGGACCCTCATGACAACGGAGTCCAGTTGCCCGGCCCGGGCCTGGGCCTCTCATGCACCACAACCGATGCGGCCCACGTATCCGAATGCTTCCGTGATAAATGCCTGCCCCTCCCACTTTGCCAGACAGGAAGTTCCACAGGAGCACCGGCCACACATTGGGGTCTGTGCATCACTGTACCCCCGGGGTCGAGCACACAGCAGGTCCTCAAGAGTAAGTACACACTGATGAACGACTGAATGGCAGGGATGGACAACCAGAATGGGAGGAGGGTACAAAGCTAAGCTTGGGGATAAAGGAAGGGTCACCAAAAAAAAACACAAAAAACAAAAAACAACAAAAAACAAAAAACAAAAAACAGCATCTGAACCAACCCCAGAGCACTACCAATGAGGAAGTTCAGTGTCTCGGTTAATCCCTGATATAAATCATTGACCAAAAACCAGCACCAACGTGGAAAATCACCAGAAAGGGCCGGACAGCTTGTTCTGGGTTGTGAGGGGTTGGTGCTGTGTGTTCCCAATCTAAAGGTTTACAGGGTGGACTGATGGCCTTCAGGAGGTGAACATTGGCAAGTCCCTTAAAGAACCTGTGTCTGCATTCCACTCAGGGGCTTAGAAGCAATCGCCGTAGCAGAAAGAATACAGAGGACGGCTATGTTAGCCTCTGGCAAGTCGGCACTGACTCCTCACACCCCTTCAAAAGGCCTGGAGAGAACTCAAATCCCACTTCCAGGAGCTCCT
The DNA here is from genome assembly GCF_018350155.1 of Leopardus geoffroyi. NCBI lineage: Eukaryota > Metazoa > Chordata > Mammalia > Carnivora > Felidae > Leopardus > Leopardus geoffroyi. The sequence goes on along the minus strand of NC_059329.1, from coordinate 69,447,961 downwards.
ACCAGTCAATGGCGGCTGATAACATTATCAAGGGATGGCCCCCATAAAACGCCGTCTTGTCCTTCCTCTTAGAGGGACAGCTGACAGACTGCACATTCGGAGTAGACTACAAGGGCCAAAGAGGCAAGCAAGTAAAAGCGCCCAATGCTTTGTATGGAACACAGTCCTTCTACATTGGAGAGAAATCCTTGCTGTAATTATGTCTAGAAGGAAAATAAATATGAATGAAGTAAGCGTCTCTGGTGGTGCATTCTCTGCGAAGCGGTAAAGAGATGCTGGATGATCACCTTTTAAATTCTCGAATGAATAGCTGAACTTTATACCCCTGTTCTGCCTAGTCCATCCTGTCCACGGCTACCTATAAAGCACAGCTCTGGCTTAGCCACGCTACTGCTTTAAGACCTTAATGGCCGACTGCCTACAGTCTAAAGGTCAAACCACTGTAGTATAGTATTCGATGCTGTTCCACCATCTGGCCCCAACTTTGTGTTCTCATGACATACCACCTCCACCATCACCTGAATCCATTTTGCCACCATCAAAACGTACAATATAGCTTTCAGTTCCCTGAACCGTCCTGCCATTCGGAGGTTTTGCTCACAGTTAGGACGATCCATCAAAAAAATCCTTCCAGGCCCAACTCGGAGGGGGTGTCCTCCACGAAACCCCGTCTGAAACACGCACAAGGCAGGGAACATGTGAAGAGTGAGCCAGAGAGTCAGGAACCTGGAGCTCACCTCGCAGACCAGCGTCTGGGAAAGACCACAGCGCAACAGAGCAAACTGGTAACAGAAGATAGATAGTGTGAGTTATAAACACATCGCTCAGCATGGCTTGGTTCTGGCTGGGAACGTAGCAGAGAATCACCATTTTGCTTGGGCCCACAATGCCTTACTTCTGCCTGTGTCAAGGCACGGCCCACATTCTGGCTCTAGTAAGACTCTTTGTGTAACAGACCATAAGCTCCTTAAAGGTAGGGTCTGTGTCTATACACACTCAAGGTGTAGACGGGATTGAATGGAACCCATGCTTGTTGCCCTTGACGGCAACCTAAACAGACCCCCTACCACAGGCTCTCAGGGAAAATCTTCACTCATCTTTGGGGCATCTGCCTTTTCTTTCAAAGCCACATCTGATTATGTTGCTTTCTCACATCCACAGGTCCCTGGCCACTGTAAGAAAAACACACACTCCTTAGCCTGTACCCAGGCCTACTAGCCCATTTCTGTAGATGGCTCCTCTATTCTAGCACAAAGAACTTTGGAGACTTCCCAAGGTCACTATCATGCTTTTCCGTACCTCTATGCCTTTGCACAGACCATATGTTCTTTCCCTTCTCCTTTGCCTGCAAACTCCTACTCATCCCTGTAAGCCCCAACTGAAGTATTTTCTCCCTAAGGTCTTCTGGGACCCATCCAGAGTGAGTCATTTTCCCATATGCCCAGCATCCCCCCTGCTGTTCTACACGAGGATTACTCATCTAGGAGACTATTCATTCCCCGTCTAGGGCTATAACTGCTCCATAGAAACAATCTATCTAGTTCCCTCTGACTGTAGATCCGGCACCTATTAAGTAGGTACTCAGTAAATGTCTTTAATAAATGACCGAGTGAGGTCTCCTACACAGAGAAAAAATGATCTAGAAAAAGATCGTATAAAGTGGGCAGCACCAACAGTATCACCTGAAACCCGTAAGCCCCTTTACAGTTACGACTACTGCAATGACAGGCAGCAAAGTTTTCCAGACCCTCGTTCTGCTCTCTTAACTTGGCACAAGGGGGACCAGCACATGCCCCTTTCCTCCTCTCCCCTTCCTACTCACACCGACCTCCAAATGCCACAGGAATATGGACCTGGTCCAAAAGAAAGCTAATCTCAACATTAACCCAGGAGAGTCTTGTTAATGAAAAACTTTGCTAAGAACACTCTGTTTATTTATTAATTATTTGGCCTTTAAAGAAGTGTGAAATCCACACATGTGAAGTGCCAAAAACTGTTGGTTTTTCATGGAGAATCTTTAATGGTGGCAACGCTGCGGACTTGTTTTTGTTTTTGATTCCAAAGTAGGACTTGCAGTCTTGCTGGGGAGGTTGGACTTGTACTTAATAAGCTGTGTGAGTCGGGGCGGCTTGGTTAACTTCTCTGGAGCCTTATTTCCTCACCTGTGAAGTGGGGATGAAGTATCTACTCGGGAGGATTGTTGCATGCGTTAGCCATGACAGGGGAAGGGTCTCATCCCTCAAAGTGATCTTAAGTGGTCCTGGAACTATTATGCAGTGTCACTGCACTTGGTTTATATGCTTTCATCGCTTGGAATGCGTATGTGAGGTTTCTCTGTCCAGAGCGCCATGCCACACAGCATCTTGTATAAACCTACCACGCTTCTACTTTCTGGGAGCTTAACACCGAGCAGCTCTGCCACACGGCACTGAAACCGTTCTGGACATCTTGACCGCACGCTAACCTGTCAAAAGGATGTGGCCACAGAAATTGTTTCCAAGTAAACGGAGCCCTTTATTAGGATACCTTAACGTTAACCGGGCATCATGCAGGCTACTTACTTGCTATAATAATCTTTTAATTTAGAATGGATTGTTCATTGAATAAGATAGCGGGAATTAGGTTTTTGCCAAGGGCAAAGCGCGGCCAAAATTCTTGTAATCCGTGGCAGATTGTAAAATTATCTTTATGAACAGGCTGGCGGCATCGCATTAAATAGCACGTCCCCCGCCGGATTTCCAGAAGTTAGTTCTTAGTGCAAATACAACCGTCACTAGAAGAATAAAGCAAGAAACTTCTGTAGCTACTAGGCGGCTGCCGTACAGAGGCACGTTACCCATGCACTCAGTCGAAGGGACACTCACGTGGGACCGCCCGCTGCTTAGGAAACATGCTAAATAAAGAGGATTCTAAATGCCCAGGCACTCTGGAATTCTTTTAAAAATAACATGGAAACCATGATCATAAAGGACATTTTAAAAACTGCACTCAAACTGAGGACATATTAATCTGAGGGCTAAGCGAAACGAAAAACCTACTGTGTGGTAGGTAGAGACGCAATGAGGTGGGAGCGAGGTGGACAACAGCATGTGCTTAAGACCTACTGTGCGCCGGGGCCGCGTAGCACGCTGTGGCTTATTTGCTCGTGTGCGTCACCCTCGCACCTACCTTGTTCCCAGTTTGTGGATGCTGACTGATGCTCAAAACGCTCAGAAATCCACGCAAGTCGCCAAACTGCTAAGTGGGGGAGTCAGGCTCTGACTCCACCCTCATGACGCCTTGACTTTAGACCGACTGCTCTGAAGATAGCCTCGATACCCCAGTAAGTTAACTTCTCACAAGGCCACTACTAGGTGCTTAGCGAGAACACAATCTTACTAGAAGGGGGCACAACCCGGCCGTGAAGTGGACTGAACGTACACCACTTAACGTCCTCCATCCACCACCTACAACACAGGGTAAAACTCAACCCGTCCTTCTGCTTTCGAGTCCTTCCTAATCCAGCCCCGATGCACTCCCCTCCCTTGCTTGACGACCACCTGTTGAATACTTTCTATACAAAAGGCGTCGCACGAAGCATTGCAGGAGCAGTGTGGGAGATCCACTGGAACAGTACATATTCTCTGCCCTCGAGGGGCTTCGAGTACAGGAGGGAAACTGAGGCAGAAAGCCATACAACAGCAATAAAAGCAGGGCATTACGAGGATGAGAGGGACAACTGAAGAACAGTCTGAGATAAAAATCCAGACGTTTTCTCCCGTGGTTGCCACGCTCTGTCATTCACGCAGCTGCGCCGGTCACATTCGACTGGTAGCAAAACCAAGAGCAGCCAAAGGCAGCAACACACGGGCTGATCATTAAGGAGAAAACAGTGGCCTATGCACTGGGCTTTCTACGTGAGATCGTGAACAAGCAAACCAGAATACCTCTCTTGGTCGAGTTTCACATTCAGGAGAGTCAACCCCCTTTTATTCTCCTTTAAAAATTTCAAATTACCCAGGTGATATGCAGTATATTCTCCCTGTAAAAAATTAAAATGTTACACACACAAACCCACATTTTTTGTTTTGTCTTGTTTTTTGCCTTTTTCCCTGTCACTCTCTACACATACTGTCATGTCATGTTGGGTTCTATTCCTTTCGTGTGAATGACCTCACCTCCCCTCCCCGCACCCCACCCCACCCCCCCTCCCGCCATCCCGCCCAAATCTGCTGAAGGCTTATTTCTGAGTTACCAAAACCCAGGTCACATGGCACTTCCCAGTTCCCTGCCCGTTAGCCTGCTCTGCCCCTTCCGCTCAGCAGGCTTTAGGTGTGCGTCCAGCACGGGGCTTACCATACTGCACGCTGCTTGTGGGTGTTTCCACTTACCTTCTTTGACAAATTATCAGCTTCCTGAAGGCAGGGGACACCTCCTACTCCCAGTCTCCCCGAACCCCCAACTCCCGGCACAGTACTGAGAATGTGCTACTTCACGATAGCACCACTGCTGATTTTAGCCCCATCTTGAAAGGAAAAATATTTGAAGAACTGTCATGACGGCACACAGGAGGTGGTGACTGAATGTTTTCTTCCAAGAGGCGGGAAGAGAGGGAGGAAGACAGAGCTGGCAGGACAGAAAATCACCGTGCTGGCAGATACCTGGGATATAAAGAGAACACGACAGGGGCTCCTGCCTTCGAGGAACTCACAGTCCAGGTGAATGCTGAGAGTGGCAAATACCCAAGAACCTTTCCTCTTCCCAAGCTCTAAGAAACGTACGAGGCACCCATAATCACAACTGAGATAGATACTGGGGAGGGCAAAGGGATGGGGAGGGGTTACTTTGTTCCCTGGCAGAAAGCACCTGCGAAACCCACAGCCCTCCCTTCTTCAAAATGACAACGCTTTTCATTCCTGTGATCAAGTTCAGATTTACCATCCGGCCTCAATCCACCACCTACAAAGAGTATAACGTTCAGTATCCAACAGAGAAAAACACACGTTCTAAGAAACCTCCCAACTTTTTCATTGGTAGAATTGGTAAGGATGAACTGGATAAAACACAGATAAACTAGCTAGCCATATTCTGGGTAGCCACAGTATTTTTCAAGACAAGGAACACATACACAGTCAACGCGGCCTCATCTGGAAGCTCATTCACCACACTCAAGTTTGATTTTAAGAAAAGGCAGAGCCCAAACTACTTCTGCTTACATGGCTCTAGCCTTGGAGGTTGCTTTGCAAAGATATCTCAGAGTGAAATTATCCAGCAAACCCTTGTGTGGATAGAAGGTTCCACAAGTCAACAACCGCTTAAGCAGTTTAAACCAACAAGCAAGATGCCCTCTATTTAAATGCTATGAGCGAATCTATTTTAAGCCTTTAAAAATCCTCTGGGCAGGTGTTTAAGCTGTGTACAGACTGAGCCTGCGGAGACTCTCGGGGTGGGGGAGGGTGGGCTCCACTCTCCATGCAGGCAACATTTTGTTCCGACAATCTTCCTGCAGCAGGTCATGTGACAAAGGCCAAATAAACAGCATCTGGGGATTTTCAATTACAGACCTTCGCCCAGCATGCCTGCACTGTAATCTCTACCAGATGAGGCTCAGGCCTCCCTATTTTCAATAATTCACACACTGTGTACACATAACATGACAATAAGGGCATTCATGGAGCGGCCTGATTCGCAGATCAAAGCTAGCAAAGGGCCAGCTGTAAGCATGCTCTACTGCTGGATGATTCGTGCTTTTCACAGGCCTGGAAAGACACTCTGCAGGACCTGGCAAGCCGGCCTCTTTCCTGTGCGGGATGCCGAGCAAACTCTGAGCATGAACCGGGCACAGTCTCCCCGGGATGGCCAGAGAGGCGACCGGACTCCATGCACAACCGCGAGCACTGGGCAGCCTCAAACTCCAATGTGCCCTCCACAGGGGCTTGCCTTGGCCAGTGCAAGACCCGTGCAAGAGCTCTACTGCTCCGGGGAGCAGGTGGTTCTCGAAAACAAACCTGTTCTAAAAAGACAAGGCAAGGTTCCCGTACTTAAAGAAACCCCCAGCCAGGTGCTCGAGTTTACAAATCCACTGGCTGTGCCGTTTCCATGTCGCCGTCGCACCCATACAAACGACTCGGGCACAAACTACATGGAGGGATATTTTTAACGGCTGTCACAGAGCTTTGGGTCTGGGAAATGAAAGAGGACACTCTGTTGTTATTCCTGAAATCCCTACACGTTAACTCAATTAACTCGGGTGCGCGCAGACCAATGCGTTTAGGCACTGTGGGCCTGTGAGCATGCGCGCCCGAGGGCTTTGAAAGCATTCAGAATGCTCGAGTCCACAACATTCCAAATACCCATCGCCCTGCAAGGAGAGCTGCCGCTGGAGGAAACCGGGACACTGATTCTTCGTATAAAGATTTCATACCCGTCAATCAGGGCAGGATCCCGGAGAAAGCCATAATGGTGACTTCCTCAGCAGCAAACACATGCTGCTCACCAGCTGTGGGCTGTGCATCCTTACCCTCTTTTCTCTCTCATTCAGAATGGTTTCCTCTTAATCACAATAATCCCAAAAGTGCTAAAACATATCAATCGTTGGGTAAGCCCTGCCTACAAAGGGCCAGCCGGCTGGCTTTTATGGCCTTGTCCAACAGCAGCTGATACTTCATTCAGTGACAAATCCAATTGAGCAGTTACAAGAGATTTAGCCTCCCTGAAAAAATATTGGGGTTGATCTGGCACTCTAAAGTCAGCACATGCTCCGCTGCCATATTGTTGCAGAGATTACTCTCTGCTGTCATATTTGGATGTCTACAGCCAACCGTCTCGCACCTTCTCTACCCTTGCCCCCCACGATCTAATGATGGCGGTGGTGGGGCAACAATGTAATCCCTGGATAAAAAATACAGGCTATAACCATATTTGGAAACTGACTCAATGATGTGATTTTATCATCCTCACACACATGCACGCGCGTGGGGATAATTGGCTCTACTTTTCCGATGGGAGTGTCTAGCACGCTAGAGGGAAAAAACTATGGGATGAAATTGATTTTACTCTAACTTTTGGGATCTAAGTCAGCTTTGAAGGGTGAAAAGAGATAATGTGTAAAGATCTCACCCTTGGACTGAAATTCATCATATTAAAAACTCCTGCAGGACTAGTGTAAAGATCTTGTCATTAAATTTTTCACATTCGTTTTAGAAATCAGAATGTTAAAACGTAAGAAAAGCTTTAGGCCAGGGTGGAGAGAAGCACATAAACTGAAAGAAAAATTAACTTTTGAATATTTAATATACTCAAAATACATATATTCTTTACAGATAATTATAAATGCAAGTTAAGAGAATCTCCTAAGAAAATAACTTGGATAATTTAGCTATTAAAGGGACACGCAACCAACAAAATGCAGCTTTTAAGCAACACCACAAGGTAATTTACAAAATACAATAAAAGGGAAATGATCTAATAGGAACACGGGCTGATTATTCCTTTAATATTACGGCTTTGTAGTCAAAAGTTGGTTATTTATCCCAGCTTTCACGATACCAAAAAAGTGACCACAGAGACATCTGGCTTAAAAAAAAAAAAAAAAGTTTTCAGTGCCATAAATGAGACATTTGCAATTGTGGCTGGCAAGATATCAGTGATGGAATATTCCATACATGGAGTTCTTATTTCATGTGGTTTTTAAAACTTTATTCTCGACTCTGGATTTTTTAAAGCATAAACTGAAAATTAAAACAAAAACAAACACCCAAAGCCTGCAGACGAGAGAAGACATTAACTTCTGTGAATAACTACCCATTAGATTAATATTTTGCCCATGTCACTTGTCACAACAAAAGCAGCGGCATTTATAATTTACTCTAAGACTGGTTTAATTAAAATTCAAAAAACCACGACAAAGCTAGATTGAATTTCATTTGCCACATTGTAATTACTTACTTTGTAGCTCACTATAAACAATGTTTTATTACGTCCACAAAAATGCACTTAAAACTAACAGTAATGCGGAGACATTGGGAAGAACAGATGAAGTAGGTGCCGTCACTTCTACGTTGAACAGAGAGTGACTTCCAAACTTTCCTATGACATAAGAAAGTGGGTCCCCATTTCCCCAAGCTGAGGGGACCTAGGAATCTGCCGGCATTACCTTCCCTTAGAGTAGGGCTCGGACTCAGAACACAAATTTGGCAAAACCAGATCTGTGGACCTCCCTCCCAAGACCAAGGAGGAGTCTCACTTGGCTGAGACTCAACAATGAGACAATAGAGGCTGCCAGGCATGATGAATGACTTAAAGGCTTAAAACCACCATTTCCATCCTCCCAGATAAACAATTAGCTTTAAAAAAAAAAAAAAAAAATTCTGGAGGCAACTTCCAATACTGTTAATATATGCCTGGCAGGGGAGAGTTAGTTTAGTGAAATTAGACTTACTTTAAGGCCATTTGTCTGAGGCATTCTCTGAAAGTGCTTTACTGAAGTGGGAAGAAAGAAACCTTTCACTTTGGATAAAGGACAAAGTTTAGAATTTTAAAAGTTAGAAAAGGCTCAGAAACATCTGAGTCTCCTAAAGCCACTATCAAGGTTTTAGATGTATTTGATTACTGAATTTTTCCATTCCCTCTTCCCTTATTTTAAATCCACATAATTCGTAAAGGCGGCATAATAAAAAAAAAAAAAATTGCTTATTGAACAAGGCAGGCAGGCAGTAACACGATCTAAGCATGAAAGGAAACGGCCTTCACGCACCCTTGCCAGATAAAAACCAGTGGTTCTGAAACTGCACACAGGCCATTCTCTGGAGCTCGTGAGGCTCCAGGAACGAATGCCTGAGACGTGACAGAGAAATATCTGAAGAGTCAACCTGCATTTTTCTAGAATGAATTTACAGGACGGGGCAAGAGTACCTCCGGAAGTTCACCGAGCCTCCATTAATAAATGGGGTAGCAGTGCGGTTCCCATGACGACCAAGACTCCAACTCTAGGGAAAGCTTAGTGCACAGCCACCAAAGGTTTTCCCTCAAATCTCAACTTCCCGTTTGGAGGTGCTGACAAAACCAAACATACTTGTAAGCCCGGGGATACAGGGCAGGGTTTTCCAAAAAGGATTCTCCTAGCATTTGGCTTGGCCCATCTTGGGGTGGCCGCGTCACCAGTCTCGGAAACTCCGTCTTGCTACAGAGACTTTGAATGCGATTTTAAAGGGAGTTAAGGGCCCCCAGAGAATGTTCTGTGGGTTAAATATACCTGCTGCAATATTATAATGTGTTATGACAAGTTATATATCATTGTAATAGGCTCCCATGATTAACATTAGTCTGACTGGTTTTTCTTTGCTCTGTAGAAGTGGTTTGAGGAATTCAGAGTCAGCTTGCTCACCAGAATCCAGCACCTGGGGAAAACAGACTGCATTTCTTTAACATATGTAACCTTGAGGCTGATACTTCACGAGGTCAGGACACACTTTCAGATGAGAACTTTCCAGATTCCTCCACAGAAACGGTGGGGGGGGGGGGTGGTGTGGAAAAATACAGACTCTAGAACTGTGCCATTAACTAGTCACTGACTTTAGGGAAAGTCAGTTTCCCCAAAGGGCTAGTACCCTGTAATGCTATGATATCACAGTGATGAGATCTAGCTACTTTTAGATTCCCTCCAAACACAAGCGGCCAGAGAACAAACAGAAAGCTCTGGTGTCCTCCTGTCCTCCACCCTCTGCTTCCCTCTGAATGCTGAAAGTGTGGAGCCTCCACAGCCCAAACCAAAGGAAGATGGCACGCTTCCCAGGAAATGCAAGTAGCTGCATGAAGGACAGCTACTATGAGAGCAGCGCTGGTCTGGGGGTGGGGGGGTGGGGGGGGGGAGCGGAGGGGTGTTGGGATTAGAGGGATTCTTAGAAAAGCCCAAGAAAATTATAAAGTCGCCCTTCCAAAAACAAGGCAAAGCAAACATTCACCTTCGAGTTTCCCTCCGGGAATAGTGATGGAGGAGAATTAAGTGCAGTCTGTATGCTAAGGTGAGGACACACTTCTTAATCAGCACCCATCCTTGCAATCTCAAGAGCTGTGCTAGATAGAGCACAGAGATACTATGCTAAAGCCAATGGCTTCTGAGCACCCATTATGGGCATGACTTGGAGGCGGACAGCAAAGAGGACAAAGGAAGGAAAAGGTACTGCTTCTGCACTCACAGAACTTACAATCTAGCTACCTAATGGTGTATAAGAGATGCAGTTAGGGAAAGACAAAAAAAGGCAGATCCATGGTGGTTAGATATTTCTAAGGGTTTCCTTTTTAATTCTGTTCCCCTTTTTCACCCTTCCACACATGAATAGTCCGGACTTGGGTCCCTCTCTGGCATCCCCATAATAATGTTAACTTCCCCCACCTGGACTGCCTTTAGCCTGTTCTCATGCTAAAAGGCGTTAGGAGACAGTAACAAATTCCTGACAGCTACCACTGATAGCCTGAGAAGAGAGAAAGCATCCCAATATTCTGTTTCCATTTTTAGACAGGTCTGGCCCGGCAACAAACCGGCTGAAGGACACGGAGCGTAAAATTTCCAGAACAATCTCCCCCCTCCCCACCATGAAACCCATGAAGTTGCTACCTGGGGGAGCAATCAAATGTGGACCCCAACTCCAAAAACCACACATAATCTAATTCTGTTCCTCTCACGAGATCACATATAGGGAGCCACCGTGTACGTATGACCTCCCGTAACATGAAGCCTAGATCTCATTTTTTACCTCAGAGAAAACCGAGAAGCTTCCGATGCAAATAGGGCCCCTCTATCCTTGAGAGATGTGGAGCCAGCTGGACACGCCTACGGACATACACAGCACCCCCAAACCACGTGAAGCACATGCAGAGGGGAGTCCCAATGACATCATCTCAGCCAAACCCAGGTATCAGGAGCCAAGAGACGGTCACTTAGGCCGTGCAAATGAAAACAAGTAAAAGTTGAGAAAGACCGTTACTCAGAAACAATCATCCCCATTATATGAGTTTTGATTGACCTTTCTCTGTAATTTAATTACAGACCTTTCAGTGTGAGTGAGCAGTTGGGAGGACTTATTTAGCTTGGTTTACGAAGCGAGTAGCCAGGACAGCAGAGGCCCAGCTGAGGTTGCGTCAGTGAGACAGGCATGCTGAGAGTTAAGGCTGCATCCCGAGGACAATGCCAAGCGCCATCAGAAGTGCTCGAGGAGGGTGCCTGAACATCCTACCTGGGCTCTCGAAGGAGAATTCTAACTAGTGAATGAAGAGGAGCCGGGAAGGGGCTAATTGGAGGCAGGGAGGGGGGCAAGGAGGAAGGGGAAGAAAGCCTGAATTTGGGAAGTAGCCCGGAAGAAGCAAGAGAGGGGACCGGATCAAGGGCTGGCACTGGCCGGTCTTCTGGATACGTGTGGTATAGATGGAAAGGACAGATTTCAGGGACAGCTGATAGTCTTGGTTCCAAGATGGTATTGCATCTTAGAAATGAAGAATGCAGGCAACACAGGCCACTGGAGCAAGGGAGGCAATCAGTTTCGTTTGGGCATCTAAATTTGAGGGCACAAAAAGATGCCCGCGGGGAGCCATCTGTAAAAGCAGCTGGATGTGCGAGGTGGGGGATTAAGAGATCCAGGCTGAGCAGGAGGTATGGGTCCGGCAGTCAGCCTGTTGGCTGATAAGGAAGCCTGAAAGCAGCCAATCACACCAGGAAGAGTACAGAAGGAAAGGGGAGCTGGAGAGCACAGAGGGTTGAACAGAGGCGAAGGAGTCAACAGAGGAGGTTGAGAAATTGAAAAAAGAAATATACTTGCTCAAGTAGTATCATGGAGGGCAAGGTCAGATAAAGTTCCAAAAAGAGCCCGAAAAGCCACCCATTTAACATGCTAGAGAAAGGTCAAGTAGGATGAGAGCTGTGTGTTATGGGACACGTTAAATTACATCTCTTAAGAGCGACAATAAACACGCTCACAGACAAAAGTGGCTGTGGTTGTGGGTGTGCCCGCCCATCAGTCTGATGCAGAATGAGGCTTGTTGGAGACAGGGGTTCGCAAGTGGGGTTCCAAGGATCAAGGGCCCTTTGGAAGTTACACGACTCACATGGTCTCATGTGCTGGACTCTGGTCACTGACCTCGGATATGGGGGGGTGGGGAATGAATGGCAACAAAACCCAAGGGCAGTTACTGAATGGTGTGTGGTCTGGGAGAGAGTGTTGACAAAGCAGGCCTGTGTCCAGCAGCCCTCTGGGAGAGTACGTAAGGGAGGTGAGGCAGCGGGTCCGCTTTCCCAGACGCGAGCAGAGACTGGGGAGCGCAGGCGACACCACTCTCTGCTCGCTGCCCGCAGTCTAGCTAAGAACACAAGAGAAGATAGTGAAAATACTGTGAGAATCAATTGGCTGCATGGAATTTACAGTCAAAAGCACTGTATGTTTCATTAGTATTTGTAGGTTGTGTGCTACACGTGCTCTTTGTTAGTGAAAATTTTAAATTTTTTTTTTTTCAACGTTTATTTATTTTTGGGACAGAGAGAGACAGAGCATGAACGGGGGAGGGGCAGAGAGAGAGGGAGACACAGAATCGGAAACAGGCTCCAGGCTCTGAGCCATCAGCCCAGAGCCCGACGCGGGGCTCGAACTCACGGACCGCGAGATCGTGACCTGGCTGAAGTCGGACGCTTAACCGACTGCGCCACCCAGGCGCCCCTGTTAGTGAAAATTTTAATCAACATATATGTGTGTGCATCAGTGAGTGTGTGCACGCACATGTGTGTTTTAAAACATCTGTCAGCAGAGGCACCTGGGTGGCTCAGTGGGTTAAGCGTCGGACTTTGGCTCAAGTCATGATCTCACAGTTCCTGAGTTCAAGTCCCACGTCAAGCTCTGTGCTAACAGCTCAGAGCCTGGAGCCTGTTTCAGATTCTGTGTCTCCCTCTCTCTCTCTCTCTGCCCCTTTCCCACTTGTGCTCTGTCTCTCTCTCTCTCTCTCAAAATTAAATAAACATTAAAAAAAATTTTTTTTAAATCTCTGTCAGGAGATCAGTGGCCAAAAGCCCTTTTAGTCAGTGCTTCTAAAAGTTTCGCCAAAGGAGGGGCGCTTGGGTGGCTCAGTTGGTTGAGTGTCAGATTCTTGGTTTTGCTCAGGTCACGATCGACCGTTCATGGCATTATGCCCCATTTTGGGCTCTGCTGTCAGCTTGGAATTCCCTCTCCACCCCCTCTTCTCTGCCCCTCCCCCAAATGCACACTTGCTCTCTCTCAAAATAAATAAATAAACTTTAAAAATAAATAAATGTTTCACCAAAGGGGCAAGGAGTTTCCTAAGTCAACTAGAGATGCCACATTTGAGTGACGTCTTGTGAGTTTCTCAGAGGTGATCCAAGCAACACCCACAAGTTAGAACGCCCCACAATCACATGTGCCTTCTTCTGGCTCCCCATCCTTACATGATCCATTCGTCTGCAAACACACAATTGCATAAACATCTGTCCCTCGGGCTCATCCACACTTCTCCTAGGCCCTCACCATTTCCTTCCCAATCTTTCCCAGTAACCTCCTAACTGCTTCCTGATCTTCCATTTCCTCCACTCTTACCCTTCCTTAAGGCTACCACCAGAGCGGCCTTACTTAATTAAAACAAAGTCTTCTCCCGATGTCTTCGGTGCCTCCTTCCAATCCTTGGGCTTTCAATCAGTGCAGTCCCCTGCAGCAGGGATGGCAGCTCTTGTTGCTACCTGCAGACTGCAATCCACATTTTTAAAAAAATATTTATTTTTGGGAGACAGAGAGACAGGGTGCAAGCAGGGGAGGGGCAGAGAGAGAGGGAGACGCAGAATCTGAAGCAGGCTCCAGGCTCTGAGCTGTCAGCACAGGGCAGCCTGACGCAGGGCTTAAACCCACGAAATGCAGGATCATGACCTGGACCGAAGTCGGACGCCTAACTGACTGAGGCACCCAGGCGCCCCTGCAATCCACCTTTCCATAAAGCCTTCCACAACCCGCAACTGGGGTTTCTCTGCTCCTGCTCGTTGTACTTTCCTGCTCTCAGAACCACCCCCAACATCCATCATTTGTTTCCATGACCGCCTTCTCTAGAAGTGGCCGGGGTACCAGATGGCAGGGGCTTTCCCCATCACCCTTCTATCCCCAGCCCCCAGGATACCACCTAGCACATACAAGATGATCAATTAACATCGACTGAATGAATGGACCAACAATATACATAGTGTGCACCAGACTTCTTTCTGAAGCTTAGGATCTTAAAAGGTTTTTTGTTTGTTTGTTTTGTTTTAATGAAGTTGGAAGGAAAATACTATTTATCTTTTAAGTTTTTAAAAAAGTTTATTTATTTTCAGAGAGAGAACCAGCGGGGGAGAGGCGGGGGGGTGGGGGGGGGGAGGAGGGACAGAGGAGCCAAAGTAGGCTCCATGCTGATAGCAGTGAGCCCAATGTGTGTGTGTGTTTGTGGGGGGGAGGGGGGGGGTCAAACCCATGAACCGTGAGATCGTGACCTGAGCCGAAGTCAAGAGTCGGACCCTTAACCGACCAAACCACCCGGGTACCCCGGAAAAAATTTTAGAAAAAAAAAATATTATTTGGGAATTTTCCCAAGCCTATGAAAAAGCAATGCTAGCTCAGAGGTCTTTCATGATTTCCTTGTGTGGTAACATGTTTTCTGTCAAGAGAAATTTATACGCCTGCTTCTCCACTTTGAGCCACACAGATTTTCTGTTGAGAAACCCTTTCATGCCATGTGTGTGGTTTCTCATCTACTCGAGCCTCTTAATTACAAAATATTATCACTAAAACCCACAAAAAAAAAACGATGGAAATACTTGTAACCATACTGCCCGGACTCTGTTAGAGGAACTGTCTTAGAGACTTTAATACGAGAGAGTCAGAAATGTTTAGCTCTAGGAGACACTTTAGGGATTATCTAATAATTTCAACTTTTTTTGCAGATGACAAAATTCAAGCAAGGAAAAGCCAAGGGACATGCCCACATCCCCACTACTCATGAGTTTAAAGCGGGGAAGTATTCATTCCAGATCCACTCTGTAATAATAAACCTTTGTTTTGTATCGACGTTTTACGCAAATGCTAAATGTTCCCTTTAAAGTGCATCTCATCATAAACATTTAGTAAATGCATAAAACAGGCCCTTAACGTTGCTTCCAGCAGGATTTAAATCCCAAGTTCTCCTCAATTAGAAAGAAAAACCTAATCCGGATATATGTGGAATTGCGTCCTGGAGTCTATCGCGATCGTAACTGCAGAATCAAAAAGTAAAGGCCGCTCTCCCCCTAAAACATCAGAGGCCTTTGTAGAGGCCACGCAGCCCTGTCCACCCTGGACATTATCCAAAGACTTTACAATGTTCCAAGGGCCCCTCCACAGTGGGATCCTCCTGAACGTAGTCAGTTTCACAAAAGGAGGTCCCGTGTCAACACCAAACTCTCCTGTTACTAGGATTCGTAGGGATATACCGTATGTTCGGAGGCAACAGTGTTGTTTTCAAAATCCCATAGGCTCCAAAATTCCTCTGAAGAGAAAGAATGAAAGATCTTCTCTCTTAATAAGCAGGTTGATGATGCGGAAGAGGTAAGAGGAGGTGAAATGGCTCATTTTGAGCGCATCCAGTGGGTCCTCAAACATGAGAGATGATGATGTAAAGCAGCCGTGTCGGTCCCTGCTTTAACCCATGAAGAGCCATCTACCAGGGTGTCCATGGCTCATCCTTCCTGCTCCGCCCCTCAGACCAAGCCCACCCTGGGTGGGCACCTGTGATGTCCTGCTGGGGAAGGCGTTCTGGTCCTCCACCCATAATTTCAGCCTTAAAAAGTTGGAGTCTTCTCTCCAGCTACGTTTCCTCTCTGAATCATTCATTCTCTGAATCATTCCTTCCTCCACAAAATGTCCGACTCACTTAAATTTCAGCTACAGAGATATGCAGAGTAACAAGATATGAAATGTATTATGCAACCCTCTGTCCTAACAATCTTCCTTTGTAATTTCTAAGCGCATCTACATTCAAGCATTTACAAAAATACTGGATGCATCTGCATTTACCCTAGACGATTTTAAGCTTCCTTTATGTCTTTCTTCCAACTTTCTTCTTTCCAGAAAGGAGGGCCAATGCCTTCAGTCTCTCCTTACCCAAAGGCGATCCCCAGGGTCACTGTCATTGACAGGAAGTGTGCTTATCTCTTTACATCCTCCTGCAGGAGCAGCTTAGCACTGGGTCGGGCATTCCAGGGGCCAGCAGCAAATGGTATAAAAACACAGATACCGGATCTTATAGAAGAGGTGGCTGGTTTAGAAAAAGGAGCCCCAGCTTAGGGACAGGGACACCTGGTTCAAAATTCCAGTTTGAACTTACCCGGACCTCCGTTTTCTTATAAATGTGCTGCACTCATTAGCTGACTCCAAAACCAGGCGTAAATAAATTCATTTCTCATTACCATTATAATTTCTCGTTCACATCACTTTCAGCATTCACTGCTGCCAGTTAAACCAGGGAAGAGAGAACACGCACTCCTCCCCACCTCTGTTGCCCGTAAAGCACCACCGCACCAACACAAAGATGGTCAAAGGACTTGGAAGGCTAGTTCACAAAAGAAACAGAAATGATTTGATAGAGTGAGAAAAGGTTCATCCTCGCAGGTAATGCAATGTAAAACAACAATAATCCTCTCTGCTCCCAGGAGCATACCTTGCTGTTGGGGGAAAGTACTGATACTCTGATTCAACCCTTTTTGGCGAGCCATTTGATTATATGTATGAAAAGCCTTAACAATACCTTTGTTCCTGGTGTGATTTAGGGACAGAATCTGGAATCCTGGGGAAGAAGGTTGCTAAGCGGTGTCTGTCACAGTTATGTTTGTGAGGGGCAAAGAAGAGAAACACACTAAAGATAAGGAATTGTTCAACTTTCTCTGAATAGAACATTAAACAGGCATTCAAAAATATTATTTAAGGGGCGCCTGGGTGGCTCAGTCGGTTAAGCGTCCGACTTCGGCTCAGGTCATGATCTCGCGGTCCGTGAGTTCGAGTCCCGCGTCGGGCTCTGTGCTGACAGCTCAGAGCCTGGAGCCTGTCTCAGATTCTGTGTCTCCCTCTCTCTCTCTCTCTCTCTGACCCTCCCCCGTTCATGCTCTGTCTCCCTCTGTCTCAAAAATAAATAAACGTTAAAAAAAAATAAAAAAATATTATTTAATAGGAAAGGCTTATGCTTTACATGAAGAAAGCACAATAAAACATGGAGGATGATCACAACTTTGTAGAGTAAAAATGAACTCATATGAAGGAAAATACACCAGAATGCTAACAGTAGTTGGTTGTGGGCAGTGGGTTTTTTTTTTTTTTTCACTTCTCTATTCTATTTCTTTCTTTTCTTTCTCTTTCTTTCTTTCTTCCTTTCTTTCTTTCTTTCTCTTTCCTCCCTCCCTCTTCCTTCCCTCCTTTCTCTTTCTTTCTTTTGTTCATTCGTTCGTTTGTTCGTTTATTTATTTTTGAGAGAAAGAGAGAGCACAAGCAGGAAAGGGGCAGAGAGAGAAGGAGACAGAAGATCCGAAGCGGGCTTTGCACTGACGGCCCTACGTGGGGCTCGAACTCACAAGCGGTGCAATCGTGGACCTGAGCCACAGTGGGACACTTAACTGACTGGGGCCACCCAGGAACCCTTATTCTCCGGTTTCTGTTAGGGGAATCCATCTCGTCCCCACTGTGCCTACCTCCTGCACACACTGCCTACACAGGGGCACGGGGGACGAGAGGGCAGACGAGAAACCCAACCAACCAGAGCAGCACAAGTATGTAGGGAGAAGGCTACTTGGTCAATACCATTTGGTGACCCTGACCCTCCACAGATAAAATCCCATTTTTCACATTGAGCACCACTCACAAATCCAAGGACAAGGTACACTGAGTTCTAGAGAGCTGGTACAATTCAAGAGTACAATCCGTGTGTACGTGGCATTCAAAATCACGACGGAAAAAAAAAAAAACAGCAACTATCTCTAAATCCAGTCACACTGAATTATCCACTGCATTCTCTCTCATATCCTCTGGGCCTTTAAACATGAGAGACTCCGCCCCTCGTTTCTCTTCTCCGCCTAGCCAATTCCTACTTCTATGTCAATTCCCATTTTAGACAGCCCCTGACAATAAACATGGTTTACAGACTACACTGTAGGTCCGTCCCACCCCCAAATTTGTTAAGTTGAAGCCCTGAACTCCCATGTGACTGCGTCTGGAGACAGGGTCTCTAAAGAGGTAATTGCGGTTAAATGAGGGCATAAGGGTGAGGCCCGATTCCAGTATGACTGGTGTTCTTGTACGAAGAGGAAGAGACCAAAGGAGATGTGTGTGCACAGAGGGAAGGCCAGGTAGGGACAAAGTGGGACGGTGGAGGTCTATGAAGCCAAGAAGAGAGGTCTCAGGAGAGACCAAACCTCCTGACACTGTGATCTTGGACTTTCAGCTTTCAAAACTGTGAGAAAATCAATTTTTGAGAAAAATCCATTTTTGTTGTGTAAGCCACCCAGTCTGTGGTCTTTGGCCCAGCAGCCTTAGCAAACTAATACAATGCATATGTGGCCTCCAAAGGGACTCTCAACTTCTTGAGGGCAGCAGCCCCATCTGTCCTGTCCACTCCTGAGGGCCCAAGGCCTGACACAGCGTAGGGGCTCAAGGAGAAAAGAACACATCTTGAAACAAGATGCAACAAATACGAAACCCTGAGTGTTTGCAGAAATTGATATTAATTTCAGGCACACAGCCTTAGAGTATGACGAGAGTGGCATCTGAAAGTAACAGCCAAGCAGGCAAACAAAGGAATGAAGAGGGTAACCAACCATGTCCAGTCCCTTTTATTCTAAGCAGATTTTAAAATACGCTCGCAGTGTAAACGCTTGGACATTATAAATAGTTAATTTAAAGATAATTATGGACAGAGAGTAAGTTAATTAAGTTGTTTGCCTTTTATGCACTAGGGTATATGTGAGTGTGCCTGGCTTGAGAGAGAGTCACTACGGGATGTGCGGCATTAATTAACTTGGGCTCAGTTGCTGAACATAATAAAAAGCACACATTTAGGCTGAGTTAGTTGTATTTAAGGAAACTGCGTTTCATAGTACAACACTTTTCAAAGGTGATCGTTGCCAAAGAAAAAGAGACCCACTTTTTCTTCTTAGGACCAATATGCCTTTACTTCCCACCTTTACCCCACTTGGTCCTCGATACAACATGGCAAGGATTCCTCAAAACAAGCCTTAAGGCAGAAAAAGAGGGGAGGGGGAGTACTCGGCGTAAGAATGGGTTGTTTTCCATGGCTTGAAGTCAGAAATTGAAAGGTAGTATTACCCGGCCCATGAAAAGACAGCGTTGCAGTCACATTCCCAGCGAATCCACAAAATCTCGTTCAGCTCATAAACCCGAGACCAGTCCACGAAACTCTAACCCATAAGAGTAAGACTACTAACAGTGGCCACCTGTCTTCCTTCGAGGATGCTAAAAGGAAAACGGGGACTTCAGCCGCCTGCTCCCCAATTTAGTAGGAAGCAATGTTTTGTTTTGTTTTGTTTTTTTCCTAGTCCTCCTCCCCACTACCTTTATTTCTTTCCCAAATCCTATTACCTCTTTCTCCCAGCACAAGGCACTCCAGCCCTAAAGTAGTCAGCTAGGCTCAGAAATTACTAAGCCCCCTCTCTGCTCCCACACAAGATCGCACTCCTGCAATGCCACAGTCCCAGCTGGGGTCAAGAGAAATTGATCTCACTGACCTCATTTACAATACACTCAGTACCCTTTACTTGTCATTGCACAGACAGTGATGTTTTAAAAGAGGATTATGACTCTCAAATAAAACTCCAATAGCAGCATGAAGGCATCCATCCTTCCATCCATCCATCCACCCAACAACCAAACCCTTCCTGTGTGCCAACCCTTTCAACCGGAGAGGTGTGGTGTCGGTCAAGTCCACATAGAAGTACCAGCCCCAGTTTCCCAAATTTGAGGTCTCTTGGGTTCACCTCTCTGCAGAGGAGGTCTCCTTGCTAAACCCTGCACGTTTAACAGAAAAACAATACGTACTTCTAAGCCAGGCCTAAGTTAGAAGCCAAGGTTTGTTTGTATAAATTTCGCCATTTAAAAATCTCACTGCCAAGCAGATTTCTTCTCCTATAAACAGGACAGTGTTTGGTATGTATAAAATACCAGACCTAGATTGGGAGTCTATTCCAAATCAGTGGAAACAGATACTCTCACAATGGCAGACACGCTGCTTTCCGGTAGAAGAAAACAAACAAACAAGGTTTGCTATTATATGTATTCGCTGCCGTGTGTTGGCACATCACCTCCTGCCCTCCCTCTGCTACGTTCTGGGCTACATACACGATGCTCTTGAGTCCTATGGAAGTGACACATGATCTCACAGAGACAATGGCCATCTGATGCAACCAGAGGCAGGATTTAAAAAAAAAAAAAAAATCGCAAAACTCTAAAGCACTTCCTCCTTATACACACACCTATATTTACTCACCGTCCTTCTGAACTCTCAGAAGGAAGAATCAAAAGATCTTTAATCAGTAATGGGTATCATCTATTGAGTGCCTAGTGTGTACCAGCCGCTATGCAATACCCTTCCCAAATAATCCCTTCATTATCACGGACGTTCTATTATGACAGAGGCTGCCATTATTCCCAGTTTACAGATGAGGAAGCTGAGCCCCACACCAGTTAAAGAGCTCACTGCAAGGGCACAGCAACTAAACACCAGGCTGGGAGCTGAGCCCAGGTCTGTCAGAACACACTGCCCTTAAAAGGAGGTTGTGTCAGACATTCACAAGTCCAAAGCCTCCACAGATATCGGTTCCAGCCACTGTCCAGCCTAAGTAACAGATGACCTAAAAAGGATGAATAATCTAAGTAAATCAAATGCTAGAAAATCTATTCTGCATATCTCCTATCTCACCCTCTCCTCTCCAAACGTGAGCGGAGCAATTTATCTTTCACACCTCAAATGGCTTGTTTTACACCAAACTGTAATTACCCCCAACGCTGGTTGCCAGCCACTTGTTGACACGGGCTATAATACACATGGCTTGATGTCTAATTTTATCCAGGCCTTCTTTCTTCGATTCAAACTCCAAATTCTCATTCCTCAAGATATCACTATTGCAACTCAATTCGACAAATGCTTGTTAAGTCTTTACATAATTATACGTGTCAGGTACACAGATAGAGCCTTTGCCCAAGGGCTAGTCCCAACTCCGGTCGGGGAAACGAGGAACCAAACGTGTAGTAAGCGAGAGGAGGAAGCAACTAGTCTGGTCTGAGAAACTCAGAGGAGGCAGCAGAAAGGGTTCTTGAAGAATGAGTGGGAAAGCCTAGAATGGCTGAATCATAACAGACCCTGGAAATACCGAGTGATTCTGTGTAGCAAAAACAACAGGGGAATCAACAAGGGTGATAGGCTGTTCACGTTTCAAACACGAAAAGCCTGATCTGACAGGAAAAAGGGAACCAAAGCTCTTTTCAGCAGCATGGCAACAGGAGTGAATTTAAGTTTCGGGAAGATGAGACAACTTATCCAAACATTCTGGGGGCCGACTTGCTCTCCAAGACTCAAGACGAAATTCCACAGTTTCAGATTTTACGTGCGCAGTCTGTTGGGCGGCCAATGATGAATGTCCAAAAGAGCGTTTTTTTATTTCTCCTTTTTCAGTATCTTAATTCAGAGAACAGCACTTTCCTGCCTTGTATCGATCAGATCTACATGGTACCCCGTATTAAAACATTTCAGCCCCACAAGGCCAGGCGAGAGGCAGACCTGCGTTTCGGCACACCTCTCTCTGTGGGGTGGGGTGCAGCGTTCCTAATTAAGATGATCCGCATTCCCCCCAAATCTCTTTTTCTTCAATTCATTGATAAAGTCTTGATTAAAAATACAGACATTTTGTCATCCTGACTACATTTACCTCATCTCAACACTCTCCTGACTGGGTGAAAGCTAATGCTGCCTCTTCTGTCTGGTCAATTATTGCATGGACACAAGGGACCAATTAATGCCATCCATAAAAGCCTGAATCATTCTGTCAATTAACGAGAACTAACTATGTCATCAGATATATTACTGGTGAGCAAGTCTATTTGGTTGCAATATGTCTTGAAGGAGAGCAGGATCAAATGAATCACAATTGACTTGGACAACTGCTAGCATAATTTCGGAAGATGAAAAGACAGATGTGGTAGTTATTAGTGGTCCCCTGAGGAATTACAGGCAAGCAATTGTAATGTGCTAAGACTGAACTAGCAGGTGCCTGCGGTACAAATCAGACAGAGGGTTAAATCAATATTTTCAATTTCTTAGGATCAATCTGGTGTTTGAACGAGATGGAAACTTGTTAGCGATTGGCAGGATGTGTAAATGAAAAGTCAAACTTCTTATTATTTGTTAAAAAGGAATGAGTGTACTGAATCATGCCCTTGGCACAAGGTAATGCTTTCATGATCCAGTAGCTGGGGCATTCGCGGAGAATCAAGCGGTTCTTAAATTTTAATAGAGTGCAAAAGGTTAGCTTTATAAAGGTGGAACATTCAAGATCTTTAAAAATGACTGATGTGTCAATAGGAAAGTTTTGAGCTGTGACAACAGTATAGTTCCTAATGATTAGGGCAAGAGGCAAAAGAAAACCTTAAACTCAATGTAAAGAGGGGGGAGATAAGGTCTTACCAAGAATGTACAGATTAAACACAGTCTTGGGGACATTACTGCTTTTCCCTTGTTTTACTAAGAAGCAGTCTGGCTGGGAGACCATTTACCAAAAACTTTTGAGTATTTTTTCCCAGTTGTCTATATTGAATTTATAACCCTTGCTGAGTGTCTAGATTAACTGAGTGACTATCTCCGCCACTGTTCCATCTTGGTTTTTGTTAGTCTGCTCGCTTTTAATTAAGGGACAGACAATCCTTCAAATGCCCCCAAATTATGACGCTCCAACATACAGAGAGAGCTCAGAACTGGAAACAAGTAAAACTTGTCCTAATGCATTTTATGTGTACATAGTAACCAGCTTAATCATTACTAGGGGGCAGTGCGGTTCACTGGAAGGAGTCAGAGAGATGTGGGTGGGAATATGGGATCCTGGCTTCCTGGCTGTATGCCTCCGGGCAAGTCACATGACTGTCCTAGGATCAGTTATCCCATATGCTGAAGTCCGGGGGTGGGGAAGGAGGCGAGGGACGCTTCCTACCTCCTATACCTGATGGAAACAGTAAATCTCCTGCTTGGCATATTAGAAGTACAAACGTTTCTTTCCTGCGTTAAAGGAAGTGGCATGTTTCAATAAGGAGTATGTAGTAAGTACAATACGAAGTTTAAATACATAAAGCCAATTTAAGTAGTCATATACATAGACTGAGATTACAACATTTTCCTTTTGCTTAAAAAAAAAAACAACCCACAAACCTAACTTTCCAGAATCAATAAGAAACTAATTCAAACAAGTATTTCTTGACTATATAAAAGCAACCTTTTTGAGACACAAAGATAATGAGGCAGAGCATCCGCCCTCAAGGAGTTTGAGGGGAATATGCGCCCAATTAATGGTGAACCAAGCACATCTAAGATCAGCTCAGGTCACTGGGGGAATTCGGGGAAAGGAGAAGGCCTCTAGGTGGCAGGCGGCCAGGGCAAGCAAGAGCAGGCTCTGCAGCAAAGTCCACGGAAGAAGTGGTGTTTGAGACAGCCTCTGAAGAAAGCCACAATGCAGACAGGACAAGCTGGAAAGGAGTAAGAGGAAGACAGACCAACATGGCAGGCTTCTTGGGGGGGGGGGGTGGTCACGGAGGTTTAGCCATTGAAGGGTAGGTGAGGGGGGGTGGATTTCAGGCAGAGAGAGCTTCATCTGCCAAAGAGGTCTCATTTGGGGAACTGAATGGAGGGAGATGGTTTTCACAACAGGGAGAAGGGAAAGGAGAGGGCATCACCTTCCTACCAGCAGCACTGGGGGCCTGGGGTCAGATGACGGGGCCAGGGCAGAAGCCTCAGCCAGAGAAAACAGTGGAGGGAAGGAGACCATGGGTGTGGGGTTGGAGGGTGGCTCGCCCACTCTCCTGACATCTTTGGCTTTTTACACGGTTACACGGGCGACACATAGGAACTAAAATGTGTGTGTGTAATGTAATTATTAATATAATTAGTATATAGTATATGTATGATTCATTTATAATTCATGTGCAAAAACGTGTGTCTATATATGTATTTATGTGTATTACACACAGGCTTATAGATTTTTTTGAAGAATGAACACATTCTTGATCTTGTTTATTAAATACACACAAGCAGCAGATACCTAAGGACAAGTGGGGCTGGGCTGTATTGCA
This sequence comes from Leopardus geoffroyi, assembly GCF_018350155.1. NCBI lineage: Eukaryota > Metazoa > Chordata > Mammalia > Carnivora > Felidae > Leopardus > Leopardus geoffroyi. The sequence goes on along the minus strand of NC_059329.1, from coordinate 69,423,599 downwards.
CAGAAAGGCAGCTCTCTCACATGCAGTGAGGCCCTGAGACCCTGGGCCCTAATCCCTGCCCATCTCTAACTATGAGGGTCTCCATGCCCAGAGGTAACCGGGTGAAGCCTTCCCTTCAGGGGCATGGAATGAGGACAAGCCAATTCTCAGGCCACCCAAATGGGTAGCCAGGTTTGGGCTGAGTCCTCCTCAGGACCCAGGACTCAGGGATGTGGCGTCAGCCCTTGAGAGCCACAGCTAACTTCCCAGGCAGCCTAACAAATGAGGCAAGCCAACCAGGGCGGGGGGTGTGGGGGGTGTGGTGGGGGTGCAGGGGGTTGCCCGTTTCCTGCCAAGACAACACAAGTAGATACAGTCTAAGTAGAGAAATAACAAGACGAACAGTGCTGAAGATGAACCCCTCCAAGGGGTTCAGAAATTCAAATAGTAATACTAATAATAGAAAAGAATCAGTGCCTTAGAATTCACAGTCGATGTTTCTTTGTATCAGAGAAAGGCTCAAGAATTCACTGGAACAACCATGCATCCTGGAATCTGCAGACATGGAAGAGGAATTTGATTCCCCTATAACACAACGGGGTCTTCCCACCTCTGTACCCCTTGCTCACCCCCACTTTGTACATCAGGACACACACCTGTGCCCTGCCCGCCAGCCTTTGTGAATCTCCGCAGGGCAGGCTGTCCTCTGGCTTTCCCTACCCACGTGAGGTGAGGCCCAGTTCAGTCTCCAGAATGTTCTTTCTCATTTGGTCACTATCACTCTCAACCCTCCTCCAATTCTTCTTCTTTTTTTTTTTTCTTTCGGTTTTTTTAAAAACATTTATTTATTTTTTTGAGAGACAGAGAGAGATGGAGTGTGAGCTTGGAAGGGGCAAAGAGAAAGGGAGCCACAGAATCCCAAGCAGGCTCCAGGCTCCGAACTGTTAGCACAGAGCCCGATGCGGGGCTCGAACCCACAAACTGCGAGATCATGACCTGAGCTGAAGTTGGACGCCCAACCGAGTGAGCCACCCAGGTGCCCCTCCCTCTTCCAATTCTTAACGGAAGAGGGTCTCTGTCACCCCTGAAGTCCTTTCTCGGATGCTTCCCTGGCCTGCATGTCCTCCCTCAATGTCTCCGCTCCCAAGGCACAACTCATCAAACTTCGCTGATCTTGCCCTCTTCCACAGAGAGCTACAAACTCTCCCACTGCCCAGTCGTTTCATTAAAAAGCCTCTATGTATCTTGTGGTGAGTGTCGCGGAGGAAAAAAAAAAAAGATGGCTTCAACAGTCTCATGACGCCAACACACGTTGTGTCCTGTCTCAAGAACGACCTAAGTGATTACAGGGAAGGTGCCAGGCACCATCTGCAGGATATGGCATGTGCTCAATATACTGTAACTCTTGTAGCTTTCATGACAGGTGCACCGCAAACACCCAAGTCCATACCTAATCTCTACAGGTGGAATAAGGGGTCAGCAGAACACCACACTGGGAGATTCTCCATCTCCCATGCTGAGGCAGAGCCTCGACTGTAGAAGATGTTCAATAAATACAGAGATAAAGGAAGAAAACCGTTCGTCTCGAGGATCAACAGAAGCATAATCAGTCAACAAAGTTGGCAAGAATGAGGAAGTAATCAAGGTCCTTTTCTTCGGTTTGACTTTTCTTGTTTTTTTTCTTTATAGATGTTTTTATTTGTTTTTGAGAGAGAGAGAGAGAGAGAGAGAGAGACAGAGACAGAGCACAAGCAGGGGAGGGACAGAGAGAGAGAGGGAGACCCAGAATCCGAAGCAGCCTCCAGGCTCCGAGCTGTCAGCTCAGAGCCTGACGCGGGGCTCAAACTCGTGAACCGCGAGATCATGACCTGGGCCGAAGTGGGACACTCAACCGACTGAGCCACCCAGGCGCCCCAGAGTTCAACTTTTCTTCTAAAGACAAATATAAGGCTAAGCAACGTAGTAAGCCCGAAGCACAGCAGGCCCCGACTGCTCTGGAGAACCCAGCTGCTCTCTAACGCACACCCACAGCCCCCTGGTGACCACAGTGGGGACGATTTCTAGTGCAGTTGAGGCTTAAGGGATGCTTCCACAAGGGAGGAAAAGATCGAGTGGGCTTATTTGCTCGTTCATTTTTCTCATCTATTTTCTCAAACTCTTGTCTTGGGCCAGGCACCATGGAAGGCTCTTAGGATTCAAGGGTAACAGGAGTCTGTGCCGTGCAGAACGGGATGGTCGACTGGGGCAAAGTGCACCGGATAAAAATTCTGCCTGCTGCACTTCAGTCCAGGGTGAGCTCCCCCATCATGGGAGCCTCCTGGTCCACCAGGCATTCATTAATCAGGTCAGAGAGCTACGTCCACAGAACAGGAGGTGGAAAGAGGACGCAGGAAAGACATGTTTCTTTCTTTCTTTTTAATAAATTTTCTTTCCGATATTTAAAAACGCTCATCAGCTGAAAACAGCATGAAACATGGGTTTCATAAACATTGTCCTTTGCAGAAATAGTTGGTGGGACAGACATAACAGAGTTTACCTAATTTATTTACACTCTTGCTTGGCTTGTTCCCCAAAGGACTGGAGGTAGGTTCAAAAAATACAGGTGAAGAAAACAGACAAGAGTAAAATTAAAATTAAGACAGGAGGAAGAGGATACAGAAAAATGGAAAGCAAGAGCAGGGACTCTACAGGAAGGGCTGTGTGGACCGATATCGAGGAAAGGACTGAGTGGAGAGACGATTCACTCGTATTTTTCAGTTAGCGCATACTGTAAAAAATAGATATAACATTCAGCTAAAAAAAAAAAAAAAGGCGGACTGTGTGGATCTTCCAGATTTTGATTTTGTGAAAAGAAAAGCTACGCCTTTAAGAAATTCAACTCACAGATGCCAGCTTTTGAAACCAAGGTTCAGCAAAGAAGAGCCAATAAAAATGCTGTAACTTGAAACCAGCCCACACAGCACAAAAAAGAAAGGAGAGAGAGGTCGGCCCGGTCGCCCTCCGACACACCCTTCTAACTCAGTTCTAGAACAGCAGCGCCCAGTTTGCAAGACAAGAAGCTAATTGACTCCAGTGTCTGCTGCATAAGCTATAAAATAAGTACATAAAGAACAATATGAACATACAGCGCCATCAGTTACATAAAAAGGCCTGCTGTCCGACGCCACACTGCGCACCAAACAAGCAGGGCGATTGTTTCAGCAGGCTGTCCTGACGGAGGATGAATAATTAGCACACTTGTGAATTAAGTGTCCACCAGGAAGAGATCTCCGTCCTGGAGCAGTGGCACGGCAGCGCCCTAGGCCCTCGAGACTCAACCTGGGGTTTCAAAACATCCTTAGTGACCATCGTGATGAGAGCGAATACATTCTTCAGCCAACAGCTCACTCTGCTGTGACCATTTCTTACTCGCTGAAACACACACACACACACACACACACACACACACACACACACACGCACACCCCACTTCTCTTCTAAAGTTTCACTAACTGCTACTTGCCATTCCCCGGAAATGTCATTTTCTCGCTCACTTATTTTTTTCATTGGCTAGGGATACAACTCTTGCCAAGAAAGCAGAAATGGTGACAAAAGCATCCACTTGAGCTGTCCTGGCACAAAGAGGGCGAAATGCAATGTCAAGTCCATACACGGTTGTCCACAGAGTTGGGGGGGAGGGGAGGGGCCAGGAGTAAATATGTTTGGTAATAGGATTTTTCTCACTGCCGGCACAACGAATGTGGAAGAACGTTTTTCTTCCCTCTGCAAATCTGAAGGTAAGCAAACAGGATGCGTGGTCTGTCACTAGGACAAACCTGTGGCTCTGGCTGTATCAGATGCGCAAGGCCATCTGCAGTGTAAGCATAATAAAGCTTCCAGCCTAGAGTGGAGTAGATCTGAGTTCAAATCTCTGCTCTCCCTTAAGAGCTGTTATCATTTTCAGCAAGGCACTAACTTATGTGGGCTCTCATTCTTCTGTTTGTAAAATACAGGCAATGCTTGTTGTCATCTCATAACCTCCCCCCAAGCATGGCGGAGAGTACAAAGTGAGGTTATGTATCTGAACACCATCTGACACCTTGTATGGTTCCATAACTTTGCCTGTTTGGAAACTCAGAAAATGCCAGGCGCAGTCCCAGCCTCTCCTGACTGCTTACTGTTTGCTTAGTGCTGAGGCAGGTGCCTAGGAGATGCAGAGAATTCAAAGATGCAGTTCCTGTCTGTAAAGAACTCACAGGGTACTCAGAGGCAGGATATGTACGTTTAGGGCTCACGTGAGATTAGGCATGGTTCGCTGGAGATAATAAAGTCTAAATGCTTTCCCCTCACCTCGCTTAATTCTTCTGCACTCAAGAAAATCCACTGGGTTCTATCCAGAAGGCTCACAGCCCTAAAAACAATAACGATAGAACTGATGAGTGGCACCTCACCAGCACCCAGAGGTATTCTCGGAGACGGAGAGTTGAGAGGAATTCTCTCTTGCCCTTTAGTTAGTTACTCTGTGAATTCAAACCGGAGGGAGCGCGGCAGCCCCAAAGGAAATCACGTCTGGAGTGACAAAAAGACTGTGCTGCCAACCTTTCGATTGAAGCGTATTTTAAAGAAGAAGGCTCTGCAGGGACGCCTGGGAAAACCTTGTTCAAGATGGAAGCTTTGGAGTCAGAGTTCCAAACCCAGGGACCTGAAACCCAAACCTGTGGTAATTAACAATGGGCTCAGTGCTTAACCCTTAGGTGTGTTACTTCGCTTGATGCCCAAAGCAACACTAAGGGAAAAGCAATGCTTCTACCTCCATTGTACAGGTGAAATTAAGGACTTGAGGGTAAGTAACTAGCCCAAAGTTTGCATAGCCGGTAAGAAGTAGACCATGACTTGAATCCAAGCAGTTTGATGTCAAATCCCATGCTATTTCTTATCACACCTGACTGATTACTGTAATTAGTCTGGTCTGCGTGCATGTCCTTCTCTACTGTTCATTTCTTGAAAACTATTTGCTTCCACTATTTTCTTTGCGGAAGGACAAAAATCGCTACGATCTCCTTCTGTGCAGGCCCAGTAGACCCACGGTTGACAAGGGAAAGTGTAATCTGAAGTACAAAGCTCCACAACTTGATGTTCTTCTCCAAACAACTACTTCTCTGGGAAAGTCTGGTGGGTGGGTTAGGAGAAGACAGGACAAAGATCCCAGAGATTCTAATTTTGGGTGGTTAATACATTTTAAGAATTCAATCCTGCTATGAACAAGAGAATACAGTTCCCTCACGTGTCTGCTTTCCACCCACTGAATGAAGAAAGATTTTTAAAACGACAGTCTTCAGGGCTAGCAAAGGTATACTGAGTTGGTCCCACGTGTCTAAGAACTAAGAACTCAAGGTCATAACGATTTTTTTACTGTGTTTTTTTTCTGGAAGATTTAGCCTTAGCTTTTACATTTAGGTCTACGTCCCATTTTGAGGTAATCTCTGGAGAGAGTCTAAGGGTTTCAATTTATCTTTTTTTTGCATGTGGACATCCAACTGTCCCAGCACTATCACTATTTGCTTGAACATCCTATCTTTTCTGTATTAAATTGCTTTGGCATCTCTGTAGGAAAAAAAAAATCAACTGACAAAAAACATTATGGTTTATTTTGAGACTCTCAACCCAGTGCCATAAACCTACCCTTATACCAGCAACAACACACTGCCTTGACTACTGTAGCTTTGAAGTAAGTTTTGAAGCCAAAAGGTGTAAGTCCTCTATCTTCTTCTTTCTCAAAATTGTGTTTTTATTCTGAGCCCTCTCCGTTTCTGTGTTAAAAGGAACACCATGTCAATTTCTCCAAAAAAAAAAAAATTTTTTTTTTAAGTATGCAGGGGTTATATTGAATCTATAAACCAATGTGGGAAGAATTAACAGTACTCCGTCTTCTGATCCATGAGCGTGGACTCTATTCCATTTAGTTAGATCTTTCATTTTTCTCAGCAATGTTTTCAGGGTGCAAGTCTTACAATTCTTTTGTGAAATTTATTCCCAAGAATTTTATTTTGTGATACCATTTTGTTCTTTTCTAATTAAAAAAAATTTTAATGTTTACTTTTGGAGGGGTGGAGAGAGAGAGAGAGAGACAGACAGACAGAGAGACACAGGACCCAAAGCAGGCACCAGGCTCTGAGCTGTCAGCACAAAGCCGGACATGGGGCTTGAATCCACAAACCATGAGATCATAACCTGAGCCGAAGTTGGATGCTTAACCAACTGGGTCACTCAGGTACCCCCGTGATGCTATTTTGAATGGGATAGTGTTATTAATTTCATCTTAAGAGAGATTTTTTTGTCAGTGCTGTATATATAATTGATTTTTTGTATATTGACAGGTATCCTGAAAACTGGCTGAACTTACTGCTTCTGGTAGGTTCATGTGGTGTGGGGTGTGTGTGTGCGTGCGTGCGTTCCTTAGGATTTTCTATATACAGGCTCAATTCGTCTGCAAATAAAGACAGTTTTACTTCCTCATTTATAATGTCAATGTTTTTATTGCCTTAACCAGTTTTATAATGTGAGTTTTTTTAATGCCTTAACCAGTTCTGAACAGAAGTGGCAAGAGTGGACATCCCTGCCTGTTTGAGCTCTTAGGAGGACGCGTATTCACAATCTGTACAAAGTAGTCTACGCAGGCTTTACTGAGGACCTTCCAAAAGAGAGCTGGATAAATATTTCCTTTACTGATGACCCATGATCACACACAAATGGGAAACATACTTACAACTTAAAAATAAATCAATGTGTGTTTTAAATTAAGAACAGAGAACCAAAAATGTCACTAACAGATACGACATAAAAGTTACTGAATGCTAAATATATGTAAAGGCAGCATTGTCTCATGCACTGATCGTGAGAAGTGGGGGGAGGGGGAGGGCAAAGAGAGGGCAAACCAGGGCACCACTGCCAGCTCTTTAATAGCCCCCTGGTCAGTATGGCTCTTCCGGCCTGGAACCTGCCCCACCAACTGTCTCCATCCTCCACTCATCCCACTGGCCAAGCCTGCGGACCCGGGGGACCCACCGATCTGGCCCCAGCCCTCTCCCCCCATCCTAAAGCCAGCTGGGAGTGAACTCTGCAGGGGTCTGGCAGAAGGGAAGCCTCCAGTGGGAGTTCCCTGCAGCAATTTTCACACAACAGTCTCTTATCTTAGCAAAACAGGTGGACTTCTTTAAACACACGCACGTGCGTGCGCGCGCAGTTCCAGGATGGAGACAATCAAGCAGCATCCAGCGCTATTTGAAAGAACGCACTGGTTCTAAAGACCTTGTTTTCTCTGAAAGGTGAAAGTTGAGAAGCCCCAGCAACAGGCACAGACGGCGGTTCAGAATCCACGTGTGGGAGCGAACTCTGTCTCTGACTCGCTCGCACTCTACCCTGCGCACACCCGCCAGCTTGGACGGCGGCACCTGCCTGCCAGGACTACCGTGTACCCCCTGGGACGAGGCCGCAGACAATGGCTGAGTGCCTACAGCATGCAGAACCCAGGGCCCACGGTGTATACCTGGTCATCTGTAACGTACCTAGGCCATCACAAAGGGCAATGAACCTGACGGATGGCTCAACAAACTGGACGTCACGGGGTGGGGATTTCGTAGGAAATGAGTTTCAAAACAAAACACTTGCTCAAAGGATTTAAAATCTAGCCAGGGATAGAGAGGGAAAAACCAAAGCATGTGGGCAGAACTAGAGCTCATTTTCCTGCTTTTACAGAAGTTCTCCTTTTCCGGTATCTCAGGGAGGTGGGAAGCCGAAATCACTTAGTCTCCCCAAGAACCAGAAGAACCGTTTGTTCAGGGCGGAGCAGGCGGACCTCCGTCTGTTAAAGGGAAAAGTGGCAACACTCAGGGGGCTCCCCCAGGGCCCTGCGCTCACTGGCACCACATATCTGCACACCTCACCCAGTACCGCTGCAGTTCCCATCCCCAGGGCCCACGCCCTCTGCACCCCCAACCACCACCATCCCTCTCACCCCTGCAGCCCCTGCGCCTGCTACACAGGAAGTGCCAAGTGAAGGTTTCCCTTTCCCTTCCTCCGCTAATGGTACTTTGGACCAAACACCGGACACTGCGTGTATGCCATCACAGCTCACGCTTCTGTCACACACCACTAGTGCGTTACACAAGCGGAATGCACGTCGCAGCCTCGTACCCTGCCCCGTGCAGAGCTCGATGCACTATCACAATGATCTGGGGGGAGAACAGATTATCTGTGTCAAGGAAGCGCCTGCTCTCCTTCCCCACCTGTTCCTCCCAACTAGAGAAAGCATCTCGGGGTGGAAAGGCAAAGAGGGTCTTCTAGAAGGGCCCCAGCAACCCGCCAGTGCGGCAACCCGGGCAGTCTCAGCACCCGCCTTGCCCTGCCCTGCCCCAGAAAAGGGCTTTCTGACACTTTCTATGGACAGGTGCTTCTCACAGAGGTCCCTCATTTAAGCCTCAGCTCAACCTTGTGAAGCAGGCTTCACCTATAGAGTAGGAGCGTTTTAGAAGCTAGACTATCAGAGCTCAGAAGTCAAGTGAACTGCCCGGGATCATGCAACTAGCAAGTGCCTGCAATTTGGCTTTTCATTTAGAAATGACCTCCGAGGCTCCACACGAAAGCCCTGCAAGGTCTTATTTTAGTCATTAAACATTCCCGAAAGCGCTCAGAGAGACTGCCTGATTAGCAAGGTGAAGGAGCACTGGGATAGCTCACTGTTACTATTCTCACTGTTACTATCAAAGATGAGATGTGCTGGGGCAATTGGGAAACCATAAAACAAGTAAAAATTGACATACGTCAAAAAAAAAAGACGCTGGTTAATTACCTATTAAGAATGCTGTCTTGAAATGTAAAAACTACAAATTAAGCTGGAGCTCGGTTTAAATCGCTTTTTTCGTTCACTTGTTAAGTAGTCCGTGCAACATGTAATCAGGACATGTTCTGAAGATTACCCCCAATAAGCTCTGAAAAGAGCACCGTCATTAAATAAAATCATGAGATAATTGCATGGTGCTTAGGGTTGGGCGTTACTAATACGGATGCTAATTTCATCCATGCGACAACACCGATATCAGAATGGGGGCGCTCCTGAAACGCAAGTTCCTTTAGCAGAGCTCCACAGTGCACCATTCTGCAAGGCGTGCATGGCCGGGGAAAGCTCTGAGGCGTCTGCGTAGCTGGAAGGAGCAGAGGGCATGTGCACAAGGCCACCTTCCTGGCCCTCTCCAGAAGCATCTGTAGTCTCTGGCTACATGCCTTCTTCCCTCCTCCTCCCAGGACAGACACTTCACAGGCAAGCGTCTATCCCACCTCTTCCAATGGACTCCTATGGAGAAGCCAGGGTGGGAAGGCTTAATAAATGATCTGGGCTCTCATCCTGAGGGGATGTGACAGGGCACGCCACCTGTCTCTCCCAGAGCTCACAGCTGACAGTAGGTGGGTACACTGCGTAACGCAATCATTCCTTGAAAATAATTAAGAATTTCTACATTCGTGAGAGGGGCACTCTATGTTTTCACGGACAGAGGAACAGTGTGTGAGAAACTAGACCTCTAGCTTCCCTGCAGGTGAGGCAGAGCAGAGAAGGAGAAAAAGGAGGAGGAAGTTGCAAAGAACACAGGAAGAGAACAGGAGCAGGAGCGGTGGACAGAGGCGGCGGAAGGTCCAGTGAGAGAATGTGCTCCCCCCCCCCCAGGTGCGCGCACTGAAACGCGTTACCAATGCTCAGCCAATTCGAATCTGGCTATAGATTCCACACAGGCTGATCAATAACTTAAAAACACATGAAAATAGATCTGCATTTCCTATAAAGCCATTTTCACTTTCTCAATAAGCTTCCATTGAGTATCTGTGATGTCCTTAGCACCATGGAGTCAAAAGATAATAATCTTCTGATCCTCTAGAAGAGGTGGTAGCTCGGGGTTCCAGACCATTTGCTATAGTCAGCAAGAAAGAGGTATTGGCAGCTGTGTGTGTGTGTGTGTGTGTGTGTGTGTGTGTGTGCGCGCGCGCGCGAGCGCACGCATGCTGGAAAAGTCGGAGGCCAGACCTCTATGTTGCTAGAAAAGGAAGATGTCTGCATCTGGGTCGAGGGAAAGCAGTGTGAACTGTGGTCTGTGATAAACCTAGTATACAAAGGCATAGTTCTTTAAGCTCTAGAAAGCATGAGGTCCCCAAGAATGTACCTAAAAAGCCAGTCTCCATGGGACTTGACACGTCACGTGGACATTGTTCAGAAGGAAACCGATCACCACGCATTCCCTGGAGCACAGAGAGATTCTACTGAGCCTGGAACTCTAAGTTAGGACTCTGTTTCCCGAGACTAGTTTCTTCTCACGGTGGCACACACATGTTGCGTGTTGCCGAGTGAATGGGAATTCATCAAGTGGGAGAAGAATATCATACCTGGCATATTTGGAGCACATTAACTTGAAACAGACTGGCATCGTAGTTCAGAGGAGGGACTCTGGAGCCAGGCTGCCTGGGTTCAAATTCCAGCTTTTCCGCTTGCTTGTTCTGGAACTTGACCTCCATGTGTCTCAGTTTCCCCCATCTCTCACACCAGAACATGGCAGTACCCATCGCATAAAGTGGCTACGAGGATTAAAACAAGCCCCTCTACGTAAAAATGTTATTGTGATAGAATGTGTGTACATCATCAACGTACATGCTGGGACTCAATGTGTGTGTCCTCCATACTTCCAAAATTCGTGTTGAAGCCTAATCTCCAGTGTGATGGTAACTGGAGGTGAGGCCTTGGGGAGTGATTAGGTCAGGAGGGCAGAGCCCTCAAGAATGGGATCAGTGTCCTTCAAAGGAGCTGAAGAGACCGGGTGCTCCTTCCGCCATGGAGAAGACAAGCCACAAGACCGCCATCTATGAGCCAGGAAGCTAGCGCTCGCCACCAGACACTGAATCAAGCCAGTGCTTTGGTCTCAGTCTTCTAGCCTCCAGAACTGTATGTAAACAGCAGAGACTATGGTCTATGGTGTTTTGTTCCGGCAGCACAGACTAAGACAGCACCCACGAAAACATTAAATTCTTATGCCCAAGGGAATTCTCTCCATCACAGAAGCAATTGCTAACATTACTAACATTTTGTCTTGTCTCTTTTGATGTCCCTGTTTTTGCCACTATACTTAGTGGGTGAAAGGGCTGAGCTGCAAGGAGGTAAGCCGCCAGGGGCAGGGGCCAGGAAGGGACACGGACATCACACAACCGCAGTGTGGCAGATCGGAAGTGAGGGCGCCCCTGGTGCTGTGCGACCTCCACTCGCACGTGAAACAGGGATTTCCCGTTCAGTGAGTCTAACTCGGCCCCGATGAACTTGCAGGTATCAGTGCTCCCCACTCATCAGCCAGGATGCCCACGCTGTTTATACCAACTTCATCTCCTTAGGGACACACTCCTGACACACCGCAGAAAAGTAATTCACTCGCAGCTACAATTCCAGCCCATGTGGCCCAGTGGAATCCGAAGAGATAAGCTGTGAATGAAATGAGATGCGGCGATGTGTCCCTGTCAGGGACCACCCTCTGCAGGGTGCAGATGACTCTTCTTTCTTTTTTTTCTTTTTCTTTTTTTTTTTAACATTTTATTTATTTTTGAGACAGGGAGAGACAGAGCATGAACAGGGGAGGGTCAGAGAGAGGGAGACACAGAATCTGAAACAGGCTCCAGGCTCTGAGCTGTCAGCACAGAGCCCCACATGGGGCTCAAACTCACGGTCTGCAAGATCATGACCTGAGCCGAAGTCGGCCGCTTAACCGACTGAGCCACCCAGGCGCCCCCAGATGACTCTTCTAAACCTAGTACGACCCCTACACTGTAGGCTCCTCAGGACACACGGAAGGCAACCTACTGCTATCCCAAAGACATTCTACCGACCCCAGGGCCACGGAGAGGAGCTTCTACAATTCCATCTGCATGCTGAGGGAACTCCCAGTGAGGGCCTCAGTCATGGTCCCATTTTACTGAAAACTAAACTCTTCAAGAGGTTAACCTCCTCTATGTCCCCATTAACATACAATGCAATTATGAATAAAAATAGTCTCTTGCAGGTGGATACAGCTTTGACAATTTCTAAATGTTTTCACATGTATCATTTCATGTGGTCCAATCCAGCCTTTTTTTTTTCCCCTAAGACTCAGAAAGGTTTCAGGACTAGGCCAAGGTCACAGGGTAAGAAAGTGATGGGGCTGGGGCCAGCACTCAAAACACTGGCCTCCTCATATTCACAAATCCCAAGTCGGCAAGCACCACGCACTACAGAAGCACTGGTTGTTAAATCACACACTTCCATCAATGGCTCATCACACCAGGGCCTTGAACAAAGTCATGCCACAGAGATTCCGGCTTTGGATAGCAGCGAACTGGACCAATTGAAGAACAGGGGCTCTGCTTCTGGAAACCCTGAAAGCAGCAGGAGGTCACTTCCCCAAGTTTAAGGGCAGACAGGGCAGTGGAGAGACCAAGGCAAAGACGAAACAAAGCACGCCGGGAGGTACAGAGCCCCCAAAGGGCTGCAAACACTTGCCTTCTGCCAAGCCCTTTCTGCCGTCAGCCGGAAACAGACTGACGTACAATATACCTTCCTGGGTTCTCAGCTTGATTTTCACACTCGCTGTTGCCATCTTATAATGACTCACTTTTGATTTCTTTAAATCAGTGTATCAGTGGCTCAACAAAGTCATTACAATGATGAACTTATTTTAATTTGGGAAACCTGCACTTACCCAGCCCCTACAAGGCAAGGGATTTCCTCAGCCTGGCTTCCCTTCGGGTCTGGGGCTTATCCCTGGGAACAGTAGCCACAATCATGGAATAGGCACCACTTTGTACTCCCTTTTTCATGTAATCACATTTCCTCTCTCACGCCAAGCATGCCTAATGACCCTGGCAAGTTCCTCCTCCAAAGGCTTCTTTTAGGGTGTTTCGATTTCATCACCAGGGTAGACAACTGATCTCAAAGAAGCTCCGTGACATGTCTGACTTGTAACTCCTAAGGTCTGAGATCATGGTTTGGGTGAGAAGGAGAACGCTTTGGGGGCGGGAGGAGAGGAAGAAAGGAAAAACAACTGTGCCTTTCTTCTCAGGAGACAAAGTGCTATTAGAGAGTAAGGCTTTGGATGCCCCCGAGGGTGGGTGGGGGCAGGGGGCGCCTGTGGCTCTTGGGCTACAGAGCTGTCCGTACAGCAGGGTCCTGTGGGTTGCAGAAAATTACTGCAGGGCAAGGGCCCTGGGCAGATTTCATTCAAACCGGCTCACATCACGCCCCCAACATACTTCCCCACTTAAAACCTTTGCCATCCGGCTCTGCACTGATGGAGAAGTTTATATTCCACGGCACGGCACACGGTGCCCTCTAAGCTGCCTTCCACCTCCTTTCCTCACTGCGCAGGCCCTAAGCTCCAAGGACCTAAGTTCCCGGCCACCTGGCTACGATGCTCACTCAGTTCCTCCACCTCCAACCCCAGGAAGAATAAGAAACTGCCCCTGTCCTCACGAAGCTCGCAATCAGGGTAAGAAAATCAATATGCCATTTAGTTGTCTGGGACACAGTAACATGTTCTTAACCCATTGTTTCAAATGGTTTAAAACTGGGCCCATAGATGACAAAATAGGACTGCTTCTTAAACATCTTCTACCGTGAAATGTAACATAAACACATAAAAGTAAGACCTAAACGCACTGCCTAAACGAAGGATCATAATGTGAATACACTGGTGACCTCATTTTTTAAATCAGCAACAAAAACTCCCCTCCGCATAAGGCCCTGGGGGTTTCCTACAAGCAGGGATGGGGCAGCCTCCACCCAGTACCCAGTAGGGGGGGCGGGGGATGACACTGAAATGCAACCTTTCTCGAAACTGGCTTGTCCTTTGCAACATCTCAGCACCCTACTCTGTATTTCAGTCAACACACATCCCAGGGTTTCTGGGACAACCCCAATTCCAAAGTTTGCATAAACCATCAAAAGCGCCCCCAAATTCCTACGGATCTCCCAAACTTCCTATTGAGCCAGAAACATTAAAAAAAAAAAAAAAAAAAAAGCCTGGAACATACCATAAGCCCTAATTTGGGGTTCAAAATATAGTGGCTGTTACTCTGGCCTATTTTCTGTGTCTGCTTTCGATTTGTAGTTCTCTTGCAAACCTAAGAGGATTCGGTTGTTTCTATATGGGTCCCAAGTCAGTCCTAAGCTGACTCACATAGATTTTCTCATTTCCACCACTAAGCGTGATAAAGGTTACAAGTATTTCCGGTGCAATTATAAATTGCATCTGCACACCCCAGCTTGTGAGTGCCTCAGGACAATTTCACACTACTCTGGTTCAATGTCTCCCTGTCGCCCTCTAAGCTTGAGAAACCCATTGATATTGAATCTCCTTTGACAGCAAAGGCAATTATAAGAGTTCCGTGTGAGGGAAGAGGGGAGGGCCAAGGAAGGCACAGACAGAGGGCAGTTTTGAGGAGCCGGACTCGACTGACCCTCCGGACTCAAAGGGCTTTCATTTCCCAAGGAGCCGGACGCCCTGACTCTGGGTCATTAGCACCACCACTGATCTCCAAACCAGACATGTCCCCAGAGAGGCCCCCAAAGCGCTATTTCCTCAACTTTTAGTTTTTGACTCCAAAACACACACACACACACACACACACACACACACACACCAAATCCCATGTCCTTTGAAAGAGCTTAATGAGATGCGGCCATGTGAGAACCGCTCAAAACACATCCACTCTTTACACAAATGTTAACAGTGGTGCCACAGACAATGCGTGTGACCCCACGTTTAATGGAGGTAGGACAACTCCAAGTCTACATACACTCTGGAGCACACCGGCAAACGAGTATCACGTGGATGAAAAGTCAGCACTCAATTTCATTCTCTCAAGGGTTTAGAACAAAGGTTAAAAATAAAAGGTGTTTAATGGTTATTAGGGGCAACCACCCGCATATATGAAAAGTAATGAGAGCCTGTCTCCCAATTTCCTATAGGTTGTCTGCCAAATTCCTGCCTCCTTCACAAGAAGACAGAATCTGCAGTGTTTTCTTTGCCATACAGATAGACCCCATGTCACTATAAACAAACGCTGCTTTCTTTGCAGCTAATAACCACAATGTGTGGGTAAGAAACCTCTCCAGTATAAATCCGTGGGGACAAGGCTGCATTGTGGGCATTAAATAATTATAACAATCTGACATGAGTCAGAGGATTGTTTTTCAATGGCCCTGTGCACTTCAAACTTTCAAGTCAACCCCAAACTCTCTTTCCTGGCACTCTGTCCGTGTGCTGGGGCTATTGTGAAACAGTTCTCATTCTCTACAGTTTGGTCCCATTGCAAGAAGCTGGCAACGTGGGCACTCATGAAATATTAACACGTTACATTGATTTTTTTTTTATAAGTGTGGCCAACAGTAGATCAATTATATTACTATGAAAAGCTTTTCATAATTCACTTGGGGGGCATCAAGATCTCATTTCGAGACAGCACATGGATGATGAAGTCGACAGTTTTGAAGAGGCCGGTGCTCACATGCACAGAATACATTAAATGTGACAGATCAAGTACTAATTCACTGTTCACAAAAGAAGAGAAATGTTCACATCTGGCAAAATGATTAAAAAATAGAGTATGCTATATCAACAAGTTGGGAATTAAGTCCACGGCAGTCTCTCTCTCCATAAACAAGAATAGAAAAATCCCAAATGTTGGTAATTCGTACCCCTTCTGGCTGACCGTCGTCTGTTTATCCCCACCGCTCTCAAAAGTAAAATTTGCTAACTTCTGGGTAACAGAAGAGTCAGCTCAACCTATTCTCGCTCTGAAGTACCTTTTATTCCAAGAAAATTAACAGGTGGCCAGAAAGAACAAATGTCTTCTGACTTGCAGGCGTCCGTGGACCGCCTGGCTCAAGGTTCTTATTGATCTGGCAGCTAGTGAACAGGAGAGACTTTTCTCTTTAGTCGTGCAGTGTACATGAACTTCACACAGGCCGCTCCACCAAAGGCGGGGAGCCTTCATCTGAGCTGGGAACAAACAGTATTCCAGGCTGGCAGGCCTCCAGCCATGTGGCCCAGAGAGGGCATCTTGATGAAGAACAGGGAGGGTCCAGCAGTTCTCAGTTGTAGACTTCCACGTGAGAACGCTACACAGCAAGCTGTGCCCAGCTCGGTCCCCTCCGCTAAAGCACGAGTGTGTCGAGAACAAGAACCAAGGCTTCTTCACCTTGACTCCCCCCTTCCTGGCACTGGAGAGCTGCACAAAAGATGTGGTAAAAGACAGCCACAGGGTGTGAATTCTCCCTCCCTCTCTGGGAGTCCTGCATCTGGCTTGTGTACAAAAACTGCATTTCTCCTCTTTCTTGCACTGATTCGGAGCATCGCCTGGAGCAGAAAGTCACCCAAAGGGCCACCTTTCAGATCTCCCAGACTAGGGGCCCAATGTGGAAATGCCCCTAATAGGCTGACAAATGGTTTCTGTTACTTTAGGGCTTGTAAGCCACTAGGAATACAGAAAAGGGCTTGCCTGCATTCAATTGCCGAGCCAACCCTGAAATCCCCTGCAAAATAAATATTCAGAAGAAAAGAGGCTCCCAGGGGCAAAGGGCTGACAGTCTTGGCTCCAGTGTCCTGAAAATTGAACCACAGCTAGTATGCCTTTCCAGAACCCTCCAGGGGCTTTCCAGAGGGCCAAGCGGGAACGTGGTCACACAGGCACTAGAATGACAGAGGGTGACAGCAAGGTGGGCAGCCCCAGGTGTGACGTGCCTGCAATGGTATTAATGCCGATTTTAAACAAAGAACAAAAGAACCACCCAAGAGCAGGCCTGGTGTGAAGGTGGATGGCTCACAAAGACACTTGGCTCCCAAAAGAGAGAGGACAGGCCCGTCACCAGCTTGCCTGGCCTCAACAGAAGCCCTGCCTGGGGTCCTAACAACCATCCATCTTCTGAAAAGTGAACAGGACTTCAGTCAGGGCCAAATCAAAACTGAAGTGCTATAAACAGTAATTGAAATGGATCAGGTTTATGTCATATTTATGATCCTGACTTGCTGCCTTTGCCTCTTTCCCCTGAGCCAGTGACAGAAGAATCCTTCAACCTTTAAGTCAGGCAACAAGTTTTAATGTGTTGGTGTGGCCCGCACCTGCTCTCTTACGGGCCGCTGTGCTCAAAACACCCCACCTCTCCTGTGGCCCCGCCCCTGCACTGAACAACATAAAAGCAACACACAGACGGGCGTGCACACACGTACACAAACACAAACGTGCCCTACGACCGTCAAGTCCCCCGTGGTTCTGCCTAGATTACAATTTAGTCCAATTATCACCCAGTCATTAAAACTACTTATCACCTGGCTACAATTAGCTGCATTTTTCACCCAGAACACTTGCGACCGGGGACGTGACCTCACGTCATCGCTAAGTTTTAACGAAGGAGGAAAGTCACTGCACACGCAGCCACACAAGTGTGTTTTACAATGTTTGCAACTTGGGCCCATTACATTTCTGCGACTTCTTCTCTTCTCCAGATTCCTGTAGTTTTTTTTATTCAAAAATATATTTTTTTAATGCTTATTTATATTTGAGAGCGAGAGAGAAGGCGGGGGGAGAGGGACAGAGAGAGACAGAATCCAAAGCAGGTGCCAGGCTTTGAGCTGTCCGCATAGCGCCTGACGCGGGGCTCGAACTCACAAGCCAGGAGATCGTGGCCTGAGCAGAAGCTGGATGCTTAACCAACTGAGCCACCCAGGGGCCCCCAGATTCCTGTATTTAATATCTGTGATTTCTGAATTATTTTATTTTTTTTATAAATTTTTTTAAACGTTTATTTATTTTTGAGACAGAGAGAGACAGAGCATGAATGGGGGAGGATCAGAGAGAGGGAGACACAGAATCTGAAACAGGCTCCAGGCTCTGAACTGTCAGCACAGAGCCTGACGCGGGGCTCGAACCCATGGACCGCGAGATCATGACCTGAGCCGAAGTCGGCTGCTTAACCGACTGAGCCACCCAGGCGCCCCTCTGGATTATTTTAAATGCTGTGTTAAGTAGGAATGAAAAATTTTGAAGAACAAAAACCACATGGAAATTCTTGGGGGTGAGAGCAGAACTGTTCATTCCAGAGGCAGCTGGGAGCCCTCCTTGTGCCCAAGGGTCTCCACTGCAAATGAGGGCAGTGGCCAGGCTCTTTGGGAAGGAAGGAAGGCTTCCAAGCCCCAGCAGGCCTGTCTTCTAGCTCCCTGGGACAGACACAGCTTCCATTCTAAAACTCACTCCGCGATTTGGGGACAGGGGCTCTGGAGCCCACAAAATGAAAGCTACTCTTATCTATAAAACAGAACTGGCTTTGATGTTGGCCAGCTTGCTTGCCTCTTTCCCTTTTCAACTGTGGTTTATCAGCAGCAATATCTCCATTAAGCACTTAGTCAGCAGCCATTATGGGGCCCAGTTCTGCATTGGACGCCCGTTCCTGAGTAATAAAAGGAAAAAGCATGCGCCTTGCGCACGTGGAGGGAGCATTCAGCGGCGACTGGGTGGGCAGACACACACACGGATCGTGCTTTTGGACGGTCAGAGGGCGGCTGGACTGGAGATGAGAATTCCCGGCCCTCTCACCGTGTGACAAATTTGCTAACCTGTCCACACCTCTGTGCCCTTCCTGCTGCTGGGGAACGAAGGGGGGCGACATGCACAAACGTTCCCCACTGTTCTCGCTTTATTCACGGACTTGTCAATCATTTCTGGCCTGGACTTCCCCTCCACTCTGCTGGCGATTCTTGATGAGGACAAGCTCCTCAGGTTCCCTGAAGCCAAAAGTACTCTCCCTGGCCCAGCCCCAGAGGCCCCCTCCTCCATACAAGCTCTCCAGCCAGGCCAGCAGGGGCTCAAGGGGAGGTGGGGGCCCCGAGGATGTCAACCCCACCCCTTCAGTGCTGGCCAGCGCCCTCACACCCTCTCCCATTCGTCCCTGCCGCCTTCAAAGGCGCCCACTGACTACATCCCTATCTGCTTTCAAGGAGAGCAAACTCTCCAAGAGTGGAACCAGCACTCAAACACAGGAAGAGTGGCCCAGGACACTACCCTCGGAAGACAGAAGCCCCTATGCACTCCTGGGGCACCCGGGGCACCCTGCAGCCTTAGCACAGGCCTCAACAGCCAGAGTGTGGTCTCTCGCTCCGCCAGACATCCTCCTTCCACAGAGAGCAAACAATGACAGACACTGTCAGCGCGGCCACTTTCCACTCCTCCCCATACGTCAGCCCCAGTGACCAGCAAGGGTGGCGGGCAGCAAGCAGGAGGCAAAGGGGAATGAGAAACAGCTTCCAGGACGGTTTGTTTGTGTCCAACTGTCGAGAACCTGGAGGCCGTGCCAACGGGGAAAGAAACACCTTCCTTGTAGCACTTCTTCAAGGCTTCAGACTTGTGGCTAGCACCTCTCAACCTTGTCCAAGAGAGCCGGACCAGGCTGGACCCCACCCTGTCTCCTCCACCGTGGGCGGGGGCTCAAGACGCTGCCTGAGGCAGGAGAGGACACCAGCACCGGCTAAACCCGAACAAAACGTGGAGGTCCCAGGCGAACTTACAGTTCAGCGTGCTGTCCTCTGGCACCACCGAGGAGGGAAGCGGGGGCTATCATTTCATCGTGGCTCCTTGCGAAGGAGGTGCAGGCGGAGGCCCAGAGAAGGTAAGGAGTTCGCACAAAGTCACACAGCTCTCACCTTGTCAGAGGCCTCTGAGCTCCTCGTGTTTCGTTTCCAGAAATGAAAAGCACAGTTCTTGACTTTAACATTCCACTGCTTCTCGAAAGTACCACCGTAAGGAACGGAACACATGCGGGCACGCACACGTGCACACACACGCACACACTGTGGGAAATGTTACTTTCCCAGGCCAGACTTGGGATGCACGGTCCACATGGGGGGCGGAAGAGGAGAATGGAGCTCATGGTGCTCACCTCACCTCAGCAGCTCCTCCGTCCCCACTGAGCCTCGACTTGGGCTCTCCTAAAGCTCCCTTAAAGGACATCCCCTCAACAGTAGATCGAAAGATAGCATTTCTACTATTCTGTAGGGAGGGAGTGGGGGGGGGAAGCACCCAACAGGTTTCCCTGGCACCCTCCACCTCTCAAGCATCGAATGTGGTAGCAGCTGCTGCCGGGACACGCAGGGAGCCCCCGGCATGCCCCCACTGCCTCCACAGCCCCAACACCCTCAGCTCAGGAACATCTTCCCCAGGACTGAACCCCCAGCTCCAGGCCGGCTCTTGCCACCTGGCTTGGTTACTCCTCCAGGGCCACACTTGCCCGGCAGAGCCCGCTGATACGGGTTCGGCAGGAACATCCAAACACCAGCGATTCTGCCCCGACTCGCCTTGCTGAGACAGACCGTGTGCCCTGATTCTCGGTTCAGAATATCCTGGTCACTAACCCTTTCCTTTATACCAGACACCTGCTGGCACATGAGCCCTTACTTCCAGCCTGGCCGTGTGCTGTCAGAGGTATTATTCTTTTATGTTACTGCTGTGTTCACAGTCTCACTGGGTATCCAGAGGACCTGCTCTCAGGCCCATTAGGGGTGATTCTGTGGCTCTGTGTTCCTGAACCCAGAAAAGCGCTCAGCCACCACCTCCCCAAAGAGACTGACTCAGTGAAGATACGCAGCTGACTCTCTCTGGTCCTGAATCTAGGGGATTCATGCTTACCAAGAGGAGTTCAAGAAAAGCTGTGGGCTTCCAGCATCTCCAAGATTAAACTTTCTCTAGGAAAGTTTCCTAAGTTTCATATTAGATACTATATTTGAAAGACTGGCTAACGGTAGTCATTCAGAATTCTTTTTAAAACTTTTTCATTTTGGGGTGCCTGGTGGTTCAGTCGGTTAAGCGTTCGACTTCGGCTCAGGTCATGATCTCACGGTTCGAGGGTTCGAGCCCTGCCTCGGGCTCTGTGCCGAAAGCTCGGAGCCTGGAGCCTGCTTTGGATTCTGTGTCCCGCCCCCGCCCCCGCCCCTCCCCCATCCATGCTCGGTCTCTCTCTCTCTCTCTCTCTCTCTCTCTCTCAAAAATAAACATTAAACAATAAATAAATAAATGCAACTTTTTCGTTTTTTAAAAACTTATGCCGGGGCGCCTGGGTGGCTTGGTTGGTTAAGCGTCCGACTTCAGCTCAGGTCATGATCTCACGGTCCGTGAGTTCGAGCCCCGCGTCGGGCTCTGTGCTGACAGCTCAGAGCCTGGAGCCTGTTTCAGATTCTGTGTCTCCCTCTCTCTCTGCCCCTCCCCGGTTCATTCTCTGTCTCATTGTGTCTCAAAAATAAATAAATGTTAAAAAAAAAAAAAAAAAAAAAAACTTATGCCAATGTGCATCTGTCCCTCTATTAACCCTGACCACATTTCTTACAGACCTGTTGTCTGTAAGAGGCTGAGTCTCCCACAGGATAGAAGCAAATACCTTCAATCATTCTGTCTCCCCAGGACCAGACAGTAAGTGTTCTTTTCACTCCCACCTTTTTCGGGTTCTGATGTCAACAGAACAGCAGGGAGGGGTTATCCCTGCACGAGGATGTCCTCTTCTACCCTGTCCACGCAGCCACCTCGCTGCAAAGCCCTGAAATCCTGCCTGTCCCTCACATCCGTCCTCCCGTGCCCACACCAGGCAGCCCTCGCTGCGTAAGTGGTGACAAGAGAGCCATTCCCCTACCTTCCCTGTAAACCCAGGAAGCCATTTGCTCCG
Source organism: Leopardus geoffroyi (assembly GCF_018350155.1). Taxonomy (NCBI): domain Eukaryota; kingdom Metazoa; phylum Chordata; class Mammalia; order Carnivora; family Felidae; genus Leopardus; species Leopardus geoffroyi. The sequence continues at coordinate 69,401,881 of NC_059329.1, read as the reverse complement.
TCCACAACCACCAGGCCAAAGCCACAAGCCCAAAAGCCCGTGTGCATCATAAGAGAGTATTTCTGAGCACGGCCCCGGCCCTGTGGTTAGCTCTGGCCGGTGGGTGTATCACTGCTGAGCGTGAGGTCTATCCAATCACAGGTGTGTGTCACTGTCACACCCCAAGATGAGCTGTGAGGGGCTCTTCTCAGCATAGAGGCGAGAGCTTCACAAAGCAACAAAAAAAAAAGAAAGAAAGAAAGAAAAAGTAGAGATCTCTTTGGGAGAAATACATCTATAACAATCAGACTGCAAACAGAACAGAAATTGGACCTCTCCATCCCCTCCCCACCACACACACACACACACACACGGGCTGTGACAACTGAGGACCAACACCTCCATCCTGGGAACTTTATTTTAAAAACAGACTTTATTTTAGGGACGCCTGGGTGGCTCAGTCAGTGAAGATTTGACTTCGGCTCAGGTCATGATCTCGCGGCCCGTGAGTTCGAGCCCCGCGTCGGGCTCTGTGCTGACAGCTCGGAGCCTGGAGCCCGCTTCAGATTCTGTGTCTCCTTCTCTCTCTGCCCCTTTCCCGCTTACACTCTGTATCTGTCTCTCAAAAATAAACATTAAAAAAATTTTTTTTTAAAAAAATAGACAAATAGACTTTATTTTGTAGAGAAGTTTTAGGTTCACAGCAATCCTGAGTAGAAGGTACAGAGTTTACCTATGTACTCTCTGCCCCCACACATGCATAGCCTCCCCCATTACCAACACCCCCCACCGGAGTGACACTGGCTACAATTAATGAATCTACATGGATACATCATTATTATGCAAAGTCCATAGTTTACATTAGGGTTCACTCTTGCTGTTGGACATTTTATGGATTTGGACAAATTAATGACATATATCCATCCTGAGATCTTGTTCCTAGATGCCACTGGAACAAGGCCACTCCCTACTACCAGTCCAAACCTTCCCACGGCTCTCTTCCAACCCACTCTTCCTCAGCACTTCCCCGGGCTTCTGGGTCCCACCTCTGCCTCTCTCCAGAATCACAGACAGTTATCTCTGGCCTTGACCTCTCCCCCGCACCCCTCCAGCGGCATGAGGTCGGAGTTATGCCCTGAGTACACCTGCCGTGGCTGATGCCCACTCATGATAAGGACTTGGAAAGATCTCGTTGGAAATTCTTCACCAAATTCTCATCAGGAAGAGTCTTCGTATCAGGTTACCACATTCCAAGAAACCATTAAAACTGGCTTTTAAGCAAAGAACAGAGGAAGGGGGATTAGTGGTTCTTTTAACTAAGAAGTCTTGTTCTAGCAGCTCAGATGACATCATCACAAAGCTGTCCCCTACTAGGTTAGCTACTGGTTCCAACCAGTCTAGTACATGCGTAGGTTCCTTAGAAAGAAAAATGCTACCATAGTTACAGACCTCTTGTCCTCACACACCATCCATAGAATGCGAGACACTCAACCAAAATCTATGGCGAAAAAAAAGATTTACTTTTTCAGAAGTCAAGAAAAAAATCTCATCTATTTCACTGGCTCTGACTGGGTAACTAGTTGCCCATGGACAGAAGCTGTTTGTTTGGCTTATGTCAATCATGGCCCACCTATGTAGTTGTGAGTGAGGTCAACCCCTCCCAAATGATATAAAAAAAACAAGGAGGGGGGCACATCTGGGTGGCTCTGTTGGTTAAGCATCTGACTCATGATTTCACCTCAGGTCTTGATCTCACGGTTCATGAGATCAAGCCCCACGTCAGGCTTTGCGCTGACAGCACAGAGCCTGCTTGGGATTCTCTCTCCCTCTCTCTCTCTGCCCCTCCCCTGCTCGTGTTCCCTCTCTCTCTCTCTCTCTTTCTGTCAAAAACAAACACTAAAGAAAAAAAAAAAGGACACAGGGGAAGGCTAGCCTGTGTGCTTTTGGTAAGAAGAGCAGAATGGATGCTGAGAAGGCTTCCAAAATGTCCTCTATAAGCCTCTTGAGGAGCGCTTAAGTAGCCCCAGGCCACCTCTGTGCCAATGACTCCCAGCATCACAGGCGGAGATCAAAGCAACCATCTCACCAGTCCAGGGAAAGAATTATTAACAGCAAGCAGCCACTGGATAAGGAAGAATCCGTAGCCTGAAGAAATGTCTCTCAGGGCCAGGGACACAGAACTATCTGAGACCTCTCTGACCAAAAGCTCTGGGAAGAACTTCATGAGAAACCTCCAAGATGACGAAGTGGGTTCCCGCACCCAAATTCCAATGTGCGCAGGGAGTTCCCACCCCACCAACAAACAATTCGTGGATACCAGCAGCATGCCGAAGAATTCAACTCAATCCTGACACTTGCCTACTCGGAGATAGTGTCAGATTCCACAGGTCAAGGGTTCAGTCCCCCAAAGCTGACCCCTCTCCCCATTTCAGATGCCAATCACATGCCCAGGTGGTTACCTGTGCTTCTGACCAACTGGCTATAAATGAGAGGTTCCCATGACCCCGTCCTCAGATTTGATTAATCTGCTACAGCAGCTCACAGAACTCAGAGAAACACCTTACTTACTAGCTTATTTATTTTTATTACAAAGGATAAAACCTAGGAACAGCTAGATGGAAGGGAGGCACAGGGCAAGGCATGGAGAAAGGGTGTGCCTTCTCAGAAGGCACCATATTCCCCAAATCTCCACATGTTCACCAGTCTGGAAGCTCTTGGAACCTGATCCTTTGGGTCTTTATGGAGGCTTCTCATTACACAGGCAGTATTAATTAAATCATTGGCCAATAAAGACGGATTCAACCTCTAGACCCTCATCTCTCCCCAGAGGTTGGGAGTGGGGAGGAATCGGGATGGGATGGGACTGAAAGTTCCAACCCTCTAATCACATGGTTGGTTCTCCTGGCAATCAGCAGCCACCCATCCTTACTTGGGGCCCAAAAGTCATTTCATTAACATAAAGAGAGACACCTTTGTAACTCTCAACAGGAAATTCCACAGGTTTGGGGAGCTGTGAGTCAGGAGCTGTGGATAGAGACCAAAGACATACAAGAAAACATATATTTGGTCAGCTGCATGACCAAATATATATTTTCCTTATAAATCACAATACCGCAGTCACGTTATCTACTGTACTCATCAGCATGTAGGATGCAGCACTGGGCATCAACCCACTGCTGGTGACATTGCCAGACCCAGGGAGGTACAGCACAGTTCCTGGTCAGACCAGAAAGCACAGAGCCTTCAGTCACTAGACACCCCGACTCTACAAAGACACTCAAAAGACGCAGAGGGACGTGGAGAGAGGGAGGAAAATGTGTCTCAGCCAGAGAGGTCAAGACAAAAGCTTCCTCAGCTCTCCTGTGGGCAACGAGCCCAGAGTTCTCCCAGCACACCCCTAGTTTGAGAAAACAGGAAAATGTCTCTAAGTTCAAACTGGCCATTTTCCCAGGCTTAAACCCCAACAGAGAAAATGTTCCAGCTTCCATACATTTGTTCCTAAATTCCCAAGCTCCTTCACTTCTAAAAAGCCTTCACCTGGTAGCAGTTACTTAGGATTAACAGAGGAGTTTTTTCTTTTCTTTATTTTTCCCTTTTCTCGTGGGTCTAAAGAAGACTCCTTCATGCCTCGGGAGCATTTCCATAACAACACCGCCGACCTGTGGGGCGCAGGGCTTGGGAGATCACAAGGTACAGCTGAGTTCCTGGTGGCCAAAGGTGGAGCCCGAGAATGAAGCAGAGGGTTTTCTCTAACCTGGGCTGCAGACAGAAGCCTCCGCAGATCTTAGCAGTTGCCCATAACTGCCTTGAGTGGTGAAGCACAGGAAGACGGATTTTGGCAGCCCCTCCTTAGGCTTAAGTGCAGCCTTGCCAGTGTAGACCTCCCTACAAAGAAGAACATTATCCCTGGAAGTGAAGAAAGGCTATGCCCAATGTCCCGGTCGTGTCTAAAGTGGCCAGTGGAAGGGGGATCCTGTGGCCAGATCAAGAAATATGGTCTTTGAAGATCTGGGGAGCCTGGGGGATCTGGGAGGACACCTGGCTAGCTCGGTCGGTAGTGCGTGTGACTTGATCTTGGGGTTGTGAGTTTGAGCCCCACTTTGGACACAGAGATTACTTATAAAAAAGAGAAGATCTGGGGGTAGGCACACAAGACATCAACCCCAAGGGTGACATTCCTCCAGCTGGCACTTCTTGAATGTCTACTAGATACTAGGCAGAGTTCAGGAATGGGGCTGGCAGTGAGTGAAACACACTCACTGACACTTGGGCTGTCAGTGGGGAGAGCAGAGGGTTTGAACCTTCCAGATTCCTCCTGTCTTCACGCAGAGAAGGATTCCAGGCTCTGCCACTAAGTAAAGGGGAGGGTAAAGAGTTCGTTATGAAGATTTAAGACCTAAAAATCCTAAGGTTACACTGACCCACGGGATCTGGTAGGGCCAGAGCCAGACTGTGTGGGTCTATCACTGAGGGTCCATGGCTCTCCCTTCAAAGCCTGTTCCCTCTGGGGTCCTCTAGGTCCGCGACTCAGACACTTTTCCTGGGTCAGGAAGAGTGTAACTCTAATCATTAGAATTCCTATGAGTTATCAGAGTTACTAGAGTTACCCTCTAAGAAAGAAAACCAGTGCGTAGGCCATACTCAATATGGACCATTGCAGTTTCTGCTTTGGGAAGGGCCTCATTTCTCGTCTTAGCAGGGATTCAGAATTCAAACCTCCAGCTCAAAACAGGATTCCAGGAGTGCTTGGGTGGCTCAGTGGGTTAAGCATCTGACTCTTGATGATGGCTCATGTCATGATCTTGTGGTCTTGAGATCTAGCCCCATGTCAGGTTCCACGCAGAATGTGGAGCCTGCTTGGGATGCTCTCTCCCTCTCCCTCTCTCTCTCTCTCTCAAAAAAAAAAAAAAAAAAAATATATATATATATATATGTGTGTGTGTGTGTATACAAATATGTATACACACACGTGTATATATATGTATATACACACACGTGTATACGTGTATACGTATATGTATATGTGTATGTATATGTATACATATATAGACAGAGAAAAGAATAGGATTCCACAGCTCCCTCCCTCCTTTTGTAGCTACAGAGACTGCAAATATAGTCATCCAGCCTGTCACCTGCAGCACCGATCCTCACAGCCACTTCGCGGAGTGCGAGCTATTCTCCCCACCTGACAGGTGAGATGATTAAAGCTTAAAGGATGGATTTTTCAACATCGAGAATGAGAAAGAAAACACCGCTGACAAGTTTAAAGTTGAAACTTTAAAGTTTCAAGCGCCTGTTCAGGAAATTCTGTGCATCCCATGTGTTGCTTTCTCCCTAGTGTCTCAAAGAAGAGGGGCTTGGCGACCAGTGAAACCATCTACTGCCCCACACATAAGAGAAGGCATAACCTAGCAGCCTCTTTGAAGACTCAAGCTAGGTGCTCTTGGTCCGTGCTCTGAGCACGTAGGCAAAGCTGGGACCTTGTCTCCCTTCTTACAAAGGAGAAAACCGAGGCTTACAGAAGACCAGGGCGCAGAGGAGGTGCACTCGCAGGGGCTGCAAGAAATGAATTCAGTGGCAACGGCTCCAGAAAAGAGGTCAGGCTCCTGTGACCCCCGTCGGCGCAGGCTCCAGGGCAGAGCTGAGGACACAGGAGGGGTAGCGGTCCGCTGCCTCATCCCATGTCCAATTCCAAACTGGGCACCCTCTAGGCACTACTGTATGTGCCTGCTATGCTCTGCAATCTCCCTGACGATGTCTGAGGCCAGTATTTGATTATTCCTGAGCGAGATGATTTAATAAGCATAAATCACTAAAAATAATGATAGCTACAAGTTACTTGGGAAGTGGGATGAATAGGGCATTTAGAAACAAAAATAATTCTCCTTCTCATCCTTTCCCCCGGTTTCCTGAGGCTGTGCATTGTATTCACTTAGAAAAAAGAAACTTCCAGTTGTTTCTCCATCCTCTTCCGCTTCATACTCAAAGAGGAAGAATCGCATCCTTCAAAACCACATAGTGGATAAGCATTCAATCACATCGAGGGCTCTGGCAACTCAGGACTCTTTGGGGATGGGTGAGGACCACAGTCTGCTCTCAAGGACAGGAGGCAGGGACGGAGCACCCAAAGGAACCACTGAGCCCTCAGCACCTATCCAGCACTTCAAAGCATCACTTATGTCACCTGAACAGGTAAATTCCAGGAGAAGGCAAATTATCCGCATTGGGATTTTCCTTGCAGCCCTTTGTAATTTTCATAGGTTCTCGTGGAAAGGTTCTTCTTCTTCTTTTTTTTTTAATGATTATTCATTTTTGAGGGAGAGATCGTGGAAGTGGAGGAAGGGTCGGGGTGGGGTCGGGGGAGAGGACCTGAAGCGGGCTGTGTGCGCTGACAGCAGAGAGCCTAATGTGGGGCCTGAACTCACAAACCATGAGATCATGACCTGAGCCTAAATCAGATGCTCAACCAACTCAGCCACCCAGGCGCCCCCAGGTTCTTTTACCATAAAATGTTGCCTTTACGTAAACCCTTAAACCTTCCTCACGCAAGTGAGCTAATGATGATTAGTTTCCATTTATTAGTCTGTGAACTGACTACTATTACTAGTTTGCTATGTGCTAAGTAAGCTCTTATACCTGTATTTTCTAGTCCCTACAGCCACCTTATAACACAAGTGCTATTATTCAACCCATTTTAAAGAATGAGAAAGCTAAAATTCTGAGACAGGTTAAAGAACTTGCTCAATGACACACAGGTATAGCCAAGAAATGGCAGAACCAAGAAGAAGAACCCAGCCAACCACACTGAACCATAGTAATGTCTTCAACCATTTTGAGGTTTAAGGTTAAGGAGACATGTTCAGGTATCCTGTGAAGAATTAGTCTTCATAAAGACTGTGTTTCGGGCAGAAACGTGTGGACACTGAAGGTTGACCAGCTTCACTTTCCTGGAAAAACTAAGATAAAAAATTATTTTATTCTGCCCAAGTCAACGTGCCTGCCAACATTACTGCTTCCAAATAAATTTATGAAGAAAAAAAAAAGAGAGCTTTCACATTTGAGAATTTTTTTGTGAAAACTGGCATACGCTTTTTATCTGTGCTGTTAGGTTCAGTGTTTTAACCTCATTCTTTAAAACAACCTGCAATGCCTACTAGGTATTTATCCAAAGGATACAGGAGTGCTGATTCGAAGGGGCACATGTACCCCAATGTTTATAGCAGCACTATCGACAATACCCAAAAAGTATGGAAAAAATGCAATGTCCATTGACTGCTGAATGGATAAAGATGTGGTATATACACACAATGGGCTATTACTCAGCCATCGAAAAGAATGAAATCTTGCCATGTGCAACAACGTGGATGGAACTAGAGTGTATTATGCTAAGCAAAATAAGTCAGTCAGAGAAGGACAGATATCATGATTTCACCCAAGTGTGGAACAAAACAGATGATCATAAGGGAAGGGAAGCAAAAATAATATAAAAACAGAGAGGGAGGCAAACCATAAGAGATTTAAATACAGAGAACAAATTGACGGTTGCTGGCGGGGTGTTGGGTTGGGGGAAGGGCTAAAGGGGCGAGGGGCATTAAGGAGGGCACTTGTGATGAGCACTGGGTATTATACGTAAGTGACGAATCACTAAATTCTATTCCTGAAATCATTATTACATTATATGTGAACTAACTGGAATTTAAATTTAAAATGAATAAATAAATACCAAGAACAAAACAAACAAAAAAAGACAGGAACTATAAACTTGGGCCCCAGGTGAGACTGTGATCAAATCAGACCCCTCTGAGCCTGGATTAGTGTCTATAAAATAATCCTATCTGCTATGCAGGACTACTGTAAGGGTCAAAATGCCTTAAAAATCATCAGGTGTGCTACCAATAGAAAGTATTAAGGGATTAAAAAATAAACACATTATCAGGGGGAGAAAAAACCTGTAACGCAATTTGCTTCCCCAGAAAAGCAAATTATTTATTACTAATTACATTTTGTAATTTTTTGCCCCAAACAGCCTCAAGATTTTGCCGATAGGAGCCAACCTACCAATTCATTTGGATTGTTCGGCATAACCTGCAATTCTTATAGGTGATTTCACGGTCACAGGGATTTCACAGTACAGGTCCCCATATCTATAAACTAAAAAATATGACAGAATTCAAACCCGACCTGATGAGCTCACCTATTTTTCACTCAACTCTCAGACTATGATCTTTAGATCATTTATAAGGTTAAATGGCAAACGTTACTTAGGCCAACCCAACTACTCAGTTGAAATAACTCAGTTTCAAGCTCAGAAGCTTGAAAGTCAGTTAGAAATTGGTCATGTTTTTACCCGCATTCAATACTGCCCTTAGACCCAGGCCACAGCACCCAACTGGAACCGTAGGCCTCAAAGGCCCCACTCCGGTCCTCTCTCAACCATACTCTTCCTCTCCAGGTAAAGTCTTTGAAGGTCAGGGGACAGCCTGCTCAGGGCTCCCCTTACCTTTTAGACCAGGGAGCAAGAACTTCTGGCTTCAGAACTCCCAGACCAAGGTCCCCAGTCTGCATCGAGGGCCTTCACAGACCAGGTCCCTGAATCTGGCCTCAAAAGGACACTTGTGTCCCTAGTATGTATACCCTCAGGGGCAAGGAGTGACCAGCTGTTGAAGGGAGTGGTGAGTGGAGGAGAGTTTGCCTATGCCAGCTGGGGAACCCACATATCCAGGGGTGGGACGCAAAAGGGGGCAGGTCCTCAACTTTCTGGTTCTGGGTTATTATGAAGGTACATTTATCAGAGTAGGAGATGAGAAAATAATTTGGTGGTTTAAAACTTTTAAAGATTGAGACATATGGTATAGGAGCTTCCACTTCTACTCTTGCTTCAGGTTCCATGAATATTAGGGGCAGGTCGGGTCACATTCAAACACAAGAGCGCTACCACTGTAAACAGACTAAGGAGAAGTTCACACAGACCCTCGAAATGTATAAGCCAGCCTGTCAACTCAGGTATTAAAAACCGGTCAGCAGAACTCCTAGTGAAAGAATATAAAAAACTCCCTAAAACTATCTAATCAACCCAGAGGCACACCAAACAGAGCTGTGAAACTAACTCAATTTAACTAGATCAATTTTTCGGGTGGTACAGGGTGAATCAAAGATTCAACAAGTTTCTGAAACTCCTTATCTTCATCTGATCACTCAACGCCTGATTTTGCAGAAATCGTCTCAATTTCTAAAACTCCCCAGGTTGTCCTAAAACTATGGTAAATAATTATCAAGAGCAAAAAGACCACTGTTCTGTGTCCCGTGCATGGAAATCTGTACCATCTTTAGGGACAAGCATTTTGAAGACACAAGAAATAAACTCAATATGGAGAGACCTAAGACCTCAACTTGAATGGTTCTACATAAAAGGTTGTTTTACATAATCACTGTAATGCTTTTTAAACTTTTTTTAATGTTTTTATTTATTTTTGAGACAGAGAGAGACAGAGCATGAGCAGGGGAGGGGCAGAGAGAGAGGGAGACACAGAATCCGAAGCAGGCTCCAGGCTCTGAGCTGTCAGCACAGAGCCTCACGCAGGGCTCGAACTCACGGACTGTGAGATCATGACCTGAGCTGAAGTCGGACGCTTAACCAACTGAGCCACCTGGCACCGCCCCCCCCCTCTTTATTTTGTAAGCCTTTTTAAATGGCCAGGATATATGTTACACGATCCTTACTTCTGGGCTCAGAAAGGAATGAAGACCCCCGCAGTATATAATGATGACGTAACAATGATCGTGAACTGGGCCTGTGCTAGAATTCTGAAGAAAAGGATCCTCCTGCAATGAAAAGTGCCCATCTCATAAACTATAGTTACAAATGTCCTAATGCCTCTCAGTTGATCATCCTCAGCTGTCTCCCAAAAGAGATAAATAAGCAATAAAAAAAAAGTCATCTTAAATGTGATACCCATCTTCCTCCACTGCAAGCATCTGCCTCCCATGCAGATAACAGGCCTGCTCTCCGACCATAGTTGTGCGACTAGAAATTTTAAAGGAGACTCACTTTATCATTTGATCTGCACAGCAAACCACCAAATGGTCATTTGACCCCTGCTTGAACACTTCTCCCTGTATTCTGGAACAGAAGCCTAAGTCCATGTTGGTAGGACAATTAGAAAAGAGTATTTGACTGCCTCCATTATAATTAGGGTCTACAGGACAAAAGTGCTTCCTCTTGACCCATGAGCATCTTTCACATATTTGAAAACAAGTCTCATATCTCTGAGAGTCTTTTCAAAGCTGGACCAAACACCCCCAATCCCTTCGATGATTCTGTGTACCATGTGATTTTCTATTCTCTTTATCATTCTCTGTACGAACTCCACAATGTTTACGTTCCCTTTAAAGGCAGCTTTCTTTGTGTCCACCCTTGTAGTCCCAGCACATGGAAAGGTGCCTTGCACAGAGTACACAGGGAGGAGGGGCGGAGGGAGGGAAGGGGGGAAAACAGGAAGAAAGCAGAACACCCGACTCCAAGCATCATCGAATATGGTGAGCATCCCCTTCTCTTCGATCAACAGAGCCCGAGACAACATTCACTTCCGCAGAGGCCACTTTTTTGAACTTAACTGTAATCTCACAGTCAACAAAACCCACATAATACTGCCAAGTCACATGTTTACTGTCCACGCTGGGACTTCTGGGTACCTTCCCTCCTCTAAAATATCCTCTTTCTTAGATGGATTCACTTTCCAGCAAGGGCAGACTTTTTCAGGCCCACACCAAGCATGCTCACCCTCTCCAAGCTTCATGTCATCTCCACCAGGCCGCCGTACAGATGTCAGCTGGGACACAAGATATGGTGGCAACAGCCAGGAAATGATCTCCCATGTTACCACCTGCTCATTAGCCTTAGGCGTTAAACCAACGGCACTTTAGAATCAGAGCCCTTGCATGGAGCACACAGGACAGGTCTATTTTCGACAGAGTAGACATCACTAAAAATCAGATAAACTGCCTTATTTATCCTCTACATCAACTGCAGTTTTCTGCTCTATTAGCTTTGCTATGAAAGAAACTACCTAGTAGGAGCCGTTCTTAGTGAATCCATGCTAGGTCCAAGTGATGACCACAAGAGAAACGCCGCACTCTTCAGCCCACAGTGATAGGAGCTAAGTGCCCAACAATGCTCTGTTGAACAGAATTCAAGGCCATATGCTGCAAGCTTGGAAAGCACTTTCTCCCACGGAGGTCCCTTTTTAAGACCTCTTTCAGGTGTGAAGAATGGAAACGTCAAAAGGCACAGTCTTTCCAGATTAATACTTTGAAGAGAGAGACATTTCCTTAGGTACCTGGGCTCTGGTGCATGTGCCTAAAGATAAAATTCCACTACTTTGTCAATGGACCTGAGAAAACCTCACAGAAGGCCTGGGCTTCGTGATTTTTCTGGACATAACTTAGGCATCTGATTACACACATACGCCGCCATATTGTAACCACCCCCCTCGGGCAAGAGTTTGCAAGAAAACTGCCATGTGTCACTCATACCTCCTAACCGAGCCTTTCACCAGCTATGGGCAAAGCCCCACCACCAAATCCTGAGTCAGAAGGCCCCGCATCCATAATGCCGCTTGCCTCGGAGGCAAGAGCTTGTGTCCTGTATACCAACAGACCTGGGCGGGCATTCCACAATCCTGAACAGGCAACCTCCTCAGAACACTGGTTTCTCCAGTGTTCAGCACAGTGAGAGTGAACGTAGTCTGCAGGATTGCTGTGAGGGGTCCAGGGGACCCCACTCTGTGAAAGACCTGCCTCCGTGACAGGGACACACAGCAGGCATTCAGAAAGTGGGATCTTTCTCCCTACCCACCTCCCACCTTCCCTTTGGGGATGTGAGCTGAAGCTCCACCAAGTCCCAGCACAGTGGCATTCAATCAACAAAAGCCATGACAATTATTATCTCTGTGGCCCAGCTTACGAAAAGCCAGAGCTCCCCTTCCTATTTACCGGCGAGCCACCTGAAGTCGTCTTTTGCTCACACACGATCGACTTCAAGCCACAGGTAAGGAGAAGCCCTTCCTCATTATGACTAAAAACAAAGCCTCCCTGACTGATTCACAGGCCTCCTCATAATCCTTCATCCAAGGACCTTCAGAAATACCAAGACCCTCAGGGAAGTGAAATTTCCTCGAATGTGCACAGAGCACTGAGGGTTTCGAGATGACTAATAACAGACACAGGCCGTAAACAGGGAATATGAAAGCTCAGAGAGCCTCCCGGGGAAAGGGCGGTGGGGGGGCGGAAATCCGCCTCATTCAGGGCCTGGTGGAGAGAATGGCAGCTTTCTGACAAACCAAAAAACACAGGTGAAAATGTTAGGCCCTCGCAACTCCTGTCTTCACGGAACCCAGAGCCTGCATGGGTCGTGTTAGGGAGAAGGCGCCCCCCGGCTTCTGGCTACCATGGTGTTTTTTCTGTCTTGACAATTCACTTCTCCAACGGGCACACCGCCAACTCAAATGAGACTCCGAGCCGTGAAAAGCCCTTCAGGTAAACAGTGTGATAAGCTAAACTGAAAAACTAGACAATGTTTTTGGACTATGAGGTAGTTGCTATGGAGACAGTTGCTAATTAACTGCTTTCAACCAGGAGAACAAAGGGCTCGGGGCAGGCAGGCCTCTGTATCTCTGGGTGAGCAATGCTTCCAGCCTTGCGCAATCGGCACATCGCTCATATCTGGAATACCTGAGACTCGGCTGGGTTTGCTACATGCCTGCAGAAATGACAAAAGTGCATTCTCTCCATCTTGACCTGGATGAACAGCACCTGGCCACCAGTCCCTCTCGGGAAGCAGGCCATGCAGGGAAATGAAGATTCACGGGCACCGACTTGCCCCCTACCACGTCCTACCATGTGCCGGGCGCTTTCATAAACAGAATCTTCCTCCCTGTCCAGAGACAAAATTGAACTATTTGGATGGGGGTGTGTGGGGGTGTGTGTGGGGGGGGGGGGGGGGGGGAGACGGGAACACATGGTTGTTTTAAACGATACATTTTACTGTATACACTTTATCATACAGAAAACGAAATTCATGAATTCAAAAGGGGACTAGGTCGATCTACCCTTCTTTAGGAGTATCCCCCTCATGTGGAAAAGGTGACTAGTTACTTCTCAAAATCAAACAATAAAACCCACAATCATTTCATATTTCTAAGACCCACCCATGGTGGACACTCAACAAGTAATAACAAAAAAAACTTAATTGTGATCTGATTTATCACTGATGGATTTTCTTGAACACCAAGCTCTGGCTGCCTCAAATGTGGTCTCATCTCTGGAGGTTAAAATTGGTGCCCTGAGACTGAAATGATCTGTTCTGAAGGGCTGACCTTTGAGCTACATCCCGTTAAAACCAAAGATCTATGTTCCCTTCACGAATATTTAAAGTCAAGCGTGAAATACGAGGGGAGCCGAGTGTAACTGCCTCTTTTTACTCCACAGCAACCCCTGAGGGCCTATTTCAGCCCTCTGCCTAATTTCAGCTTACACTAAATGTACCTACATTAAGTAAATGTCAAACTCAACCAAGCTATTGTGTGATCCGTTCTGCCTCCCCAGAACAGAAATCAAACGGGTTTTTGTTGTTGGTGGTGGTTTTTTTTTGCCCATCAGAAGCACGGATCAATAAAGCCTGTGAACCACCCACCTTCATTATCCGAGGCAGAATGTGGATTAAGGCATGTTATGATTCTGAATGAAATACAATAATATGATTCTCAGTTTGACTTTGTGGTGATAATGTACATAAACATCTTCAGGAAAGTCCAGCGATCTGGCATCGCTGAAATCCATTTAAGAGCATGAGCTTTTGGAAGAAAACAGGCCCAGACTCAAACCAAGGCTCCCATTCGACTAGCTATTCAACAGGGGCCATTCTGAGCTTCCGTTTGCAATCTTCAAAATAAGGACATTAAAACCTATCTCAGAAAGTTATTTGGTGGATTCAATGAATTAAAGTGTCTACCACAGTCCCTCGCCTATGGCAGGTATTCAAGATATTGTAGCTATTAAAGGCCTCCATGAAGTTACCCGTTTTCTTAAAAATGGGGTAAAACTACCAGAGGCTCTAGTTTCTACTCCGGCAGCCCCATTCACTCAGAAAAGGAGAGGATTTAGTGGCTGAGTTGGGACCTTCCTACCCCACCAAGAACCCAGTTCTGTCCACAATGGCCTTTTCCCACCAGCCACCAACTAGAACTTGAGAAGCTTTCGGTAAAGCACAAACTACAGGTATTAGGGCTAATCAAATCAAATCATTTCTGGGATAAGCTCAGTCTTCTCTTGTGAAACCAAGGAGTTAAATTCTTGCTTTGAAGCTGGCAGCTTTTCAAAAGGTTCTAGCCCAGGCCCCTCCCTGCCTGGGTTACATTTCATCAATCACAACCCAAGAGCATCTCACCTCTCCTCACTTCAGCCTCTTTCCTTTGCTCCTTCCAACTGTGCTTCCAGCAAGCTCCATCCATCCATCCATCCATCCATGCATCTATCCACACACTCAACACCTCTGTGCCCGGCACCATGCTGATACTGAGAAAGATGTAACCTTGACTCCATTAGCAAGGGGTTCTTAGGCCAGTGTGGGATACAGTCAGATGTGCAGGATACTTCTCAATCTATAAGATGAGCCCTGTGCTGGGAGAAGCACATGGTCCTCCGGGACACAGATAGGGGCAGAGAACCATGCCTCCTGAGGTTCTGCTTCCTTTCTGTACCACCATTCATTTCTATCCCATTCTCTACTGTGTCCATCTATAAGCTGAGCACATCTATACGCTGAGCACCCAAGGAGGGATACTATAGGGAAATGAAGGTGGGGTTGGACGGTCAGGCAGAGAAGGGAAGCTGACTTTACTCAACATTAGGGAATACTCCCTCATTGACACCCAGCTCTACAGCATGGCTTAGGGCCTCCCAGCACTTCTTCAGGCCCCGGGCCTATCTCCAGCACAACAGGAACATAGCTGTGTTTCCTGGCAGTCTCCCGCTCTCCAAGAGAGAGATCTTATCTAATTTATACATCCATCTGGAGCACCTACCATGGTGCGGGGCACATAGCTGCTCCCACACCGCCCTGAACTGAGCTCAGTTGAGGGCATGCAGGTGATTGATGCAAGATCACATAGCTGGGTGGGAGAACTGGATTGGAACCTAGAACTCTGACTCATTCATTCTGGACAGGGGTGACAGTAGTATTTTTGCAGAAGACTATTTAGCTCTGGAAGTACAGGAAGTAGTTATCTTCAGATTTGGGTATTTACATACATCTGGGCTCTCCAGCTTCCAATCTCTCCTTAAAAGCCTCTCACCCAATTCTGTAGACCAGTGCAGGTGACACTGAGAGAACTCCCTTATTAGAAACTGTATTTAATTATTAGCATTAGGTGCGCATTCCCCTGGGGTGCCTGAGTCCAAAGACAGCAAGAAAAACCCTGCAAAGCGTTCAATCTTTAGTTACCAAAGAAAAACAACAAAAAATGAATGAATGAATGAATGCCTGGTGGGATCTGACAATCTTGCCTCTTTCAAAAAAATTGCATTCTCAAACCCCTACTTTCACCATCTACCATACAAGTTTGGGATATGAGTAAAAAGACATCATTTTTGAGCCAGGTTAGAAGAACAAAGCATGGGAAGAAACACAAATAGAGAGGACAGGACTTCCCAAGTCATGAACAGAAGTTGGTGCCGGAAAAGCAAAGGATTAGGAGGACTTGGGTTCAAATTCCAACGTACTAATCGTGTTCAAGTCACAGCCCAGTCTCTTAGCCTCTCTAAGCCACTTACCTCACTTGTTAAATGGAAATTAATAATAACTCTACTCACCACGGCTGTTGGAGTAAGGGAGATAACATGTGAAAAAGCCCTTATAAACTGTAAAGCGCCGTAGGAAATTTTTTTCAGTAGGTGTTGAAATGCAGACACACATTCTCTCTCTCTCTCTCTCTCTCTCTCTCTCTCTCTCACACACACACACACACACACACACACACACACACACACAGCTGTTGCCAACCTTAAGAGAGAAATACAGTATAGCCATAACCATAAAAAGGAACGAGAATGATTTATAGGGATTAAAGTTGTAGAATTGGACATCTGATTGGGGGAAAAAAAAAGACATTCAGTCACCTTGATAACTATTGGAAAACATTCATCATTAAGTGTCTTTTTAAAAATAACTGCCCTGGGGCGCCTGGGTGGCTCAGTAGGTTAAGCGTCCGACTTCGGCTCAGGTCATGATCTCGCAGTCTGTGAGTTTGAGCCCCGCATCGGGCTCTGTGCTGACAGCTCGGAGCCTGGAGCCTGTTTCCGATTCTGTGTCTCCCTCTCTCTGACCCTCCCCCGTTCATGCTTTGTCTCTCTCTGTCTCAAAAATAAATAAATGTTAAAAATAAAAAAATAAAATAAAAAAATAAAAATAACTGCCCTGAGCTGAGTGTGTGATCGTTCACAACCCCCTCCAACAGCTCTGTGCCCCGATTCCTTATCTGTGAAATGAGGGTAACAATGTTGTGAAATTTAAATGCATTCATATCCATAAGGCATGTAGACTAGACCAATGCCTGGCACATTTCTTTTTTTTTTTTTTTGTAATTTTTTAAAAGATTTTATTTTTAAGTAATCTCTACACCCAACGTAGGGTTCGAACCCACAACCCTGAGATCAAGCATCACATGCTCTGCCGACTGCACCAGACATTGCGAACTTGAGAGCCAAGGTAGGCAGGTAGGTAAGCCAAGAAAAAAAAGGCCAGATCAGTCAGTATTCTTCATTTTCACACCACACCTATTTAGACAGATTCCAACTCCCTCACAGATGAGGGGAGCCTAATGTGACACCTCAAACTTCCCCTGAATGAGTTATTAACAGATAGAGACCAAGTGTTCAAATCTTTCTACTTCAATACAGGACCGGCAAGCAGAATGCCAGATTTTTTGTTTTGTTTTGTTTTGTTTTTCAGGTGGGGAGGTAGGGAGAGGGGGAGAGAAAGGACCAAACAGTCCCCACACTGAGCCTAGATCAACACCGCCCCTGCTGCCCTTGTCGGTGGGACAGTGGGACAGCACGGCCTGGAGACATCTGCCGTAAATCACCACCTCCACAGAAGTTCACGTTCCTTTTATGGCAACAGAGCAGTCAAGGTTTTATAACATTTGTACCAAAGGAGAAACAAGTGTTGATCTGGTGCCAAACTCCACTGTAAATACAAAGTGGTTTTTTTTTTTTTTTTCTAATTGGTAATTACAGATGAGAACTTTACACTTTTGGCATATGCATCGTAGTCATGCTTGGTTTACATATTTGAATAAATATACCCGCCACAGGTTCCAATTTTCTCCCTGCGTTCATGTGACCATAGGCACCGAGTTCCTACTCTGTGCAGAGGAGTCCCCTGGGGAGTGTGTTGGGAGGAGGCGGGGCAGGAGGTACGCAGGCAGACAGCCAACCCCAGACATCCCCCTGAAGACCACCGCAGAACACCAAGCAAGCCCTGCCCTTAGGGAGCTTCCAGTCTAACTGAGGAAACAGAACACCAGCATACTACAAGTTAGAAGTCAATATAAGTGAATTCAAAACAGTTTACGAAAAGGTGCTAGAGAAGATGAGTACTCTGCAGGTCAGAAGGGAAGCCGGAGGGATAGCCTAGGTGGCTGGGTCGGTTGGGCAGCTGACTTTGGCTCAGATCACAATCTCACAGTTTGTGAGTTCGAGCCCCACGTCGGGCTCTGTGCTGACAGCTTAGAGCCTGGAGCCTGCTTCGGATTCTGTGTCTCCCTCTCTCTGCTCCTTCCTTGCTCATGCTCTTTCTCTCCCTCAAAAGTAAACATTGAAAAAAAGAGAGAAGGGAAGATGGAGAAATCAAGGGAGGATAGAGTGGTCAGGAAAGGCATAGTGGAAACGGAACTGGAACCAGGAGTCTTCAAAGACAGGAAAAGCATGGATAGGCAGGGGGAGACAGACAGTCTAGAGGACGGGATGCATCGCCTCCAATCAGCAGCCAGCAGACTTCCACGGGGCTTCACATATGCCAATCACAGAGTGTAGGTGCAGAAGTCAAGTGTGGGGAAACAAAAAATACTGTGGTGAGGGCTGAGGCCACCAAGATGACTGTGGAAGATAAAAGTGGGAATAAAGGTAGAGTTTACATTTTATGCAAAAAAATTTAAGGCACACACACACACACACACACACACACACACACACACACACACGGCGGGGGAGGGAGAAGGAAGAGGAGGAAAAGAATTGCAATTTCTATGGCAGTAACAGAAATAGGCCATTAGGACTGAGTGGAAGGAATGGTAAGGAACATGGACAAGTGAAAGATGTCCCAGAGGGGAATGAAAGAGTCAGGGACGGAACGAATATCTCACAGGTGAATCAAATGGTAGGGCTAACTAGGAGGTTTCGAACACAAGGGGCTTGGAAAAACAGGAGATTGCACACGATGACACAAAAAAGAAAACAAGGAAGAGAAGTCGGTGGGTTCCATTTGGAGCCTGTGGAGCATTTTGCAGACAAAAGGACGTCCATCTGGAAGGGAAACAGCGGTCCTTTGCATAAAGATAGTAGTAAAGTTGGCCAAGGGGAGGAAATTCCCAGAAAGAGGAGAATAAAACCCTGAAGATAACCAGTGAGTGGGAGTCGAGCAGAAAAAGGCCAGTAAAAGATGACTGAGAAAGCACCCAAGACATCAGGACTACACTGTGGAATTCACAAGAGAGGCGGTCAGGATGAGGGGACGGGTATCCCGGAAATCAAGAAGGCCAAGGAATGAGGGAAGGACACCAGTCCTGCCCACAAAGAGGTTCCCACCATCTCTGAGGACCCCGGCCGGACGACTGCATACACATGCCACAGCCAAACCTCAAAGTGAACTGGGCTCTCTCCCCACACTCCGGGGATCAGCTGGGGGAAGGAGGACGGATGCGCACTGAGTTTAAGGAGAAAACAGGAGCCAGAGGCTGCGAACATGGTCACCTTCCTTCTCCAGGCCAACGGTGGTGAAGGATTAAAGCTTAAAATGTCACCACTAGAATACCGGTCTCTCCCCCTCACCGCAGCTAAGAATTACTCACACTGTAGTCTCAAAACGTCCAAGAACCCATTCATGTTGGCTGATAGATCAAGACTTACTAAACATCTTAAGCCCTCTACCTCTATGTCTTTTCCTGGTACCCCAACGTAATACAAGAACTTCTCTCTAAAGGACAAAACTCAGGAAGACAAAACCATGCTGTTTGTGTAGGTCTCTTTTCAATTTAATTCAACAAATGCTGATCGCCTACTACGTACTGTATCTCCATGCCCCCCTTTCAAGGCTTCTGGTCTCAGTAAGTAGGTTGCTACCCTTCACTTGGCATTTGTAAGAGGTAAGAACAGGAAAGAAAAGCAGGGTGGTTTTTCTTTGCTCCAATATTCTGTCTTCGCTGAAATACATCCCCTCCCTGCCAAGTCTCTGTGTTATTAGGGAAATAAAAGGACCACCCTATACAGATAGGATTCTCAACTTAAGTATTGCAGGTTCTTGACATCTTCCAGAAATGAGCACCTCCAGACCCCAGAGGTTCTCAACTCAACAGTGAATGAGAACTGCCTAGGCAGGTTTTTGGGAAAACAAAAAGCAAACAAAAACAAAACAAAAAAACAAACAAAAAACAATGCCCACTGCCTCATCAGAGATCGCATTCACACCGCCTGGGGTGAGGCTGCTGTCATTGTTTTTGTTTGTGTGCTTGTTTGAAAGCTTCTCAAATAATTCTAATATGCAGTCCGTGTGGAAACGGAGTGAACTAGCCCCGGTCGCGTGCTTCCCCCAGCTGAGTGTGCACACAAATCCTGGGACCTTGTTAACTGCAGGTTCTGATTCCACAGGTTTGCGGCAGGGCCCGAGAATACGCATTTCCCACCAGCTCCGGGATGATGTGAGGTCGCTGGTCCAGGGGGCACAGGCGGAGGAGCAGCAGAGGAGGGGCCAAGGCCTCTGTGCTTTTCATTAGCTCTCCAAGTGATTCTGATGCACCGAAGTTTAGTGGAAAGAGAATGAATTTGCTTCGGGGTCAAACTGACCTGGGTTACAATCCTGACCCCAACACTTTGTAATGGTGACTCTGGCCAAATTACTGCTCCTCTTGTGACTTGCATCCTTGTACACAACATGAGCATTATGGATTCGAACCGTGTCCCCGAGAAAGTTATGTTGAAGTCCAAATGCTCGGCACCTCCGAATTTGGCCGTATTTGGAAAGAGGATGGAAGCAGATGTGATTCATTAGCTGAGGTCATACCAGAGTAGAGGGAGCCCTTAACACAATGTGACTGGTGTCATTAAAAGAAGGTAAAGACAAACTAGGAGCAAACACCACATGACAAGGGAGGTGGAGACAGAAATGATGCAGCTGCAAGACAAAAGAAGCCAGGGACTTACAGCGACATCAGAAGCTCAGAGGAAGGGGGGGGGACAGATTCTCTCGCAGAGTCTCAAGAGAGCCTGGCCATACGGACACCTTGACTTTATGTGGTCTGGCCTCCAAGCTGTGAGACAACAAATGTCTGTGGGTTTAAGCCGCCTTGCTCACAGTCCTTTGTTATGCAGGCTTGGCCAACTGACCCCATGCAGCACTGCCATCCACCTGACAGGGCTGCTAGGAGACTGGACCTGGCCACAGCAGAAGGTGCCTGCACCGAGGACCAGATTTCCTTTCCTCGCCAGAAGTGCTAGGGAAAAGCACCGGGTGCTGGGCATCCCCCTTTCCAGGAAAAGTAACTGCCTGGAGACGCCTTCCAGCGCCTGGCCTCTCCCAGGGCTTTCACAGGCTGCCGTCCCGGCAGCGGGGCACATTATGTGTCTGCACACCCGCTCGGGCACCCCCAGTGGGTTGTAGGAGCAGCCCTGCTCTGTCATGAGTGGGAACAATTACAGGCCTGGCTGGGTCCTGGTGGCCCATTCTGGCCTAGTGGGTTCTGACAGGCAGCCGCTGGGCCACGCGGCGGGGAAACTCAATGTCAGAGGGCCCTCCTGGAGGGGAACAATCGGCGCTGGGGCAGTATCCGCCTTGGCCCTAACCCAGAGAGGGCCTGTCACATGTCCTAAAGGGAGGATTGATTCTAAGCCCCAAATTTTGCAGGACACTCCCAACTCAGTGTACCTTGACTACCTATGAGAGGTGGCTTTTGTACTTTTACATATAGATGTAAAAGTAATAAACAAAGAATGTTTAAAAGTCAATTCCAACTCCTCAGAGAGCAGTTGGCTCTGATATATAAGCCACCACACCCTCAGCCCCATTCAGCCCCATTCACAGATAATCACAAAGGGACCACCATATGCATGAGGATACAGAGATGCATATGGCACAGATCAGGCCTAGAGAAGCTCATGGTCTTGCGGGAGGAGAAAAAATAATTGACAAGCATTTACTGGATGCTTAGAACATACCGAGCGATCATACGTATTGTTCGTTTTACCAACACAGCAAACCCAGGATACTGAGACGAAGCAACGTTGCATGATCTATGCAGGGTCACACAGCTGATAAGTAGAAGAAGCACGACTTGAGCTACTGGTTCCAGGTCCTTCCCATCATCCCACAGCCGTTTCCCATCGGATTTGGCCAGAGTAAACAAAACATAAGATGGGGTGGGATAGACCAAAGGTCATGGCCACTTCACTCCAAGAGCCCCAACAACGAAATGTCCACTTCCATCATCCTATACAGCCATCCCAAACCAATTCTTCAAAGTGGTGCAGTGCACATACACCTGGGATACCCTCAAGGCACAGCCTGTGTCCTGATTTTCCCAGTGAGCAAGGCTTCTGAACAGTTGCGGGGAACTCACAATGAGAAATGAGGCCCCAGATGTTAGGCGCTCAGCAAGATTTCCATCTACCCCACTGCAACACAACCGCTGGGCTTGAATAAAGAAGTCATCTAAGTTCTCTTTGCATTCATATTCCATACCTGCATGCCTTTTCCCAACAAAGTCTTACCTCACCATGTCAGTGGGTGCCTAAAAATGCTTAAAAAAAAAAAAATGTAATGCCACAATCGATATATCTGCAATACTCATGAGAAGGGTCAACATTCTGCAAATTAATAAGGAAATAATACTGTAACAGAAGAATTGGGGGAAATGTTAAATCGATGATTTATGAAAGAAATGGGAATACACTGTAAACATATACAATTATTTAAGCTCACCTGTAACCACAGAAGTACAAACCGAATTAACAATAAGGTGTTTTCTACCTATCAGAAGAGCAAAGACATTTAAAAAATTAAACACCTGACATTGAGCATGGACTGGGGGGAATGAGCGTTCCATTTAGTTTTTAGTGAGGCGGACACAGGTAATTTGGCAATATTATCATATAGCTCTTAAAGAAAACAATCTACCCTTTATCTATCCCATTCCACTTCTTGGAACTGGTCCTAAAGAAAGAATCGCATATATAACTCAAGAGCATTCACTTCAGTTACTTGTGGAAGGGAAAAACTACTCTCGCTGCTTTAAAAAAACAAAACAAAACAAAAACAGGCAAATGCCTGAATAAAAGTATTTTACGTGCACAGATACATGCATATATTCGAGGTCATTTTTTAAATAGCTTTCTAGATTTTTCAATGATATGCAAAAATCTAAACATATATCGGCACAGAAAGAAAAAAAGAACAAATACAGATGATAGGAGTTTGATTTATTTTATGCTTTTCAATTGTTTCTAATGTCAAAATAAGAAAAACAAAAAATGAGTGTGTACCTTAAATCTAAACATTTCCAATTATAACTTCCACCATTTAAATTTTTTTTTTAATGTTTATTTCTGAGACACAGAGAGACAGAGCATGAGTGGGGGAGGGGCAGAGAGAGAGGGAGACACAGAATCCGAAGCAGGCTCCAGGCTCCGAGCTGTCGGCACAGAGCCCAATGCAAGGCTCGAACTCATGGACCGTGAGATCATGACCTGAGCCGAAGTCGGTCGCTCAACTGACTGAGCCACCCAGGCACCCCATACAACTTCCACTGTTTAAGATGCAGGGCACTAACACTTAAACATTTATCACGTTCCTGGCATGATCCTTGACTTTATGCTAAACATCTCATTTAATGTTCACAGCAACCATATGCATGCAGCACTACAGCTATTTTAAATATAGAGAGATCGAGAGCCTTGTCTGGAGTTGCTCAGCTAACAACTAGGCTGTACATATCCAGGCCTGACGTTCTAAAGCCAGGACACTGTTTAATACAGCAATGCAGGGCAAGGCGGGGGGGGCTGAGAACCATCCTTATTTCCGTTTCAGTGCCCATCACAAGGGCATGAATATACATGGGCTTATGTCAAAGGCACCAATTTTTTTTTTTTTTTTTTTTTTGGTAAAGCAGCAAGTTTTCAGATTTGCCTATATTTTTATGTCTGTGCCCAAACCTTTCTCCATGGCACATACAGCACATTTTAAAAGTTTTTCCCCTTTCCTTTCCTGGTTATTCTTGTAATACCCTTGGAACTGTGCCCCTTCCTCCCCAAATATGTGGAATCAGTGACAGCTGCCTGGAGAAAAAAAGGCCCAGAGCAGAGAAGCACTGTTTACCTACCAAACAAAGCCTGATCGAGATCTCCCTTAAAAACGCTCGCTCACTTTTGTCCGATTTCTGTACTCACCAAACAACTTTCCAATCAGTGAGGTGATCTCCAAGTGTCCCCATGTACCTGGAGTAGTGTCCTGAGCACCTGCTCGACTCCTATCACCCTGCAGCCTGAACTCCCATTGGGGGCACCTCTAGACGATGCCCCCCCACCCTTAGTTTACGGGAACAGCAGAGTCCATGTCTAGCTTGTTTGTTCTTTTGGAATTCCTGCTAGTCCTTTAGCTTCAGGTTTCTATAGTACATGCAGTAGTACATGCAGTAGTATATCCTGTAGTACATGCAGAAATGTTAGTTCGACTTGCTTTGCGTACAATAAACATTTCACCTATGTTCTCCAAATAAATAACGCTGCTTGCCTTGTGCTTGTTATTTTCTTCCTACGGTTATCTCTCTGTATTCTGCCTGTTACTAAAGAAACATTTTCCCCTATTCCATTTTTTTTTTTTAAGTTTATTTATTTTGAGAGAGAGAGCACAAGTCAGGAAGGGGCAGAGAGAAGATGAACCAGAATCCCAAGCAGGCTTTGTGCCATCGGCGCAGAGCACGACGTGGGGCTCGAACCCACGAACTGTGAGATCATGACCCGAGCCGAGATCAAGAGTCGGACACTTAACTGACTGAGCCACCCAGGCTCCCCCATTATAGTTTTACTATAGGAAAAACTTGTGTTTCTAATGCAAGACAATAGATGCCTAGAGAACTGGCTTAAGTCAGTTCCAAATCTCAAGCAAGAGGCCCTTTCCTTGAGGCTGACACCACCCACTGACTCCTAAACGTCACAGACACATCTAAGATGCTCTGCTCCCACGCCCACCCACCTATAACCGTCATTGTACAGGGCCAGGAAAAAGCCTGCTAATCAGGTATCCCAGTCACCAGAAACCTCTATAAGAAAGACCTGCCCACTCCTGAAACTGACGAGGCCCTTATCAGCACCTTCAAGAGATATCCCATTACTGCCAGAATCTTCCATCAGACCAGGAATTCATCTTCAAAAGCCTGATGCGTTGAGAGCAACTCACACCACAACAAGAAGGGGTCCCCCCCATGCTGATTACAAGGAATGCAGGAGACCAAAGTCTGGGAGACACCAGACATCTTCAGTTGATAAGGGTTTCTACAGAAGTCTCTACAGGAGACTCCCTGAGTTTGTGTTCTGAAAACACAGACCGAACTTGGGCTGTCCTCTGAAAGTGACAATGACGGAGGCCAAAGCTAGGCATTTCTGAGGCATGAACCGCACAAAACAGACCCAAGAGGAGAGCAGCCATCCCAGGAAAATCTTTACAGTATGTCCCAACACACAGTCCATATCAGAAACCAAGGCATTCACACAAAACCTGTAAGAATAATACTGCAATAAATACATGCATACAAATCTTTGTGTGGACTTATGTTTTCACTTCTCTTGGGCAGAGATGTAGAAATGGAATTACTCTGCCTTTCACCTTTTGAGAAACTGCCAGACTGTCTTCCAGAGGCTGCACTATTTTACTTTCCCCACCCGCAGTGTATGCGGGTTCCAGCTGTCCCATGTCCTCTCCAGCACTTACTAGTGTTTGCCTTTCTGACCACAGTCCTCCTAGAGCAGATATGAAGTGCTATCTCATTGTGGTTTTAATTTGCATTCTCCTAGTGGCTAGTGATGTTGAGCATCTATTCATGTGCTTTCTGGCCATTTATACACTTTCTCTGAAGACATGTCCATTAAGATCCACTGTCAAAATCAGTTAAGTTTGAACTAGTTAGTGAAGATGTACAAATGGGCTTCTTTTGAATCCTGAGTGTCTGAGATGTTTTGATACTGGGGACATGAAAGGAGCAGAACCTAAGGGAAAACGAGAGTGTCCTCACCTCATTCCCCTTTTGCCACAGCTGAATCGAATTACACGAACAGTCTCTCCTCCCCAGCACAACTCAGGGATGTGGGCAATGTCATCTTCATTTTACAAATGAAGCTATTGTTTCATGAGCACTTACTGTGTCCAAGGGACATGGAGATAAAGACAACAGGCTAATAGCCCCCCGCCCCCCAATTCACTGCCCATTAATAGAGGAAACAAATCCCAAGAGGTAAGCTGACTTGCCCGCCCTCCCTCAACCTGGGTGGCAGAGTCCACATCTTAATGTCTGAGCCCTGGTGTCACAGTCCCCACAGGCCGGGAGCACGAAACCCCGGGTTCTTGCCCTGCTTTGAAAAAGGTCCACTGACGAGGAGGAGGTCCTGGAGGGGCAGCAGGGCCCCTCTCTGGGTGCAGGCTCAGCAGGTGCCTCTGTAGGGGTGGGGGCTAACGCAGGGGGCCGTGGGGCTGGCCTTCCCCACACCCAGTCGCCGGACAGATCCCCTGCGGCGGTAATTAGCTGAAACCTGTAGCACGCGCACACACATACACCGCCCCCACTTAAGACTGGAAGCGGTCACCAGCAAGGATGGGTTTAAATAGCAGAGCAAGAGCTTCAACAGCCCTGGCCTGACAGAGGCTGCAAAGCAGCTGGAGGCCACAGCCCCCCACAGGGGTGGCATCTGCTTCCGAGAGCCTGCGGGGTGGGGGTAGGTCTGTGCACCAGCTGAGACCCAGGAGGGTCCGACTAGGGCGATGCCTGCGTCGGCCCAGCTGAGCCCGCTGCACATCCCAACCTGGCTCGGGCCTCCCGATGCCATGTGCCGCTCTCACCACACACCCACGCTGCAGAAGAGCTGCCCAGGGGACTCTCCGCCCGCATCTGTCGGAGCTAATTATCAACCTGGCTGCACAGCCATCTGGAGGGCGATGTCAAGTGTGATGGCACATTCAGCAGGATTCTGAGTTCCCACCTCCCACCTACTGTGAGCCAAACCCCCCTGTCTGCTCCCCCACCTCTCAAGGCATTCAAACGATGCTACCTGCACACCCAAAACTTGAACTTGGGTGGCCTCGGAAATCATGAAATAACGTAAGTTGTAGAGTCTCCGTCAGCAATGCCAGTAAGAATGATACGGGCCATCACTCCCCGAGAGCTCACTATGCGCCGGTGCTGGCCAAGCACCCGACACGAGTCGCACACTTAACAGGCAAAACCACTCCATGAGGCTGGTTTCAAGACTCCCATTCTACAGACAGAAAACTAAAGCTTAGAGAAGGCCAAGTCCTATAGCTGGAAATGCTAATGCTAGATCTTTCTAATCCTAAAGTGAATGCGCTTCTAGGCTGTAATCCAAACTGGCGTGGCAAAAATCTCAATTTATCATGGTTGGGACTCAACTACGTTAAAGTGGTTTACAATGGATTTTAGTCCCTGCTTAAGGACGTAGCTAAACTCGCTCAAACAGGCTTGGTCTAAAATGCCTTTTTTTTTTTTTAATGTTTATTTATTTTGGACAGAGAGAGAGACAGAGTATGGGTGCCCCATAAAAGGCCTTCTTTTTAAATGCACAATTTACATACCTGTGTTTTACTGCTCATTGAATTTTATCTGATGCTTTTTACAGTGGTCAGCCCTGAGATTCTGTTTTCTTAGTACCCATCTCATGACCTGGCACGGGACAGCCCCTCAAAAAAGCCTGCTTAGTTCTTACTTTAAATATTGGCTTGAGGGGCACCTGGGTGGCTCAGTCAAACGTCTGACTCTTGGTTTCAGCTCAGGTTACGATCTCACAGTTTGTGAGTTCGAGCCCCACATCGAGCTCTGTGCTCACAGCACAGAGCCTGCTTGGGATTCTCTGCCTCCCTCCCTTTCTGCTCCTTCCCCGTACATGCGTGCTCTCTCTCAGTCTCTCTAAAAATAAATAAACAAACATTTAAAACAAAGAATGTATGTATAAATATTGATTTGGTCTTGATGTTTTCTTCACAACTCTGGTAAAAGAATCCATTTTCACATTTGAACTGTCTGTCTACACTACACATTTTGTAATGTTTATTTATTCATTTTGAAAGAGAGAGAGAGAGAGTGCATGTGAGCTGGAGAGAAGCAGAGACAGAGAGGGAGAGAGAGAATCCCAAGCAGGCTCCGCACTGTCAGCTCTAGCCCACGAACCATGAGATCACAACCTGAGCTGAAATCAAGAGTCTGACACTTAACTGACTGAGCCACCCAGGCGCCTCTGCATTACCTTTTTTAAAGTGCTTCCTTGGGGCGCCTGGGTGGCGCAGTCGGTTAAGCGTCCGACTTCAGCCAGGTCACGATCTCGTGGTCCGTGAGTTCGAGCCCCGGGTCGGGCTCTGGGCTGATGGCTCAGAGCCTGGAGCCTGTTTCCGATTCTGTGTCTCCCTCTCTCTCTGCCCCTCCCCTGTTCATGCTCTGTCTCTCTCTGTCCCAAAAATAAATAAACGTTGAAAAAAAAAAAATTAAAAAAAATAAATAAATAATAAAGTGCTTCCTTTTTGCATCTTCTCAAATAAACCTTATGGATATATGTAAAAATTTAAATATTTATTAATAATATTACTCAGCAAAGTTAATTTACTCAGCAAAGTTAATTTACCAGTATGGTCTTCTGTAAGTCAACAGGCTTGTTAAAGATACTTAGAAAATACTTGCTACTCCTTTTAGAATTATAATTCTCATCCCCCAAATTGGCTAACATTTAAAATGATCCCATTTACTTAAAAGTCTAGGTTTTACAGCCTCAGTATTTTTTTCCAAAGAACATAAATATTTTATAAAAATAAATTGCTGGGGCACCTGGGTGTCTCTGTTGATTCAGCGTCTGACTCTTGATTTTGGGCTCAGATCATGATCGCAGGGTTTGTGAGTTCGAGCCCTGAGTTGGGCTCCGTGCTGACAGCGCAGAGGCTGATAGGAATTCTCTCTCCCCGTCTCAATGTCCCTCTCAAGGCCCCTCCCCACCCCTCCCACACCACCCCCGGGTGCCCATGCGCTCTCTCTCAAAATAAATAAATACATTTGAAAATAAATAAATTAATAAATTAATAAATAAATTAATTAATTGTATATATGCCTTAGTGTCAAGGTCAATGTGAAGTCTGTTGGCTTTTTTTCCTCCATTTTTAAATCAGACTTCAGCCCAGTAAAGTGTAAGAAAGCTGCATACTATGATCAGCTCACTCTTCCCTTTCCTTTTCAGAGACTGGAAACAAAAGACATGCTTTCAAGCTCTTCGAGACCTCAAAAAAATTTCAATTTATTTAGTCCAAAGAAAAATGACTTCCTTCAACACCAACAAAAACTCATGTATTTTGGAATTGTATTTTATCTGGAACTTCAGATGTGTAAGCACTGTCCAGCAAGTCATTCCTCTAAAGCTTAATAAGAAACATTTGGAACTGTCCCTCGAACCAGGTATTATCACACAGGGGTTGAAAACACGTAGAGATAATCACAACACTTCCCTCCCCTTGTTTAGGAGGAATGCGTCATTCAAATGGAGAAGACAGAAAGGAGAGAAAAAGGCAAAGATCCTATAAAGTGTTGCTGAGTCCTGGTAGCAACGACTTTTTATTCTAAATGACATGCACGCCTCAAGTCCCACAGCCCACCTCTGCAGGCGAGGTGACAGAACGGGACCCCAGGCCAGCTTTTGGTGTGATCTCCACCAACTGCCAGGGACTCTCCTAAAACCCCATCAGATCAGGGGCACCTGGGTGGCTCAGCAGGGTTAAGGGTCCAACGCTTGATTACGGCTCTGGTCATGACTGCACGGTTTATGGGATGGAGCTCTGTGTCGGGCTCCATGCTGAGCATGGAACCTGCTTAAGATTCTCTCTCTCTCTCTCTCTCTCTCTCTCTCTCTCTCTCTCTCTCTCTTTCTCATCCCCTCTGCCCCTCCCCTGCCCTTGCACATGCACATGCACACATTCTTTCTCAAAACCAAAAATAAAATAAAACCTCATCAGCTCAGTATAACACTGTATGTTAACCATACTGTAATTTAAAACAACGGAACAGGGGCGCCTGGGTGGCTCAGTCGGTTAAGCAACCGACCATGACTCAGGTCATGATCTCACAGTGTGTGGGTTCAAGCCCCGCATCAGGCTCTGTGCTGACAGCTCAGAACCTGGAGCCTGCTTCGGATTCTGTGTCTCCCTCTCTCTCTGCCCCTCTCCAACTTGTGCTCTGTCTGTCTCTCTCTCTCTCTCTCGCTCTCCCTCAAAAATAAATAAACATTAAAAAAGAAAGAAAGAAAACAGAACAAAATCCTTATCAGATCACATCCCCACCCTGCTCAATACCCTCTCCAAAGGCCTCCCGGGTCCTTACAGAGGCCCCTCCACAAGCTCTACTCCCAGACCTCACTGGCTCCGCTTCCACACTCTCCCTCCTCGCTGACCTGGCTCCAGCCACACTGGTCCTCACGGCTCCTCAAACGCACCGGGCACACCAGGGCTTGACGTGTGCATCGCCCGAGGCCTGGGATGCTCTTCCCCTAAAATGTCTGCTTGGCCTATCCCCTCAAACCCTTACCCTTACCCAGGTGTGAATCCTCTCCCCACGCCCCCTCCCATCCTCCCTTCTCACCTTATTTTCCACTTTCCCACTGTCACCATCCGACATCCTTATGTCTCTTCCTTATCGTCTACTGCCCGCAATAGACGAAAGCCCCAGGAGGTCAGGAACTCCTGTTGTCTCTCGCTCACTGAAAACCCCCAGTGCCTACAACAGCATCTGACATGTCAGTTGGGACTCAATAAATACCTGTTGAGTGAAGGCAGCACTGTGAATGATTACACCACGTTCCAGAAGCAAGCAAAATCTGGCCAGATACTACTAACTGAGACTGTCATGTATAAAATACAATTATGGCATGGGATATACCTATACAAGAAAAATTAGGCTTGGAGCGCCTGGGTGGCTCAGTTGGTTGAGCGTGCAACTTCGGCTCAGGTCATGATCTCACGGTTCAAGAGTTTGAGCCCCGCATCAGGCTCTGCTGTCCGTGCAGATGCTGTCCCTCCCTCTCTGCCCCTCGCCTACCCGTGCTCTCTCCCTCTCTCTAAGATAAATAAATAAACTTAAAAAAAGAAAAATTAGTCTTTACCTGCAATTCGAATTTAACAGAGTGCTCTGTATTTTTATTTGCCAAATCTGGCAACCCTACTCCTCACTCCAAAATGGTCAAATCCAGGCCATCCAGGTCACCTGGGCAAGGCAGATGTTCAAGGACACAGTCAGAAGACCAAACGAGAAGCCCTCTCCTGTCCTCGGACCTTCTTCGCTCAGGCCCCATGGAGATCTGGGTTCTGCCAGCTTTGCGTAGAAATGCGGGCCCATGCAGGCTGAGGAGTCCCTCGGACAGAGCTCTCATCACCTCCTCGACTCTCAAAAAAGAACACCTTCTCTTCCTAAACCCCTATTTGGCCTCGTCTCAGAGAGGCCCAGATGCTCACGTCCCTCCCACCCTCCTCTGTAACATACTTGCAGGAAACACACTTCCAGGTTTCCCTTGTGCTGGGCCTTCCAACGTGGGAGATCCCTGAGGCTTCTGTTATGCAGACCAAATCTCAAAGGATGGAGATCTGTAAGTCCCTGGCACCCAAATCACATGGGTCATGGGGTGTAGGGGAGGTGGGACCACTTCGGGGGGTACATTAAGAACTGAGCCCAAAGTGAAAGCACAGAGAAGAAGATCACATATCCCGGTTTGCCTGAGAGGTCTCAGTTTATTTCTGTTTCCCTGGTGTTATTCTTAATACTGCCCCATTTTATTCTCTCAAGTGTTTTAGTTCGGACATTCAAATACATGGCACCTTAGGCAACTGGGAATGACCTCTGCACCCTGGAACCCGGGATCAGGGGGACGGGAGGGAACAGCCATGTAGGAGCAGCTGCGACCACGCCTGGCCAGCTGGCCCCCAGAATGGGAACTGGGGAAAGGGCATCTCTGGGCCAGCTTCAAGTATGAAAACCAAGGACACCAGACCCCCTCCAGTTCAGGGTTCTAGAAGAGCAGGCAGAAGAGGCCCTTGCCTTCCCCTCAGCTCCCCTCCCACCCCGGCCAGCACAGAGCACATTCAGGCCCACACGTCCCCCGCGGCGCCCAGGCTCAGGCTACCAGGAGCCCAGTCCTGGTTCAGAGAGAGGACAGGCCCTGCTTCTGACAGGTCACACTTACTGTCCCTGGGCTCTCCGGGCCAGCCCCAAGAGAGCAAGCTGAAACAGACTCTGAAAGGAGGCACTTCTACCCCACAGGAGCCACAGTTAAGGGTGGGGGTGGGGGGGCTGATTCCTTGCAACGCAAAGGACCGCAAGGGTCCCAGCAATGCTCCCTGGGAGCCTGGGAGGAAGGAAATCACACATCAGATCCAGACCAGATCTGGTTTAGGTTAAAGAAAGGAGCTGAACAAGGATCAGGGTCTAACCCATTAACTCACCCTAGGGAGCCACAGAGTAGAACGTGTCTACAGACTCAGCACCCCATGAACCTACAGGAAAAGTACCCATGCTCCCATCAACACGCCGAGAAGAGACAAACTTCAAGACTTCAACATACTTAGTACAATAAACACGCAGGCATTCGGGCTCCCTGGCTCCAGCACTTGTAAGGTTTCACGTGGCAAGCAGGATGCTCAGTAAGAAGACTGAGCTGGGGCCTGACTCTTAAGGCTGCAATGGTTCTCACCGAGACCTTCCTTTCTTTAGTCCTTTCTCCTGTCTCCTGCACAAGCTCATTCACTTCTAAGGCTTTAACTCCAAACCTTGAGATGCCGTCCCTCCAAACTGTTCTCAACCCAGGACGCTGAACTTCCATGTGCCTGCTGGTCCCCTCCCCCCGGAGAACCCCAAAGCCCTGCCAGCTCCATACAGCTCAGACGCATGACTCCAATTCTGCCCCACAGAATCTGCTTTTCCATGTGTCTGTAAATGCGCTGCTGTCCACACAGATGAAACACCTCCATCCTCCATCTCTTCTCTTGCCACCAAGCCCTAGAGAGCCTTCTGATCCCTCCTATACTCCATCTGGATGCCTGATCGCTATTATCCTGACCTAACCCACCCTGGCCTCTCGCTGTCACTGCCACAGCCCCTGACATAGGTGAAGCCATCCTCCTTTCCTACAGGAGTGCTGCAGTGACCTCCACCTCCTTGTGGGTCACTCCTCAGGCTTCCAGAATAATTCTTCTTCAGCACTAGCTGAGTATCCAAAAAAGTGATGGCTCCTGTCCCTCTTCCAGAAATGTGCTACTCACACAGACAAGCTGATCTTCAGGGTTCAAATGCAATCACCTGCCATGTTACTCAAACTCATCCTCCTTTTCCCAGTTCATTAGCCATTCCGTCCGTTCTTGTCGGCACCCAGCCCTACCAGACTCCTCACTGTTCCTGAAAACACTTGTCTTCACACCTCTCCCTCCCTCAACTGCGTCCATTCCCGAGAGGCAGTTCAGCCTAGTGGTTAAGACTAAGAGCAAACTGTCTTAGCAGCCAGGTGGCCATGGGGGGCATTCTGAGTCTTGGCTCTGCCACTCCGTACCGCGTGACCCTGAGTGCCAGCGTGTGGCTAAACATCTGAAAAGCAGCTCACTTGGTTTTCCCCCAACACTGAAATAGGAACTTCCCTCCATAGGTAAATCCTTGGGGGAAAAAATTCCATGAGACATGTCGGGAAATAAACGCATCTTAGCGGAGAACCTTCCCGCCCAGTTGGCACATGTTTTCCAAGTTCTAAAGGAGGAACCACTGGTAACTAACATGGCGATCTACGATACTGTCGAGCTTCTGCAGGGACTGACTTCCGGAGTATGAGGACTGGGCTCTGCCCTTCTCCTCTCGAGGGGTTCCGACACTCAGGCCCAAAGGCAGCCTGCCAGGAGCAAAGCTGTTCTCCAGGGACTGACCGGGAAACTGAGGTTCCCCAGACACCGCCTAGAAAAATATACAGGCCCAGAACTAAAACCCTGGTCTTTGCCATGCTTACTGCGATTTAAAAAGAAAACACGCACATCTGGCTTAGTAACTCCTGGACACAAAAACCCTGGCCTTTAACACACAAGTGGTGATTATTCTTTTGGGAGGAACATCTGGTTTAGTTCGACCAGATTTGAGCCCTAAGTTCGACCACCATTTTAAGGGTAACTAAATTCAGATCTACCTAAGAGTTTGGGAGGGCCGATTCTATGCCAGGCAGTTGCACCATGTAACTTCACTCGACCTCTCCATTAGCTCTCCTAAATCAGCATTTAGCTCCCAGCCTAGAGCCCTACAGATTCTTCTACCCGCTCCATCACCCAGGATCAGAATTAATTGCTAGATTCACCTGCTTTCTCGGCATTGTCCTCTCAATTCCATCTTTGCTACTGTACAAGTAGCAAGAAAAGTAGGAAGGAAATTATCACAATGGTAGCTAACATTTATTGACCATTTTCAATGGGCCACGTAGGATGCTAAGTATATACATTTACCAACCAGCTTTATTGAGATATAATGTATATATCATATAACTCACTGATTTAAAGTGTACAACTCAATGATTTTTAGTATATTCAGAGTATGTATGTATGTAGACTATCTGTGTGTGTATATATGTATGCGTATATATACACATGCACATGCATATATAACATATATTAATATATGTAATATATAATACATATTAATCATCCCAGAAAGAAACCCCATATTCATTAACAGTAATTGCCCAATTTCTTTCAAATCCTCCAGGCCTAAGTAACCACTAATCTATTTCCTATCTTTAAAGACTGGCCTATTCTGAGTTTTACACACAACTGGAATCATACAATATATAGTCTTGTAACTGCATTCTGTCACTCAGCATAATGTTTTCAAGAGTTGTTCATGTTGTAGTATGTACTGGCAATTCATGCCTTCTTATCAGCAAATTATAATCCATTGATTGGATATATCACATTTTATTCATGCCCATATTTATTTATGTCCATCCATTGATGGACATTTGGGGTCCTTCCACTGTTGAGACTATTATGAATAATGCTGCTATAAATATTCATTTACAAGTTTTTATAGGGATATCTGCTTTCATTTCTCTTAGTTTTATACCTATGTGTAAAATTGCTGGGTCTTCTGATAATGCTATGTCGAACCTTTTGAGTATCTATTAGACTGTTCCCCAAAGTGGCTGTGCCATTTTATATTCCCACTAATAATACATAAGGCTTCCCACTTCTCCACATCCATGGCAATACTTGTTGTCAGTTTTTTTGACCATAACCATCCTAGTGAATATGAAGTGGTATCTCACCATGGTTTTAATTTGCATTTCCAAGATGCCAAATGATGCTGAGCATCTTTACAATGTGCTATCGGCGACCTATATATTTTCTCAAAAGAAATGTTTATTCAGGTTCTTTGTCTACATTTTAATTGGATTACTTACCTTCTTTATCAGAGTTGCAGGAGTTCTTTCTATATTCTACATACAAGTCCCACATTAGATTTATGGCTTAAAAATATTTTTCTCCTATTCTCCAGGTTGTTATTTTATTTTCCTGATGGTATCCTTTGAAGCACAAAAGTTTGTAATTTTGATGAAGTATCAATTTATTTTTACTTTTATTACTCATGCTTTCGGTGTCATATTCAAGAAGGCTTTACCTAACCCCAGATCTTAGAAAGACTTACTCCTGTATTTTCTTCTAGGGTCTTGTAGTTTTAGCTTTTAAATTTATGTCTAGTATCTATTTTTAGTTAGTTATGGTGTAGGCTGTGGAGAAAGGGTTCAAATTCATTCCTGACATGTGGATACCCAATAGTCCCAGCACCATTTATCGAAAAACCTATTGCTCCCCTCTTTGAATTAGCTTGGCACATTTGTTGACAATCAATTGACCATAAATATGCAGGATTTTGTTTCTGGACTCTTGTTTCTATTCCCAAGATACATGTCTAACTTCATACAAGTACCACACCATCTTGATTCAGACTGTATCTTTGTAGTAAGTTGTGAAATCAGGAAGCATGAGTCCTCCAACTCTGTTCTTCTTCTCCAAATTATGTCCTGGCTATTCTGAATCCCCTTAATCTCCATATGACTTTTAGGATCAGCTTGTCAATTTCTACTAAGAAGTCCGCTGGAGTTTTAATAGGGATTACATTGAATCTGTAGATCAATTTGGGGATGATGGCTGTAACACTACTAACTCTTCTGATCTGTGAATACAGAATGTCTTTTGATTTATTTCAGGTCTTTTACAATGTCTTTCAACAACGTTTTGTGGTTTGGGGAGTAAAAGTGGCACACGTGTCTATTTTCATTTATTCATGAGTTATGTTATCCTTTTTATAATGCTGTAAACAGAACTACTTTCTTAATTTCATTTTTAGACTGTTCATTACAAATGTACAGAAATACAATTAACTTGGTGTATTGATCTCATATCTTGCAACCTTACCAAATCCTTTATTAGCTTTAATAATTTTTTTATATAAAAGATCAGAAAGAGATAATCTTACTTCTTCCTTTTTTAATACAGATGTCTTTTGTTTCATTTTCTTGACTAATTGCCCTGGCTAGAACCTCTAACACAACGTTGAATAGAAGGAGTGAAAGCAAACATCCTTGTCTTATTCTTGATCTTAGGAGGAAAGCATTCAGTGTTTTACTATTAAGTAAACATCATATTACTATGATGCTGGCTGTAGATTTTTTACCAATGCCCCATATCAGGGAGGAAGTTCTCTTCTGAGGCTAGTATGGTAGGCACATAGGAGTTTGTTTCTATCAAGATGAGGTGTGGATTTTGTCAAATGCCTTTTCTCCATCTATTGAGATGATTCTTTATTCTATTGATAAAGTGTATTGCGTTAAATTCCGATTTTAAACCAACCTTGCATTCCTGGGGTAAATCCACTTAGTCATGGTGAGTAATTCTTTTTATACGTTGCAGGATTTAGTCTATGAGCATTTTGTTGAGAACTTTTATATCTGTATTCATAAGAGGTTTTGGTCGATAGTTTTCTTGTTATGTCTTTCCCTGATTTGGTGGTCAAGATAATACTTCTCTCTAAGAATGAGTTGGGCATGTGAAGCATTTTGCCACATTATCTCATTTATCTCATTATCTCATATCAACCTTGTAAGATAGGTGCTAATATTAGCCCCATTTATCAGATGAGGAAATGGAGGTTCAAGAATACTAACATACCCAAGGTTACACATCGGCAGAGCCAGGACTTAAGCCCAGAGAGCCCCCACTCCTGACTCCATGCCCTTAACAACCACGATGAACTTACTCCTATGGGCTGACAAACCCCCATATAAATCAGCCACTAACAAGATTAGTGGTAGGTTAAATCTACGCTAACCAGATTTTGTGACCTGGTCACAAAGGTCTGATAACCTGCCCTAACTTAAATTAACAACCTTCTAAACTCCACAGCAGTAGCTTGCTTAGTTCACTGTTTCACTCAAATGAATCTTTCAGGATCAACAATGTCATCTTAGGATAATCTGTGGAAGTCACATTCAGACAGGTTAAACCAAATCCACAGTCAACCTGAAAAGAGTAAGGCACACACATATGTATGCATAGACACCACTTAGGACATGTCAAATAAGCTTACAAACACACTGTAGTGGGTATATCCAAAGGGGAAAAATTGTCAAAGACTAGCTTTCTAGGAATATGTTTTACTATAGTTATAAAAATCAAATCAGGATGGGAGGAAGGTGGGTTCAGTCAGCACAATAGCCAAATCAGGCTCAGCCATCCTTTCTAGCCACTGAATATCCTATATGGGCAGAATCATGGTGATATGAGCACAAAATTGTAAACTAAGAAAAAGTATTCCCATTCTCATTGACCCAGGCACAGGGTCAATGTGGTCAGAACAGAAAAACACAGACATGGGGATGGGGTGCTATGGGTTCCACCATAAATTCTGCTTTACCAGGAGGTTACCTCAAAATAAGGTCTCCTAATGGAAAGCCCTCCGGGCTCTGTGCCCCAGTTTCTCATCCATGAAATTCTAACTGTTGCCTTCATTATTTCATTAGAATGTTGCACATGTGATAACAATGCAGGAAAAAAATGCCTGCTAGAGATGGAAAGGTGGAATTATTATTACCAACAATTTTCACCAATCCACACATTTTTTGAGGGCCTCGTGTGTGCCAGGCACTATGCTAAGTGCTAAAGATGCAGACGTGCTGATGACACTGCCCTGCCCCCCAAGGACACGGAGACACAAACACTGTAAAAAAAACTGCGCCTGAAAGGCTCTGACAGTTAAATAACTTAATTAAAAAAAAAAAAAAGTGTGCGCACGCACACATGCACAACATGCACACACACACACACACAAAGGAGCAACTATCTCTGCTTGTGGAGTTTAAGGAAGGGTACGGAGAAAAGAAGAGTATTTTGTACAGGGTCTTAAAGAACCTGTAGGAGTTTGCCAGCCAGATAATAGGATAAAGAGGATCCCAGACACCAGGAAAGCACATTCTCCCCTTTTCGTTGTTTACTTGGAACCAAAACTCTCTCCCAAACCAGGCAGGCAGCAGTTTAGGGACACGGAGTCCAGAGGACCTCAGGTTACAGTTCTGTCAAGCCTCAGAGGCAGCAGACAAGTGGCGGTTGAGACTCCGGTGCTGGCGTCAGACCGATAGGGGCTCATACCTCCGATCCAGGAGTTACGAGCTGCGTAACCTTTCCGGGCCTTCGTGTCCTCATCTGTGACACGGCAATGATAATAGTAGCTATTCATAAGAGCTGTCGTGAGGCTTAGGTGAGTTGATGTTAAGCGTCTAGAATAGTACCTGGCACACAGCAAGCCCTGGCTAGATGTTCATCATCGTTATTGTGAATCCCTGTTGCAATGCCTGCCCCGGTCAGCCCAGGCCTCACTCAGATCCGTCCATCTCAAAAGTGCCCTACCCCAGCGCACGTGGTCATCCCACCTGGCAAATCCCTTCACCTAACAACTGTTTGCGGTTGCTGTCTCAGGACACACAAGGCACTGAGAGAATGCTTCCTAATACACGTGGCTTACGATCCAAGTAACCCAAATAGCATCTTCCATAAGCAGGATCGTATCGCCACTGCATTCTGTGTGTTGCTGTGATACAGCAAATACAAAGGCACATCGAAGTACAGAGACTGCAGAAACAGTTGAATAAACATGCAATCCGATACCTCACATCTGGCCATGTCATCAGCCCCAATACCTTACTCACCATCAAATAGGGTTAAAGCTGTGGCTACTTTATAGGTACAAATGTCTTTATCGGGACATTAACGTGCGCCGAACCTCTCTCAATAAAAGCAGCCATAAACAACAATCTCTTCTAAGCTGTCACGGAAGCTACTGTGTTTGTAATAGAACCATTCATCTGAGAGACAGTTGCCAAAGCCTGTCTCAACACAATGGCAAGCTAGTCACAGAGCCAAGACAGATCCAGGGAAGAGGGCAGACACGGAGTAATTGGGACCTTTTCTAAATGGCTGGGGGGGAGAAAAAAAAAACCCTCAGCTTATTAACATATGTTAAATATTACCCCAGATGCTGCAAAGCATTTCCTCCATAGCATTCTCTTATAAGGTAGCCTAAAAGTTCCTCTGGCCTTTGCAAAAGGAACAATGTCTATGGAAATTTTCAGCTAATGACCAATTTCATTGCCTGTGATGAAAAGGCTGTAATGCTATTAAAAAAAAATGTTTTTTTAAATAAATTGAATGTCGTGGGCAGCACGTTTCAACGTCACACCTTTCAGACTGTGCTCTGAAAAGCTAAGAAAGAGGGGACTACAATGATACAGAAAGAGGCTTGAAAGAAATAATATCCTTACAGGCTTTGAAGAGTGAATTTGATTTTATTATTTACCTGGATTTGAAGCATTCGAGAGAAGGGAAGGTGGGCAGACAGAATAATCTGCAGGTTATGCACAAAAGGTAAATATCAAGCAAATGAAACCTACCTGTTATTAATTCAAATGATTATATCAAATGAGAATGTATACTACACCATAGTCTCCAGAGCATTTTCATACTCTAAAAGTCACCTAGCTCTGCCGAAAGGCAGTGCAAACACAAGACTATTTGCTAAGAATCTGTTACAAAAAATAACACGATCATCAAAAAAAAAAAAACATTAAAAAAAATTTTTTAGCAGTTTTATTTACTTTTTGAGAGAGAGAGAGAGAGAGAGAGAACAGGAACAGGTGAGGGGCAGACAGAGAGGGAAAGAGAGAATTAAGCAGGCTCCGCGGTGTCAGTGCAGAGCCCGATGTGGGGCTTGATCTCACAAACTGTGAAATCATGACCTGAGCCAAAATCAAGAGTCAGACGCTTAACCGAACGAGCCACCCAGGCACCCATTAAAAAAAAAAAAAAAAAAAAAAAAACTTTTTTAAAGAGAGGCCCCCTCCCAGCCCTCCAAAATAAAACGTGTCCACTACTCCTGTCAAGTTTGAGTTAAATGATAAGCACTGGTTCGGCAGGGGATATGGTGTGTTAACTCCCATTAATATTGTTGTGTCCCTTTGCTGTGAGCGTGCAGACATTAGAAGAATGGATTTGAACGCTTTTCTCTACCTCTCCCATAGCCATTTTACCATAATAGACGAATGTCAGAATAATTCCACTGTTGGTCTGGACAGCTGACTGACAGATCCAACTGGCCAGGGCACCTGTTGAACTCCCGGACCGACGTCCTGAAGTCTATAATAAGAACACTCTGTCCTGCTTCCTGCCCCAGCACCACCACTCTCTGACCACCTGTCCCTCAAGACTGTTGCCCTGAAGAGTTCAGGGGCACCAGCTTCCCTTCCACTCACCAAGACCCTGCAAAGCCCACCCCACCCCCAAACCTCCAACAGAATCCGTAGTGAACGTCACACCAAAGTGGACCTAGGCAATATGGTTTGCTTCTAATTCTTGGTACTTTCCACATTTTCCTTTAATGAGTATTCCTTACTCAGAACCAGAGGGACAAAATAAACTTGATATAATTATTTTTTCCTCCAATTCCAAAAGCAACATATGTTCGCTATTAAAGAAACTCCATTAATACTGCAATATATAGGAGAAAAGGAGTAAGTCTCCTATAATCCAACCCCTGTGGCAACCACTATTCCTATGTTGTAAATTCCTGCAGATTATTTCTATGATCCTGACCACGTGATACATTTATGTATTTAAATTTACAGAGTTGAACATTCTCTAAGACGGCACCTTTACTAAAGAGATCAGCAGAACACAACCACAATAATAATTATTGAAATGACCACTGTACGTCCCATCAGTGGAGAGGGATACAAATAAGTAATGATAGTAAGAACTTAGAGACAAGCTCCCAAGTGACAGGCAAGGCCACAGCCACGGGAGCATGGAGCTAAAGCTCTAGAAGTCAGTGGGGGAAGAACAAAAAGACTTGTAATCCACGGTGGTGCCTACAACACCCAAGTGCGTCCAAGCCCCCTCCCCCTGGAGGCTGTACAGGGCCACTTGTCTGGGGCTGCCCAGCCTCTGCGGTGCAACAGGCTCCCAGTGGTCCCCCGCACTGTATGTGACTCTGACCTGGACAAGTTTGCCCCAATCTCCCCTCTCCGACCCCTTCT
The DNA here is from genome assembly GCF_018350155.1 of Leopardus geoffroyi. Taxonomy (NCBI): domain Eukaryota; kingdom Metazoa; phylum Chordata; class Mammalia; order Carnivora; family Felidae; genus Leopardus; species Leopardus geoffroyi. The sequence continues at coordinate 69,360,730 of NC_059329.1, read as the reverse complement.
TTGGCAGAAACCCTGAAGGGGGAGGGGGGAGTTTAACCCTCCCTTAACGAAACACCCCTCTACCTAGGACAGGGAAGCTTAATCCTGTGTGACAACTCCAAAACATTCCTACCTACCTTTCCAACAGGCCCTAAGGGGGCTTAACCTCACAAAAGTACTCTTTTTAGGATTCAGTTCAAAGCACTTTCTCATCTGCAATTGGATTTCTCTCAGCATTGTTGAGAGGCAGGGAGAGATATGTGGATTTCCTCATCCCATTCTACAGATGGTAGTGACCAAGTACAGAAAGCTAATACAGCTGTGCAAAGACACATCACAAATAGGAATAGTATGGGAACGGCAAGAGAAGTTGGGAGGAAGGAGATAGGAACTGTTAGCACCTTCTTGTGACCCTAAATGTTCCTTCTACCCCACCACTCTGCCACCTGCTTTTTACTATGTCCATACCACGTATTCACTTATACCTAACTCATTCCATTCACATCCATGGGGTCATGTCCTCAAAGAATTTCTCCCAATATCTGGTTACTCTGGCACATTTATTTACAAATTCACACTTCACTACTATGCACTTCAACATTCAAGTGATTAATGAACCCAGTGCTGATGAGGTTCCCCATGTTTTACTTCCTCTTCACCAATGGTCATCACCCACGCTTGTATCAGTTGACCACATTCATGGCCACACCTCGAAACTCATCGCTCGAAATCTCTCCACCTCTAATCTCAGATGCTGCCTCTCCCATGCGTGACCACAGCCTCCTACCCTGCCTCTTCTAACTAGCAGAGGCTCTGGGCAGTACATGCCATGACGTAGCCCCTCCAGCTTCCCCTTGTCCCTTTCCCAACCTAGGCTGGTAAAACCATGTGATCACCAGCACCTTGGTGTCTCAGGTCCCAACTTTGACAACTGTCAAAATATGGATGAGCCAATAATCCTCTGGTGAAAAAAAAATACATGTATCACAAAATCACGCCAATGGGCTTCCCAAAAAGTACTGCTCTCTACCTATACATGAATTAACTCAAAATTGATTATAAGCTTAAATATAAAATATAAAACTATACACCTTTTTGAACAAAACATCAGAGAAAATCTTCAGAATCTAGGGCTAGGCAATGAGTCCTCAGACTGGCCATCAGAAGTATAATCCACAAAAGGGAAAATTAATAAATTGGATCTCATCAAAATTAAAAACTTTTAACGTGGGATCCCATGTGAAGAAAATGAAAAGAAAAGCGACAGACAAGGAGCCAATATTTGTAAACCACATATGCAACAAAGGAGTCGTATTCAGAATAAACTCCCTAAACTCAACAGTAAAAATATAAAGAATCCAATTAGAAAATGGACAAAGGACATGAGCAGACATTTCACTGAAGAGAATATACAGATGGCTAATAAGCACATGAAAAGATGCTCCACATCATTAGTCACTAGGGAAACGCAAATTACAACCCACATGAGATACGACCACACACCTCTCAGAATGGCTAAAATAAACAAGGGACAACATCAAATGCTGGTGAGGATGCAGACAACCTAGATCGCAGGGGAAAATGTGAAGCTGCTCTGGAAAACAGGGGACCGGTTAAAAACAACAACAACAAAAAACAAAACAAAACAAAAAAACCCCAGAAAGTCCCAACTACCACTGCTGGCCATTTTATCCCGCAGAAATGAAAACTCACGTTCACACAAAAACCTGTGTATATCAACGGCCATAGGAGCTTTATCTGTAATAACCAGAAACTAGAATCAGTCCAGATGCCCTTAAACAGACATCCCACGGAAAACACTCAACAATAAGAAGGAACAAGCCATTGACAACACACCAACAACGGGGATGAATCTCCAGGGAATGATGCGGAATGGAAAAAACGAACGCAAAAGGTTCCATACAGTATGATCCCATTATATAACAGGTTTGAAATGGCAACATTTTAGAAACAGATCGATTAAAGGTTGTCAGGAGTTAAAGCCGGGGGAGGCGGGACAGAGCTGGGTGTGGTCATAAAAGGGCAAGTCCAGGGATCCTAGCGGCACTGGGACTGTTCTGCACCCTCACTATGGTGGTGGATACACCAATCGACACTGGTGATAACACTGTACAGAACTTCATGTGCACGCACACACACACACACACACACACACACACACACAAGTACAAGCAAGAATGGGGAAATCTGAGTAAGATCACTGGTGGGTTATCTATCAACATGAATATTCTGGTTGGGACAGGATGTAACAGTTTTTGCTAAATGTAACCATTGGGGGGAAACGGACAACACGTACAGGGGATCACTGTGTATTTCCTACAATGGCACGTGAATCTACTTATCTCAATACAGATTTCAATTAAAAAAAGGAAATAAACAGGATGCCTGGGTGGCTCAGCTGGTTAAGCATCCGACTTCGGCTAAGGTCATGATCTCACGGTTTGTGGATTTGAGCCCCGTGTCAGTACAGAGCCTGCTTGGGTTGCTCTCTCCCTCTCTCTCTGCTCCTCCCTGACTTGTGCTTTCTCTCTCTTTCTCTCTCTCTCTCAAAATAAATATATGAACTTTAAAAAGAAAAAGAAGGCTCTCCAGGTTCTCTCAGGGCCTCCTGCCAGTGCTGGGCAATACCTTCGCTCACCCCAGCTCCCCCACAGCATCTCTACTAAGCCTGATCTACTTTTCCAAAGCCTGCAACCCGCCTCGGCCCACATGGCCTTACTCCCCTCATCGGCAGACCCGATCATTAGGCCCTCCCCAGACCCTCCGCCCATCTGGTCCTGGCATTGTGCCTCAGAGTAAAAGAAGCCCTACCCCCTCTTAAAGTCACTTCTGGGTTCTGTGTCACCAAATATATTCTCACCTCATCAATTTCTGTCACCTGCTAACCACTCTTCCCTGTCCTAAGGGAAGTCTTCCATTAACTACTCACGTCCTTCAAGATACCATCTCATGGCTGCTCCTGTGTGTGGCCAGATCTCTCCAAAGACTAGGCCATGGTCATGTTCTGTCTCGGTACAGAGGAAACATAATCTGACTAACGTAGTTTACTTCCTGTACCCAAACCTTGTAAGGACTGTTTCAAATGTCAGTCTCATTCTCTGCTCATTTCTCCCCCCCCCACCCCCACTCTAAAAAATGTGCTCCTGTCCTCCTGGACCCAGGCTGTAGCCTCCTAGCCCTATGGCTCTCAACCTGGCTGATCACCCAAATTTCCCAGGGAGCTTTAAAAAATATAGATTCCCAGACCATTTTCCTAGAGGTTCTCATTTGATTGGTTTGAGTTAGTTTTTGTTCCTTTTCTCTTTCTTAAAGGCTTAAAAAGCTTCTCAAGTGCTTCTGCTGATGACGGTCAGGCTGGGGAACTACCGATGTGTCTCTCTTTTTCTCAAAGACACTTCTCTTTATTGTCCCACTGCAACAGGTACCTCATTTAAAAATTGTGCCAGCTTCACTGTGACCCACTGGGAGTGCCTAAGGGACCACTTCTCTGATGGCGAGTCCCCAGCCAGCCTTGGTGGCTGCCCAGGGCCTCGAGCTCTTGACAGAACTCACCTCCTCCTTCCTCTCCTGTCTACAAACCTGCTTCTCCAGACTCCACTCCCCACTTCATCCTCCGGGCCCCCGGAAGCGGAACCCTGCCATCACTCAACCCCGCCTTCTCTTTCACAAATCCCACTGGGTTGGCCGGTCCTGTTGGTTCCACATCTGGAACTTCTCTGCCCACACGGCTGGTACCTGCTTCAGGCCTCTTCCTCTCCCACTGGGCTCCTGCGATAGTCATCTAGCTTGCCGACACACCTGCAGAGCCGGCTTCGTAAAACACCGGCTGAGTCACGTCATCTCTCCGGGAAAAATGTAATGGCTTCCCTTTGTCCTCAGAATGACCACCAGACACCACGCTGTGGCCTTCACGGTCCTCCATGATGCAGAGGCAGCCCAGGCCCGCCTGCCACCACCCTCCCACATACACCCTCATTTCTAAGAGCACGACAGGGATGCCCTCGCAGGAGCCTGTGCCTTTCTCACCCGGTCTGCTTAGATCTGTTCGCCTTTCCCTTCTCCGTCTCTTGCCACAGCAGCAAGTCTGAGCCTAGGCGCGACATCACCTGAAGTTTTGTGCAGCGATCCTGTAACTTCACCCAACTATGCATCTCCCTGGGGAGAAGAACCACAACTTTCTATGGTTTTCAAAGGGGTCCAAAATCCAAAGTAAGCGAAAAACACACACTACGTGGCCTTCCCCCATTCAAAGTTAGCTCAGATAAGTCTGCCTCTCTGCCTCTGCCTCCTTCATTCTTCTGCATTTTCTAATAGAGGCATGTGCATTCCCCAGTCACAATCACTTCCCACTGCCCTACCACTAAGCTGTGTATATCTCTAGTAGGGCATACACTTCCCTCCAGATCAATATGTACAGCTGACCCTTGAACAACACAGGGGTTAGGGGCGCCGACCCCCTAAAGAGTCAAAAATCCTACAGAGTCAAAAGTTTAACTTTTGGCTCCCCGAAAACTTAACTATTAAAGAGCCTACTGTTGACCAGAAGCCTTGCCAATGATAGAAATGGTCGATGAACACATATTTCATATGTTGTGTGAAGCATAGTATATGCTGCAGTCTTGTAATAAAGTAATCTAGAGTATAGAAAATTATTTTGGGGGCACCTGGGTGGCTCAGTTGGTTAAGTGTCCAACTTTTGACATTGGCTCAGGTTATGATCTCATGGTAGTGGGATCGAGCCCCGTGTCAGACGCTACATCAAGTGTGGAGCCTGCTTGGGATTCTCTCTCTCTCTCACTCTGCCCCTCCCACCCTCTCAAAATAAGGAAATATTTTTTAGACACAAACTTATTTTTAAAATCATAAGGGAGAGAACATACGCTTACAATACTGCACCACGTTTATCTTAAAAAGCCTGTATAGAGTGGGTCTGCACAGTTCAAGCCCTTGTTGCTCAAGGATCAACTGTAGTTAATTGTATAAAGTGGCTTGCTTTCAGATGTCAGCTCCACCACTTATCTACTATGTGACCTTGAGCAATCGATTTGACCTTGGGCCTCAACTTCCTCAGCTGTCAAGTACCTGTATCGCCGGGTTGTCACGAGGAATAAACAAGACAACACATTCTCAAACAAAAAGAAAGCGTCTAGGGATGCCTGGGTGGCTCCATCAGTTAAATGTCTGACTTCAGCTCAGGTCATGATCTCAGGATTCGTGAACTCGAGCCTCGCATCGGGCTCTGTGCTGACAGCTCGGAGCCTGGAGCCTGCTTCAGATTCCGTGTCTCCCTCTCTCTTTGCCCCTCCCATGCTCATGCTGTGTGTCTCTCTCTCGATAATAAATAAGCGTTAAAAAAAATTTTTTTTTTTAAAAAACAAAAAAACTTCCCAGCCAAAACGCTGATGACGCTGGCTTTGCTTTTCTCACAGGAACCGAAGTCTTTCAAAATCCTCTACTACTCACGACTCACGTGTTCTGAGGAGTCCAGAATTAACCCTCATTCTACCACTGGGCCCACCTGGGCAGAAATCCTTCCTACCTCTTGCATTAGCATCCGCCAGCACCTAGCAAAAACCAGGATTTCTTCTTCCTCATCTAGGAAGACGGTTAAATATACAAACACCTTTCTCTCTCTTTTTCCACCCCCCCCCCCTCCCCGCTGCGTTCTCTTCTCCCTTTCTTTCTAGCCAGTGCCTCTACCAACAGAGGCCCTCTGGGCTCAGGATTACTCACCAACCTTTCTCTGTTTTCAATGATAATTCAGGTATGCATGTATTGGACAAACATCACTGATAGCTTCTGTGTCTGACAAGGCAGTCAGGGTGGGGTCCTTGCCTTACGGGGCTTCTAGTCTGTTCTCAGGGCACAGTTCTTTGTGCTTCCCATTTGTAGCCAACTCACTTGAAATAATACCCTGAATCACAGGTCAGACAGAAAGAGGAAATCAAAGATGCCACATGATGTCCAGGTGCAGAAAAACAAGTTCACCTCAGGCCCCGAGCGTCACTTTTCCAAGTGGCCTGGAGATCCCACAGGGCTTGGATTTTATAGCCATTTCCACATCAAGGCCTCTGGGGCCTACAGGCACAGGCCACTTTCCTGGTCTTGAAAGGGGATGTTCCTGCATTTTCCCAACCAGTTCTCGAAACCAGGAGGACCACAGATTTTAGTCTCTGCCTAACTGACTAATGCTCACCCATTCTGACATCCCCTGCTGTCACCTCACTACAAGTGCCCCCCTCCCTTTTCTGTCAGTGCCTTTGTGAAGTAGGCAGGGGCCCCTTCCATGTCCAGTGCTCCCCCAGCTGGCAGGGTGCAGCATGAACAACTGGAGAGGACTGGCCCACAGGGGTCTTCCTTCTCACCCCCTCAAACTTCTGTCGTCCTCACAGTTCTTCTCTCCAGGACTAACGAGTAGGTCTGGCATCCCAGCAAGAAAGGGGCCATCCATGGAGCTGTCCCTAGGTGAGGACCCCCAAGACATTTGCTCATAAAAGGAGAAAACCATTGCCTAGCAATTGCTCTGTCCAGGCCGCCTGTAGGATCCCAGGGCACCAGAATCTTCCAGACAGCTTCCTGGCCACCATCATGGCCAGCCTTGTGATCTAGGATCCTCTCTGCTGCGTTATTTGAGAAGCTTTCCTCCTGCCAGCATTGGGCCAGGTGCCCTGGACGTTGGTGGCCAAGAACAGGCTTCAAAAGGCTAAGTGGAAGGTGACTATCTTCAAAGGGTCCTCAGACTTCCCAGAAAGCTCCGGCACACAGCCCTGACCTCAGGTCAGTGTTTCCTGCACATGAACTTGTGACGGCTCCGTGAGGGCAGGGACCGTGTCTGTCTGGTTCACTGCTGTATCCCTGACAACCCCCGGCACCCGGCTGGAATACAGGCGGCGCTCAATACTGATCTGTTGAATTAACACATAATGACCTCCACCAAGCAAGGAATGAAAGCACGTGAAAAGAGCCCAGGTCTGGGGGTCAGACAGACCTGGATTTGAAACCTTCTGGCTATACCATTTACGCTAGTCATGTGCTTTCTCGTCGACACAGTGGGGATCAGAATATCCACCTCAAAATGTCATTGGGAGCAGTAGATGGAAAGCGAATGGAAAGCCTTTAGCCCACCCAGCTCATGGCAGACAGCACTTTTCGTTTTCTGTTCACAAACACTTCCATAGCTCTCACCGGATGCCGGACATCGTCCAAACGTGGCAGGGGGAATCCCAGGTCACAATTAGTTTGTTTAAGTCTTGTAACAGTCCCACAAAGTAGGATCCATTTAAATCCCTTTTGTGGTTGTGGAAACGAAGGCACCAGGAAGAAAAGCAACTTGCCCAAAGTCTGATATCTAGAAGAGGCAGGGCCAAGCCTCCTATCAATTCCAAAGTCCAAAATTTTAAGTGCTGCACTCTTCGGTCTCTAAAGCAATCAGTGGAGGAATGTTAGCTGCTGTCCCTACCCTGGTTTGATTATAGGAGATAACGGGACCACAGTGCTAGACTAGGGTTTTCAGCTACAAAACAAACACATCTGGGTATCCCTGTGGTTCACGGCTTTGTTTTAAAAATTAATGGCCTGTTCCCGTGAAATCTAATCTCAGACCAGTTTGCTGATCAAAACCTTCTCTCCCATTGTGTCCTCTTGCTATCTCCTCTCCAACTATCTACCAGAAAAAGAGACACTCAGCTACGTAAAAGTAGGAAACAGAGAGAGAGAGAGAGAGAGAGAGAGAGAGCGAGCTTGCAGAGAGGCCTCAATCTCCTAACTATCCCTAAGGACAGGTGCCCACACAGAGGGGCCCGAGGCAGAAAAGTAGTCTGTCCACGTGGAGGCCAATCACATCAAGTCTCAGCTTCCCCACAGACCCAGGCAGCAGAGGGAGAATCAAGCCATCTCTTCTAATGGCCCAAACCTCCTCATAAAGAAAGCTTTCCATTTTCCCCCTCTATAAGACTGCATTTGCCCTATTGCCGACCACGGAGGAAATGTCATTACCAAAATAAATCAGCGCTGCACTTGACCTTCCTTCTCAAATGGCTCAGTATTAGTGACATCACAATGCACTCTACAAATGCTCAGAAATATTGGAAAAACCCCCTCAAGTCAAAAACACTTGGTATTTCACTAAAAAGCATTAGATTATTTTGATTTTATTCCACGGAATCTAAAATGCTTTCAATGTTTTCATTTTCAAAATGCTCAAAAGAAAAAGAACGCTCTTAGGACCTTAGGACACTTCGACTCTGGGTCTGGTTTGTGCCTGGTTCATGTATGGTAAGATGGGGAACAAGCCAGAAGCCAGGGAACAGTAGCTCTGGCCCCACACTGCTCACTGACACAATCCACAATCCCCGAGTGGCGGGGGCCTCACTGTGGAGGTTCCCATGTCAAACTTCTCTTACCCTCAAAGTCACAGGGGAATCATCAGCAGCCCTCCTGAGGGATGTCGTCCGCACCTCTCGAGTCCCTGCTAACTCCATGTGTCCCTTTCAAATTACCAGTCAGAGCACCACCCCTCCATGCTGGCCACCGAGAGGGGGTTGAGGGCATGGCTTCAAGACCACCGCAGCAAATGCATTTCCTGCACGCCCCCATCCGGACACGTGACCCCGCAGCAGTTGTAATTCCTAATGCTGCTTGCTCGAAAGACCTCCCCATTTTAAATCAGCTTGGTCGCTACTAACACAGTAAGTCGGTGGAATGTTGGTTTAAGGAAAGAAAGAATCCATACATCAAGAACAAATTCTCTCATACTGATCACTCTTACTGAGGTACAAAGTCCCGGTATCACCAAACGTACAAGTCTCGGGGACCCATAGACATCAACCACTTTAATTGACTCTTTTTCCTTGCCACGGGGGAGAAAACGGAGATTCAGGCGGAAGGCAACTCTGTCCACGGGTGGTAAAGGACTCCAATCCAAAACTTCTTGGTTATTTTTCCATATTCAGCCCAGTGCCTCGGACACCCCATGACCACCAACAAGAGCACTTAACACACGGATTTCCACAAAAAAATTGTTTCTGTGATGGTGTTATAGGCAGACTGGTTAAATCTACCAATGCCGCTACCTAAAAAGTAAAACCAACAGAGAAGAAAACACAATCGGGAGTAGACAAAATTAACTTTTGCTCTGAATTAAGTTCTCGGCCACAAACCTCATTCCTAAAGCACAAGCACCTGTCCAGTATCCTCTGTGAGAAGAGAAGGGTAGTAGTTCCTACCGACCAGGATGTGCGATACTCGGCCGGTATTTTAGAGAACGACAATTTCTGGACTAACAAACTGGAGTTGTACAATGGAGAGCAGCCTGAAGCCGCCTTCACAACTAGTAATAAAATCAGCTTCAAAGGAGGCGGAAGGATTAAAGTACTTTCCTCTGCCTTTAAAATGGGGGGCGGGGGTGCATTTTTAGGTATGAAGACAAGACCCTGCAAGCATATCCCCAGGCTGAGGAAGGGTAGCCCAGGAAAGACAGACACACACACACACACACACACACACGCACGCGTGCGGGGGCACACACACAGAGAGAAAACAGACAGCCCTGAAACTTTCTACCCACAGCAGCTGATATGTTTCACCCTGAGTCCATTTCACCAATGGACACAAAGAAGCTTCTCTGGCTACAAAGGATCACAGGAGAGCATAAAACAAATGAAGGCTTGGGCTCTCTCCCCTGTGTGTGTGACACTGACAGGCTGGAGACTCCAAGGCTGCAGAAAGCAAAATTTCCCTTGTTTCCATTACATCATCCAAGTTGGAGAAGGGGAGGGCAGGGAACACAGCTGGTAGCAGCTGCACCACCATCTGCCTTCTCCTTAGCCGCGTGTGCTAGTTTGAGCAGCAGCCTCCTACGGCCCCAGATAGACGAGGCGCAGGATTAAAGGTACAACACCCCATTATGGAAGGGCTTTCAAATTATTTAGAAATAAATCACTTCCATGATAAGTTAACAACCTCAGGTAGGCTGCTGGGCCGGTTCTCTTGGAGGTTCAGCGATTTGATTGCGTCTCTTTAGACTCTTTAGCACAAGCTCTGTCAACTCAACGTGCCCAATTAGACAGGCAGAACGTGCAGGCAACCACCTGCCATCTGCTTCCCAAAAGGTGAGCAAGCACAGGTCTGCAGCTGGAAGCACTCAGGGAAGGACCAGGGAACATTCAACCCCAGCACACAAGCCCCAGACTAGTGGATGGGTGCTTGCCGCGGCCCTTGGCACCCCAAGCCATTTGGTTAACCAGTCTTCCCTTCGCGGGCACTCCTGAAGTTTCCTTTAAAACGCACTGCTAAGCGTCCCCTTGCGGAAGGGGAGGCTGGTGAGAGCCTGGGGGCTAACACCTTGTCTGGCCATTCAACTGCAAACTGGCAACACAGCGGTTAAGATTGTGGTCTGAAGGTCTGAGCAAGCCACATACATGTCTGACTGGCCTATGCAGGGTTGTGCTTAAAAAACAAAAATGCCAGCTTTTAAAAATGAGTAGATTTCATGTATCAACATCTATATTGCTAGCTCTTCCTGGGGGGAGGGAGTGTGGGGTGTGGGAATCAAGAGATCTGGTAGCACCAAGTCCCGTTTCCACGTGACACCAGTCAATTACCGAGAGCTAATACGCGGCAGGCTTCCATGAGACTGGCCATGCTCCGAAGAACTAGCCCCGACACATGGGGGGTCTGTGCATGTCACTGCGACTGTGCTCCAACCTGGACCTTGAGAGCTTTTGTTATAATGCTGCTGAGCATGTAGAAGGACAAGAAAACCCCAGAGAATGATTTCCCGACGGCCCTTTATGGACTCTTCTGGTTAGTTGAGATTTAGTCCCTTGATGGCCAACTAAAATCCACAAAGATCATCGAACCCAAGCCAGTGAATGGATCTCAGGACGAGGCTAGCGACAATCGTCCCTTATTACAAAAGCACATTGTAGCATTCCAGACCACTTACCATACATCTTGCCTTCGTCTGATAAGATGATTTTCCTCCTCCCACATGGCGGATAGATAGCCAAGGCTTCCTGAAAGCTCTGCTCAATGTCAGGGCTCCAGACCCCTTCCGCATCATTGTCAATCGGCTTATCTGCAGAGTCGCTCATCCTTTCCATGTTTTCGGCAGGGCTCTCACTGCCGCTCCAGCTGCTGGGCTCAATTTTGGCGGTTGGATTTTCCAAGCCGGAGCCTGGAGCCTTTTCAAGAAAATAAACCTAAGAGAGAAATGAAAAGATAGCATAAGGACGAGGTAATGACCAACACACTGCTCTCACTAGTTCTATTACCTGTTCTTCAGTCACTGGCTTTGCTCGAAAAATAAGTCCTAGCGGAGAATACGGAATCCAGGGGTCCAGGCGGCTTTTGTTCTTTATGGATCATGTTAAACACTCATACGCAAACGCGATGGCAGGCAGAAACTGGATAGTCTTCACAGATGTGAGAACAGTTACAAGAGTTACAAGTTCACAGTGAATCCTGCAAAAACCACTGACTGAATGCCTCCAATCTACCAGGAGCACTTTACTCAAGGATAATCCAATGTCCACGGCAAAACAAGTGGTTCAAAAGGAAATAAAGTAAAACAAAAGATGTCTGCCTCACTGCGGCAAGTGGCACGAGAACTCAAAAATGTCAAATCAGCCCAGTCAGTGTGTCACTGAGATCGCCAGAATGCAAGACGGTGGCAGGGGGGAGGAAGGAGGAGATTACTGTTATCCTAAATACTCATTCCACTAAAACCAATGCCAACTGCCCTGAATCTGCTTCTGTACAGCATTTCTCTGCGGGGCTTTTGCCCTATACGCTCAGCTCACTTGGCCACTCTCAGCTTCTAGACTGTAACCCTGCAGCAGGGACCAAGACGCCCCTGCCCTCGCCTCCCCTGCGACCTCGACAAGTGGCCTGCGCATTTGCAGAAATGTTTTTACACCTACACGGGGCACTTCATCTGGTAGCCTGCTTGGAATTTCTGATCACATGAGAACCGTAGGGAGTCTTTTCATTTATTCTTCTGTAGCACTGAAGATTACAGAAGCACCAGAAATTTTTCTCAAAGATTTATTCCCCTTAAATTATGCATGTAACCTATGGTCATAATGGGATAAGCTTTCCAAACAAATGTCAAACCGGCACAAACACCAATGTGAAAATGATCTAATCCAGTACCCCCTGCCGTCTGCACACTAACATATCGATATTCCTTTGTCGAAGAGGCATCAGATCATTAATTCAAAGGCTTCCCCAAAAGGGGAGAAGAAATGCGCCTGGGGATGGATCGAAGAAGGGAGGCACAGGACCGGAGCAGGGACAGCTCGGTGTGACCACCATCCCATCCACCTCCACACCTCAAGTCCACATATTACAACAGAGGCGGCCAGAAGGGCAGCAGATGCCGGTGGCCCCACCAGGCGCAGGGGACCTGTTCGGCGTTCCGGGGCAGTCCCCTGAGAGCAAGCAACCTGTCTTCTTTCCTTCTCGCTCCCAACTGCACCCCCTCTCACCTGCCCTCCCCCAGCTGCGTAGATCAACAGATCCCAGGTGCAGAAACTCAGGGGCATGTGAACATGACACAATTAATGGTGTAACTGGTGGGTGCGTTTGGCTTCTTAGCCTGACAGCTTTTTGGATCTAGCAGCACCTGGATAACAGAAACCCTCAGGTTGTCTGCCTTTAAATGCTGCCATTGACCCATCACTCAAGGAGCTTGTCAGCAAAATATTTACCACGTCTTACCAACACGTGTGTGTTAACACAGGACTTTAAAACCTGCCAAACGTTGAGGCATAAACTCTGCCACAAGAAAAGGTCTTGTGATTGACCTGCAGATGAACTCCATGATGCCTCCAGTGTGGGCTTTTCGAATTCTCAAATTATTATATTTTTTTTGGTTGGGATTTAGGAGTCTTACAAAACTCAGGCTGACCTGTACTACTCTACCCGACAGTCGCTTCCACCTCCAAAGCACTTTCTCGGAAGAAGTACGAGAATATGAGCAAACATTTTGAGGTAGCGGCCATCCCGCCTTCTCCTTCTCTACCTGACCCCAAAATAGAACAAAACAAAACAAAACAAACGGCACAAAAAAAACACAGGCCAGTCCCTCTGGGCTCTGGGCAGCTCCCAGCAGTATGAATTCACTGTAGGGAGCCTCACCGTAGGACGAACAGGTGATGTTCCCAGCATGCAACCACGATGGTGGAGGGATAGAATCCAGGACAGTGAGGGCCTGCTGAGGGACCGGGGAGCGTGACTTGCCTAAGGAGAACAACACCGTGTGAGTGAGAGCCTCAGAGTCTCCAGGCCAAAATACAGCGGCACCCCCTGATCCTATGCTTGACATCTTCTCTAACTCTTCCATCAGCTGGTCACGCGGTCTGCACTTGAACATCCCCAATGGCAAGGAACCCACTCCCTCCCCAATACCACTTCCTTTGTACTGGCGTGCTGAGATTCTTCCATCTGGGAGGCTAAAACCCAGTTAACTTCTACCTATTCATCCCCTGAGGGTCTATCCCTCAAGGGACAGAAATGGAGCAACCCTCCCCCGCCCTCCAACAAATACCCATTGAGGTATGGCTGGAACAGCCCCCAGCCTCCTGATTACGTTCCAGACTAGGCATAATTCGCATTGTCCCTCTGCCCAGCCCTCATAAATGCATCCCAGTTTGTCCACAACCCTTCATAAATGACACTCAGATTCATAAACCTATGATTCATAAAACCTCCAAGCTCCCAAGTGCTGCTCCTGAATTTCCTCTCTTGTGCAACTGGCTTCGGAGCTAAAAACGGGAGTTTATATTTATTCCTATTAAATTCCATTATTTTTACCCTTAGGGCATGGCTCAAAGCTGGTAAGATCTTTCTGAATCATAACCGTCAAGCTCAGTGTCCGTAGACATTGAACAACCTCTCAGAGTTGCCACATGGGAAGGGTGTAGACCCATTCTGTAGAAGTTCCAAAGAAGATTCTGGCTCAACATACGGAAAATTTTCCAGCTAGTTGAACTGTTCCACAAGGAGGGAAGTGCCGTAAAGACAGGCAGCAGAGTCGGGCGGGCAACCCCTTCAAGTTACCTCTAAAGCTAAAACTCCCTAGTCCTTGGTTAGGGCATGCAACATTAGCTAGCATTAACTGATCCATCCACTTAGTCAATACAGGCAGCGCTCTAAATGCTCTCAGGTTTTTATTCATTTACTGCAAAGGGAAGAACGCTGTGTCCAGGCTCTTGCAATTTGGTCAACCGGAGCTCAGCAGGATGGAATTACCTACTCTGGACATGGGCCAGAACATAGCCCCAGAAACTACCACATACATAATCCACAGAGTTCTACAGGCCCTTGGTTTTACAACCCAATTGTAAGATGAGGCCCTGTCTGGGCAGAGAGTTTCCGATCACAAGACTGGGGCTGGCTGAGAAAAGCTCCCGTATTGGATACCGAAATAACCATCCTGGCATTCTATCCCTCAGGTCCCTTCCAGCCCAGCTCAAAATCCACCTCATCCTGGAAGCGTGTGTCCGGTGGCTCTGCGAGTGTCAGTCACACATTAGGAATATCCTAAGCATGTGTGGAATCGGTAAACTACCACGCAATCTACGTGGCCCCTGAATGTATAGCAGCAAACGCCCGCTTATTACCAACAACAAGCTCTAGTCAAATGAGTTGAGCAGAGAGTATCTGTGCCAGGGCTTACATCCTCACAGGCTCATACATCCTTTGAGCAAGGGAGTCAACTTTCACTCAACTCAGGAAATGAAGAAAAGCCCAGGATCGGGGGCTAGAGAGGGAACACGTGGTATTAAGACTCAACCTGACCTGGCTTGTAAACCTGGCTCATCCATCAGCCACAACACCCAGACTAAATTAGTTCATCTCGTAGAAGCTCAGGGTTTAACCTACAAATGGACATAAATTTAAGTTCAATCCCAACACAGAAAAATCATGAAGGGGTAGAAGGACTCTACTCTCGCAGGACTGTTGTAGAGACTTAGGGGGATATATTGTGTACCATGTAGCCTCTGTGTGCCTCCGTTTCCATCATTAACACTTTTCTAAAAGCTAATTTTGTTCTTAAAAGTCTCCTTGGCCACGCTATAATAAATGTTACCCGGGACCTAAATATTCCTGTTAACTGCCCTAATAGCTACACTCCCTAAATGGATCATTCTTCCATAATTGCCCACTGACACTTCAAGAAAGGTGACAGGATTACAGTGAAGTGATAGCATATATACAGTTAACCAATTCACATTTTAATCTAAAAGTCTGGGCAAAGAAAGGGGTGAGACGGTCAAACGCAGGTGCTTCTGACATTGACTCCATTCAAGGGACGCATTCACAAGGGTATGACCTAGGGCACAGTATTCTGTTGCTCCCTGTATCTTAATTTCTATGGGTCTCTCATAATGTAAGCACGTCACCCACTTACAGGTGATTTAAGAGCTCTTAAATAAAGGGGTTAGTTTTAAATAATCCTCCTGATTAATGAAACGCCACTGAACATGAGAGTCACAAAAATCCATACAGCTTCTGTTAGGCAATGTGTCAGTACTCTACGAGGCAACCAGAAAAGGGATGGATTGGGCATTATGACTCTATCTCCACCTGAGTAACCCAGGAAGACAGGGCACTCGTCAACCCCCATGTACATCAGTTTCCATCATTAACACTGAAGGCCAACTAAGGCCAACACAACACTACCTTGTGTTCCCATCGACTCTACCTATAATAAAACTTGGTAAGTTGATTTGTTATTGCACCCCAGCGATACTCCAATCTCCTTGAGGGCAGGGACTTTTACGCTCATCACGGGATCCCCAGTGCTAGCACAGTATGTGGAATAATGCTCAATGAAAGAATGAACCAACAACCGGATGACGTGAACATTCTTTGACATCAATATGAATGAACTTATCGCCCAAGCTTTCCACAAGAAGGGCGAGCGCTTTGGTCCCTTTCCCATCCCTCACCCTGATCTGGTCAAGGTTCTAAGGAGAAGAGTCCCAGAGAAAATCACCCAATTACGAAGATGTAAGAGAACAGACTTAAGACAGGCACAGTTGAGATAGACAAGAGTTGACTATCTAACCCAATTTATTAATTATTAATCACAATTACTGACAACCGACTGCCCTTCTGTGTTAAAGACACAAATATGGTTTGGGTCCTCTAGAAGGTAAACTCCTGCTTCGATGAACAAACATTATTTTGAGTGGAATGGAAATTTCTGAGATACAATATTTTACCCTCTCTCGTTCTCTTTTCTTCTGGCCCCTAGAGAAGATAGAACCAGATAATAGCAGCTATGAGAAAAGTCATAAGAGAGGCAAAGTGGCGAGGATGTGAAGGCCAGAAACCCAAGAGGTGGCCAACGAAGAAATATGAAGAAATGAAAAATGGTAACAAAGCAAATTTGAGTGAGCAGGTGAATGAAAAAGGAACATTTAGGAGTGGCACTGAAAGGAATGCTAAGGAAGATTTCTATGAGCTCAGAAGAATGTGGACGTAGGCAAAGGTGAGAGCCATTTAAAGAAAGAGAATCACTCTTGGTCACTGTGATCTTAGTGACAGCCCAGATTTTCCTCATAAGAGAAAAGCTGCCCTCCAATAAAAGACTAGGAAAAAAAGATTCTTTACTTCCAAAGTGAACTGGCACCTCAAATCCAAATTCAACCTTCTCCCAATGAACCACGTTTCAAGCACAATGCCAGAAGCTCTGACCTACAGTATCTTATTTCATCACTGCCCTACTCCTATCGGGTATTATCTCCACCTTATGAGGTCCAGAGACCTAACTAAGTTGACTAAAGTCCTATATTAATGAAAATCTGAATCCAGGAGTCATTTTGCCAGACACAGCGCACCTTCCCTGGGAATATCAGACTCAACTACACCCTCACTAGACAGTGAGCTGAAGGCTGGATTTCCAAGGGAGAGAATGTAGGCAGTGCTGAAGGCTCAGCCCTGTCTCCAACTGACACCTGCAAGCGCAGTCTAATTAATTCCTAATGAGTAGTGACGATACTGACTCACCTCCCCAGGTAGTTGGTAGGAATGTCAGGCACTCATGATGGTTCATCACTTTGCATACGTAAGGTGGGACAAGTTACTAGTTTCCCATCATTTTAGACACTAGCCAAACCTGCCAACAAGTAGCCCGAGAAATGCAAGCGAAGCCTGACAGACTGGATTTTGGAGGCAACCTCCAGAGAAATGGAGCTGCAGAACGTTAAGTCCTTGTCTGAGCAGAACGTTCAGGAAATGACAACGCTAAGAACATAAAGCCATTAGCAGCCAGTGAGCCTTGGTGTCATAGACTCCAATTGCCAACAGATGCTAATTTCAGCAGGAAGGAGTGGATAATTACTCCTTCTCATTTGCAAACATCACTTCCATATCAACAGGATCCGTCAACAAGCCAATGCCTCTTCACCAAGACCACCATGCTGAGCACCCCACGGGAGGACTTTAGCATTACCCTCCTGAGTTTCTCTGATTAATTCTCCGGCTCCATCAGCCCCAAGTACCTGTCCAGGTGACAGTTCAAGAAAGGCTTCGATGGACTTCATGCCATGCAGCTCTGTATTACCAGCCTTTAGTGGCATCACCTTCCCCATCCCCTTAAGGAATCTGTTAGCCAGTGAGAACGGAAATTCTTTTTTTTTTTTTTCCAATATATGAAGTTTATTGTCAAATTGGTTTCCATACAACACCCAGTGCTCATCGCAAAAGGTGCCCTCCTCAATACCCATCACCCACCCTCCCCTCCCTCCCACCCCCCATCAACCCTCAGTTTGGAGAACGGAAGTTCTTGCCTCTCCCTTTCTCCTCCCGCCACTACCAGTCAAACGAATCACTGCTCTGTTTCATCACAAGACACCTTCAAAAGGAACTAGGCCACAGACCTAAAGCCAAGCAGTCTATCCAACCTGACCATTCCAAAGTGAAAACCTGATATCAAGACAGTGCACTCATATGCGAGGCAGAAGCTGGATGGCATGGGCCACAGCCTGAGCCATGGGGCCCCAGGAGGTCGACTACCTAACACATTTCAAAGGCAGAAACAGAAGTTTCTTTCCTGCTTTAAGAGAAAAAAAAAAAATGCCACAAGAGTTAGCTTTTAAGTAGCGCTCAGTGAGCATTCAAAAGGAAAATTCTTACGACCTTTCCCAGGGGTAACAGTCCAAGAAAACCCCAAAACTAACCCTTCAATTTCCATAGGTCTGTAAAGTGAACATATATTTGAGGTGGGCAGAGCAATCCCAGTGATTCTTTTTTTTTTTTTAATTTTTTTATTACATTTATTTATTTTTGAGAGACAGAGTGAGACAGAGCGCGAGCAGGAGAGGGGCAGAGAGATAAGGTGACACAGAATCCGAAGCAGGCTCCAGGCTCTGAGCTGTCAGCACAGAGCCCGACGCGCAGCTCGAACTCACGAACCGTGAGACCATGACCTGAGCCAAAGTCGGACACTTAACCGACTGAGCCACCCAGGCGCCCCCGCAACGATTCTTTAAAACAAAGAAAACAAACACCACAAAAAGAATATTCCTCAGTCACTAAGTTAAAGATACTATTACTTTCTTAGTTGGTGAGGTTCACCATCAGATTACTGTGATGCCTTCTCGTTTTAAATGGCAATGAATACAAATTAAAAAAAAAAAAAAAAACCAAAAGGAGTTTGTATTTTAAAAGAAACCAACACAGCAGGGAGGTACATATGCTGTGCTTGGTCAAACCCGATGGCGAGCATTTCAAACGGCCCATCTCAGTCCCATACCAGGAAGAGTGCCTACAAATGAGCCTTGTACAAGCAGAGTGCTGCGCCCTGGGTGGCAAGTCTGTAGGTCACAACTGGGGTGTCACCCTTCTTACAAAAGGCCATGGGGACTCAGAGTTACACAGCTTGCTGCCAGCCAACTTAATGATATGTTGGCTCTGGGCTGACTGAGTCCCAACAGCTGACCTGCCCAGATGCAGTTCCTCTGGCTGATGTGGAGTTCGAATTCTATTGCATCAGGAACAGCCCTCCCTAGTCCACGTACAGAAATGGTCCCGGGCCACCTTCTCCAGCTCCTATGACTTAGGGTGCTTCTCTCATTCCAGCCGAGCCCATGTCTACCCAGGATCATTTACACAGTATGCAAGGAGACAGAAGGACTGGGTAAACCCACAGTTCACTTCTGATTGGGCCAGAAGTCCATCAACAAGAACAACTGAACAAAGCTGGCATTTTAGGGTGCTGAACTGTGGGGGCGCCTGGGTGGCTCAGTTGGTGAAGCGTCCAACTTCGGCTCGGGTCATGATCTCACAGTTCCTGAGTTCGAGCCCCGCGTCGATCTCTCTGCTGTCAGCACATAACCCCTGCTTTGGATCCTCTGTCCCCCTCTCTCTCTGCCCTTTTGCTGCTGGTTCTGTCCATCTCCAAACAAATAAATAAACTTTAAAGTGCTGAACTGTGAAGTCCAAGCTCTGCTCCAGTTCTTGTACGGGGTACACTGGCATTGAAATGCTCTCTAAAGATCCAACAGACCCCTATGGACCTCCTCAGTACTCACAATGTAAGATACAAACTCTGGGCTCCAGGAAAAACTACTCTTCCCTGTCACCTTCAGGAAACCAAGGACACAATTCAACACAACACATGCTGTCCTTTTCCAGCCCCTCAACCATCAAAAATCAGGATATCCCTTTTTTGTGGGGGTGTTGGGTCTGGCCAATCCACTTTTCAATAGCCATTTTGAAGGGATCTAAGCATACAGATCCTCATCCCAAATCATACGGGAGTATCTGAAGCCCAAAACACAATCCTAAAGCTCCCTGGAAGCAGAAATTGAGCCCCTGAGCCCTCTAGGACCTCGGACAGTGGCATGTGGCATTAGGGGACTGCATAAAAGCGGAACACGGCAGAAGGGCAGCTACAACTAACCTTTCTGATTCCACAGTTACGTTAGAGACAAGAATATTCCAGGAGCTCTCGGTAAACTGCTTTTACCGAATTACGCTTTTATGCAGCGCCATCAGCATACAAAGGAACATCCCAAGAATTAGTCACTGGATTTACTCCAAGAAGTTGAAGGTGTCCTTCATCATATCTCACGGATTGCTCTTTACAGAGATCCCAAAGGTAAGTTCGATGACAAACAAGACAACGTGCGTTTGTCTGGTATGGTTTTTCACGTTGTGGTCAACGGACTAGGCCTTGGCTTTACTCGCCAGCCGCAGACTGCCCTAAGACACACCGGCAGGCCCCTCAGAGAAGCCACGGAGGTTGTTATCAAGTTTAGTTTCATTCGCAGATCCACTACAGGGCCTTACCTCTACACCATCCCTTTCTTCTTTCCTGCATTTCCCTTTTAATTAATGCCATTTTACAGCCTTGCAAGCCGCCGTAAATTCATTCTGAAGTCAAAGAGGGTAGAAACACAAAGCGGAAAGTACTTCTGTTTTCTCATAGCCCGCTCCCATGTCCACCATCACATGCCAGGCACTACAGAAACAGAGATAAATAAATAAGCTACCCTCCCTGCCTTCAAGGAGCAGCCTTCCAGCTGGGAGACAGATATTGAAGTTCATAATCCTTCCTGACTTCAAGCCCCTCCTCTGGGAGGCTGTCCGACCCCTCCCTCATTTTCTGCCAGAAGCCAGGAAGGCCTTTGGCTCGCCAGGACAAATGAACTTGCCTCACTCACTGCACAGGAAGGATTTACGTGTCTGCCGCCTTTGCAGGTGTGTGAGATCTTTAAGGCTTAGGTCCATGCCTTTAGTCATCTTCCTGCCCCTGGCATTTAACAGAACGCCTGGCACACAGTAACTGCTCCTCCAAAATGATGACTGAATGAAGGTCTAAAACAATGAGTCCATGGGTGAAGGAATGAATGAACAAGGAATGGATACAGGATGTCAAAGGAGGAACGAACCAAGTGCTATTGGGGCACAGATCCAGGAGCTGATCCCGCCTCTCGGGTCAACCAGAGGGTCACAGGAGGGGAGGTTCAGACTGCTGTGGAAGTCTAAACAGGACTTACCAGGCCGATTACAAGCAGGGTTCAGGGGGGCCCGAGAAGAGTGTCCGTGCATGGGATGTGCTGACAGAAGGGCAAAGCAAGAAAGCAGAAAGGTTGGAGCAGAGCTTAAAACACGAAGCGGAACCGGATCACACAGGGCCCCTCGCACACCGTGACCAAAGGGCTGGGCTATTTCATACAGCGGCTAACAAGAAAATACCAGCAACATCAGGAGTGTGCAAGCCACTCAGGAAGGGGTGTGTGTGTGTGTGTGTGTGCGCGTGTGTGTGTGTGTGCGCGCGCGCACGAGTGTGTTATCTGCTTGGGAGAATAAAGGATGAAGAACAGACAATTTTATAAATTTGCAATCAGAATTTTTTAATCAAAAGCATTTCAGTGTGGTCCAAGGCCAGAACAGTTCTCTAGGTAACTTCAAGTGTTCCATCCCTGAAGCATTCCAAATTCATAAAGGTGTTTTTAATGACAGTGTAAACAGATGTGTTTGTTTAAACAGCCCAGAGCTACCAGATGAACTCCACTCGGATCTTCAATTACTGCTCATTAGACTTTGTCTTCAAGCACCCTGCATTATTCCCCTGGTCCCCAAAGAGGGCTGTGTGCCGACAGCACAGTCACCCCCAAACCAGCACGGGGACTAAGCTGCTGTGCTCACACAGACACACACCTGAGAATGGCCAACATGCAAACACCAGCTAATGCCCACAGGAACGAATGTATAATCTGACCGAAGACATACGACCAAAGACAACAGTGGACCCAAACGTCCGCTGGTCCCAGTGTTACTGACATAATGGAATCCCCACTCTTCAAATGAGAGACGCAATGTGCCATGTAATGAGGACACAGTGATGGAGCAGCTGCAAAACAGGTCTTCTACCGAAAGGGATGCAAATTCAGAGACCAATTAAAGCCCCACCCTTGCCCACATCCCTATCCTCCAAATGTAAACCTGGTCCTTGCCTTACACCCAGTTCAACTTCAGCAGGAGCACTAGTCTTGGCACTCTGGCTGGAAACTGGCTCAGGCAGGATAAGCGAGTATTCCCCCTTTAGACAATAAGCCACTCGTTCAAAAAAGTCAGATGCTACGTGAGCACCTACTGTGTGCACAGCACCAACCAGCTCTAAGCATGCAAGCGGTCCAGAAACACTTCAAGGACACACAGCGGGACAAGACCCCCAGGCAACGAGAAGCACAGACTGAGAAAGGCTGAGGCACCCAATTCTGCAATCCAGCCTCCCTGTGCCTTCACTTCCGCGTGGCCCAGGAGGCTCTGAAAGAGGGCGTGCCACCAGACTCCTGCCTCCCCCTCCCACCCTGCCAGCGAGTCCCCTGTACCATGTAAAGGAGGCAAAAGGCCAGAAATGGATTCAGTCTACATTTCTGCAGCTCCCCAACACACACTCATACACACACACACACCCAAGGATTTCTTCTTTCTTCAGAAGAAAATTAAAGGGGCTGGGTTTATATTTCTGTCCGGGATCTCTTCTTCTTCCAACACAATCTGCTACCCTGATAGAGGAACACGGAACGCCGGCCTTCAACTCCTCTCCTCGAACCCGAATCCATTGCGGATTCCACCTGTGCAATGGCACTACAGCCCTCGCTCTGTCTCGGGCTCTCCCTTTCTCCAACGTTCATGGTGTTGATTCCCCATCAGTCCAACTGACTGATGTGGATGGATTCAGCATGCAGGATTCAACTTGAAGGCCTAAACGGCCCAAAAGCAAGCCAAACAAACCCAAACCCTCACATATGCACAGACCAGGCAGACTGGGTGCTGACACCTTCGACGCCATGCTCTGCACTGAGGGTCTGTCTCTAAAAGCAGCCAGGAAACCCGAAGAGATTTTCCAGGTCTTTGGTGAGGGGACCCAATCGCACAGCCCCCTCAGAGAGGCTCTGCGACTCACGGGAGTATAGCACCCATGGCAGGGGCCACCATCCCACGCTCCCCCCACCCTTTCTGATGCAACTGAATCCCAAGAGTGTCCACTCAGCCCCCCAATCCCTCAGCTGCATGCCCTCCGCTCCCCTCCATCCCCATCGACTCTGCTCTTGTCTCACGGCAGTTGCCTATGTCCCCAAACCACTACCACTCCTGACAACCTGGTTCTGGCCGGCTCCCAGCTCTGGATATAGGTCGAGACGACATAGGCGGCTTCTTAAAAATATGATCCCAGCTCTGATGCCAGAAGTACTGAACCAGAGGCCCCAGGAAATGTATTTTTTTTTTTTTTTTACCAAGTCTCTCCTGTGCTCCCAAAATGCAAATATGACTTTCATCATACGCTCATTCAAAATCTTTCAGCAGATCCCCACCCACTCCAGAACCCAAGTGCATAACAGGGGCACCCATGGCCTGAACCACCTAGCTGCAGCCTGCTCCCATTCCGACCACGTGACTGCTCCATGGTGCCCAGATACGGCGGGCCGCCTGCTTCAATCCTTCCGCCACCTGGGTCCCTCTGCCCTGGTGCTTCCTTCACCAGCCGTTCTGCCTAATGAATATCTATTGGTCCTTTCAAGACCAAAACTACCAACCTCTCTCAATCTGCCTTAGCAGATGTCTCCACTCAGAGAAGTCACATCTGTGTTCCCAGAGCACCTCAAATAAACTTCCAACCCCCACACATGCATGCTTCACCATAATGTCTCTTAAGATACAGTCTCCCAGCTAATCGGTAAGTTCCTTGGCATTCCTATATCATCTCTCAACACCAGACAAGTTTCTGGAACTCCAAAAAAATGTCTGCTACATGTTTTCGTTCATGGGTACCCCTAGAGCTGCAGGGACTACACTGTGCATCTGGAGAGCCTATATATCAAAGCAGTGAAATATATATAAAGAGTACCTAGGGTTTTGGAATACCAAAGAGTTTGAATTTTGAGTTCTCCACTTTTTAGCTGTGTCCCGGTGTTTTTATCCCCCTTCTGTGCCAATGAGAATTAGCACTACCTACCTGTTGTAAAGATGATGAGTGGATGTAAAGTACAGGTGTCTCGATCATCGGCAATCATTACGTACGTTATTTATCATTATCTACAGGCTTACAGATTAGTGGGTATGAGTGCACACACATCTTAGAACTGTGGCTGACACACTGCAGGTTCTCAACGTAATTGCTGAACAAATGTATATAGCTCTAATGAATAATTACTGCTTATATATCTGTCTTTCCGGCTATACTACAGACATTTCATAAGCCAGGGACTCTGCCCCATTCATCTCTACACCTCATCCCCACCCCGGCTCAATAAATAATTGCCTGATTTAGTTTAACATAAAATATTAATACAGTTTTTATGACTATTAAGAAATTCATCCTTGTCTAAGGAGTCACAAAGACAGCCTCAGGCATACTCTAGACCAAACCCACAGAACAAAATTAAAAAGTCACTGGCTTGAAAAACCTTCCTCCAATCTCCAAAGGCCCTGATGAGCTAGCCTCCAGTCTCAACATCAACTCTGCTGAACCCCCTTCAAGGTAGGGCCTGTTACCTAATGAGCCACAACCCGAGGTCTTAACTGATGACACACAGGCCCTCCTCCCAGGTCTGTGGGATCCCTGCTCCGGTCCCTGAGCCCCAGCCCTGCCACAGCTGCTCCATGTGGGACACAGGTTCCAGCCTTCTCAGCTCACAGCCAGTCCCCCTCCGGGGGCCTGGGGGCTGCAGTCGGCAGGCCAAAGTGTCAGGTTACCGCAAAATAACAGCGGGCCTGCACAGTCAGCGAGCAGGCCAAGTGCAGAAAGAGAAGCCCAGGAGAAACACACACACACACACACACACACACACACACACACACACACACAACAACAACAACAAAAAGCAGACATTTGAGTTTGAGTCAAAGAGGAACTGGGTTTTAAGAAATATACTTTAAATTCACAACTACGCTCTTAACATAACCACTACAGCCCCTACAATAACTCATTCACTTAGTGTCCCATTCAGAGCAGCTTATATTTATATTCTGCTTAACTACTTTAAACGTGCTTTTAAAAACATTATTTTAGGGCAAGAGATGGGGGGGGGGGTGCGGATTTTTATTTATTTATTTATTTTTCTTATTTAGTTTGCTTCTTTTATAAAAGTCAGATTGGGGTCAGTGAAGGTTTTAACAAGTATTCCCATTCAACAAATCCCTGATATTACTCAGCTTTAATTTTCTCAAAACTAAATCCAAACATGACAAAGCTAATTAACTCTGCTGAAGGAGGAACAGACCTTCAAGAAAGAAAAGGCTAATAAAAAGCATTCGCACATTTTTTTTTTCCTTTTCCCAAAATGAAACCAAAGGTCACCCCCGTGCTACCCTCATGCAGGAACACTGCTGGCTTGATGTGGTCTGACCCAGCCGGCGTGCTTCAAATAAAGTTAACTTCAATCACGGTGGCGAGTTAACAGGTTATTGATTCTCCGTCCACTGTTCTTTCATCTGGGTATACTCCATACACCATGCTTCTGTAATGCACTCCTAGCAACTGTTTTATAAGAGGGTGGGTTGGGTGCAGACCTAGTTACAAGAAATGCCCTTCTCCAGCTGGCAGGTAAAACCCAAGGCCAGGCAGTGTCGGGGGTGGATTTGGTTTCCCATTGTAATCCCTCATGCGAGAGCCTGCTGTGAAAGCCCCAGCACATTAGATCCCCCGGAGGAAGGTGTTGAAAGGGAGGCAGATTAAAAAAAAAAAAAAAAATAGATTCTTTAAGATCTTCTTTAAAAAAAAAAAAAGTGTGTTTTCCTGAGGAAAGGTTCTCCAACAAGACCTTATTTTATAGTCATTGACCTATGTTTCATGTTAAAATAGCAGGGTTATGAGGATTATGAAGGCAAGCAGTGCCCTGAACAGGACTCCATTGCAAATACGTAAAGGGGAAGGGGCGGGGGAGGGACTTTAAAATGGCAATCACAGTGGCAACCAGCCCAGCTGGTAAACACGCAGACAGGCAGATTGTGTGCTTCATTTTTTTTTTTTTTTAGAAATAGCCCTCTCCCAATCCCATCCAAAACTTCAGAGAAGGAACCTATTAGCAGCCGGGGCTGAGTTCTGCAGGTTTAGAAGACTAACACACACACAGTGAAATTAACAGCAGTTTCACTCAGTCTTTAGAAACAGTCTAATTCCCGGAAGAGAGGATCTCATCCGCTTGTTCCTCCTCAGGCTGTCAGAATTCACACAGTTCATGCAGGACACATCACACCGTGCAATTACCAACCGGCACTGCCACTGCAAAAGATCTTTAATAATCCTGATTTTTTTTTTTTTTTTTTTTTTTTACCATAAAAGCTCTCATTATTAGCCCAGCTCTTTTGGCTTGTCCAGCGTGCCTGGTCACTTACAGGAGGAGGAGAGAAAACCCAGGACTCAGCTCATCTTTCCCCAGCTGTGTCTCCCAGGGAGCTGTTCGTGTCTCCACAGTGTGATGCCACGCCACCGCACTGGCCGACGGGGTTTAAAATTAGCCGAGCCCTGGAGAGCCACGGGTAACCTTCGGACAAGGTTAGCCGGCAGAGCAGCGCACAACTCGGGGAGGGACATTAATGAGAAGCCAAGTAGAGCTTTTCAACAAGCCCATTAGGGCCTCTCTGAACCCTCACAGTCTGGAAACCTGGAGGAGCTGGGTACACCCGCACGAGGAGGCTGACCTAGGCTCTTATTTTTATCCCACTAAGTCAGCAGCTTCCTTTATAGGCAATTGACACAAGCTCTAAATGTGTTTCTCCAAGTTTCAATTCGGCATACTCAGCTGCTGATTAGACATTAAGTTTAAAACTTTAAACTGGATTTTAAAAATATTACATTTATTCTAAACGTAAAGTTCATACCCACAGATGACCAAAAAACTGGAACATCTGGAAATATACATAGAAAACGAACTTTACCCATAGTCCTCCACCAAACAGTCGTCAGTGCTAACAACACATTCTGATGTACTTCTTGCATAAATAACGTTATTCTCGTCAATACTATTTACTATTATTCCCTACAGTCTTGGGTTCATTTCACACTTAGCATTTTCCTGAGTCCTGAAACATTCTTTGTATTCGTGATTTTTAAGACGTATAGTATCCCATGTTGTGGATATACTTATTATTTGACTATTTCCCCACGGGTGCGCATTCATATGTTGCCCAACTGTTCACTGTTATGGCAAACATCCTTGTAATCATCTCCTGTGGACAGATTCCTGGAATCCACAAGAGCAGGGAAAAATGGAAGCCACTGGTGCAGACTGGGGACCCTTGAACACTGGGACTGTGCCTGTCACACTGTGGTATTTTCTGAATAAAGGAATGCGTCTGGGTGCTTCTCAAATAGACAACCCTAAATACTTATGTGACACTTTCCAAGCGCCTACCAGGAGATCAAGAGGCCAGCACAACAGAAGTCCCCTCAGCAGTGAGACAGAGGAAGCCACAAGCAAGGGGTCCCTTTAACATCTCTAAACACCTGTCAAAGGGGATGTGGATGCTGCTGGTACCATCCACACCAACCACACCAATACCTCCCCGGTAGGGCCAAGCTGGTTGTCTACAATACTGAAATACTTCCATACGAGTTGGTGAAGAGCCAGTGGTACAAGCCCGTGGAATGCCCTGTCCCTTTGGCTGCCCCCCCCCCTCCCAGAACCCCCAGGCCTCCTCTCTATCCCCATGAAGGATAAGTGCCTGGAACACCCCGGGGCCTCCAGTGCTTTCCCTGGTGTCAATGTCCTTATGGTTTAATAAATATTTTAAATACCACTCCTGTTCGCAGGCAGCATATAACTCAAGGTTTGCTTTTTATTTTTATTTTTGAGAGAGAGCACACGCACGTGAGCAGAGGAGAGGCAGAGGGAAAGAGAGGGAGAATCTCAAGCAGGCTCCACGCTCAGTGCAGAGCCCAACGTGACGCTCGATCCCACGACCCTGAGATCATTACCTGAGCCCAAATCAAGAGTCGGATGATCAACCAATGGAGCTCCCCAGACGCCCCAAGATTTGCTTTTTAAATTTTCTTCATCCTCCCTCCCCACCAGCTCCCCAAAACACCACTGGTTAAAATCGTATAATTATCACACCAGCACTGTTTCTTAAATTCATTAAAATCCTTTATATTTTATTTTTAAAACCGAAATGGACCATTAATAAAAAGCACTTCCCAAGATGCTAGCAGGGAGCTCTTGCCACTTAGTTATTCTCTACAGGGCATAGTGAATTCGGTTAGACAAACAGGGACATCATAATCATAAGGTCCATACACTGAGTACGAACACCCGTGATACTAGCTCCTCAAGGATAAAAGCTGTCTGGTTAGATCACATGAAACTTAGAGGAAGTCTCAGATCATCAACTATAATTCTCGGGAAGCTAAAGCAAACATATTGAAATGCTGAAGTCTAGAGATAAGTAGAAGAGTCAAGTACAACCCAACCTGTGCCCCAACCACCCTGGTATTGGCTTACCTATCACCCCAGTAAATGTAGTATTTTGGAGCTGGGCACATTGCTATGCAGTTGGAAGCATGATCTCTACCTCATCACTCTTTGCTAACCTACAGTATTTTCTGTGTGAGGGAACAGATAACGAGTAAGTGGAACAGAATTTCGCTTCCTCTAAATGTTTTTGTCTGTCCTCTATTGCGGATGCCAGGGCAGGGACAACAGCCAGGAAAGAGAAGGACAAACCAGAAGCCTGTAAATCAGACTTTGAAAACCAAACGAGAGGCAGCCTGGATGTGTTACAGCCCCGCCCAGCCCAGCAGCTGGGATGGTGGCCGGAGCGGGAATCAGCTCAAAGCCAATGCCCACCAACATCTCCACTAACGAAGAATATACTCCAAATTTCATGTCACTATGGGAGGCACTTTTAACTCACAATATCAAATACAATGGCAAAAGCTTAAGGAAATACCTTGGAGTAGTAAATGGAAATCATAGCCACAGCTAACATTTATTTAACACTACTGTCTGTGAGGCACAAGGGTCAGGACGTTATTTTTATTATTTCTCCTACTCCTCATCACAGCTCTAAGTAGAGCTACACCCATTACTACATCCGTTCTCCAGATAACGAAGAAAATGAAGTTTAGAAACTTTAAGTCATTTGTCCACCTGTCAAACAGACATTCAAACCCAGATCCACCTCAGCTTGAGCCCAAAGTCTGTTTTTTTTTGTGTGTGCCACAGTCAATCCCCCATCACTGGAGGTAATCAAGGAATAGCTGAGGGATCTCTTAACAGGGATGCTGTACTGGGAACTGGAGCGGGGAGAAGGATGTCAGGGAAGGCACATTCTAACCTCTGACCCGTGACAGATGAAAACAGATTGCCTCCTCGCCACTGGCTCTGTACTGGGTGCTGATGGGACAGGAGGTGCGGGAGACCCTGTGAATGCAGTAAGCATACCGTTAGGGCTGAGAGAATGGACAGCCTCTGTGTTTTTCTGCTCACAACAAAAGGCAACAGAAAAGCAAGGCCGTTGGAGAGTCCAGACTCTACCCATGTCATCCCAGCAGAGCTGGCACATGGCGAGCACAGGTTCCTTCTCCGTCCCCGGAACACAACGGCAAGGGTGCATGCCTGACTACTGCAGGGCAATGAAAGAGTCTTTGTGTGTGTGTGTGTGTGTGTGTGTGTGTGTGTGAGAGAGAGAGAGAGAGAGAGAGAGAGAGAGAGAGAGAGGGCGCGCGAGCAAGAGTGGGGGAGGGGCAGAGAGAGAGACACACACAGAATCCCAGGCAGGCTCCAGGCTCTGAGCTGTCAGCACAGAGCCCGAGGCAGCGCTCGAACTCACGGACTGCGAGATCATGACCTGAGCCAAAGTCTGACGCTTAACGGACTGAGCCACCCAGGCACTCCGAGTCTTTGTCCTTCTCTTTTTAAATTTCCTGCACCTGAATTCTTTTCCAACACAAAGCTAATATTTATGGTAAGTAAACTATGCAAATTTGTTTTAGAAAATATCAAGAACACAACTAGAAAAGGAGATGAATGGACAAGTCGCTCAGAAGTATGTGACTCTCCCTCTTCACTAGGAGAGGGAAAGGATGATAAATTCGAGCAAGCTGAAGGTGTTACTGTAAAGCTCCTAACCAGCAAACTTGTACAGACAGTAATAACATCTGCAGTGAATATGACACCGGGGATGCACCATGGTGTTGGGGATGTGAAGACCCAAATGGCTACACTGACTGAGAGCCTCAAAGGCTTGGATCCTTTCACTTAGTAATCCTCGCCTTAGAAATTTATCAAAAAGAGAATTCCATGGAAGAAAAACATTAGGATCACAAAGATACACATTACAGAATCACCCATGATACTATGAATGGGGGGATGACTAAGGAAACCACAGTACATAATGCAAAGGAAAACTGTCTCCATTTGTAAGAAAAATGAAAAAGAACAGGCTGAAACATTGAGGAAAGCTTCTCAGAGTATTGATTTTCAAAAGCAAAATACAACGTTGTGTATATATGTATTAGAAAATACACACTTGTATGTGTAGAAGTGCATATGAAATTATATGTATATGTATTTGTATATATTATAAAATAGACTTACATGTGTTATGTAATATTTATGTACTCACGAAATTGTGTATGGTATATACACAATTAAAACTTTGATTTTATGCTTGTACCTACAAAATAAAGTAACTGAAATTTTAAAAAATAGTTACTATTAGGAGGGTGACATTACAGGTTTTTGTCTT
This sequence comes from Leopardus geoffroyi, assembly GCF_018350155.1. Lineage (NCBI taxonomy): Eukaryota > Metazoa > Chordata > Mammalia > Carnivora > Felidae > Leopardus > Leopardus geoffroyi. The sequence goes on along the minus strand of NC_059329.1, from coordinate 69,330,016 downwards.
ACACTTGTTTTATGTTCTATTGTTTTAAAAAATGACTCTACCTTTTTTTAATTTTTTTTTAACGTTTATTTATTTTTGAAGGAGAGACACAGCATGAGCAGGGGAGGGGCAGAGAGAGGGAGACACAGAATCTGAAGCAGGCTCCAGGCTCTGAGCTGTCAGCACAGAGCCCGACATGGGGCTCGAACCCACAAGCCGTGAGATCATGACCTGAGCTGAAGTCAGACGCTTAACCGACTGAGCCACTCAGGCGCCCCAAAAATGACTCCAATTTTTGAAGAAAATTTAAATAATCAGCTACAAGTTGAGACATTTGAGCACTTGAATGAAAAAAGAAAAGCTTGGAAGTCAGACGTCTGTGTCAACCTGAATCCTCTCTATCTTCAGGAACCCCCAGGAGCCAATCTCCCACTTTCTAGGACTAGTCACAAGCTTCGAGTCCAGACGCACACAGATCGGAGCCTGTTTTTGGTAGACCCGAGGACTCTACAGCAGTAGTGGACGCTTACACCGTGTACGTTCTGGACCTGGCCCTACGGAAGCACTTTATAGGTCAATTCATTCAGTCCTCTTAACAATCCTATGAGAAAAGTGCCAGCACCATTCCCATTTAGAAATGAGGAAACCAAGATCCAGAAAGAGATCAACTGCCCGGCCTTGCTGAGAAGAGGTGCAAGGCCAAGATCTGAGCACAGACGGCTCTAAACTGGCAACTACCAAACACTAGACCGCCTGAACACAGAGACGAGTCTCTCGCCCGCTGCTGTGCAGGCACCTCTTTTCCAAAATGTCCTTCCCTTAGCCCCCTGTAAGCTAAGACGCACATACTCCAACCAAACTGGCCCCTCTTCAGCAAAACCTTCCCCACGGCGCTCGCACGCAGCATGAATAGGCACAGAGTTTCAGTCTTCCATGAAAACAGTTACGGAGACGGATCACAAGGACGGGGGGCAAACCAACGGGACGGTGCTTAACGCCACTGACCTGTACACTTAAAAATGGTTAAGGCAGTGCATTTAGGTTATATGCATTTGGCCACAATTAAAATTACAGATAAACACGTCGGTACGTAGATAGATAGGTGGGTAGGAAGGTAAAATGGGACCTCTAAGCGAAGAAATCAGACCAAGTGCAAGCATACCGGCAGTGGAATCCGTAACAGAGCCCTCACCGCCCACAGAGGCCTCACACATCACACAGATGCCACATGCATCTTTCCAAGACTCTTCCCCTTTCAGCAGGGAGAGCACTCCCTCCAGGAGCCTTCCTGGATCCCCAAGTCCAGTCTGGGGAGCCTGGTCACATGTTCCCACAGCCTCATGCCCTTGTACCAGAGCACCTCTCTGAGTGCCTGTCAACCGGTCTGCGCCCCTTGTGTCAAGCTCCCTGAAGGCAGCACCCTTATCTTATTTGGGTGTGTCCTCAGGACCTGGTTCAACACATATCACCTTTCATAATTACCAAGTCAATTCATTAACTGCTGGAAAAAAAAAGGGCCTAGAATACTTGCTCCGATTTTCAAAGCCCAAGAACACGGTTGTCTTGAAAGGTGGTGGTTAAAGAATGCAAGCCAATGCTCGTCAAAAACTCAAGATTTTCCCACCTGAACCTGAAAGGACAAGGGTCCATCCACCTGCAGAGATTCCCAGAGTCCACTGCCACCTCTATCAGCTATGGGGGATTTATCTGTGAAAAGGTGATTTTCAGCATCTCCAGTCCCCACGGACTTAAAGCTCCGTGCCTGTCTTCCAATACCCTGGGCTGGCACTCGGGTGCCAGGTGCTGTACAAGGGCGTAGGGCGCCTCTTCGAATTCTCTTGAGGTCAAGTTTAAATTGCAGTTTGATTAATTTGTCAGGCACCTATTCTTTGGGCTAAAATCAGAAAACATTCTTTAAGGCTGCTAAATCTTTATTGATCTGGAGAGGTCAGCTCAGAAGGCAGGGGTGGTAATTGCTTGTTCTTTGCATAGTGCACTTTCCATTCTTCAAGGCAGCTGGTACAAGCACAGTATTTTTTTCTTGTGTGTGTTTCTGCTGTAATTACTTAATCGCCCCAATGCCATTCTGCTCATCACACCTCCAAGTCTACTCTCAGTTTATGTATCACATAGGAGGACAAATTTTTGAATCTGCTACTGAGCAAAGTAGGTTTCCTTTTTTTTTTTCTGTCCCCCCTCCCCCCCAATCACTGAGCAAACTCTCAAGAGGGAAGCAAGCATAAACCAGGCTCCTCCGCGCTGGAGCCCCGCAAGTCGGCCAACTGCCAGAGGACACAGAACCCCAACTGAAGGGCACAAACATGCCTGGATTCCATGCCTTGAGTTCAGCTTTAGGGAAGCCCAACCTGGAACATTCACACACTGGGGCTACTCACAGCTCCAAACAGGTCGTGCTGAAATGACAAGGGAAGCAGACGTAAATGTGAGACACGCAGCTGCTGGCAGCTTGTAAGGAAACCCTCAACCAAGAAGCAAAATCCCTGCGTGAGCCTCGGGTTTTGATTCTTGCCCACTTACAAAGAAATTCTATAGGTAAAGGATATTTGAGGCGCTGGGACAAAGGAGCGGAGACTCAGAGGGCCTTTTTAAAAGGAGATAATGATTGCCCTCTTTTATTTATTTATTTTATATTTATTTAGTCTTCCACTTAGTCGAACCATCCGTATTATAGATGTTCAGTGAATTATGGAGACAGCAATGTGTCAACACACAGCCTGACTCTGAGTTGCTGAGCCCATGCTGGGTTAGATAGGACGCAACAATTATTAACTTAATTATCAATTAAACCTTGAGCGCCTCCGTTTCCTCATCTGTAAGCAAGGGAGCAGTAACAGGAGTTTTATTAGATAGGTCTCATGTGTAATATTCTTTCTAGTCCATTCAGCTCTCCACCAGAACAGAGACTTCTGGCCCATGCATGGCTGCATTCTCCACAACATGAATCTTTTTAGAGTGCCATAAATGTTACTAACTATATTATATTTTACATATATATAGGCCATATTAAATATGTTCTAGCAGTGTTTTTTTCTGAAGACGCAGACTATTTCTTAACAAAATAATAAAAGGTGGTGATTATAAGTTTTAAAGGTACTTTTCAAAAGTAGACCTTACAGTAAAATTATAAATAAATTTTAGAAAGAAAAAAACATTTTCATTCATAGCAACTCATTTAAGAGACACAAGCTGTATTTGGCTATCTCAAAAAAATGTTCCCTGCTTTTTTTTTTCCTGCTTTACCTATGGTATTTCTTTGCAAATGTTATCAAAAATCAAGGTTCCAGCTGGAACCCATCACATTCCATGACCATTAAATTTGACAAAAATTCTATATTAAATTGGTATGTTCAAGCATCATCCAATAAACTTTGAAGATTATACCTTCATCTGAAACAGAATACAGTGAATATTCGGACACAGATTTTTTTTAGATTTAAGAATAATCATTGATAAACTGTATGTTCAAAGGAAGAGAGATCCTCACTTCTCACTTTATAACAGTGACTAGTTGAAGTCAATAAGATCTCTAAAATCCTAAATAAAATATTTCTGAGTGTTATATTCCTTCTCTAAGTTGAATTCACTGACATTGCTACCACGCAAACCTGTCTTTCCTGAATAGTTTGTTCTAGGTGGGGCAATGTGGGGGGTGGGGGGAAGGCTAGAAAAAAAAATAAGCTCTTTGGTCTTAATATGTTCACGTGTACTGGTTTTGATCAGAAATAGTAAATGAGAGAAAAAAAAATGAGAGAGGAAGAAAAAAGGATGCGCGGAAAATAGCAAATGAGAGGAAGAAAAAGAATGTATTTGGAATTGCAGGGCACCGTGTGGTGATTCATAGAGAGAAATCGGAGAGGCAAACTATTTGCCAAAGTAAACAAATATCACAATCATATTAACATTTTAAAGGAGATCCCTGTTCACAATTCACACACACTGACAAAGCGCCTGAAGGTTGGCCTCAATGACCTCTCTAGATGTCTAGATAAAGCATGGCCTGCTTCTGTCGGCTGGCTGAGACCCACAACTGGTAGCTACCTGGCCGGCCTGCTCATAATTTAGTCGGGTGTCATAAAACACATGCAGGCATTCATTCAGTTAGCCTTCAACACGCACGGGGCAACTTCAGACCAGGCTCCGTCCCCGAGATGAAGGTGGGAACCACCATGCCCCCCCTCACGGTCCCGTGAGACGCAGCAACGTCAGCCATAACCCCAGAATCTAGAAGAGTGCGTGGCACACAGTAGGTGCTCAAAAGATAAAAAGGAGGTTGGGAGGCAGGGAGGGCGGGCAGAGGCTTGTCAAGAGACCTGGAGTGTGGCAGGGAGCCTGGCTCTCGCGTGGAGGCCTGGCTTTGAATACACACCCCACGACTCCGCAGCTGTGCACCAGGCCATGCGTTCAGTGTCGCCACACCTCGGCCTCCTCATGTGTTCTCTCCTTCCGCGGTGAGGAGCTAACATACATGGAAACGTCTGGAATGGCAGACGTGTTAACCCCCTCTCCACCCACTGCTACCCCTGTCTGGGACAAGGACCAGGAAGGCCAGAACCACCGCAGGACAAGATCTTTTTTCCCTATTTCTTCTTCCCCTCCCGTTTGTAATCCTTCCTGCAGAAACCCCTTTCCCCAATGCTAGCTCAGACAAGACTCAGTGGGAATGAGCCAGAAAGGAAGGGGGTGAGAGGTGGAACGGAGAGGGAAAGCGAGTCCTCTGGCTAACTAGAAGGAAGGGAGGAGATGGCCATCCTTTGGAATGGAAACCCTAGGTACTTCTGAAGTGGAAAAGGGGGAAAGGACTGGCAAGCCAGAACCTGAAACGCTTCGGCTTCTGCTGGCCAGACTCCACTGGACCTCCTCGGATTCCTGACAATTAGCGGGAGTTATTTTTTCCCCATCTCCTCCTCTGAATTTCCTTTCCTAAATTAAAGTGCCTGCAGCGCATTAACACTTGATGCGAACCTAAAAGAAAGCCTAAACCAAGCTTAAACACAATCTTAGATCTTTTTCTTTTTCAAAAGAATGCAGGTGTGTGTTTGTGTATTTCTGTATATCCAGTTGTGAATGCACGTTTGCCTATGCATATATGTACACGCACACAGACGCATGTGCTCTTTACGTAGGTAAGCATCTACAGATGAATATAAAGTAGGCTTCTTGGGGTTGAGGGAAGTGTGACAGACACCAGGACAGGGAAATTGGGTGTCTACCTCAAACACGTGCAAGCTCAGCCTGCACAAATAACTAGGGTTTCAGCCAGTGCAGAAGCCCTTAAAATTTCCAAGACAACCACTGGGCAGTGCTGAGGGGTCTCGAAATTCCTGTGACTGGACCCAGCCCCTAACGAACCTCTCTCTCTCTCTCTCTTCCTGGAGGAAAGCTTCCCTTTTAGTAAACAAGGACCTTTGCCCTAACCAGGATCCCAAATCTCTTGGGAGGTGGGAAGCAGGGGTCCCAGAGCTGCTTTCATGCCTGGAAAAGATCACAGCCACACCGGGGGACCTGGAACACTCAGGATTCTGACCCTTGACTCTCTTGAGGTTAAGAGATGCAGCCAAGTTCAATGTCCTCCAGTTCAATGGGCCTTTACCTAGAAGCAGCTGTGTCCAAAGCCCAGTGCTCAGGGCTTACTTCTCATAACACCAGCCTGTGTGTTTTACGACAACCCGAAAAGGCAAGTGGGGAGTTATTACTCCCCTCTCACAAATGAGGCGTCTGAAACTCAGAAGCACTGGTGGGCCCAAGGCAGGCCCCCGAGGTGGGTAAATGCAGAACCATCATGCTGCCTCACACCGCAGATCTGGCTTCAAGAGTACTGGCTGCAGGAGAAGGATCTGAGCCTCTGGGTTCTGGTTTCAGTTCGGCCTCTGATCTAAGTGTAATCAATCATGAGTAGGTCTTCACTCTACAAGCCTCAAACTCTGAGACTATGACAAGAAAAAGAGAGGGCACCGTTGGTTCTACAACTCACAGGACAGAGTCAGGTAAGAACCCTCTATACAATCACTATTCAGCACAGTCCTCAAAAGCGGGGCAGGTGGTTTCCTGTCCTCAGCTCTCCCACCAACCACCATCTTCCCTGCCATCCCCTGGGTCCCAACTCAGGTTTTCACACCTCAAGCACTCACGCCTAATGTGCCCAGAGGAGTCCCTGCACTGCCAGCCTTTCTGGAAGACATGGGGATCCATCACAACAATTAGCTCGAGCCCAAATACTCTACCCTGGGCGGCCTCTGCAGCGCCTGAACGTATCTTGACTGCACCTGTTACTCGGGTTTTGTCCCTTCAACCTCACCCGGAGACCCAGCCTGGACTTCTCTATACTCATCGCTGTGATCCCACAGCCACAACTGTGCCTTCATCCTCGGAGTTCAAGCAAAACAATCATTCACATGGCAACATTTGCTGGGTATCTGCTAGGTCACCTATAATAACATGGAAGTAGAAACTGTGTGGTTTTTTGTTTTGTTTTGTTTTAAGAGAAGTAACAGGATATGGTCTCAGCTCCCAAAGAACTCACCATCTAGTGAGGAAGACAGAGATGTAAAGGATCGCAGGGATTTGCTGAATCACTTGACCCTGGAATTTGCCAGTGGCTGGGAGTTGGAAGGGATGGTGACTATGAAGAATGACAGTCTGCTCCTGATACGATCTCAAAGGATATAATGACCGGCTGACTTTAACGAAGTGGAAATTTAATAAGGATAAATGTCAAGACATGCACTTAGGTTCCCCCCCACCACTACCAAAAAAAAAAAAAAAAAAAAAAAAAAATCAACTCACAAGTATAGGGTAGAGAAGATCACATGAGAAAGTCTTAAGGGATTGGGTTGCCCGCAAGCTCAAGGATTCTGTGATGAGGCTGCCATAAAAGCTAATGCAGCATCAGGCTGTCCTGATTAGAAATGCTGCATTCAGAGTAAGAAAAGTGAGACTGCAAATCTGGATCCCACAGACAGGGAGGGATGAGTGGCCAAAAGTGAGCACACTTTGGTGAGCAGGAGCAGTCAAGAGTGCTTGGCTCCACATCCTAAGTGGAAGGAAGAAGATGAGGCCAGAGAATGAACAACTTTGGGGGGCCATGGGAGTCATGTTCAAATGACACACTTTATATGTAAACTATAAAAGCAGTGAGATTAACCTAGAAGAATTTTTTTTTTTTACATTTATTTTATTGTTGAGAGGCAGAGAAAAACAGAGCACAAGTGGGGGAGGGGCAGAGAGAGAAGGAGACACAGAATCCGAAGCAGGATCCAGGCTCTGAGCTGTCATCACAGAGCCTGACGCAGGGCCTGAACTCACAAACCGTGAGATCATGACTTGAGCCGAAGTCGGACACTCAACCGACTGAGCCACCCAGGCGCCCTCTCTAGAAGAATGTTTATTATAGCACGGTTTATAAATCGCCAAAAAACAAGGGAGCACAGGCAAAATATCTGACAAGAGGGAAAAGAAAAATCACACATCTCATTATGAAATGATACCACGTACAATATCAAATATTTATTGACATGGAAGACAGCGATCAAATTCTATTTACAAGACAAAATTACAAAATATTATGCAGACTATATATAATTCATTTTGTAGAAACAACATATAGACACATCAAAAATTGCACTAAAACCTGTCTGGGAGACTATGTAGCGTGAAGCTAACAACACTACGAGTGGTGAAATTCTTGATAGTTTAAAACTTTACCTTTTTTGTTATTTCATAGTAAACATATATTGAAAATCTGATATGGACAAAGAAAAAATCTAAACGGGCTACCCTACGAAAAGAGCAATCAGATGTTCATGTATGGCTCCTGCGCAAGAGGGGGTTAGGATTAATGGCTAAGGACGGAGGAGACCCCATCTGAGCTAAATAAATGGCCCTTCCTTTGTTGTAGTGAGCTCCCCGTCAAAAGAAACGTGCCTCTAGGAAGCATTAAGGCTCTTTGGGAACACACTGTAGGAGAAGCCTCCATGAGTGGAGGGTTACCTCCTCCTAAATGACCCTCAAGGTTGCCTCTCATCTATATACTCCAATTCCTTGATGGACGCTTCAGGCATCCATGCTCCAGACCCCTACAATCTCAAATCCTCAAACAAGCTTTTAGGGTCTACCTCTCTGCTCTCTCACCAAATCACGGCCAAATGGAGTATGGTTAAAAGGCCATTCAACTGGGAATCAAAAGGTCTGGATCCCAGGGATACCACTGGAAAGAAGAATCTGGCCTTGAACAAGTCACTTAATCTCTAGAAGCCTCAGTTTCCCCATCTGCCAAGCGGCAGTAAAATGTATACAATCTCAGAAGGCTCTGCTCACCTTTCAAGAAAAAGCCTGTGGGGTTGCTTTGTAACGTGCTATACAAGCAGGAGATGTTATGTTCCCATCAGGAGAGCATTTAAAGCTGAAGCTGGATGGCCAGGTGATAGGGCAAGCTACAGGTGTCCCCTCCCGTGGAAGCAGACACAACCGTACCACCAAGGTCCTGACTCTACCGCGATGTGGCTCCAGTGCCACCTGCATGACAAGGCCCTCTGGTCCTTCAGCTTCCCCCGACCACTTGTCAACCGCGAAGTATAATGTTGCAATGCTTCTTCTCCAGCTTCTGGGATGAGTCTTCATTTTTCACTAGGACTACAGGCTTTTTCACTATGGCTACCTGTTTTTTAGGACTAGGACCAAGGCCCCTGCCTTCATCCATGATCCCTAAGGGCTGCTGGGCACTCATGAAAGACTTCCTGATGATCTGACCAAACCCTAAGCGAACTCTGCTACTTACGGTGTAGCCGCTGGACCGGCACCACAGGCATCATCTCAGAACGTGCTAGAAATGCAGATTCTCAGGGCCACGTCCCAGAACCGCTCAATCAGAATTTGCGGCGACTGGCAGACGACTCACATGCTAGCAAAGAAACGGTACATTCAACCACCAAGAAGCAGAGGGAAGCCGTGGGGCACTCTCACCCTACAAGATCGCCAAGGCCCAGAAAGGGGCCTCGTTCCTTCATTCACTCATCCAACAACCATCTATTAAGCGCCTACATCGTGCCAGGCACATGCCGAGGCGCCACGTGCCTGTTCTAACCAGGTGTAATAAACGGTAAGGCTCCTCCAGTATCAGAGAGAATCTCCCAGGATAGCTGCCTGCCCACAATAATTCAGCAAAAAACAACTTACGTCCCTCCTCCGAATTCCAGCTCCCCCAACCCTGGCCCAGCTCCTCAAATGGTTTGCAGGTGTCAGGGCTGGTATCTCTTCACAAACCATCGAGAAACCACCCACACAATAGCCACGGCCCAATGGTGTGGGCAGAGCCCCTTTTTATTTCCGCAGGTGCTACATTCCGAAGATATTTCTGCTTATAAAGCATGGCAGGAATTCTACACTTAGGGAAGAAAAGAGGTTAAAGAAGGGCCTTATTTTTCCCAGAGGAGAGAGGAGACTCACAGAGAGGTTTACATTTCTAAAATGTATTTATTTTATCAGCCACATGCCTGCAAGTCAAACATCTCCTTAAAGACATTTTGCAGACAGAGATACTCTGGGAACACACCGGAGGCAGCTTATTTACGTGCCGCTATTACAAAACTAGCCCAAAGGGATGAGTATCAGATGCCATCTCCCGCTGAAGCGACCGTCCGCCTGCCCGCCACCTCTATGCCAGGTCACAGCTACTTCATGCCCATCAAATATCCCCTGCTTGGGCCTGCCACACCGCCTCTGCCCCTCTGGTCCCCGGAGAGCCTCCCAATTAGCCTGGGCCACTCCCGATGGAGGACAGCTGTCTGCTCCACACGCTCTGCGCCATCTTTGGGCATCTGGAAACTGACAATGAAAAGTGTAATCAATACACATACAGGTGTGACATCAGTCTGGAACATGGTCACAGTGCTGGACACTGCAGGGGCTGGTAGGATCCCAGGCAAACTGAGCTCCTTGATTTCATTTCGAAGAAGGTGTGCTCTCTCTCTCAAGTGCCTCTGAGCTCATACCTCTGTTATCTCTCATGAAGTCGCCCTTTGAGTCACAGGATTTAGCACTTTGGGAATGCTTACCGTGCCTCCCACAGTCCTCTCCCTCGGTCAGGTAACTGTCTCCTTCCCAACGGTGAGAATTTTGAGGGCGGGGGCTGGGCTGTCCTCTGCTCGGCACAGCATCTCTGGAGCCCAGCAGATACCCAACACATCCAGGTTTCGGGCAATACTGGTAGAATGTCAACTCCTTCGACAAGCACTTAATGAGTGCTGGGCTGCTGTTGTTTTGTTTTCGTTTTTTTGTTTTATTTTGTTTTGTTTTAATGTCTATTTATTTCTGAGAGAGACAGAGAGACTGAGGAAGGGGCAGAGAGAGAGGGAGACACAGAATCCAAAGCAGACTGCAGAGGCTCTGAGCTGTCAGCACAGAGCCCGATGCAGGGCTGGAACCCACGAGCCGTGAGATCGTGGCCTGAGCCGAAGTCGAACGCTTAACCGACTGAGCCACCCAGGCAACCCAATGAGTGCCTGGTTTTAAGATTACAACATGGGTATCATCCACCTTCCATAAGTTCAAGTTATGCTACCTCATTCTTATGAAAGACCTATGTTAGTAGTACAGTAACAGTCTTTCCTGTACAAGTGAAAATATTCGTCAGGGTTCTTTCGGTCGGAGAAAACACATACTGATGTAGGTCCTTCCTAAAAGCAAACTGGCAAAATGTGAACTTTTGAAAAGCAAGGAAGAAATGCTTTTTGCTTCATGCTCAGTCAGGTGAACATCTGACTCTTGGTTTCAGCTCAGGTCACGATCTGACAGTTTGTGAGTTCGAAGCCCAGGTTGGGCTTTGCACGAACAGCGCTGAGCCTGCTTGAGATTCTCTCTCTCTCCCTCTCTCTGCTCTTCCCATGCTCATGCTCACTTGCTCTCTCTCTCTCTCCCAAAATAAATAAATGAACTTTCAAAAATAATCACAGAATTACTTTACCTTTGGACAGCAAGGGAAAGCCGAAGATAAAAAAGAAAGAAATGGGAAAGCCCTTAACGGCCTTTTGAGATCAAGCAAGAAACAAGGACTCATACAAGCCGGGATGAAATCTCCTGGGTAAGGGGTGAGGGAATTCCTGGGGCAGAGCAAGCCAAGTGCAACAGAAATGGAATTTTCTTATCCACAACGTCTCACACAGATCCACCCCCAGTCTGGAGTTCATTGCGTACTGCACGCCCTGTCCACACACCAGCCTCTTATTCTGCAAGTGGCCGGATTTCTCAGCTGTTTTTTAAAGTATCAGTGCACTGCATGGTTTGTGGCCTCTTCGTCCTGGACTGTTCACTTGCAAGGAGAACCGCGGCCCACACCGGCATGCGCTTCTCACGAGCATTCTAACTTCATCCTCTTCAGCTGTCAAGGCCACGTGAGACAGACGCTGCAGTGAGGCACAGAGACAGTAAGGACTGCCCCCAGACGATGCCCTGGGGTCCCGAACCTCACCTCTTGCCCCGAGATCCTATGTTCTCGTCACCAACCCCTTCCCCTCCCGGGTATCTCTTTGCACCGAGCATCTCTGTCCAACGGAGATGCGAGGCGAGCCGTGTGGGTCATGGCACATTTTCTAGTCGCCTCATTAAGAAAGGTAAAAAGAGGGGGCCCCCGGTGGCTCTGTCGGTTGAACGTCTGACTCTTAATTTTGGCTCAGATCATGACCTCACAGCCAAGTCGGGCTCTGCACCGACAGCACGGGGCCCGCTTGGTCTTCTCTCCTCTCTCCCTCTCTCTCTGACCCTTGTGCACGTGCCGGCTCTCTCTCTCTCAAAAATACGTAAACTTAAAAAAAAAAAAAAAAAAGTAAAAAGAAACAGGTAACATTAATTTCAATAACTTCTTTTCGACACATCGAAACAGTATTTCAGCCCGTAATCGGTATTTTAAAAAACCATGGAGGTCTTGCATTCTCTTCCCATGCTAAGTCCTCGGAGGCCAGGGGTCACTGTGTACCTCCGGGCCATCTCGATTCGGAGGCCACCTTCCGAGTGCAGCACGGGCCTAGACTGCACGTTTCCTACACACGCCTGAGTCTCCCGGAGCCTGCCACCTGCGGTCTCCAAGCACCTGGGGTCTTCCTTCCAGCACGGACTCTGCTGCTGGATCTGAGGATGGAGAGGCCCGTGTTCAGTTGACAGCTTTCCGTATATAAGGACTTTCAGCTCTACCCTTCAGGTCTCACCGGAAGTACCATCCCTCAAGGAAGTCTTCCCAGACTACAGGCCCAACAGTTATGTGCGCCTCCCCTGTGCCCAGGGCACCCCGGCTTCACCCAACACAGCCCCAGCAGCCAGACTGCGGGTGCCCGCGGAGCCATCTTCTCCACCATTCTAGGTTCCTTGACGACAGGACCGTGTCTGCCTCATTCAGAGCCTATGCCTTATCTCCCAGCCCAGCACAGGCTCAATAAACATTTGCCAGATGCACGGCTGGATGGCTGGATAAACGAATGGAATCCCTCCCAACAAATCTCTCTCTCTCTCTCTCTCTCTCTCTCTCTCCAGGCCCTAGTTTCCTCGTCTGTAAAAGCTCCTCGGCTCCTCGCGGCTCTGCAAGTCAACTGCCTTCGCCATTTCATCCAGCCCTCGTCGCACAACCAGCCTGACCAACCGTCTGACACAGGAAGGAACACTCCTTAGAATACGCTTTAGAGTTTCTTGCTCGGAATGCGACAACCAAATTGCTCTCAGGTCTTGTGAAAGTATCCTGTGAGCCTCCTGCTTTCTTTCCCACAGAAGCAGAGACATGAATACAGTCTCTCAGAGAACTCTTGAATACCTTCCCCGGCCAATGAGTTATATATTTCTTACAGAGGATATTTTCAACGTTGTCCTTAATGAATCAATGTCGTGAAAAGATCACAAGGTCGGGTTTTAGACTCTCAAGGTTTGGTTTTCATCGCCGCTACCTTTCTACCAGCCAACTGCCTGATCGTCGTGTCATTTACTGTGTATGCACCTCGATTTCCACATCCGTCAAATGGGGATAACCGTAACAGCAGAACGTCTTATGTACCATACAGGGCCGAACAAATGTTAGCCACTACATACGCCGTATCTTCTGAAGCGTGTCAGAGTCGAGTGACAGAGCAACCCACAACTGACACAGCCGCAGCCAGGGCCCAGGCCTAGGGACTCAGGCAAAGGCCAGAGAGAGCCCAGTGCACTTGCAGGCTAACCTCAAACAGCCCCAGAGTCCGTGGCCTCACAAAGCCAAGTCCCCACAGTGCTGCCTGGGGACCTCGGGTAGGAAGCAGCCCAGGAGGGCAGGCTTCCCCAGGTCAGTCCACTGGCTAGCCCCAACAGCAGGTGGAAGAGGGACAAGGCTGCCTACTGGAGCACGAAGCAGGGGCTTTCTGTCTCAAAGGGCAGGGCCCCCACTGACCAAGGGGTCCTGCCCTCAGTTGGGCCTAGCCAGGGAGCTGGGGGCATGGCTCTGTCCACCTCTTCTCTCTCTCTCCTGCAGTGTTTTCAGGGGCACCTGAACTTTCCCCGAACCGGTTCTGCCTATGTCAAACAGGAACTAGGCTCGCATGTTATGTGTGCACACACGTGTGTTGTGTACGCATTTTATGATTTCAGAAGAAAGCACTCTGCAGTCCGAGAATGAGTCATCAGTAATCCTTGTCAATTTGCCAGCAGCCTGCCCCTCTTCATTACAAACAGAAAGATAAAAGCTCTTGCACTGCATTAGCTGGCATACGCCTCCACAGACAGTACAAATAAATTAATTGTGCCTCATCTCAAACAGCCCAAGAGGTGTGCGGGAGGGGAAAATGCTGTCCGTCTTGCTTCATTAACAAATTAAGCTGAAATCAAGCCGTCTCCAGCCCAAGACAGTAAGCATCCTACCAGGATCCTGGCGGGGTTGGGGGGGGGGGGCCCAGGGGCCACCTTAACAGAGGGTGCCTGGGGGGACAAGACTGGCCCATCAAATCCCAGGTGCTCTTGCAAAAGAGGCCGGTTCGGTCATTTACCCCAGGCAAATAAACAGGCCAGTTCCGTGGGGTGGTATGTAGGCAGAGTGAAGGGGTTTGTCATCAGGCAAACTCTGTCATGCTGAGGATGGTGAGCATTCCAGAAAGAACAAAGTTATTCAAGACCAACTTGAAAAACAAGTTGGACTACCCTTCACCACAAGCTAAGATTACACCCTCAAACACACCTTTCTTCCATCCTGAGACGCTTACTTTTGCAGAGCAGTTAAAGGCAATTTGTTACAACGCTGTGATTTTCTTTATGCTGGCTCGGTGCTACGTAATTTAGGCAACCTTCATTTTATATGCTGAAGGGGGCATGGCTGAAAAGCTGATCCTTTCATGTTTCATCTCCAAAGAGACAAAAGCAGTGCTTACAGGCGAGGAGGGGGACAGGAAATGGGGGCCCCTCACCCCATTAACTGGCAACCTGCAAGGAAGTTAGATCACGAACAGCTAATCCAACCGTAAAAGATGTCCAGAGTATTTATTATACAGATAGGCTCTGGGTTGGGTTTGTGTTCGTTTGGGTTTTTTTAACTGCAAAAATGCAAGAATCTGAAAAATCCTGAGCAGAAAAATCTGACCTCAAATGGCTAGATCCTGCCTATGACACAAAACAAAGAAGTTGAATAAAATCTTAAAAAATAGTACTAAAGCCATACCAAAACGTGACCATAATCGCAGAAATACGAGTCGAGCAATGAGGCACCACTGAGCCAAACCTTTGTAAAAACGACAGTATCTAATGCAAGCCAAGTTGTTAAAGACCTGGTACCTTCTTGTTCTGCTGAAGGCACCGTGAACTGGCACAACCCTCCTGGAAAGCAGTTTAGCACTATGCATCGAGAGACCAAACAATGTTTGCACCCTTTAACCCAGAAATCCTGCTCTTGGGAATTCACCCTAAGGAAATAATCTACAATAAGGATGAAGCCATATCTCCAAGTATTATTTATAATAGTGCAAAACCGTAGGGGCGGGGGAAGAAATCTAAATGCCCAATAATAGATGTATGGTTAAAGAAATTCAGCCCATGAGATGATAGATTGTAAGACCATTAAAAACCATCTCGAAGACTCTGTAACCATTTGGAAAACATTTGCTTAAGGTTTACTGCAAAGAGCAGAATACAAAATTGGGCTTACATATGATTACAGCTATACAGAAATATGCCTGCACTCAGACAAGGGCTAAAAGAAAAATGAAAACAGTTGTGTTAGGATGGTGAGCTTGTGGGTGAACTTTTTTCTTTTGCTTCATTGCCTTTATTGTGGTTACAGCATTTTATTTTGTGAAATAAAGAGAAATCACGGGGTGTAGATGCAGCCGTTCAACTCAAGAGACTCTTGAGGATGAGGCGGAAATCTGGGAAACCACTATACTAGTTTTGGGCATGGGACAACAGAGTCTCTGTCCTTGGCCCGGCCTGGGACCCTCCAATCCCATCCCTCAGCCAGCAAGGAAGTCTGGCCGGGAATGGGACGCTCAGGGAAGCCACACGACCCATTCACAGCTGGATGAGGCTACCAGACGACGGACACGGCTGAGACTCCAAACTATTTTGCTCGAAAACCCTGGCCCATCCTGTCTACTGTGGGCTCTAATTCCAAGGTCCTTTCCTTCTCTGGGAAATAGTCTCCACCTTAATAAAACGAAGAGACTAAAACTTTCTTTCTTTCAGCACTGTGTGAATCTGATCTCCTGTATCCAACTCACGCCCGCTGCAGGTTGAAGCCCCAACCCCACCTAGTGCATCAGAGTATCTGGGACTGAAGTACCAGAATGTGAATTTCACCAGCCATGCAGGCAATTCTTCAGGCACAGGGATTGTTGAGATCCACTAGTCTAAGAATCCTGCAAACATCTGCCAAGTCCCAACACCCAAACTCAAATGTCCATCTCCCCCCAAGATGAAAAAAATCTGTGGGCTGTGGGAGGAAAAAAACATATTTAGAAGCCCGTATTTGCTCAAATGAGCATTTAACTTCAGAGTTAAAATCTTAGAACACAAGAGAGGGACCAGTGTTTCTCAGACACATTTTTTTCTGCCGGAGTAATTTCTGAGCTACCAGATCTTACCCGATTTCACATGCCCTGTGTTTAGCAGAGTAATGGGAACACAGTAAGTGTTCAAAATGCTTGTTGAAAAAAATTGGTGAATGAATAAACAAGCAGGTAGTATGGTAGTACCTGCATCCCACTGTATTTAGACATGGAGGTGGGAGTGGGTAGAGATCATCCCCCGTGTTTTGCACAGTGGCACTGTGTCCCCAGCCACCAGAACAGGGTGTGGGGGTGCTGTCCACATGTGAACAGTAGTTGAATAAATGCACAATAGGCACCAGCAAGAGGCAGATCAAAAAAAAAAAAAAAAAAAAAAGTGAGTGCTCCCAGATCCAGCCATGTCAATCATAAATGGATGTTGTTCCTACAGAAGGGAATGAGAAGCAAGGAACAGGCAGCTTTTTATTTTTTAATGCTTTTTAATGTTTGTTTGTTTGTTTGTTTGTTTGTTTAAAGTGATCACACAACACAAGCAGGGGAAGGGCAAAGAAAGAGGGAGAGAGAGAATCCCAAGCAGGCTCCCAGCACAGAGCCCAGGAGGGGCTCAAACCGACAAAGCGCAAGATCATGACCATGACCTTGAGCCGAAATCAACAGTCAGACGCTTCATCGACTGAGCCACCCAGGCGCCCTGAAATAGGTAGCTTTTAGCCGAGTACATCCCAGGCCTCCTAGGCCCAACACCTCCACACTCGCGGGTCCTCAAGGAAACCTCACAACTACACCAAGTAGACGAGCGACAGGTAGCTAGGATTAAATGGTTTGCCCTAAACGCAGGCAATTAAGAGACACGGGACTCAAAACCACATTCTTTACAATCTAACGGAGCAGAAAGTAGTCAAACAAAACGAGGGAATAAAGGAAGTTTAAGTGTAAAATAACTTAAGTGAAGTTAATGAAGGACCCAAGGTCCAAATGAAAGCCCCACACACAAGATGGAAGTTGCTTCCCAGAGGAGGCGCCAGGCAGATAAGTTGTGCACGGGGCGGGGGGAGGGTTGCGCTTGCTAGCCGCTGCCTCTTTAAGCCTGGGGACACTGACAAGGAGCCTCAGCTGGTCGTCTCGGGGCCCATCTTTCTCCCTTAAAGCAGTAACGGTACCGCCCCAAATTGCCATCAGCTGCGAACGCTTCAGAATCCGACAGATGTCACCCTCAGATCGCCGGGGAGCTCTGTGGGATATAATCACCGAGCACCCACGGGAGCATCTCACAGGCTACTCAACGGCCGACGCCGAAATCAAGCTGGTCTGGATTCAAATCCTGCCTTTACCATCTGCTGACCTCAAGACCTTCATCTCTCAAGCCGCGGTTTCCTCGTCTGTAAAGGGAAATAGTCAAGCTTCCCTCATAGAGTTGTTCTGAGGATTAAATAAAACAACCCCTTAATGGGCTTACCACAGGCCAGGCACCCAGTAAAGTTGCAGAAAATGATAGCTGTTACAACAGCTACTACAAGCATTGTAAAGTCTGATCTGAACATCACACGTTTCCCCAATTCACAAGCACACGGGACTACCTGGATGTTCTGCGTTCCCTACTAATGTTTTCCCATTCTGCATGAAAAGCTTCGTGTATGAACGCAGGGCACATACTTGTTATTTTTAATAGGCATGGAGTTCGTACCTATTCCTCTCCTTAGGGATTTAACTTTTTAATGATTTCCACATTAGATTTAACATTAAATGCAAATTGATCCATAAAGTCATCTAATTAGAAATTAAGCATGCCACAGACATTGCCCAGGATTTAATTAGAAGAGCAACACGATACGATGAGAAATGCCCCTCACCAGGAGGAGAAGCCGGGGAAGGAGCTCCGCCTCAACCAATTACTGCCTGAGATCTGGAAGGTCGCTTCGCCTGCCTGTGCCCCAGCAAAATGAGGAAGCTGGATTTCAAAGATCCTTTCCCGCCAGGAACAGAAGTCTGTAATTCAGATTGCTTCGGTAACCACGTATGGAGCAAAAGGCTCTGGAGATGCAAAGACTCAGTCATGCTTTAAGGAGTTTACACATTATGGAGGCACCTGGGTGGCTCAGTGGGTTAAGCACCTGACTCTTGGTTTGGGCTCAGGTCATCATCTCACAGTTAATGAGTTCGAGCCCCAGTCGGGCTCAGTGCTGAGAATGTGGGGCCTGCTTGGGATTCTCTCTGAGCACCCCACCCCCGACCCCTCTCAAAATAAACTTCAGAAAAATTAAATTTTTTTTTTAATTTTTTTTTTCAACGTTTATTTATTTTTGGGACAGAGAGAGACAGAGCATGAACGGGGGAGGGGCAGAGAGAGAGGGAGACACAGAATCGGAAACAGGCTCCAGGCTCTGAGCCATCAGCCCAGAGCCCGACGCGGGGCTCGAACTCACGGACCGCGAGATCGTGACCTGGCTGAAGTCGGACGCTTAACCGACTGCGCCACCCAGGCGCCCCAAAATTAAATTTTAAAAAAAAAAGAGTTCACTGGGGTGCCTGGGTAGCTCAGTCGGTTAAGCGTCCGAATGCGGCTCAGGTCATGATCTCGCGGTTTGTGAGTTCCAGCCCCGCGTCAGGCTCTGTGCTGACAGCTCAGAGCCTGGAGCCTGCTTGGGGTTCTGTGTCTCCCTTTCTCTCTGCCCCTCCCCAACTCACGCATGCTCGTGCATGCTCTCTCTCAAAAATAAACATCAAAATGAAATTAAAAAAGGGTTTACAGGTTATGGAAACCACAGCCTGTTCCATCCACCAACACACCCTGGCTTCCTTGCTTTCTTTTTTACTGGTAAACATAGCTTTACTAATGCATGTAGAACTAGTTTTGGCACTTGAATTTCTTTCTGAAATGTAGATATGGAATGATGTCAACTAGACGTGCCCCCCACCGCCTTTCTGGTAGCAGGGACCGGATAAATCAAGAGGATTGTCACAATTGGTGTACTGCATCCTGTTTGTTGGATATTGCCCTAAAATCTGGCTTAACTCTTTCGTGTTCCTAGTAAGTAGTACATTTTGTTCAGTCCTGGAAGAAGCAAGCCACTCCTGCCTTGAAGTAGGGTGGTGTAGAGAGAGTTCCATCTCAGGACTCTGGCGTAGAGAGAGTTCCATCACGGGACTCCATACTGGTCAAAAGGGGGGAGTGAATGAGCACACCCTAGCTTGTAGGCAATGCTAACTGGCACATGCTCCCCCCAGTGTGCCCTCCCCTTTTTGGGGAGCCTAGATCCTCTGTTAATTTTTCAAAGCATAATTTTCAAGGCACAGAGTCTCACAGCTCTTAGCTCAAGACTGGTCGAGCCAGACATCAGGCTCTTTGCAATTTCAACCAATCCCCCCACCCCAGCTCCAACCCTGGGCTTCTCCCAGATCCAACTCTGAAAGGGTTGTTAAGATTTCTCTCAGCACTGCTTGTCCCTTGCAGCACAAAAGAATCCTTGTGCCTCGCCTGGCCTTTTAGTCGAAACAGAGGAAGTGGGAGAGGAGAGGAGATGTGTGGAGAAGCCGCCTGGAACGAGCAGGTAGCATGGCATCTAAGAGCTGGAGGGATAAGACGGGGTGTGGCTGTGGCTGGGGGCTACCTCGGCCAGCACTCGGCCTGCACCGGGCAAGGCACTGGCATCTCCCTCTCATGGGGGCTCATGGGATGATACCCCACCCTCGTTAATGCGAGCGCCATCCGGCCGTGGGACAAGGACGCCCTCCGCAGAGTGCCACCGCAGTCCCTCCCACTCGGGCACCTGCATCCCTCCCCAAACTGCTCTGGAGTTTTGCTCTGTTCGGAGTCAGCAAACAGGGGCTGCTTGCTGCTCTTGGAGAGACCCTGAAGGGGGGGGGGACTTGGGAGGATCCAGGCCAGGACAGTAAAGCCCTGTTCCTGATTCCTGGAAACAGCACTGTCAAAGAGATAGTGCCCCCAGCCACGGGGATCTCAGAGAGCAACCACAACTCGGAAGGGGCTGTCCAGAAGACCCTCAGACCCCCCTGCCCAAGAACACCCTCGGACTCCCAAGAACACCTCAGAGCAACACTTTCAAACTTTTTTTAAAAGATTTTTTTTTAACGTTTACTTATTTTAAAGAGAGAGACAGAGAGAGAGAGAGAGAGAGCACGTGTGCATGACAGAGCGGGCGAGGGGCAGAGAGAGGGGGGACAGAGGATCCGAAGCAAGCTCCGTGCGGACAGCAGAGGGCCCGACGCGAGGCTCAAACTCGCGAACTGTGAGATCAAAGTCGGACACGTAACCGACTGGGCCACCCAGGCGCCCCAATGCTTTTAAACTCTTGAAAGTTAGAGAGCTGCCCTGAACTGAACACAATGACACACATAAAGCATATGGAAGTAAAATTTATACTGCTCAGTCCCAATTTCGAGTTGAGGAAGATACCTAAACAAGGTAACATTCATACGGAGGTTATTGGGATTGGGTGAAATTTCTCCTTTTTAAAAAAGCTTACATCAAAGCAAAACAAATGTAAAACATCATCTGACTATAGACCGGCCTTGGACTGTACTTGAGAACCCTCTGGGGATAAGATAAGAGTATAATTTAGAGAAGGAAAATGAAAAGAAACTGAATTCAAAAATACCCCTCCACAAAACCAAAGTGCTATTCTCACACAACTTCATGTTTGAATCACGTTGATAATTCTACCTGGAAAGGAAGCGGGAGAACATCAGAATCTCTACAGAAGAACCACAGGACTCTACAGACCTGATATCAAAGCCTCAACCCACAAGAGCTGAGGGGTGGGGGAGACTGGGAGGCCAAGGGGGTGCAGGAGGACAGCGAGGAAGAGGATGGGAACAGCGGTGGTGCCTTCCCTCTGAGGACGGATTTTACAGCTTAAGGTCACTTGCACTTTCCTCTTCTTTGATGTCCCCAAGACAGTCCCGGGGGGAGGAAGGGGGGGGAGATGCCTGCTTTCTGTTTCATACTCCAGAGGTAAGGCATCTGAAGGCCCCACAGCAGACAAGCGACAGGCCTGGCATCTCAGCCTTAGGTCCTCCCAGGGCCAAGCATCATCCATGAAGCACTACTCAGAGAACCCAGCGTGTACCTTTCCCAGGTATGCTCGGCGGCTCTGTATGAGGGATGCCGGGAGGAGACAGTATGGTTGCGAGCTTACTTGGAGACATTACTACCAGAGGTGCACTGACCCTACCTCCCAGCACAAGGCTAGCAGGAAAGAAAAGTCACTTCTCCCTCTTGTATCTCAATAAAGATGCCTATGAGGCAGGCCAACGTTCTAAACACTTTATAGACATTAACTCATTTGACTCGTAGGACTGCTCTCAAGGCGAGTACTCCGATTAAGACCCCCACTGTACAATTCTGTAAACAGCAAGGCTAAGTAATTTGCCCATAAGCAAAGAGCTGGAAACTGGTGGGCCAGGAGCCAGGCGATGTGAGCCCAGATGCTGCTCACTAAGCTATACTGCCTTGGAAGACGTCCCCATGTTAGTGGATTCAAGCCTGCCAGGGACTTGGGGTGAGGGGTGGGGTACAGAAACCTCACGGCTCACTGATAATACCACAGAAAAAAGCCTCCTTGACTTCCAGATGCTTCCAACCTTCAGAAACATGCAGGTCAGCTCCCCCCACCCACCTTCCGTTATTGGGTTATTGCTGGAGGATCGTGTATTAAGGCAAACACCACTTTGACATAACCTAATAACCACCCCATCTCCCAGCATTCGGCAAGAATGAGTGCTACAGGGCACATGGGCAAACCTGATTCCCCGTCCAGGAGTGATTTCTGCGGGAAGCGTAATTCCATTGTCCACCTCGCCCAGCACATCTTCCATCCATAAAGCACGAAACTTCCATCAGTCAGGACACCCAGGGATAAAGGGCCCTGCCTCCTGACCCACGTTTCAGGTGCAGCTAGATCCCATCTGGTGACAGAAAGTCAAACCTAATCTGATCTGTCCGTTTAGAAACATAATACCAAATGCACACACATAACTGTATACAGAAGGCAGCATTAGAGCACAGACCAGTAACTGCCCCACATTCAGGTCTGCTGCTCACCCATTAATATCAGCTCAAAATTACTCTCGATATCCTAGCCTGGAATCACCGCAAACTGCATTCATTACAATACTGATCGTACGGGCAGGCCGCCCTGATAAAGGCTCATTCTCCAAAGACTTACAGATTCACGCACAAAGTGTTCTGCAGAGCAAACCTCGGGATGTGGGTTTGTACTTGTGCTGGAGAAAGCGTGAAAGACAAACCTGCCTAGGATCCTGACCCAGCCGGTCACCTGGATCACCTGGGAACAGCAGCGGAAGCTGTGACCTCGGGGCGAAGGAGTCATTCGGCCCCTAAGTGGGGGAGGGACAGCTCTGCTGGTGACAGAACAGGGTTGTGGCCAACCAGAGCGCACAGGCCAACTAACTGCAACCCACCGGCTCTTTTGGTATGGCCCGCAAGAACGCTTTCTACATTTTGAAGCGGTTTTTAAAAAGTCAGAAGAATGATAAATTACATAGCACTCACATTTCACTGTCCGTAAAAAAATAAATAAATAAAAACTAAAATGTTATTGATCATGCCCATTGCTCTGTATATTGGCTACTGTCTGTGGCTAGTGTCCCACTATAACCGCACAGCTGAGTAGTGGTGACAGAGACCATGTGGTCTGTGAAGTCAAAAATATTTACCACCTGGCCGTTTACGGAAAGACCCCGGACCCCTGACTCAAAAGCGCTGCTGGAAACAGGACCTTGAAAATGCCTAAAAAGGAGTCCAGGAGGAAAATATGAACGCCGCTTCCTGACCACTGTTTCGCGTCCAGGGATTCAGCCGCAAGGACTGATGGTCCGCAGCCAAGGGGAAGGGACGAGGGCTGCCCAGGGGCTGTGAGAACACCCTGTGCATCTCCAGCCACCCTATCCACCTCAGAGACACCCCCTTTTGCTAAGAGAGAAAATGAGGCTAGATGGGGTCCGGTGACTCGGCTTGTCCTGCTCCAGCGCAACAGAAAATGAGAGCAGATGAAAAGACTGAGCTCAAGGTCTCGCCAGAGTGGAGACCACACCTCCTCCTTGCAGCCCTCGGAGGGGAGCTGACAGCCCAGGGGACAAGGAGCCTGTCCTAAGTCACGAGGCTTCTGTGTGATGTTTCTTAGTGCAAAAGAGGCCAATGGCGGTCTCAGGTTGAAGGGAGCGGGCATAGGGTAAACTTAGGAAGAAGTGAGCACAGTATTCCCTTCTCAAGCTATTATTTAAAAAATAAATAAATAAAGGATTTAGGATTATCCTTGCCCTTCGATCCCCATTTTCCTCACCACCTCTGTTAATCTGAGAACCCCTAGAGCTGGGGTTGGTTGCCAGATTTAGCAAATAAAAACTCGAGATGCCCAGTTACATGTGAATTTCCGGTAAACAACAAATAATTTTTTCACTATAACTGTCACAAACATTGCTTCTCAGAAATTATACTAAATACTAAATTATACTTATACTAAAAATGTACTGACTGCTGCTCTGATACTCAAATTTAACAGGGCGACCCTCCTTAGAATCCAAATCACACCCAGGAGGGGACTCCTTGACCCCGGCCCCTTCTGCTGAAGCTCGGGCCTGGCAGTTCCTGTCTCTGGGAGCCCTGCTGACACCCACAGGGTGACAGCTCCCCAGGCGCCCCAATGTAGGGGCTGGCCTGCTCCCAGAAACAAGCTTCCCCAGGAACAGAGCACCCTGTGCCCAGAGTCCTTTTCTTAGCCACCATCCAAACCCGACACACGGGTCCTCTCACCATCCCTCACACCCTGAGCGCTGTTCCGCTCTCTGATCCCTCAAAACGCCCTTCCCAGGCAGAAAAGATGTCTTCTCTGTCTCATGCCTGTTCTGCTGGTTACACTAGAACACAAGGTGCTTCCAACCCTGGGCTCTGTCTCTGAGGAAGGAATGACTCCAGGACATGGAATTTAAAGGAATTTGGGAGAGGAAGGTGTTGAAATCCTACTATGTTAGATGGTCCTGAACAGGACCCAGAATCAGTAACAGAGGACAACCACGCCCTACCCCACAGTAAGCTCTATACGGGCAAGGATTTTTGTCTGTTTCACCCCCATTGATGCCCCTAGTGCCTAGGACAGCGCCTGGCACCCAACAGAGAAAATGGGATTGTTATCAGCTGAACAGTGTCCCCCCAAGATTCATATATTGAAGCCCTAACCCCAGATGCCTCAGAATGTGATGGGATTTCTTTAAGGAGATAACTAAGGCAAAATGAACTCATAAGGTGGGTCCTAATCCAGCATGACTAGAGGCCTCATAAACGGAGGAGATCTAGACACACAGAGAAGACCACATGAGGACACGGTGAGAAGGCAGCCATATAGGAGCCAAGGAGAGAGGCCTCAGAAGAAACCAAACCTGCCAACAGTTTGATCTTGGCCTCCCAGCCTCCACAACCAAGAGAAACTAAATCTCTGTTGTTTAAGCCACCCAGTGTGTGGTATTTTGTTACAGCTGCCCTGGGAAAGTACTAGAGGGATGAATGAATGGTGAATGAGAGAGACAGAGAGGAAGGAAGGAAGGAAGGAAGGAAGGAAGGAAGGGAGGGAGGGAGGGAGGGAGGGAGGGAGGGAGGGAGGGAGGAATTCGAAGGAGTCCATGCCTATCTGGTTCTCTGTTCTACCTTGGGTTCTTAGGCCGGCACATGGTGTGCTCTTGTTGAAAAAAAGCCAGGGAAGCAGCCAGGCTCTCCCCAGAGCACTACCTGGAGGCTGACCAGGCCAAAGCTGCTGGCAACACAGATACGGGTGGTGTTCCTATCACTCCGTTCTCCAGACCTTCCCACTCCTGGGACCAGCTGTTCAGGAGGCTTCTGTTCTCCAGACCAAGAGTGGCAGGTGAAGAGCCCTCAGAGGCGACAACCTGCAAGTTTTCTAGAGGTTATCTCACCATACGTTCCATCCTTATGGAGAGAAGACACTCTGGGAACAAACACTTCTGGATATGAGTGTGATGATGTGATGTCCGGAGCTGCTGCAGCCACTTGCTAACCAAGAAAGAAGGGAGCTGACACGCAAAGGATGGCACAGTGAAAAATGGAAAGACCCAGGTCCTTGGCTAGGTCACTGAGCTGCCGGGCTAACCAGCCCCAGAATCACCACACCTCTGGACTTCTAAATCCTAGGAGATGAAATATCTCCTTATGGTAAAGCTGTGTTGAGCAGGTCTGCCACTTGCAGCTAAAAGCCTCCGGCTATGTTACATGAGCCAAGACGCGGCCAGTGTCAACTTTCTGTTTTACTGGGCAAAAATCTACGTTCTTGCCTTTTCCAAGTTTGGGAAGCTTTTCTAACAACAAAACATTCTGCAGATGACCCGAGTGGTAGCAGTAGTGGCTTTGAGTATCGAAAACTCAAAGGCCAACAGACGACCACAGCTTCCAGTAACGTTTCTTAAGTGAATCTGCGTTTTAGACAGCGAACTTTTAACACATCTAAAAACACTCGGGCTTAACATTAGAAAACACACATTGCATTCAATGAGCCTGCAGACAACCCCTGCTCTGCCCATGGGTTTGAGGAGACCCTCAACATCAACCACAACCCTAAGAAATAACTGGCCCCAAATTCGAGAATCCTCTGACTAGACACAAGGCCAAAGACCTTTCCAATTCCGTCTGGGTCAAAGCTGATGCTTCTGGTCAATTCAGGTCCAAGTTTTACATAAGACTCACCTCCTCTCACAAAGCCTTTCCGGTCGGCATGCCAGTGGGGCGCCTGGCTGGATTAGTCGGTACACCATGAGACTCTTGGTCTTGGGGCTGTAAGTTCAAGCCCCATGTTGGGTGTAGAGATTACTTAAAAATAAAATCTTTAGAGGCACCTGGGTGGCTCAGTTGGTTGAGTGGCCAGCTCTTGATTTCAGTTCATGTTCCTGGGGTCATGGGATCAAGCCCCACAACAGGATCTGCACTGGGTGTGGAGTCTGCTTAAGATTCTCTCTCTCAATCTCTCTCTCCCATTCTGCCCCTCTCTCCTACTCACTCTCCCTCGCTCTAAAACCAAATAAAATAGAATAAAATCTTAAAAAAAAAAAAAACAAAACTGCCCTCTGATGCTTGCCTCATCAACCCCAAGCATACTGGATCTGATGGTTTCTCACCCAGAGAAAAACTCAGTCTCTCATTTTACCTTTTCTCTAGCATCCCCACATGATGGACACAGTTCCCGAGGGCACCAGAGACCGTGGTGATAGCGTGAACACAAACGGTAGTGCGGCAGAAGTGGTGGGAATACGTTAGCCCATAATGAATTCTAGCCAACCTGCCGCACATTATGTCAGTTCACCTTCAGAGCAGTCCAGGAGAGAAGTATGTTACTATTCCCATTTTACCAAAAGACGACAGCAAGACGGAGTTTAGGGAACCCGCCCAAGGCCACACAGCAAGTTCAGTGGCAGAGCTCAGGGGTCATCCACACAGAAGCATGAGCTGAAGCCGTGTGGGGGCAGGAAAAGTGATCGGGCCTCACAGGAGGAGGCTGTTCCACCCGCAGTTCCCAGGGGTGAAATGGTCAGACTGGTAGGAGACCTGAGAGCCCCCTAACTTTTTTACAGCTAAAAATGGGGCTTTTTGCCCCAACAAGGAGCTCAGATTACTGGATGGAGAAAAGGAGGGAGGAATAGTAGGTGGGTGGATGGATGGATGGATGAGTGGGTAGGGGGAGGAGAGATTTTTAAGGAGAATCAGGGTGATTCCAGGAGGAAATACCAAGACTGCCCCTGTGAAGGGCTACTACACAGAGCGTCCCTCAAAAGACGCAAATTTCCCAAGTGGATCTGGAAATGGCCACTCCACCTTCAGCCCAGACTACCTGAATTAGGCCTTCAGGCCCAGCACTGGGCTGAGGGCCCTTGGTGGGAAAAGAGGCAGGGAGGACCTGTAGGAAAGAGGAAGGTTTGGCACGGTCTCCCCCCGGGACGGGAGGTTAGGAAGCCTGGTGCGGCCTCACCAGGAGTCAGGCTCAGGACAATGACTTTGTAGGAGGAGTGGAACCTTGCCAGGGACCCCATGCTTCCTTCATTGTTACTGTGGTTAACTTGTGACCCTATCTGTGTTACTTTGTTACTTTTGCTTCTCTGTCAGTTTCCTTGTAGTGATTCTCAGGAAAACCTGAGCCGGTAAGGCGCCTGTCTGCAGGCACAGGAGGAGGGGACTCGGGAAGCTGTGTCCCACGCCCTCTCCCCGATGCTCAGGAAGCAGACACTGAAGAACTGAGTTGAGTATTGCAGATTCTGGTCTAGCCCTCAGGCCTCAGCCCTGCCAGCCAGCTTCTCTGCACAAAGGGTCTGTCTGGTTCCCAGACAGGTTCATGGTATGCAATATCCTAGAAGGGAGACGGCAGGTGAGCTGGGAAAATCCCCATGTGTGGCCTTCAGGGCTCACCGGTGACTTTTTAGGTGGCATCAGAGAAACGTGGATTCCAACGAACAAATATTATTTTATAACTACTTCACTCTTTCCCAGTTCCTGTTCCACACAGGATCTCGGTGGCTTACGATCATTAGTCCGACACATTCTACTGCTTTCTTCCCTCTGCCCTCTGACTCGGCTTGCCTGCCTCTTCCCGAGCCACTGCAGTGGCCTCCCCGTGACCACACCCTAAGGCCCCTGTCTCTTTCCCTTTTAATCCAGCCTCAGAGTCAGAGGAAACTTTCTGAACCACGAATCCAATCACCTCTCTTCCCCGGTGAAAATCCCGCGGGCTGGCCAGTCACCAACAGATACGGTCCACACTCCTCAACACGGCACCCACAGCCCAGCCCTGGAAACACCGCGGCAGACCTCCTGCCCGTGCAGTGCCCGCTGGAGCCTCTGCCTGGAACGCCAGCTCCACCGTCTCCACGCCCTTCCTTGCTGCTCTCCCCCACCCTCCCCCCTGCACATCACCGTTGCACCTCCCTCCCCTCACTCTGCGGGCGTCGTCTCTACACTTCCTCCCTGCACTGGTCATGATCTTCACGACAGGTCTGCCTCTCTCCTGCTGCACATAAGCTCCAGAGAACAGGGTCTTCTCCGCCTTGGTCACTGCTCTGTCCCCCAGTGCCTAGAACGGTGCCTGGTCAGGCAAGGGGCTCACTCTTTGCTGAGGGGACGTAGGACCACAGCTACTGCCTTCTCACTTGGGTGCTGGGCTGCCCTCCGTTAGTTAGCAGCGATCGTCCAATTTACGATCACTTCCACTGTAAGCACCCCGCTCCTCCTTTCACGATGAGCTCTGAAGAACAAGGAGCCGCGTCCCATTCACCCTTGTAACCCAAACGTCTGGCACGTGGTGGATGCCTGGTGATGCTTGCCACATTATTTTCATGAACCACACATACATAATTTCATCCCTTTCATTAATGAATTGCTAATACTTCATTACTTCTTTGCTCATTCCATTGAGCAAGTTTAAGAAGTTGGCCGGGGCGGGGGGGGGGGGGGGGAGGGGGGGGTGACGTGCCGCGGTGTTGAAGTTTTAAAAGGCATAAAAAGCTCCCTTTTAAAAAGGGACATCATGGGGCGCCTGGGTGGCGCAGTCGGTTAAGCGTCCGACTTCAGCCAGGTCACGATCTCGCAGTCCGTGAGTTCGAGCCCCGCGTCGGGCTCTGGGCTGATGGCTCAGAGCCTGGAGCCTGCTTCCGACTCTGTGTCTCCCTCTCTCTCTGCCCCTCCCCCATTCATGCTCTGTCTCTCTCTGTCCCAAAAATAAATAAACGTTGGAAAAAAAAAATAAAATAAAATAAAATAAAAAATAAAAAGGGACATCAGAAAGGTTCCGATAAGTCAAAGAACTGGAAGACTTCAAAAAGGGGCCCAAGCTGGTTGGCTTTCTAAAATTAAAAATGTTTCCTGGTTTTCCATTTATAATCAAACAATACAGAAATGTAGGAGGTAGAAAATGAGAATCCTTACCTGATCCTAAATCCTAAATAAATGATCACTATTAGCATTTGATATAGATTCTCTCCCCCCAAATGAATGCATATAGACAGATGATATAAGATGTACTCATTTTAGGGGTGCCTGGGTGGCTCAGTCAATTGAGTGTCTGACTCTTGATCTTGGCTTAGGTCATGATCTCCCGGTTCGTGAGTTCGAGCCCCGCGTCAGGCTTTGCACTGACAGCATACGGCCTGTTTGGGATTCTCTCTCTCCCTCTCTCTGCCCCTCCTCCTGCTTGTGTGCACATGTGCAGTCTCTCTTGCCCACATGCTCTCTTCCAAATAAACTTAAAAAAAAAGTATTCACTTTACACACACACATACACATATATGTATATATACATATATACTGAAAAGAGGATTGCATTACACAGGCCGAGCTGTGAATTTCTCACGTAATCCCTTCGCCATCTCTCCCTAAGAGGAGGTAAGTCCACCTCGTCACTTTCAACAGCTTCATAATACTATATGGTTTCCCTGGGATTTACTTAACTATTCCTTTACCACCAAAAAAATGTTTTAAAGATTTTATTTTGAAGTAATCTCTACACCCAACATGGGACTCAAACTCACAACTCTGAGAGGAAGAGTCGGGCAGTCTCCCGACTGAGCCACCCAGGCAGGTGCCCCTTTGAAGAATATCTCTTCAATCCCTGTCTTCGTTAACAGGGAAAGATGCCTTGGAAAGATTGCAGCCTTATTACGAATACCCAGTGCCCCACGGTGCTAGATGATCAAGCTGACCACTCGAAGCAACAGGGCAATGAGGGCTACTGAGTTTAACATGCTTTTTAATGTGCCTACGGGCGTGCTCCCCTCTCCCTACACTATCAGCTCTCACCCTGGCAGATGCCCCTGTCTACTTTAGAGCCATAAACGCCCCCCACTCCAGCCATTTCTGCCACGAGAAATCAAGCACATTAGGAACGTGAATACGTCAAGGATAAACAAGCAGAGCGCAGAGAAGTCACCTGTGCGTGAAATCTGTAAGTTCTGGGGTGCAGGCTTTGTGAAAACTAATTCAGACGTCATCATTACATCTGAACATGTGCCTTAACGTGGCTTGCAGGCAGTTCTACCATGTCCTTGGGTGGAGGGATCTTGTTTTCAACGCAAAGGCGGGCAGCTGGCTGGCCACCAAAGCAGAAGGCATGAGGAGGAGTGGAAGGGGTGATCCTAGGTCTCGGGCCAGTGTTTTCAAAAGAACAAACACATCAACTGCTTTCCTCCACATCCCATGGGACCAACACCCAGTTACACAAGCACAGCACCATGAGTGAACAGGTCTTCCACCGCCATCGTGGCTTCTGCTAAAGAGCAAGTGCCACAAACGTTCTTTCTTTCCCATACTTACACTGTCTGGAAAATCGCCAACCAGCCAATGATTTGGAGACAGTTTTGTAAACCAAAGCCCTCCTCCTAGACACAGCAACTGAGATCTACAAGTGCAACCTCGCGTGGTGAAAAGATTGCTGGGGCCAAGGTCAAGAGAGGACCTTGGACCAGTTACATGTCCTCTCTCACTCAGCCTGGTTTTCCCATCAGTGTAAAACAGGATGCAGAGAAGCATCATGGAGATGGTCAGGAGATTACAACTGTGACCACAGACAGGCGCTAGCCAGGCTGACCTTCCAAGTCAAGCGTGGAGTGTTCGTGAACTGAGGGACACGTGCATCAGGAGCGTCGCATCTGGTCTGGCTGCACCAGAGGACCCTGATAGTCCTCGCCAAGAGGCAGGTAAGAAAGGAGCTCAGTGACCAGTTTCCAGGTCGCAGGGCATGCTGCAGCCCAGTAGCTCCACTGCCTACCTTACAGATGGCAATGGTTTTAGAGGCAGAAGCATCCCGTCAAAGGAAACCTTATGTATGACCCTCATGTATAACAAAACTGATAAAAAGTGAGATTAGAATTTCTTAAGTTACAGCTCTTATTTATTAGAAATACAATAAAACTGCTCTCATGAACTGAAGTTTAAACCACAATATGTTTCTCTTTTATTATGACTACAGTTTCATTGCAAATGTTACCTATTTTAACCTTTTACACTCAGCCTCAGAATTCCATTCAATTAAAGTAACCCAGAAATCTAAAGGTAAGGCAACAGGAAATTTTTATTTTAAGGTTGGGTAATAGTTCTTATCAGAAAATGTTCAACTCGGAGGGAGTGGAAGTACTTTCACTGGCCCGTTTAAGCCCTTTATTTCTGAGGAAAACACTGTTAAAATGTATCTCCTACAACATAATAATTCAATGTTCAATGAGGTCAGCCCTAAAAATCCCCAGATACTCCGTACCAGGCTCTGACAGATATTTATGTAAAACTTCAAAAGAGTCAAATTTATTTTGTTTCGCACATTGAGTTCAAACTAAGTTTCGATTTCATCACTGACACTTTACCCGCCTTTGTAAATAAGCATGGTGAGAACACAGGCCCGTATTGCCTAATGGAGCCCATTCAATTTATTTTAAAAGTTTCAGCAAGATACATTAAGTAAGGGCCACCAGATTACACTGGAGAGATTCAGGCAATAGAGTTTGTCAGCCAGTGTAAAAAAATGATTGTTTTAAATGTTTATTTGAGAAAGAGAGAGAGAGAGAGACAGGGAGAGAGACAGAATCCCAAGCAGGCTCCATGCTTAGCATAGAGCCTAACTCAGGTTCAACCTCATGAACCGTGAGATCATGACCAGAGTCGAAATCAAGGGTCAGGCGTTCAACTGACTGAGTCACCCAGGCACGCCTGTAAAAAAAAGAAAAATGATTTGTCACCTCATTTGACATATTCTAGCTAAAACTTTTTGAGTACTCAACAAATGGCAGTATGAAAAAGGAGATTCCTAAGAATTTTTATCTACACTATGATACATAACTCATAAAAGTAAAAGATGGGGCTCCTGGGTGGTTCAGGTCATGATCTCACAGTTCGTGGGTTCAAGCCCCGCGTCAGGTTCTGTGCTGACAGCTCGGAGCCCGGAGCCTGCTTCGGATTCTGTGTCTCCCTCTCTCTCTGCCCCTCCCCTGCTCACACTCTGTCTCTCTCTCTTTCTCTCTCTCTCAAAATAAATAAACATCAAAAAAATTTTTTTAATAGTTTAAAAAAAGTAAAGGACACCTTAGTATAACGTACACATCGCTTATTACACAAATACACGTTGTATATTACACATATACAATAGTTATGTTGGCATACATAACACAACTTTCGGTACGAGCTCGTACACAAACCAGCATTTCGGCCATCTTTGCTGCCTTGTTCTCACAGCGTAAGGCAAAATTCTCTTCATTTCTCTAAGCATCAAGTGTTTCAAAGAACCGGTTGTCCTCGCGTTTGCCTGGATAAATACATACAAATGCCAGCAGGATGCTGGCAGCTGCACCTTCCCCTCCTCCATCAGGTGGGATCCCAAGAGCACGCGTAATCCAGCCGTGGGGCTTCTGTTGACCACGGCGAGCATTGAGCATTCGCGCACTGGGATGCTTCGCTGTACTGAATCATGCTACGGTGACCCCACCTATTTTCACAGAGGATTTTGAAACTACGAGGTGAGGACTTTGAAACGATGAGTACTTTTTCCAGGTTCAATTGAAACGTGGTGGTAGAATCCTAGGATTCTGAAGAACAGAGGAAAAAACCCTGGGGTCTGGGAAAATGTGGCAAGATACACAAGACCTGCCGGTTCTCGAGAGCAGAAAGGACTACAAAGAAGAAACGTGGTTTCCCAGAGAGCTCCGTCAGCTCAGCCCCTGCCTCAGCCCTCAAGGCAAGCACCAAGTTCAGCTTCAAGGGCGGTACAGAAGTTTAGTCCTTCCACCCCTCTTGCCTTCCCTGAGGACGGAGGCTCTTTTCGTTCATTCACTCATTCATTAATTCAGTCATTCCACAGATATCCACTGGGTATCTACTCTGCAAGGCAAACGCTGGAGCATACACACGGTGTATGTCTTTATTAGTATAAATATTGTACTTCATTTTGGACGGCTCTGCAATATCCTCAAAAGTAACGGGATACCAAAAACGAGTGACCATCACCATAAGCAGGACTCACCTGCTAAAAAAAAACAGTTACAGCACTTGGCAAATGTTAGCTATGACTATCACATCCAAATATTTTGACTTGTGCAAGCATGCTTTGAGCTCCTGTGTACCAGGCAGGATACAAAGTTCCTGCCCTCAAGGGGCTCGGGGAGAGAATGGGATAAATCCAACACACAGGGGTCAATGCGATGGACGCTAATACAGAGGAACAGTGTGGGGTTACTAAGGAAGACAAAAGCAGGCTTAGTTATATCGCCCTGCAGGAGCTGGGAAGGCTTCTGTGAAATGACGTACATTCTACTCTTTAGAAACAAGAGTTGGACAATGACAAGGGTTTAAGGGTGTAGCACAGGTAGACAGAAGTGGGAAAGAAGGCAGGGAGGCATCAGGGACAGCTGAGCATGGCTGAAATTGAGGAATACTGAGTGGGAGTGGCTGGCTAGGAGGGTGTAAGAGAGTACTGCGACATTCTCATCAGCAGAGTTAATACGACGCAGGCTATCTGGTTTCAGACACCTCAGTCACCTGTAACTTCTCAAGAGGGGAAAGGGCAGCTCCTCCGGCAAATTCCACTTACCAAACTGAGTGGTCACACTGCATTCTCCCTAGGCTTGGTAGGGGGAACTGCCCATAACACACATCACCTTCCTCTGGTCTAGGTACATGGAGGGGAGTTCCCAAAACAAACCAACCACAATGCCAGTGAAGCCAGAATACAGGATAAATACATGTCTCTGACTTGGCAGAAGTCAGGTTCCTCTAACATACCTCCTTCCAGGCTCTAAAAGCACATCCACATGATGGATGCCTGGACAGTCCAGTCGGTTAAGCATCTGACTTCGGCTCCGGTCATGATCTCACGGTATGAGTTCGAGCCCCACACCAGACTCTCTGCTGTCAGCTCAGAGCCTGCTTCCGATTCTCTGTCCCTCCTGCACCCCCCTTCCCCTGCTCATTCTCTCTCTCCCTCTCAAAATAAATAAATAAACTTCAAAAAAATTAATAAAAATGAAAAAACATAAAAAGCACATACATCCACAATCAAAAACACAATATCACCTCATGCCAGTCAGAATGGCTAATATCAAAAAGACAAGAAATAACGAGTGTTGGCGAGGATGCGGAGAGAAGAGAGCCCTCATGCACAGTTGGTGGGAATGTAGACTGGGGCAGCCAGTGTGGAAAAGAGCATGGAGGTTCTTCTAAAAAGTTAGAAATAGAAATACCATACAGTCCAGTAATTCTAGTCCTGGGTATTTACCAAAGAAAACGAAAACATCAATTCTTAAAGCTATCTGCACCCCTATGTTTATTGCCGCGTTATTAACAATAGCCAAGATAAGGAAGCAACCTGAATGCCCACTGACGGATGGATAAAGACGTGATGTATGTGCAACGGAATATCACTCAGCCCTAAAAAAGAACGAAATCTTTCCATTTGTGACAACATGGATGGACTAGAGAATATTATGCCAAGTGAAATAAGACAAAGACAAATACTCTGTGATTTCATCTGAATCTAGGATGTGAAAAAAAAAAAAAAAAAAAAACAAGCAGAAAGAAACTCATAAATACAGAGAACTGGTTGTCACCAAACACGGGAGACAGGGGAGAGGACAGACGAAACAGGTAAAGGGTTAATTAAGAGGTAAAAACTCCCACTTACAAAATAAGTAAGTCATAGGGATAAAGACTTCAGCATAGGAAATACTGTTGATAATACTGTAATAACGTTGTATGATGACAGATGGTAAGTACACTTACCAGGGGGAGTATTTTGTAACAGATATGACTGTTGAATCCCTATGTTGTATACCTGAAGCAAATAATACTGTTTGAACTATACTTCAAAATTAAGATTTTTTTAAATAATTAAAATGGTCTTCACCAAATATCAATAACATAAAATAAAATAAAATAAAATAAAATAAAAGCACATCCAGGGCCACTGTGCTTCCAGAGGTCTGGGGTTTTAGCTGGTTTCCTTAGAAGATGCCTGTGCGGGGGCGCCTGGGTGGCTCAGTCGGTTAAGCGGCCGACTTCGGCTCAGGTCACGATCTCGCGGTCAGTGAGTTCAAGCCCCGCGTCGGGCTCTGTGCTGACAGCTCAGAGCCTGGAGCCTGTTTCAGATTCTGTGTCTCCCTCTCTCTGACCCTCCCCTGTTCATGCTCTGTCTCTGTCTCAAAAATAAATAAACGTTAAAAAAAAAAATTAAAAAAAAAAAAAAAAAAAAAGAAGATGCCTGTGCAAATTTGCAATACCTCACAAGCCTGGGTTTGAAAACAAGAGGAAGGATCTCCAGCTTTATCAGGGAAGGATTTTCACAAGCAGCAGAACCCAGAGCCCAGGTGACAGATGGTCGCTCCTGCAGGTCCACTGACACCGGGCACCGCTCACCCCGCTCTCCAAGGGACACAATAACTGGATTCCAGTGGCGCCACATTCACTCACTCCATGGATCTATTCTGAATGCCAGCCGTATGCAAAGCACGGTGGAGATACAAGGCTGTGCGGGCCGCAGTCTGCACCCTGAGAGTTTACAGTTAAGGAGGAAGGACACGTATGAATTACGGTAAACGTGCTGGATGGCGAGGGTGCCATTGAGACACTGATGGGTCAAAGGAAGTAAAAATCCTCTTCTGGTGAAGGGGGAAGGGGCTGGGAGAAGACTTCCTGAAGGAGGCAGCTGCAGACAAAACAAGGAGATTTCAACGAAACAGAACAGGTGGCGTTCTCTGAGCACATGTTCGGCACCACTTAAATCCCAGCAGCAGCGTGTGAGGGGACATTTCCTCCACGGACCGGGCAGGGAAACCCCAGCTCAGCCAGCAGGAGTGACCTCACACACCTCACTGGTGGCACAGCCACACACCGAAGTCCTCATTCCTGCTAAGGGAAGCCTTCCTGGCAGAGGGAATGGCATGCATAGGGGACATCTGGGAAATGACAATATCCCGTTCGTAGGACACCAGGCTGGAAAGAGACACTGAGACCACACTGCTGGGCCCTCACGTGCCAGGCCAAAGAGCACGTGCCCACCGGCTGGGTGATGAAACAGGAAAGAGGCAGCTCTCGAGAAATCAGAGTCTCGGGTCAGATGTAGAGACTAAAAGCCACAGAAGCCAGCCAGTCTGGGTTTGAATCCCAGCTTTGACACTAGCTGTGCAACTCTGGACAAGGTACTTCATTTCTCTGTGCCTCCACGTCCTCTTCTATTAAGCGGAGGTGATAATACCACCTACACCTACTTCACAGAATTACTGTGAAAATTAAATGAGCTGCAAGCTCTAAGCGTAAGGCCAACAGTGGGAACTCTACAGAGGTATTGCTGGGTCCTGATAGTGATGGCGTAGGAACTTTATTAACCACAGCGGACACATCTCAGGGACAGCTAGAGAAATCCAGACAAGAGAAGACGGTCATAGCTCCAGAGGGAATGTTAAGGAAGTTAGGGAGATGAGCAATCGTTTTCACAAGGGGAAGAGAGACGGTCCGCCAAGGCTTGCTGCCTGGGAGAAAGGCGGTGCCGGCGCGGCCATACGGCGGAGTCGCCATACGAGCATCGGACAGAGACTCAGGATTCCTTGCTGGACTCTGCTCTTTAATGTTTACTTATTTTTGAGACAGAGAGAGACAGAGCATGAACAGGGGAGGGCCAGAGAGAGAGGGAGACACAGAATCTGAAACAGGCTCCAGGCTCTGGGCTGTCAGCACAGAGCCCGACGCAGGGCTCGAACTCACGGACCGCGAGATCGTGACCTGAGCCGAAGTCGGCCGCTTAACCGGCTGAGCCACCCAGGCGCCCCAGCTGGCCTCTGCTCTTTACACACCCAAGTGCATCTCTCTGAGCCTCAAGTCTTCCATCTCTAAAATGGAGCTAACAAGCCTGACACTTTCCACCCTCAGCATTGTTGTGAGGACCAACTAGGACAGCAGACTTGGCCACAGGACACTAAGGCACAAAGCGCTGTACACATGGAAGGCAGGAAGCACAAGAGGGAGTCGAGAAGGGGACTAGTCTGAGGAACGAGCCGTGGGAGAGGGAAACTCTGCTCACCCCGTCCGGGATGTTCCCCAGCGGTAAGCCCGAGGGTCAGTTCCAACATCCGCGCCCTGCACAGCCCAGGACCACGGACACCCGAGGCCGCCACAGTGCACAGAGCAGAACACACAAAAGGCTCTGGTGCAAAGGGCAGACGAGGAGGCAGAATTCACCATTCCAGAACAGACTAGGGTGAAGGAGGTCCATAGCTTGGCTCTACCTCCTCCAGGTCTCCAGTTACAGAGACCGTGAGCAGATCAAAAGAAGGGTTCTGGAGCCAGCCAGAGAGAGTCGGGGGTGAGAACGCTCACCCTCGGGGGCTAGACGGTTCACGCTTCCTACATCATACTGTCATTCATTGGCATTCCATGTAGAAATTCATCTTGTTTATGTGGAGTAAAGTCTACACGGCCCACGGGGCCAAAACGATGAGCCGCTCACATTCTCTATGTAAGTTGTCTCTATTTTAGCTTCGGCAGGAACTCAGGACCCCCAGCCCCAAGTCTCTTCTCTGGCAGACCCTCACCCACCCCACCACATGACTCACCACAGGAGACTGGGATAATCCCCATAGCACAGCTCTCTCCCCCACTACACTGCTTCCCTGAAGTTCCTTGAACCAGCCTAGAGTTCTCATTCTCCAAATCCTCAGCACCCAACACAGACCCCCACACACAATAAATTCAAAGTTTGTGCCATCATTTGGAACCCAAAAAAGACAGTGAGGACTCACAGGCACAGCATGCTCCAATGACTCAACTTTCGCCCTTTCAATATGGCAGCAACTCATTTATCCAGGCCCGTTTGGTTTTTCCAAACTCCCAATTTCCCAGATCAAACGCAAGGCCCAACTTAGGTTTGAGATCTTAGCTGTGCTTTGCTACAGGTTCTAGAAAAGTAAAAGCCCTTAGCACTCCCAAGTGCAGTTACTAAATTAAAACACTCCAGAATAGCCCCTTCTCCCTTCAATCAACTTTTTCTACTGACTTTCAACAGTTTTAAAGTTGACAAATCAGAGGAAGGCTGTATTTAAAGAAACAAAGAAAAAAAATGTAAGTCAACTGTTCCCAATGTTCTCTAAGAATGCGGACTCTCTGAGAACACGCTGTGTCCACACAAGGATAAATGCAGTTTTATTAAAGAAAACACCACGGGCTTACACTCTTCAAATAGTATACACGGTACACACAAAGAAGCAAAGGCAAATGCAAAGGGGGTGGGACAATGGGGGCACCGGTGGGGACTGCTATGGTTTTGCCCAAAGGCTGAACCGGAAGGTGGGCCCTGTGCTAGAGACGGTGTCCTTGCTCTGTCCCGTGCAGGGTGAGCTGTCCCACTGACCCACGAACTCAGCTCAAGGAGACGGCTGTGGGTTCAGGCAGTGCCGCCACAGTGATTGTTTTGAAAGTAATTTTTACTGAAGACACAATCACCTGAACTACTTACAACCTACAAAACCAAGTCCCTTGGCACCAAATGTGTTAAAGCCCTCAAACACTACTGGAGTTTTGAATTATCCCAAATATAGGCCTCAAATCATAGAGGCCTAGTGTTTTAAGTGGTTGACCAACTCCATCCAAACATCCCACCCTTCTCGCCTCGGAGTGAAGGGAAATAATGAGAGTCAACAAGTACAATTTCTAGAAACTCTCCCATTGCAGGAGGAAAAGTTTTTAAGACCAGTGTGACTTTTAAGAATGCTAGCAGAAACTAAAATATACGCAGAACTTCTTTCCGCTGCAGTCCAATAAAACGTCGCTTTTTCTTTAATAATAATTTTAAAACGGGGGCACCTGGGTGGCTCAGTCGGTTGAGCATCCAACTTCAGCTCAGATTCAGGAGTTCGAGTCCTGAGTCGAGCTCTGTGCTGACAGCTCAGAGCCTGGAGCCTGCTTCGGATTCTGTGTCTCCCTGTCTCTCTGCCCCTCCCCCACTTACGTGTATGCATTCCCTCTCTCTCTCTCAAAAATAAAAACATTAAAAAAAATTAAAAGATATATATACATAGGAGCACCTGGGTGGCTCAGTCGGTTAAGCATCCGACTTCGGCTCAGGTCATGATCTCACGGTTCATAGGTTCAAGCACCACGTTGGGCTCTGTGCTGACAGCTCGGAGCCTGGAGCTGCTTCGGATTGTGTGTCTCCCTCTCTCTCTGCCCCTCCCATACTTGCACCCACTTGCTCGCTCTCTCTCTCTCTCTCAAAAATAAATAAAAACATTTTTAAAAATTGAAAAAAATATATGTATACTGTTACATTTATAGTTTGGTTTCCCTCACTACTTGAGCATTTGGGTGTTAATGACGTAAAAATAATGAAAATTGTGTTCCCGTCCATGTGGAGCTCACAAGTTGGGTGCTTGTACTTAAAACCAAAGGGTCTAAGAAATGGGTGATGCTGTTTTCTCTAAAGGATTTTCAGAAACAGAAAAAAGATGCAAAGTTCTTTGCAGTAATATTTTATTTTCCCTAGTCTGAAAAGAATTTGGAAACACAAACAGAACCACCTAAAGGGGGGATGCGGCTACACTCGAAGCAGGAGAATCTGGGTCAGAGCGTTCTTCACCAAAAGGACAGCCTGCTTGGTGACCAGAGCTACACCGGACACTGGTGGTCACCAAGCCCCTCTCTCCAGAACCAATTCATACCACCTGTCAGCTGTCACAGATGAAAACACTCCCAGGCCTGTCCTCCATTCAGGGGTAGATAACAAACGCTTC
Organism: Leopardus geoffroyi; assembly: GCF_018350155.1. Lineage (NCBI taxonomy): Eukaryota > Metazoa > Chordata > Mammalia > Carnivora > Felidae > Leopardus > Leopardus geoffroyi. The sequence goes on along the minus strand of NC_059329.1, from coordinate 69,290,243 downwards.
CCCCCAAGGACCACACGTTCACTTTAATCCGCGTGAGTCATTCCTCAAACGGTGGATTCAAAGTGGGATCCAAACCCAGACAATTCTACACAAAGCTAACCTTCAACTAAAGGGCCAGGAGCTCTGGTAACTGGGATTTCTCCATTCCAACTCATTTAACCCTTATTTATTGAACGCTAACTGCCAGACATTTCCTAAACACTGAGCAACTACACCGGCCAAAAAAAACCAGGCATAGAGCCTTCCCTTGAAGGGCTTACAATCTAGGGGGTAGGTCACATAATTGGATGTTTATTTTTATTTTATTGAGAGAAATGAAAAGGACACAGTGATTCAGAACAAGCAGCAGCTGGGCTGAGGAGAAAGATACCTACTGGATAGGATAATCAGGAGAAGCTCTCCAAAGATAAAACCCTGCAGAAGATACATTCTCACAACTTTCAAAATAGCTGTTACAAAGGCTGGTGTGACTGTTACTGGAAAATGTCCTGAATAACTAGGATATATAATTTAGAAAAGACAAAAAATATAAAACAAGTGGGATGAGGCTAAACTCATCGATAAACTTAATAGAACCCAAATAAAAATAGTTTCTGAAAAATTTCTTGAACTACACAAAGTGTTTGTAAAATTACATAGATAACCAAACTGGTGAGAAAAAGGCAGGTAACAAAAATCTTAAAATGGGGAGTAATGAAAAGTACGTAGCTGTATTAGATATCAAAACCTGTGACAGAGCTACGGTAATTAAAGCTCCAGGTAGATAATCAAACAATATGAATTCAGTGTCTGGACCCATGGAGAAAAGATTCAATGAACAGTGTCGGGACAAGTCAAGCATTAGGTACAAAAGTCTAGATTCCTTACGTCACTCTTTATACACCAAATAAATTCTAGACACACTGAAGTATGTAAAGTATGACCCTTTTTTTTTTAAGTAGAAGACTTTCTTCCAATTATTTCAAAGAAAGTCTGCATGCAAATGAAAAACCTAGAAGCCATAAAGAGTTGATAAATCTGCTCTAAAATTTCTGCATGGAAACATTACAGAACAAGGAAACCCAAAAGGCAAAAGACAGCCCTACAAAGTGTATGTGCAATTACCCATCCCACAGTCTCCTGGTTTCCCTGAGATGTTAGCTGTGTTTCTCAAATGGTATTGGACTATTCACCTGGAATCTTATTAAAATGAAGATTCTAACTCAGCAGGCCTGGAGGTGGGGGAGGGGAGGAAGGCTCAGATTTTGCTAGTCTAACAAGCTCCCTGGAGATGCCAAGTAGCTAAATTTTATGGAACTTTCCTAGTTAAAAAGACCTGGGGCCAGAATTAAGAGGGACTCAGATACCTTAACAAGAATCACTTGGGAAGGTTTCAGAAAACTGGCCACCCAAGCATCACCACTGGCCAATCTGACTTAGAAGATCCAGGGTGAACAGCAGGAATCAGTATTTAAAACAAACAAACAAACAAAAACTCCTTGTGCGACGAAGACATTCGGCCTGGTTTGCAATCCAGTGGACAGATCATCTGAGACCACTCCAGCTCTTTCTGTGCTCTGAACACTGCAGAGAGACCTGTCTGAACTGATAGTTTAAGATTATTCCTTTCCAAGGGCACCTGGGTGGCTCAGGCAGTTAAGCTTCCAACTCTTGATCTCGGCTCAGAGAATGATCTCACGGGTTCATGAGTTCGAGCCCCGCACTGTAGGTGTGGAGCCTGTGTAGGATTCTTTCTCTCCCTCTCTCTCTCTGACCCTTCCCAGCTCATGAGCATGCTCTCTCTCTCTCTCTCTCTTTCAGAATAAATTTCAAAAAAAAATTTTTTTTTAAGATTATTCCTTTCCTGTCCCCAGACCCCACCTGCCTGCCCTCCCCAACCCCCATGTCACCCTTCTGTAGCCTTGTCCTAACACATTCTACTCCCGTGGCAGCTTGGAGAGCACACAGCAAAGGAGGCCTCCAGCATGATTCAGCAGCACCCTGGGCACGGTCTGCCTGCTTGCTCTGTGACCCTGGGCAAGCCTCCTAACCTCTGAGACCCCATTTGCTCATTTACGAAAGCCAAGTTGTTATGAGGGCTAAGTGAGTCAACCTACTGAAAGAACTATCCGAACTGTAGAGCTTCAGATGAACATTTTTTTTTTTTAAATTAAAAATTTTTTTTTTTAACATTTTATTTATTTTTGAGACAGAGAGAGACAGAGCATGAACAGGGGAGGGGCAGAGAGAGAGGGAGACACAGAATCGGAAGCAGGCTCCAGGCTCTGAGCCATCAGCCCAGAGCCCGACACGGGGCTCGAACTCACGGACCGCGAGATCGTGACCTGAGCTGAAGTCGGACGCTTAACCGACTTAGCCACCCAGGCGCCCCTACATTATTTTTGATTAAACATGGGACTTTTGGGAACGCACTTCCATAAATCCGCCCACCTCGTATCCACATCCCGATAATGTTCCACCAAGTTTCCCCTTCCCACTACCTCTCAAGTTACAGGAGGAAAAAAAAAAACCTCTCCAGGTGTCTACTTTCTAAATATACAGACTAAACTTTACGAACTGAGTAGAACGTAACATGTCATATCAAGCCTAAACTCAAAACGGCTTCAACTCCGTAAAGATGCCAACAAATACTGCATATACATCTGCTAACGTGCAGGACAAGGATTTCCAGAACAAATTCTATCTTCTTTAACTGCTTCTACTTTGCCGTTTATAAATGTCTTCCTCCCTGCTCGTTTATACTGCTCTCCCCACTGCGCACCCCCCCCCAATCCGGAGAACAATAGCGGAAGCAGGCATTGGGTACCTGACACCATCCCCGAGGGCACACATCTTATTTGGTCTCCTCAAGAAGGCATTTGCCATTTCATCCATTTGCTAACCCAACGAATTTGGAAGATTCCCCGAGAGGAAGTTTGAAGCACGTGCACAATGTACACATTGGATTTATCATCAGGAAGCATTTGCCAAAGGCCACGGACAGCATGCTTTCCACACCGATGAGAGACAGGAGGGGAGGATGTGAAGGGTGGTGCCACCAGGCAGGACACTCAGGTCCAATGACACACCTGGCTTGCCTCTTTCCAGATGCTTAGCCAACCAGATCATCCCAGTGCCCTGGGGTATGACGGGGAAAATTCCTCCTCACCTGCCACGTTTGAATGAAGCATCACACAACCTAAATCCACAGGGCATACCAAGCAGGAGAAAAGCCTAAGGAAGGCCTTGAAATGTTCCAGTCGGAGACACAAGCTAAGGGGTAACCCTTATTGTTACTACCCAGTTAGCCAAACACCTAGGGAATAAAATCAAGTTCCGTCAGACCGAATCCACACTGGAGCACAGGGTCCAGAACATTAGCCCTGCATGGCAAGCCAACATGTGCTGCCACAGTTAGCTGCCTTTGTGAGTAGGGCTTCTCCAGAACACCACACGGGGCCTATTTCCCAGCAAACTAGTTGGCCAGAGACCATTTGGCTTCAATTAACAGTAACCCACTCCCACTAACCTAAGGGGGTGGGGCGAGGGAGACAAAAGATAGAACATGGTTCATTATAAGGCCAAGGGGGTCTATCAGCAGACCCTGAATAAGGCCAAGGGGTCTATAAGAAGACCCTGAGTCAAGATCTGCAGCCAGCCCTCAGGGGAAGTGGAAACCAAGAAATGGAAAACCATCCACAAATGAGACTTCCCAAGGTCTCTTGTCTTCCTGCCCTGCACAACTGCTTTGTTCTTTTCTCTCTGCAAAGCAGTTTTATTCCATGCTTCTCTGCACCCATGAGTCAACCCCCCAATTAGATTTTCCCTGAACTATAATGCGAACATGAAAGGCAAACTAGGATTGCTGTCCCAATCCCAAAATATTCAGGAGACAGTTGAACTCAGCTTGGGGGAGATGAACCCCCTTGATCCAACTATCAGAGAGAAGGTGGGTAAGCTGGTCTGACTGCAGAAGGTTTCTCCGTGTCTGGCACAGTTACAACAAGTAACAATACAAATGACAGCTTAATGAACTCTGACCTTTGTTAAAGCCACAAGGTTTTCCAAAGGTACCATCTTGTCTCCCTACCCTCACTCCAAGGAAGCACAGCTGTACAGCCAGATCCTCAAATAACGGATAAGTGTCTCCTTTGTAGCTTGCTTGTTGGTTGCTTGGGTCGAAGAAAAAAAGCATTTTGTTGTTATCAAATGGGAAGTTATTTCTGGTTCTTCCTTGTCTCTTTAGAGGAAGGTTCTCGGCAGGAATCCTGCCTGGAAACAGGCAGAACCTGGCCAATACACGAAAATGTCCCTGGGATCATGAATGCAAAGGTGGGTGAGAGAGGCAGCCACTGCAGGGATATTCGACACACACATACACAGAACTGACACTGTCTGGGGCAGACACACTAAAAGTAATTTTCCATTGGAAGAAACTGCGCAGTGTAAAGGTTAAGCAAGGCTCGCTCCTTCCTCCCAAAAGCCGCTGGGTTTTTCATAAAGTAGCCCCAAAGAGTCCATCAGTCGGGGTCTATTTCACCTAGGGCAACAAACACATTCCTCACAGATCATGGGCTGCTCTGTGTGGTTGCTAATAAGATAATCTGTTACAGGAGGCTTACAAATCCATTTACATTGATTTTAATTAATGAATCAATCCCTGGCCTTGAACAACTTGGTCCAGCGACAGTAAGCAATCCAGATTCAGTCTGTACTCCCAGCCTGAAATTTACATCAAAAAGAAGTTAATGCTCAGATCGATGAAGGACAAATAAAAATAATTGGGTTTGTATCTCTCACAACATAAGGAAAAATATCTTGCAAGTTTAGACAATAACTCTTACTGCGTTAATAAGAGGAATATATTTCCAGTGGTTTCCTAACACACTCACCTAGGACTAAGGGTCTTGTTTTGTTTTCTTTCTTACAAGCCTGAAATCTGGAAAACCAAAGGCTGATATTATGACTCTCAGTCAAACCTCTAAAATCAAAATGAGCGTAACTTTCTCAACAGCTTATCCGAACCTTTCCAGTCTAGACTGAAGTTGAACCGAGAATTACCCAAACACAAAATACAAATGACAAGTAAGAACAAAGTGGCACTCACCAGCCTGGCTGTGCTCTGAATCAGCCATGCTTCATTAAAAAGGCAGGCAAACTTTTGCATTTGCTTTTATTTTATCCTTTACAAAGGCTGAAATAGAATTTGACCTTTCTGAGTCATTGCCAGCCATGAATTGGAAACAAACTCAATCTGAAAGACAGCATCAGTGTATGACTGACTGCTCATCACTTCACTTTTCCTTCTTTTTCCTCATCTCTTTCACAGAGTTTGCCTGCCCACTCTATTTTTAGACTTCTATCAGAACTTCCAAGGACTCCGCATATACCCAGTGGGAAAAAAGTCCAAGTTCAGTCCCATTTTCTCACAGCTAGCCAATACCAATTAGCGTAGGAAAAGAACAGAGGAGTTGATAAATGAAAATGAATCACACTCAATTTTAACTTTTTTTTTTTCAAAATCGGAAAAGTCCATAAGTTCACAAGCAAAGCATTAAATTGGCAGAGACACAAACCTATGTCTGCTCTGACTTCGGAACACAGAAAAGTAGGGACTGCTCGGGAAAGAAGAGAAATTCAAGTTGCAGTGAACCCATTACATTGGGAGATAAGGACTTCATGTTCCCCCTTACTTTTTAAAACATTTAATAAAATAGTTATTGAGCCGATTTTGAAGTCAGTAAGACTGGCCTGAAAAACACTGCAAAAGGATTAAAAAAAAAAAAAAAAAAAAGACCCGGTTTATAAGGAAGTAAACTGCAAGGAAAAGCAAGAGACAAGCCAGAGCTCGGGCTGGCTGGTATGGGTGTGTTCTCTCCTCTTTCTTTCTTTCTTTCTCTCTCTCCTCCCTGCCTCCACCCTCCCTCTCAACCCAGAGAACAAAAGAAGTTGATACTTCAGCTGTACATATGGACTCCAGAGCTTTCTGCCTGATGTCTGCTTCCATGCCCACAAGTTTGAGGATTCACTGGAACATTAAAGCTCCTTGAAACATTCGGCTTGGGTTTGCAGGGGCATTTCAGGGGACCCAGCCCACCGCCCTCCCTGGCTGAGGTGCACGGCTGCACAGCAGAGAGGGTATGCCAATGCAGCCTCACATTCAGATCAAGACCACAAATTATAAACAGTTTCAGTAAATTGACTTGAGTGCCTTTGTTCCTCAGACATACATCTTCCTACCGCTTACAAAGGCAGGCAGCAGAACCTAACCGCCAATGCGACTACAGCCAGGACTGGGAAAGGAAGTTATTGAAGCCTGGATTTCCTGCTTTTGCTTGTAGCCAAGAACTATGAGGCTTGTAGTGGTTTCAGGAACTGACTCATCTAATGATTCATGGATAAGATACTGCTTTTAATATGTTTCTGACCCTAAGACTCAGGAACTTCAAAACCAATCTGAACCTATGCTTCACTCTTATTTGCAAATGAATATTCACAGAAAAATAAACAGGAGAACGATGGTTAGTGAAATAAAACATCACGCCAATGGCAGGAAAAGTGATATGTGGACATCCCATTTGAAGCCATGATCAAGAGCCTGGTCTGTGAGCTAGGACTTGAAGCATCCAAACTGCTCAAAAGTGGGTAACAGGTGGGATAAGGTTTATTTTTAGATGTCATTGCCCTAGATGTAAAAATAGATTTAGCACAGCAATATTTTAATTCAGGCGCATCTGGGGTTGCGACTCTAAATACCCAAGATGTGAAGAAGCATGTAGCTCTAGATTTAACCGTTAGAGTTGCAAACCAGGGAGAGAGTTCAGGGTCAGCTGACCGATGAGTAATAGGTAATAAAGGGGTCCTAGTGGAACTCATTCTCCTAAATCACCCTCTGCAGAACTCTGCAATTCGGGACTTCTACCGTCCTCTGCTGCTGAACATTATTCTCTTTGCCCTGCCGCACACATACGCACACATGTGTGTACAAACAGACAAATGGGGAAGGGGACACACACACGCACCCAGTACTGAAGAGCAAAGCTCTTTAAAAGTACAGAGTCAGGAGCTGGCACCTCGGCTGTTTCCCATGATGTCCTCATGGATCATTCGTCATCAAGAAGTCCCACAAGGGGGCAAATTTTCAATCCTCCCCTGCCCACCAATCCCTGGGTTTTCCCTTCCCCCGGGGGAGGGCATCAAACATAGGACCAGTTTCAGGGGTGATTTTCAAAGAGTGTACGGGTTTCAACACAAGCCCAGCCACACAGAGGGAAAAGGAAAAGAAAACAACAATGTAGGCGGGGGGGGGGGGGGGCGTGGGGGTGGAGGAAACAGTGAGAACAGTTGACCAGGCAAGGCCAAAGTGCAGGGGCCGGCTGGCAGGCGCTGCTCGGTGGGGCTCCTCCAACAGATTTACTGACATGACGTCAGTGGCTCCGGTCCAGCTTTTTCTTTGGTAGCTTTTACCACTAGCCTCCTGAAGCCTCCACTATGTCAGGGAGCCACAGGACCACAATGAAAATTCCCTTTGTGGAACCGAGTTTACCTCGGGGCACAGAGGCCTGCCTGCCTATGAATTACAGGGCTCCTTGCCCTCTATGCCCATGGAGGAAAGGGGAGGGAAGAACCCCTACAATGCGGTACATTGCTTTAATACAGAGGAACCATTAAATGAAGCTCACTGCCTTCAAAAAAAAAAAAGAAAAAAAAAATGAAAGTAAAAATGGGGGGGCATATCTAAATGCATATCCAAAATTTCACAGGCCAGGACGCTGATTAATTTCTCAGGGATGTCACGAATGATGATAATTTCAGGATTATTCACTCATTCTGTTGTGTGGCTGTGTTGGCTGGTCTGTGAACGCACATGGCTTTGTTTCATCAACAAAACAAAAAAAAAAGTATTACTGAAGCTGAAAGTCCAGGCCCAAATGGACCCTCTGAGGAGAGCATTCTAGCTTCTCTTTGAAATGAGCTTTTAATTTTCTTGTAATTTTTTTTTTCCTCAGTCACATTCTGCAATGAACCAACATGGGCATCAAAACAATTTCCAAGAAACAAAGATAGGGATTACTAAAAATAAGTCTAACGGCACTCACTTTAGGCTTAGAGGCTTATTCTCAGGTTCCCACAACAGCACCACACTTGCTGTGTTCTAAGGACTCCACTGCATAAATCTGCCTAAAACCACACCGCTTTAACATTTTTTTTTGGCTTATGAAAATAATGTATTAGTGATAAATTCTTTAAATGACCAAGAGATTAAATATGTTCTATTTTAAACACTTCAAGACAGCAAAGTACAAAACTTAATTCAACAAGTATTTATTCAAACAGATGTGTGTAAATGACCCCACAATCTCATCAAAATAGAGCCTGCAGTCTGAATGGCTCCGAAAGGTAATAAGATAAGGAATTTCTCACCTTCTGGTTATTTAAACAAGGACCAGAACAAACTATCGGGTAGGCATGACTGAGGGCAGTGACTGAAGTCTTCTGTAAAGCCTAAATTAATGTGAGCTTTGGCCTTCATGAGGAGTGTCAAACCATGAACTGTCCCTGGGGAATTCTTTGATTTGGCCTTTTTCTTAAGGGAGAAAAGGACAAGATGACAAGCAAGGGTGTGGAAATATGACTGAGAGCCAAAGGGGCCAACATGAGACAAGTGTGCAAGGACAGGTTTTACCTTGGGTCAACACGTTGACGTGGAAAGTGGGGTCCATTTCTGAACAAGGTGGGGATGAGGGGGAGCAGAGACCCCAGCGTCCACACCGTAGCCTTGAAATACTGTTTTCCATTAAAAGGAACCCAACATCCAACAGAAATGGTTCATCCTGTCCAAGAACACAGTAAATGACAGCAGGAACCCACTAAAGAAACTCCGATTGGCCAAAGATGGTACAATTTGAATATCAAAGGAGGAACTACAATGTATCCAATAACTTAAAAATCTATGATTGCCTAGTGATACTCAAACAAAAAACAAAACCAGAAACCTACCTTTCTTGTACAAACTATACACCAGGTTAACCAAATAACTGATAAGAGAAGTTTCTCTATGTAAGAGTATTCTAACTCACAAACAAAGAACAAGAGGACTGGAATATGAGTGGTTTATAAAGACCACAAGAAATAACAGATATAGGCAGAGATGAAAAATCAATGGCTGTTAATATCACAAAGAGAGAGACAACTGGACATTATAATTATGTACCTCTTGTGGGAATAGTAGTTATGAAATATTCTTCTCAGGGCACCTGGGTGGATTAGTCAGCTAAGCATCCAACTTTGGCTCAGGTCATGACCTCGTGGTTCCATGGGTTTGGGCCCCAAGATGGGCTCTGCGCTGATAGCTCAGAGCCTGGAGCCCCCTTCAGATTCTGTGTCTCCCTCTCTCTCTGCTCCCCCACCCCCCTTGCACTCTCTCAAAAAACAAAAAAAAAAAAAAACAAAAAAAAAACAGACATTAAAAAAAAATTTTTTTTAAGAGAAAAAAGTATTCCTCTCAAAAAAAAAAAATATATATACACAAACCTGAACCGGATGGAGCTGATAGATCTAGATTCCCACTTATGGGAAAAAACAGGATTGTGGAACACGACACATGGCACCCTGAGAATGCAAATGCAGCTACAAAATCCAGAAGGAGGGGATCTCAAGACAGAAACCACAAGGCTCTTGTAACACATCAATTCAAGGGGAAAAGTAAAGGAGGAAAGAGAGGTGTCTAAAGAGTTTTAAGAAACACAATAACCAAACACAAGCTGTAGATCTCCTCTCGATCTTGACTTAAACAAACCCAACTGTGGGAAACCGCTGACGAGACAATCAAGGAAATCTGAAAAATGACTTTTACAGATAGAGATATTTTATATTAAGGAATGATTTTTAAAATGTGATGATATTGCAGTTAGTATTTTTCTTTCTTAAGGAGTGATAGTTCTTGAACACTGGAAACTTGACAGAAGTAATGGTGTGACATCTGGGATTGCTTCAGAATGGAAGTCTGGTGGGAGAGGAGCCAGGCATTTGGAAGAAACAAGAATGACCATGAGTTGGGGCACCTGGGTGGCTCAGTCAGTTGAGCACTGACTCTTGGTTTCGGCTCAGGTCGTGATCCCATGGTCATGGGATTGAACCCCACATCAGGCTCTACCCTGAGTGTGGGAGCCTGCTTAAGATTCATTCTCTCTCATATTTTCTCTCTCTCTCAAATAAAGAAGAATGGCCATGCGTTGATGATTGTTACTAAGTGATGATGGGACACAAAGGCCCTCTACTGTACTGAATTCACCCATAATAAAAAGTCTGACCAATCTGAAATAAAATACAGTAAGACACGGGGTGCCAGGGTGGCTCTGTCGGTTGAGTGTCCGACTTTGGCTCAAGTCAAGATCTCGCGGTGCGTGGGTTCGAGCCCCGCATCGGGCTCTGTCCTGACAGCTCAGAGCCTGGAGCCTGCTTTGGATCCTGTGTCTCCCTCTCTCTCTGCTCCTCACCCCCTCACACTCTGTCTCTCTCTCTCAAAAATAAATAAACATAAGTTTTTTTTTTTTTTTAATTTTAAATACAGTAAGATTCTATTCTTATCCCACTCCCTCAAAGAGAGAGAAAAATGCTACAGGAAGGGGTACTTGGCACTCTAATTTTTAGCTGCTGGGTGACAGTAATCACAGTGGTCAACAGCCACTAACACTTATGGGACACTGCCTTCTCTGCCAGGTGTCATCCTAAATCTTGCTGTAACCTGAGAAGAAGGCACTACTGTGTCCATTTTACAGGTAAAGGAACTGAGTTTCCAAAAGATTAAAGAGGTTGCCCAAGGTCAAAGAGAGGAGTAGGAGAAATGTGTGTAATTCTACAAGTTCATGTAGTTATCAGTTATGTCTTTTCTTTTTTTTTTTTTTTTTTTAATTTTTTTTTCAACGTTTATTTATTTTTGGGACAGAGAGAGACAGAGCATGAACGGGGGAGGGGCAGAGAGAGAGGGAGACACAGAATCGGAAACAGGCTCCAGGCTCTGAGCCATCAGCCCAGAGCCCGACGCGGGGCTCGAACTCCCGGACCGCGAGATCGTGACCTGGCTGAAGTCGGACGCTTAACCGACTGCGCCACCCAGGCGCCCCCAGTTATGTCTTTTCAAAACAGCAACAACTCTTGAGAGTGCTGGTAACTCCATAAGCCAAAAAAGATTCAGTGCTCTCCAGGGTTAAAGGTACCAGAATCGATAAACGGGGCTTTTCTGAGGGTCATTTTTGGTGAACCTTAGGGAACTGCAGGGACAATTTCTAAGATCTCCAAGTGACAAGAGCAGAAGATCACGGGTGAAAAGTAGAGGGCATGCACACGTGTGCAGATGCGTGTCTGTGCGTGAAAACGTGGAAGCAAAAGGGAAATTGTCTGAAGGGAGAAATACCACAGAGCAGGAAATCCAGCAAGAGTGGAGGCTGGGAAAAAGCTTAAAACTAAAGCCAATAGAGGAAGATGGAAAAGCAAATAAACGCGTTCCAGTCTGACTGGTCCCTTCTGGCCGGGACAAAGCCCTCAGAACCTTGGGGGGAGGTGGGGACCGGAGGCAGGGGGCTGCAGAAACTGTTGGGGAAGACAATGCAGAAGCTCACTGTGGGCCATTTGCCATATTCCATCAGGTCACCTTATCATATTATTATTTTCAGTTTTCAGATGAGGAAACAGAATAAATTTACCTGAGATCACACACCCAGTAAGCAGGACTGGAGCCAGAACCAGGGTCTGACCTCAAAACCATGCTTGTTGGCTACTTTGCTACACAAAGAGAACCACACAAAATTAGGGCAAAACCAAAATGGCCAATGGCGGAAGAACCCAAAAGGCACAGGAGCATGAAGATTCCAAGAAAGGAGCGGGCCAGTACTGGGAAGGAGGGAAAGACGAGAGCACAGGGCCCAGAAATTGGCCACCAGTGGCCCCAACTTGCCCTTTTGGACCAGAGTCACCAGAACCAGGTGAAAAGGACAAAAGGAGGATCAACCAGCCCACTCTCACTAGAAACCAGCCAAGGTGTCAAAGATGGGTAGCAACCCCACGAGCAGTCCCATTTTGAAGACCCTAAGGTCTTCTTCAGAGGCCTTATTATTAAGGGCTCTGAGCAAGCCCATTAACCCTTTCTTCCCTCAGCCTCTGCCACTGCTCCCCACATAGCACAGCCTAAGGTGTGTTTTTCAGGTGGTCACCTGGGCGGGGAAGGGAAGGAACTGATTCCATCTCTCAGGTTCCCAAGCACCCTCGCTAACAAGGAGTGAAGTCAAGGTTGCCTGCCTAAATCCTACCCCCCAGCATAAGGCCATTTCCATATCCAGGCCTTCAGGTGGGGAGGGGGGCGCTGACATATTCTGACAGCCTGCCAACAGAGCACATTCCAAAGAAAAACCAGAGAAACTGGAAGGTCCAGTCCTAGGCCTCCAAACAGCATCAGCGGCCCTCCACACTCACACTCACACTCACACACACACACACAGCAATATGGATCATCAACCCACGCTTCCAAACCATATCAACCTCCCCTCCACACACACAATACACACAAACACAAAGGAGTTCAGATCAACCCAGTCCCCAGGAGCCTTACCCTCTCATTTTCAATGGCCAGTATATCCTGAGCACTGAGGGATACTGAGTCCCCATAGTCTTTTTGTTTTGTTTTTTTTAATATTTATTTATTTTTGAGAGAGAGAGACAGAGAGAGCGCGAGCACGAGCGGGGGAGAGAGAGGGAGACACAGAATCGGAAGCAGGCTCCAGGCTCTGAGCTGTCAGCACAGAGCCTGATGTGGGGCTCGAACCCATGAACCGTGACATCACGACCTGAGCCAAAGTCGGACACATAACCGACTGAGCCACCCAGGCACCCCCGGAGTCCCGATAGTCTTTTGAGGACTAAACCCAAAGGACAGAGGTGACTCTTGCCCCTTCTCCAGAAGACAAAACCAGGTGAGACAATTCCCGGATAAAAGGCTTGACAGAGTCACACCCAACTTTTTAGGACCTTAGCCACACGTTTGTTTGGAAGACAGAGTAAAACAGGTCACCAAGAACACAAAACAAAGGTATTGTGTACTTTATTTACCTTTTCTGCACAAATACACCAAGTGAGGGGAAGCTTACCTCTAATTTCAATGTCATAATCTATCTTAACTCCATTCAAATGCCATAATAATAAAACCTGACAGGTGACTTAATATGCAATCTTTCTTGCCTGGCAGCTGAGGAGTAACAGATCAAGGAACTGGCTTCAAACACTGGCCCTGTTACACTACTACACTGGCTGTGTGACCTTTGGCAGGGAATTAAAACCTGTCTGAGCTTCACTTTCTTCGACTACAAATGGAGCTCTTAGGTTTAAATGAGGTAATGCTAAAGAACAGTCTTAAGACAGAACCTGGCCTGTCAGCCTCTTCCTTACCCAAACTCCCCCAGAGTGGCCCGGGAATCAGGGCACCCAGCAGTATTGCCCCTGGTCCACATATCCTGCCTTTAGGAGGGGTGTCTGGGGTTGTGTATGGAATGACACCGATAAAGACGCAGTTCTCCAGGACCTTTCTGCCTGAGGTTCTCACATTTTATCTCTTTAATGCTCAGCTCGAAAGCGGGCCAGGACGACAGGTGGCCCAGCAATGTCTTCCCAGAGAGGGAAACCAAGATTTTCAAGTGACTTGCCTGCCCAAGGGCACAGGGGAGCCAACAGCAGGGGCTGTCCAACCGCGCCTTCTTTCTACACAGCTGGAAGTGGAGGGACCAAGATCCTGGCCGCTGGTGGACCCTCAAAAATGCCTTTGCCCTATGAATGGCCCCGACAAGGAAACAGTTCTCCAAGCTCAGTCCTGAAAGACACCACAGTGGGCTGAACATCTGCCCAAGTTACTGCCTAAAGCACATGACAAAATAACTAAGTAAACAGTGGTGTCAAAACAACCACCTGGAACTGAGCAGTATCGTTACAATTACTTTTGGTTTTAGGCAAAATACTAAAATTTCTTAAATTCCACTCCACTTGCCCTGCCTGCCTTATATATTTAGGTACATCAGAGGACGTGATCCCACAGTCTCCCAAAGAACAGACAAGCAAGCCTGAAACCTAAGAATGTCAAGAGTACTGAGACCACAAGTCCTAAAATATAATCTGAAATTCCCGAATTTCACACAGTACAAACCTTTCAGAATTCCACTGGGAAAAACTTCTCAATTAAACTTTGCTAGTCTAAAAGGAAATGAACCAATGCTGAATCATTCCTATGAATGGACACTTTTTTTTTTTTTTTAATACATTATGAATTGATCTACAGAAGAGCAGAGGGTTTGAAGCAACTTGGTTAAATGCAGCACAGGTTTACAGGAATAGCTCCTCTACTGTAGCTCTGGTCTCAGAAACAGCCTGGGACCGACTTTCCAGATTAATTCTGTCAGGAGCTCAACCCCTGGGCACAAGGCCCCCTGTCCAAGATAGGCTCTCCATTCTGCTTAATTCGAGGAGGTCACCCAGTTTCCTCAACAGTTTCCTAACAGTAAAATGACTGTATGTATAGTTTATCATCCAAACGGGGCATCTGAGAGTAAAAGAGGGTGTTATTAACTACCGCTTAGAGACAAGAAGCAGGACAGTATCACGCAAGCAGTTACGTAGCCACAAGAAACAGAAGAAGACAACCATTTACAAAATACCAATGGATAAAAACTGCCACAAACCGTTATTAGGAGGAAGACAGGGAGCATCTCATGGGAGAACAAAAAAACAAGACCAAATTACAATTAAGAAAAAACTGGGCAGGGGTACCGGGGCGCCTGGGCGCTTCAGTGGATTAAAGCGTCAGACTTCAGCTCAGGTCATGAACTCGCAATTCACGAGTTCGAGCCCTGTGTCTGGCTCTGTGCTGACAGCTCGGAGCCTGGAGCCTGCTTCGGATTCTGTGTCTCCCTCTCTCTCTCTCTCTGTCCCTCCCCCACTCATGCTCTGTCTCTCTCAAAAGTAAATAAATATTAAAAAAAAAAAAAAAAAAACAACTGGGCAGAGCAGAACCTGAAAGTTGGGGTATAAATTAACCTGACTCTGGGTTCTTTTCTTCCCTGCTTAAGACAATTTACAAATGAGATTCAATACTCAACTTGTGGCCTCAGGTGCCTTTTGAGTCTCTCTTCCTCATGATCTCCTAGTTTTTCCTTGTTGGTATTTATTAAGGTCTTGGATTGCTTCTGGCTTCAAGTGTAAACCATATGGGCAGTCAATGTGGCCAACACGTATCAGTAAGGAGCAAGTCATGCCGCATTATTGAGATTACTTTCTTTTTTTTGTTAAGTCTATTTATTTTTGAGAGAGAGAGAGAGAGAGAGAGAGAGACAGCACGAGCAGGGGAGGAGTGGAGAGAGAGGGAGAGAGAGAATCCCAAGCAGGCTCTGCGCTGTCACAGCAGAGCACAATGCAGGGCTCGAACTCCTGGACTGTGAGATCAAGACATGAGCCAAAACCAAGAGTCGAATGTTTAGCCAAATAAGCCACCCAGGAGGCCCTGAAATTACTCTTCTAAAGTAACAGCATCCAGGGCGCCTGGGTGGCTCAGTTGGTTAAGCATCCAACTTCAGCTCAGGTCACGTCTCACAGTTCATGAGTTCAAGTCCCGCATCGGGCTCTGTGCTGACAGCCTGGAGCCTGCTTCGGTTTCTGTGTCTCCCCCTCTCTCTGTCCCTCCCCTGCTTGCTCTCTCTTTCTCTCTCAAAAATGAATACACATTAAAAAAGATAAAGTGAAAACATCTTACATCTTAGATACTTCTAATGGGTACCTGAAGGCCTCTCACTATAAACCAGCAAACAGGCAAAAATGTAAACTCATATTAGGACATCACTCTGAGTATCAACCTTAATCATCTGACCAGCAAAACAAATGCAAACTCAAGGTGGGGCGTGGGAGGGGCTCCAAGTGAGTACAAAGTTGTTCAGTGCAATAACGAGATTCAGCACTGTATTGATTCTATGAGACAGAAGTCACATGCCATAAAATCTACCTACCCTTTAAAATTATGTAATTCAGCGGCTTTTAGATCTACAGCTTGTGAATTGTCTTTAAATGTGCCTCTCTCCTCTCCTCAGCTGTCAGCCTGTCTCCAAAAGCCTCTAGCCCCCGGCCAAGTCCACTCATCTCTCTTAACAATCTCTGATTTTTTAATTTCAAGACTGGGAACCCAGATTCACTCACACAGTTCCGTGTGACCTGGTTAAGAGGCAGCAGGAAGAGATGTCAATAAAATGCTGGTGGTCCCAAGCCCAGGCTCACACAAAGCAATCTTACCTGCTCAGACCAGTCACAGGGAGTGGCCCAAGTCTTAAAGCATGGGGACACGGACACACCCTGAAGCGTAGCTGGCTATCTGAGCACAGCAGGACCAGCTTAGGGCACAAGACTGAGACCCGCCAGCTTCCAGAAAAGGTCCAGCTCATCTATCCAGGAAGTGCCTGGGTACTAACCCAAAGAGACATTCATCTTAGACTAACAAACATCCTCCTTAATATGCAAAAACACTGGGAAAACGATGGATGGGCTGCCATTCCCACACGTGTGAATCACTCTGTGAAGTATATTTAAGGCCCACAGACAGAAAGGAGTCTAATAAAAGGGGCAAAGACTTCATCTCAGAGCTTGGAGCACAAATGTGAACAGGATGGTCTGGGTTCTAACAGCGCTCACACCTGCGACTCTGGCCTGCTGAGCTGCCTCTTACCTCAACTTGCCCACAACCCTTCAAAGTAGGTAGCGTCAGCCCCATGTTCCATGTGTGGAAACTGAGAGCAGAGACGTTAAGCAACCTGCTCCCAAACAGGTATTAAAGAGGGCAGTGGTTGTGGGGAGGGCAGCCTGGCTGGCTCAGTCAGGAGAACATGCACTCTTGATCTCAGGGTCTCGAGTGTAAGCTCCACACTGAGTGTGAAGCGTGCTCTAAAAAATAAAGTACGATACCAAAGAAAATTAAAAACAAACAAACAAACAGTATAATAGGGGCAGCAAAAGGAAGGGCAAGGTACGTCTCTGCCTCTTCCTTCGCACCTGAAGCTTGATCCTTTGAACCCCCATGGGCGATTCCTCAGTGGTTTCCCCAGCAGGTCCAGGGCCCCAGGTATAATTTCTCTGTGAAAACATGACTTCCATTCACTCATCTCAGAGAACTTTTAGAACCCAATCCCAAGTTAGGAGCGTGGCTTCCATGCAGCAATCTAAGAAAGAGGTTTCCTTTCGGTGCACGAAGGTGCACCCCGCTACCCCCCTTTGGAAGCATTTCCATTTAATTCAAACTACCACCACTTGGCAAGGAACGACCTCACCTGTTGTATATGTACTGATGGGTTTCCTCCATCACTTAATAGAGGAAATACAGTTCAATGTGATTAATGGTCTCAGACCTCAACCACTCCTGGATTTGAATCCATTTGCCCGAGACCTGCAGTCCAACTCTTCAAGTAACTCTGCCTCAGCCTTGGGTATTCCTCAAGAGTCACACTGTCAGGCCGCCCTGGCAGGAAAGCTGTGAAGACCTGACATTCAGAAAAACACCTGAAATACCTATTTACCAAGCATGTATTCCGTATCAGACATACAGGAGGCATTCTACTGAAACTCAGGGATGAGGACACCAAGGCTCAGAGGGTAATTTGTCCAAGGCCACAGAACCAGTAAGTAGCCGAGCCCAGGGTCCAACAGAAGAGTGTCCTACTCCAACCAAACCTGTGGGTTTTTTTTTTAATTTTTTTGAGAGTGCGTGCACACAAGCAGGGGAGAGGGGCAGAGAGACAGAGAGAGAGAGAGAGAGAGAGAGAGAGAGAGAGAGAGAATCTTAAGCAAGCTCCACGTTCAGTGCGGAGCCAGATCCCATGACCCTGGGATCATGACTTGAGCAGAAATCAAGAGTCGGACGCTCAACCGACTGAGCCACCCAGGCACCCCTCCAAATCTGTGCTTTTAAAACCACATTATTTTCCTGCCTTTTTCCAAACCAGAATCCAGAAACTTCCCACTCCCCTTGTCAACCAGGTGCCTCCCCACTTTCTTCCGTTTTGCTTCCTCCAATTAATTCTTCAAGCCAAGTTTCAGATCTATAGGAGCTAAAGATTGGCAATACACCTTTTCTCGGGGTTGAGTTCAGTACTCTGGAGAGTACTTCAGGGGGTCCTTTGTTTTCTACTGACTCAGCTCCGCTCTGCTCCCAAAATGGCATCTGGCAACACACACACACACACACACACACACACACACACACACCAAAAGAAAAGGAAAATAAAACCCTTTCCCTTCAAGCCCCAACTCCAACACCACTTCCTCTGCAAAGGTTTCCTCGGTCCCGACCACTGTGGGACACGGCTGTTTGCATGTTATTGAGAGCACTTAGACAACTGAGCTATTTTCCCTTTATTCTGGTGTTAAACAAGGAAATTCATGCTCCTGAGAACGACACATGCTCAAAAAGTGAAAGCCCCTTCCCAACCCACTCCCTCAAAACAACCCCTGTCTATAATATAAAGATCCCTCAGATCTTTTTGGGTGGAGATGTAAACGTGTTTCTTCAGCATTTCCTCAACTCTAAGACACCATTGAGTGTAACATGCAGCGTGATTTCTAAGAAACATTGCTATGAAACCAACCGTGCCAGAATGCTGCCTTATCATTCAGAAATTGAAATTTCATACATATTGAAACTTCTTTTTTTTATCACATGTCAGTCTTGCACATAAAGAGGAAAATAATAAGCAAAGTAGGTTAGGTAATATATACCTCAAACAGCTTCTCCGAGACATCAACACCCATGCTTTGGCACACACGACGACCCTCGTGACAAGAGCATCCTAATGAGTGCGCCACAACGGACCCCGGGATGCTCTTCCTCCCTGCATTCTTTGTACAGGCTTTGAGGAGTGTGTGCAACCACATCCCAGGTCAGGACCACTGCCTGCCCAGCCACGACTGTAAGACACATCCCCACTCCCACGGTGTTCAAATACAAAACATCGCATCTTGGAACTCACGACATACAAAACATACATACACAGCTTCCCCACCAGATTGTGATGATCTCTTTACAGGCCTGTTTCCCTTGCTAAACTGCAAACTTTGAAGGGACATGTTACTGCTCGCCATTCTCTGACCACCTTTTACCGATCACCCAACCCCTGGCACCCAATAGCACCTGTAAACGTTCAAATGTCCAGGGGCAAGTAGCGGTTCGACACAAAACTGGGAGCATCTGGATTTCAAAGTGCCCGAGGTGCAAGGAAGACAGAAGAGAGGAACGAAAGGCACATGCGGCTTAGGCTTAGCGGCAGCTGGCTCGTCTCTGGGCTGCTGGTAGGATCACCCTTCCCATCGCCTCCTGCAACGTCAGGGATACCACCTGAGGAGCTCCATGAGCAGTCCCACTACCCAGAAAGTAAAACCGCTTCTGCAAGCCGCCAGACAAGAATTAGCCCTGAAACCCCTTGCCAGCCAGCCTGACACACACCTCACCTCTATAATCACATCTGGAATCAACCGCTACACTCCCAAGGGGTAACACACACAGAGTTAGGAGGGGTGACCAAATTTAGTCTGACCAGGCGTGAGGAGAAGCGTTAAGAGTATCTACAGCAATGGTTCCCAACTAGAGGTGGACACCTCTATGGACCTCTTAAATGCACAGCAACTTTGCACCGAGCCCAGCCTTCCTAAGGCTCCAGGGGTAACATCCAGACTGTTGAAAGATGCGTGAAGGCCGCAGTGCACATGGCAGGTAGGACCACTGGTGGGACAGAGGCTCCCTGGGACAGGAGTGGAAAGAGGCTGACGTGGACTGGAGTCAGGATCATCCTGAATTAGCCATGCAAAAGGATCTGTGGACAGTGAATTACAAACCCAGAAGTCAAAGTGTGGGGATGAGCGAGAACATCCAAGGAGGGTGTGTTGGGAAAGGCGCCCGACAGTCTCACCCTGCTTCCCTGGTGCCTGGCACGTGTCGGGGGCACAAATGTTTGCTGAATGAGATTCACGTGGCTGATCAGACAGGCTGATGAACACCCTCAAATTTCCACACAGCCACCTACTATGTGCAGAAATCCCGAGCCGGCTCCAGCAACTGAGGCAGGAAGAACCCCCGTCAGTCCCCTCCTGGCAGGGTAGTTTTGCCCGAGGTCCCCTAAGACACCTGACTAGAACTGTTCTAGAAGCCGTTCCCTCTTTAACGGTTCCCAATTAAAAAAAAAAAAAAAGGAAGCTGCTTCCTCCCTCCAAATCATAGATGACTCTTCTCCTGGTTTCCAGTTATATAGACATTAGTCATTTTTTTTTTAATTTTTTTTTTTCAACGTTTATTTATTTTTGGGACAGAGAGAGACAGAGCATGAACGGGGGAGGGGCAGAGAGAGGGAGACACAGAATCGGAAACAGGCTCCAGGCTCTGAGCCATCAGCCCAGAGCCCGACGCGGGGCTCGAACTCACGGACCGCGAGATCGTGACCTGGCTGAAGTCGGACGCTTAACCGACTGCGCCACCCAGGCGCCCCATAGACATGAGTCATTTTTATATTTTATGATTAAGGTAAAACTCCGAGCGGAAAGGATATCAGGGGGAGGGTCTTTTGAGCACACAACAAAACTAGAAACCTTTTATCAAAGAAAGCGCAATATCGGCCTTCTCTTAGCTCTCCAGCGTTTGAAACAAAAGCAGATTTTGAATTATGGGAATTTCTCCGCTCTGCCTGCAAGAAAAATGCTATTAGGTAGCTTGTCTTCTGTTTTTCTCTCAGTGAAAATACCTGAGGAGGTCTTCCGAGGGTTCTAGATTACAGGACAGGGCTGCTGTCCCCTCAGCTCTAACCACCGTGGTCTCCCAAAGGCTGGGAGATGAAACGGCAGCCCACGGAGAATGGGTTCAAAGAGATTCCACCAAAGGAAGCTTGGCTCACAATGGTTTCAATGGTTCGCAATCAGTTCGCCCCCAGGACATCCCCAGCCACGGGGACGGGTGATCTGAAAACGGAGCATATCAAAATGCTATTGATAAGCTAAATTACCAGACAGCTTATCTGAGGCCCACATCCGCCATATGGTGCCCCAACTTCTGCCGCCTGTTGCTGCCGCAACAATAGGCGCGCCTGCCCAGAAAGCAGCTTCGGACAGAAACCCGTCAGCAGCGGCATGTGGGGCGGCTACTGTGTTTACATTTTATTTTGTGCCATTAGCTCCGTGCCTCCCCCGAACCCCGTAGAGACCAGAAACGCAGCACACGTTCAATGTCAAAAAGACGCGTTACCTACAGGCCACGCGCGTGCACGCCGCGCGCGTAGGTATACATCAGGTGAACAGAACCAACCAGATGTCAACCCCAGAAATGGAGCTGCCTGGTGAGGGAGGGCGGGTCAGGCAGGCTCCCGGCTGGAGCTCCAAGCAGACAATGCGCTTTTCTCAAAACACTCGGGCGGGCGGGCCTCGGGGAGTGGCTATTTAAAACACTTGGCTCCTTTTATTTCACCACCGTGGAAGTGAATTCGGCTCTTAAGTGCCAGAGCAAATGAAGTCATTTGGTTTCTGCGGGCTCCCTTTGCATTTCAGCAGAAGTCAGGCTGGACGAAAGTCGGAAGGTCCAGCTGAAGTTGTTCTTTCTTCCAATTAAAATTGATTCCACAGAGGATTTGGCGCCTGGGCTTCATTAACTTTTTTTTTTCTTGGAAAAGGCACTAAGCTCATAGAAAATTTAAAGGACACAAGACCGTGGAATGAATGCTGTCAAAGATGACTCCTGTCACAGAATGCCATCAGGCTGAGATGCAAAGTCGAACAAATGAGAAGATCACCTTCTGAAGGCTTGGTTGGTATCACAGCTTACTGGGGATTTTCGGCAAATGAATTCGTAAGATTTCCGCATTTAGTTTCTTTCTACTCTGTAAAGAGGTTCCTATCTTCACAGAGGTTATATCGTTAATGGTAATAAAATATTCACTTATTTGGTTTATCTATTTGGGCAAAGACACAGGTCTTCAAAGGGAACTCAGCAACACACAGCATCTGGTTATGCAAAAATGTACAAGATGCAGGTCTGGAAACAGGGCAAAGCAAAAAGAAAAAAAAAAAAAAAAGGCAGTCCTAACATTCAGATCTAGTTATCTATTATGGAAAGGTGCTCATCTCAACCCCCCCAATTACCAACACCTTAGCAGACAACATTCTCGGATGAACTTTTCAAATTTTCTTAAACACTCTCAGTTTAAAAAAAAAAAAAATCTCCTTTCAAGTTAAATGGAGATTGCACTTGAACTCCATCCAAGAGCGGAGCTGAACTGAATTATGATAATTAGAAAGCTGTGCCTATAAAAAAGCGGCGCAGTTCATGCATTTTTTTTTAAAAGTTCATGCCAGAGAATATAAGTTCAATATGTTCTCACATAATTAACATTTCCCACCATTAGCAGCAGTGTTTCAGTTTATATATCAGTAAAAACAACAGCACTCGTCATTGCTGTATATTCCCAGTCAAGAGTGTTTCAGTCACTTTGCACATACATCTAAATCTGTCAGATGCCTAAAAGCAACCAGAATTCCCCACTGGAGACGATGGTGGTGCTTAACTTGTTCATTAGTAAGCTCCTTTTTTTCTTTTCAACCCATTTTCCAATGCTGGGCTCTGTTCCCCAAACTAGAACTGCTAATAAAATCCTAGGACACAGCCTTAAAAACTAATGTGAAAAGGGGCAGAGAGCACTGCATGAGGATAGCAGATATTGATGGGGAAAGTAAATTTGCAGGGGTGGGGGCAGATACAGCCAGGATGGAGACTTCCCTTGGCCTACCCCAAAATAGAAAAGACCAGCCTCTAGGATCCCCCTCCCCTCCTTCCAATCAGAAGACAGACAAGTGGTTTCACCATTAGCGAGGACTCCCAGACTATGGAAACTACTTTCTGAGAACCCTCCCAACCATGCAAAAAGCCAGTGGACAGAACTTAAGAGCCGAGAGGGACCCACCGTGTAAGAAATACCATCCTCAAAACCCACCCTTCAGGGCATCCCATTCGGTTTCACCAAAATAAAAATACATATTTCAAAATGTTCTTACTAGGCACCACTAGGAAGACTGAATGTATCTGAAGAGGTGACTGAATTTCGGCTAGGAGTTCAAATATGGAATAGGGTCAAGGAAGCTTATGAAGAGAACCTTAACGGGTTGGGGACTCTCAATAGCTCACAGCTTTGAAACAAAAGAAAATCAAAACACTCCAGATATTTCGATCCAAATACTCTACGGTTCCCAAACTATCCCAGAAGAGGGAAGACTCAAACTTCCCAGATCTCAAAACCATGTAGTAATTACAATACAAGGGGGACTAAACTGCTATTTGTCAAAAAGCCCAACCCTGAAACATTAAGGGCTTCAGATGGACCTGAATTACCTGATTTTATCACCCTTGTGAATATGAAAGAATCAAATGTATCACTGATATTGTTCAAACCTGACTTGGGATCTAACTGAAACACCACCGGGTAATCTGTGACTTCTGCAGATAAAATGAGAAACAGCACCAGGCAGCTATAAAAGATTATTCTAGCCATTGGTCAGTCCCCAATACCAATAGCCCAGCAGCACAGCCCAAGTTTGTCAAAGGGCAATATATTAGCTTACAATATACTTCCCGACCCCGACCCACCCCCCACCCCGAGTTCAGAAGTAGGACACTAGCCTCTGCGGTTCCAGTCACTGAACTCTAAAGAGGAAGCTGCAATGCGTGCCTTTATCAGCAGAAAGGTGGGCTCTGATTTCCCTGCAGTTCTACAGAAAAAGCTCAACGCTTGCTCTGACCAGTATCCTTCAGTCTTTGGAAAAAAAAACAAAAAAAAAAAAAAAACAGACCTAAAAAAAAGTTTTATCAGTAAATGGATCCAAACTGTAGACCCAGCTTTCACTCAGCAGTGTTTTTTATTCTTTCACAATCTCTTTATTGGGAACAAGTCAATGTGCCTAAAATACAAGCTTAGAAGTGTTACCTACAACTGTCCACATGTGGACACTGGCTCATACATGCAGTTATCTGCACCAACCTTTTGAGTGATAGAACACCACAATTTTCATTTGCAGCCAGTATAATTATGCTCGCAATTAACATGTAATAATACATGACATGAGAGAAAAGTAATCCCACAGATGCACAGACTCTTGTTGGACCACCACGTATGTCACACTGATCCATTTCTAAAACAAGGAACCTTAAAATATTGTTAATGGCACAGCTCATTTCTTCAAAGGCCTATCTAACATTTGGGACCTACGGTCTCTATTCCTGTTACATACTTTTCTACTGAAGATGTAACAAATATGATCTAGAAAATGATACACATATATTCTTCTTCAGCTGTCCCATTAAGAAATGCCTTCCTATACTTGTTCTGCAGCATCAGAATTCAAAACGCTTTCTAAATCACTGAAGCTCAAGCAGCAAAAAAAAAAAAAAAAAAAAAACAGAACACCTTTTTCCTTTTGATCTGCTTGTCCTTTTTCTAAATAAAAGGGAACAATAATCGCCAAAGTGAGTATCCAAATACATAATTCCTGCTGTATAAAGACAGAGAGGTAGAGGAAAAGGGAAAGAGAAGAAGCTGACTTCTCCCGTGGTGCCCTCCCCCCACCCCCGCCCGCCCCGCCCCGAACCTGCCCTTAACAGATAATTAGTTTGCCGCTAGGGCCTAAGCACACATAGTGCCGCAATGCAAAAAGCGCCTCTCCATGAGAAATTTGTTTCAATCCGGCTCAAACTAAACTAAGTTGCCATCCCTCTTTAAATTAAATTTCATTAAGGATATATGGTGGTGAGTCCTGGTTTATGTTTGGGGAAAAGGGGGGGTAAAAAACCCTCCATCAATCTCTCAAGCATGTTCTCTGGATGGAGTTCTATTTGTTACTTTACGAAAGATCACAGAGAGGAGTCTATACAAAGATTCTTTCCTATATTTTTTAAATCTTACTGTCAAGGCAGAGTCACTTAGTTTTGTTTGAAAATTGTAAAAAAACAAAGGGGGGGGGGGAAGATTATTAAACTATGACCCAAAAACTGCAGACCAAATAATACTTACCATTAAAGTAAAAATAAAATGGTCTACACACTGGCACTTTTATACCATCAGCAAGAAACAGTAATGGATACAGCTTATCAGTCCATTTTTTTTATATACCAACAACAAATAAAAGAATTATAAACCCTGTTTAAAACCTGAAACCTGAGAGCTCAACACTGAGTTGCACATACAAAATACTAAACAAAAATATCTGTGCCCATTTATGGAAATATTGAGATTAGAAAAATAAGTTTTTCCCCCCAAAACATAATCAACAATTCAAAACCTCACTGTTAACAAAGGTTCAACTAATCCATTTGTCTTTCCTGAGTCACTTTGTAATTAGTTCCACTGTTTCCTTCTGAAGAGGAAAGATTCTTACCAAGTTGGATTTAAGTCCGGCCCCAAAGATCCTGCTATCTACAAAAGGGCACAAACCCAAGAATCAAAGGATGAAGCACTAGGCACAGCCTGAGCTATGTTCCCCAACCAGTGCCTCAGAGTACCCTGGCGGAGAAACCCCCGGGCACCACACGCCAGCAAGAGTCACTGCACAGACAGAAGCCCACACTGCCTGCTCTGATCACATGTTCCACAAGGGATCCGTCTATCCAGGTAACCACCTGCAGGCACCCAGCACACCACAAGCGATCAGACCAGCAAAACTTCCAGAAACAATCAAGGAGAAGGGTGGGGAGGGAGAAACTTGTGGTTGCCCTGAACTGTTAGTGTTCTGCTCCCCTGCAATATCTGTAGCATTTTAATTTTTTTTTGTTTGTTTGTTTAACCATTTTGAAATCTGATAGGTTTTGCAGACCTTTCTGTCCCAGGACCTGGGCTCCCTCCAAGGCACTGTTTTTAAAACAGGCCTTTTTACATGACCCTCTCCTGGAACATCATCCGTCTCTTAAGTTTCCAGCGCTTACGGAGGTCAATTTTCATTTCTGCAAATCACAGACAGCCACTTGCTTCTGAGAAGTTAACAAGCCTCCTGAGAAATGCTGGTGGCTGCTATTTCATTGTTTCATAAATATTTTTATACAGTGACACCATTCAGCTTTAAATAAATCTTTAAAAAGAAAGGATTAAAAAGCAGAGAAAATTATGATCTGGATTTTATTTATTTTCGTGGGAGGAGAATAAGGGAAGTGTGAGCCCTCCATTGTTTTCAACTCCTTTAAAATGTTGCTTCAGTTTTGCTTTTTTTTTTTTTTTTAAATATACAAATGCATTTTAGAAAAAAGAAACTCATAGAAGTTGAACTTTCTTGAAAGCGGGCCTCTGGACTTTTGAAAACAAGTGTTGCTGCTACGAACAAAGACTAGAAGTACACCCTGATTTTCTCCTCTCCTGGGGATCATTTCTCTTCCAATAAACAAACAAATCCCCCAGTATTTCCTACCGAAGGGAAGTTTTCCAGGGAGAGTCTCCTCCAGGGTTTGGTGGTAACTGCGACTCAGTCTTTTTTGGACACAATGTTTCTGCTGACTCCTGAAAATTTTCCACTTGAATGTGCAATGAAGCGGCGGCGGCGGCGGCAGCAACAGTCCTGGAGAAGCGGCAAAGGCGACCGTGCCTTCTTTCATCTTTGAGAAGGAGCGAACCCCCGCCAGCAGCACGAGTCGGCGCGGACCCCGGGCCGGCCTCGGGGGGTCCCGGCGCCGGGGTGGGTTGAGGGGGGGGCGGTGGGGTTGGGGGGAGGCGGCCGGCTGCGGGCTCCCAGGCGGCGCCGGAGGCTCTCCCCGCCCGCGCCCGCTCCGAACTTCTGACTTCCCCGAGAAAACCGTGCAAACTGCCCGAGGGTGTGAGGGTGTGTGCGTGTGCGCGCGTGCGGGCGGGCGAGGGGGGCGCGGGGGGCGCGGCGCGGCCGGCCGCCTCCAGGGCCGCCGCCGGGGGCCGCCTGTTGCCGCGCGGGCTCCGCAGCGCGCGGCCCAACTTGGCGTCCCGGCAACTCGCGCGGCGGCGCCCGGCCGCTCACCTTGAACGGGGCGCGGGGGCCCGACCCCGGCCCTTCGCGCGCCCGCCCGCCGCACACAAAGCGGAGCCGCGAGAGAAAGAGCGGCCCGAGCGGGACGCGCCGCCGGCCCCCCGCCCCCGGCGCCCCGCGCGCCGCCCGCCCGCACCCTGCATCAGCCCCGCGCGCCAACTTACCTCGGCGAAGGGAGCCGCCGCAGCGCCCGGCGAGTCCGAGGCAAACTTCGGCGCCGGTTCCCCCGCCCGCAGCTCGGTGCCCGGCTCCCTCCCCGGCTACCGGTCCCCGGGCCGGGCCACCCCACCCCTGCCTAGCACCGCTCCTGCCCCGGGGCCGGCTGGGCGCACTGGGCTGCTGCCCGCGGCTCCGGGCAAAGGCGGACGGGGTGGGGGGGTTTCACTGCATGGCCTGTCCCCGGACGCGGCCGCCCCGGGCCCGGGCCCCGCCGCGCGGACCGGCCCGCAGGGTGGAAGCGAGTCTGCAAAGTGCTTGGTGGGCGCCCGCGGCGGGCGGCGGGGCCGCGGCGGCGGCTGCAGAGGCTCGGCTCGGCTCGGGCGGCGCGGCGCGGCGCGAGCGATGCTAAGAATGTTCGGAATGAGGACAGGAATGAAATGAACGCCAGGACCGAACTCGCTCCGGAGGGGTGGGGCCTCGGTGACGTCATGCGGCCTGCCGCCCGGGGCCGGGGGCGGGGCCTGCCGCCGCCGGTGACGTCATGGGGATTCGGGGCGGGCCCGGCTCGGCCGCCTAGCCGTTGGGGCGCGGGCTCCCCCGGCAGGGGCGGCGGGGCGGAGTCTCGCGCCCACGGGGGAGCGGGGCGCGCGGGAGCCGCCCTGCCCCCTCCCGGCGCGGGCCTGGGCTTTGTCCCGAGCAGGGCGGGGCGGCGGGGAGGAGGGCGGCTCGGAGGCGCCCGCGCCCGCGCGGAGAGCTCTGGAACCCTGGGTTCCCTCCTCCCGGCGGGCGCCGAGGCCGGAGCTGCGCGCGCCGCGCCTGCCCTGCCTCAGTTTCCCTCGTCCGGGGCGCGGAAGCTCGGCGGGCCGCTGAGATCGCTCCGGGACTCGCGGAGGTCTGCAAGTTCGGAGCAGAGAAGTTTCTTTTCTGGAAATTCGGTGGTGGTTCTCCAGCGCCGTGGAAGCCTTCCGGGAGCCGGATTCCCAGCCTGCCATGTCTTCCCCTCTTTCACTTTGAAAGTTCGGAGCGCTCGTTCCAGTCGAAGTCGGCCCTTTTGTTGGGAAGCGAAACCTGTAGCATAGCCGAGAAAGTATAATTACAGAGTTCGTGATAACCCTGCCCTGCTAGCACGGTACTCTCCAACTTGCTCAAAAAGCTAAGCCCACTCCGCCCTGCGGGTTGTCCTCTCCGAAAGTAATGGATCAGGTAAAAACTCCTCGAGTTTTTAAAATGTTACATCCGGTAACTTCAGGTCACCGCTTTTGTGTGTGGGGTAAACTTCACTTCTATAATAAAAATAATTTTAACGCTACCTTCGGAGGCGCGTAAGTGACGTAGCAGACCCGGTGGATAAATTAGAAGACAGCTAGGCAAGTCGGCCTTCTGTGGCAGAACGGTCTATCAAGTGTTGGGCAACAGGTAACTGTCAGTGAAGTTTCTCGAAGATCAATGTAATGAAGCAATTCCTGCATTGTTGCCGTCTTTCCTTCTAAGCTCTTTGCTCTCCTTTCCAGCCGAGGTCCCAGGATAAACAATGGCGCCTATTTTATGTGTCCCCAAGTCCCCTAAATATGCGTAACTGAGGGAAGCAGAATATGACTTGCTGTGGCACGTTTTCTACAAAACCTAACTTTTACTAATGTGTTTCGCTTGAAATTTTGGTTGTGATCATTGAAGATTCGCATGTTGTAAAAAGTAATAGTGCAAAGAAATCTTTTGTTCACTTTGCCCAGTTCTCCCCAACCGTCATGTCTTCCAGAAGTATCCTGTATCACAATCAGGATGTTGACACTGATCCAATCCACCGGTCTTAGTGACATTTCCCCAGTCCTCACTGTACTCATTTGTGGGTGCCTGTATTTCCGTACAATTTTCTCACTTGTGTAGGTATCCACCACCCTAGGCAGGTACTCACGTATTTGATCTCATGTATTTTATCTTCTTTGCATGCAATAATAAGATGATACAATGAGGATTAAGATAGCGACCCCAGCCACCTTAGCACTGGTTTTTTTGGAAATGTGTTAGAAAAACATAATTAACTTGGCATTAAAACTGTCCCAGGCATATCCCTCTCCAAATATCATCTTCTAAAAGCACCAGAGTTGGACGGCGGTGCAAGCCAGACCATAGGGCTGCTCAACCACGGTTGGCCCAGTGCACCTGACCACTTTTCAGACTCCAGCTCCCATCTCCCAGCCACCTGGCAACATAAAGCATTCCATCTCTTACTGAATTAAGAGTAAAAATACCTTGGCCTGGAATTCAAAGTTCTTCATGACCAATATTTTCTCCGACTTCTCCCATTTACATGGATGTTTCTTGAGGCTTATCTTAAAAACCTCTTCTCGGAAGACTGCCCAACTAGGTATTTCCTCCCCAGGACCCTCAAAGCTACTTGCTCCAGACACACTATTGTATTCTGTTAACGGTGTATTGGGATGCCCCCATATCTGAGCCCTTAAAAGGAGACTGTGTCTCATTTAGCTAAGTGTATGCTGTCTGGGACCTACACATAAATGGGAATAACTCTTGTGGTCCCTACACACATTTTCACTCTCCTCAACCACCCACTGGTCAGCACATGGGACCTATGGATGTAGGACCCAGCAGCTGTTCAACCCCAGCATCTGAGGGCAGGAACAGTAACTGCCACCGGCCAAAATGACAGCAACTAAACATGTACTACACCCATACTTGGCACTTGGCATTTTGAATTGGCCATCTCAAGCCTCATGGCACCTGAGGTAACCATTAGTAGCCCAGTTTATATAGGTGAGGACCTGAGGTATAGGAAGTTTACATGACTCACCCAATGATCCACAGTCAGGAGAGAATAGAGCCAAGACCTAAATTCCCTCCGACTTCAGCCCATGTTCATAATCACTGATCCTACTGCTCCCCAAACTAAAGTGGATATATAACAAAGCAATCAGATGCCAGGCACTTTTCTAAGTACTTTCCATTCATTATCTCATTGTAATCCCCACGTCACCCTATGAGATAGGTACTCATTATTCTCGTTTTGTAGATGAGCAAACAGAGGACCAGAACAGAGAGGTGAAATAATTTGGTTGAGATACAGCTAGAAAGTACGGAGTGAGGATCCAAACCCAGGCAGTCCAGCGACACGTTTCAGGCTCTTAACCTTCTACTTAGTCGCCCAAATGCAGTGCGGTGCAAAAGATTAACCACGTGTAGGGGTGATCCACCCTGAGATGTAACAATTATATGTATCACCTATGATGCAAGACAGTTTGTTACTCCCAAGTCTTAACCAAACAACCTAACTTGTAACAGGTAAGAGAAACAGTGACCCACTTAATGGTAACACTTAAGCTAGAACTCAGTCAGCCGGAAGCTAGAAAGGAGAGCTGACCCTTAGAACCTACTTAAGGAAGCACCTGGCTCAGAAAGACACTGCTTAGAAAACAAGATGTGTTATTTAATAGTAAAGATATAGTTTGTCTCATTTCTGATGCAGTTGAGCAACTTATAGTAGGGTAAGTTGGTATAACCTCTTTGGGGAGGTTTGGTAGTAACTAGTGAAGTTGAAGATATGCGTACTCTATGGCCCACAAGTTCCTCTTAGGAATACAGCCAAGAGAAACTCAGGTGCGTGTGCAGTAGGACACACATTCAAGAATGTTGGGGGGGGGGGCATTTTTGTAATAACCCCAAACAGGAGGGGGCCTGGCTGGCTTAGTTGGTAGAGCATCTGGCTCTTGATCTTGGGGTTGTGAATTCAAGCCCCACATTAGACATAGAGATTACTTTTTAAAAATTAAATAGATAAAATATTTTTTTTTAATAGAGAATCAGGTCACCTGGGTGGCTCAGTTGGTTAAGCGTCCTACTCTTGATCTCAGCCCAGGTCATAATCTCATGGTTCGTGGGACAGAGCCCTGCATCAGGCTCCACGCTGACAGCACAGAACCTGCTTAAGATTCTCTCTCTCCCTCTACCCTTTTCCCCCACTCACTCTCTCATAATAAATAAGTAAACTTTTTTTTTTTAAATAGAGGATCACAAACTTAAAAAAGAAAAAAACAAGAAACAACCCATATGTCCACTAATAGCAGAAAGAATAAATAAATTGTGATATAATCATACAGTGGAATAGTATACAGGGTTGACAATAAATGAGGTCCATGCAACAACATGAATGATGCTAAAAAATATACTGTGGAGTGAAAGAAGCATGAAATAAAAGAATCCATATAGTATAATTGTACTTATATAAAGTTCAAAAACAAGTAAAATTTAACAGCATTGTCTGGGGATATATACATAGGTGGTAAAACTGGAAAGAAAAAAAATAGAACGTGAATTACCAACAAATCTGGGATAGTGCTTACCACGAGGAATAGGGCATTGGGACAAAGAAAAGAAATATGCGAGGAGACTTCTGAAATGTGGGCAATGTTATATTTTTGTCTGGTTACATGGATATTAATTATAAGGATCCATTAAGCTATGTACAGTAGTCCCCCCCCCCCTTATCTAAGGGGAGACATTCTAAGACCCTAGTGGAGGACTGAAGCCATGGATAGTGCTGAACACTCTATATACTATGTTCCTTTACATATGTACCTACGATAAAGTTTGATTTATAGATTAGGCACAGTAAGAGACTCACAATAGTAATAAAATGCAACAATGATAACGATACACTGTAATGAAAGCTACGTGAATGTGGTCTCTCTTGCTCTCTAAATATCTCATACTGCACTCGCCCTTCTTCTTGCGATGGTGTAAGAAGGAAAAATGAACCTGTGTTGAGGTCAAACGAGGTGATTGACCCAAGCATTGGGACACAGTGCTAGGCTACTACTGCCCTCCTGATGATGGGATCATCTGCTTCAAGACCACAGGTGAACTTGGGTCACTGAAACCTCAGACACCAAAACCATGGATAAGGGGGGACTTGTTTTAGGAACTCCTTTCTAGGTATCTGTTGTATTTCACAATTTTTTAAAGTTAAGAATAGGGGCGCCTGGGTGGCTCAGTCAGTTAAGCGTGCAACTTCAGCTCAGGTCATGATCTCACGGTTTGTGAGTTCAAGCCCCGCGTCAGGCTCTGTGCTGACAGCTCATAGCCTGGAGACTGCTTCAGATTCTGTCTCTCTCTTTCTGCCCCTCCCCTGTTCACATTCTCTCTCTCTCTCTCTCTCTCAAAAACAAACATTAAAAAATGTTTAAATAAAGTTGAAAATAAACATTAAAAAAAAAGCTGCTCATATTCCAGGGCTTCCCATGTGCCCAGGGCTTGATCTGGTTCTGAATCCCATCCCCTCACATTTTCATATCTTTTCCATGTACACCATTCCCTCTTATCCAGACCACGAACTTCACTCTCTACGGGATCCTTTCTTTCAGCATGTAAACAGACAGAGGTCTGCCTCCCATATTAAAAACAATGACAAAAAATGACCTTCTACTGCCCCAACCTCAACGGAAGCTTCTGCCCTCTCTTCCCTTTCTCAACTGAACTAGGAATTGTCTGACCTCATCTCCATTAACTCCCACTATTCCTCGACACTCTCCATTCAGGCTCATGTCTTCATCACGTCTTCCCTCAAAACAGATGTTTTTCTAGCCCTCATGACTCAGTTTATTTAGTTCAGTGGGCCTTTCATTCATCCCATCTTGGGTTATTTGACATGGTTGATTATCACCTCTCCGAAACCATCTCTCTCCCTGGCACAATCTCCTGGTTTCCCCTACTCCTCTGTTGTATCTCACTGTCCTTCGCTGGCCCATTCTCCTGTAGCTAGCTGTTAAATTGTGTAGTTCTAGATCCTAGGTTTTCTTCCATTCTGACTTTACATCTGATCTGCAGCTAATTCTAGCTAATCTATTCCATTCGTTTCAATTATTATGTGTTTGCTGTTGTCTTACAACCATGCACATGCAAATCCATATCTCTCCTTGGAGTTCTAGAGGTGTATATCTAATGTCCTGTTGGACAACATCATCTGGGTCTCTTACAAGCCTGTCAAACAACCTGTCCCAAACCATGGTCTTCCACTATGAGTATGGTCCTCATCGGGTGTTTCCTATCTCTAGGAAAAGCACCAGAAACCAAGCTGTTAGGGCTTCATACATTCTCTACGTGCTAAAAACTCTTCAAGAGTGCCCTACCACATTTAGGAGAAGTCATTCTCTGGCTCTGCATGATCTAACCCCTCCCTGCCTTTTCAGTCATGTTGCATCTCTGCCTGTCAACTGTGTGCTCCTAGCACCCTGGATAACTTTTAGTCCTTAAACCAATCACTTGCTCACAGGGTCCTTGTTTGTGTTATGACAGCTCTTTAGAATATCTTCCTCTCTGGGGTGTCTGGGTGGCTCAGTCAGTTAAGCGTCCGACTTCAGCTCAGGTCATGATCTCATGGTTTGTGAATTCGAGCCCCGTGTCGGGCTCTGTGCTGATGGCTCAGAGCCTGG
Source organism: Leopardus geoffroyi (assembly GCF_018350155.1). Taxonomy (NCBI): domain Eukaryota; kingdom Metazoa; phylum Chordata; class Mammalia; order Carnivora; family Felidae; genus Leopardus; species Leopardus geoffroyi. Next base: position 69,256,587 of record NC_059329.1, on the reverse strand, counting down.
AGCCTGCTTTGAGTTCTGTGTCTCCGTCTCTCTCAGCCCCTCCCCTGCTCACGCTCTATCTCTCTCTCTCAAAAATAAATAAGCACTAATTTTTTTAAAAAAAAATATCTTCCTCTCCTCTTTATTTTTTCTCCTGTTTTTCTTGGTACCCCAAACTTTATCACATGGGTTTTTTTTATTGCATTAGTTACCTAGTGCTGGGTAACAAATATCCCCAAAACTTAATGCCTTAACCCTGTAATAATCATTTATTGTCGCTCATCGTATCTACAGGTCAGGCGTTTGGGAATGGCTTGGCTAGGTGGTTCTGGTTTGTGGTCTCTCGTGAGACTGTGGTCAGATGTCAGCTGGGAATGCAGTTACCTGAAGGTTTGATTGGGGTTGGAGCTTCCCCTTTAAGACGGTTCGTTCAAATGGCTGGCAAGTTGGTGTTGACTGTTGATAAGAGGACTCAGTTTCCCTTTACATAGGCCTATCCCTATTTCTTGGGCTTTCTCACAACACGGTGACTTGAATTCAAAGCTAAGCATTAAGAAAGTGGGAGGAAATGGAGGGGAGGTTGGGGGAAGGAAAGAGAGACAAAGAAGCTCTATCCTTTTTACGTCCTAACGTAAAGTCAAATAATACCACTTCTACCATATTCTATTCATTAGAAGTGAGTCACTAAGATTGGCCCACATTCAATAAGAGAAGAACTAGGTACTGCCTTTTAGAGGCAGAGTGTCAAAAAGTCTGCAAACATATTTTTTAAACATTTTTAAATTTTAGTTAATTAATATACAGGGCAATCCTGCTTTCAGAAGTATAAGTGACTGATTCACCACTGATATACAACACCCAGCGCTCATCACAAGTGCCCTCCTTAATACCCATCACCCATCTAGCCCATCTCCCACCTGCCTCCCTCCATCAACCCTCACTTTGTTCTCTATCATTAAGAGTCTCTTGTGGTTTGTTTCCCTCTCTTTTCTTTTTTGCCCCTTCCCATAGGTCCATCTGTTTTGTTTCTTAAATTCCACATATGAATGAAATCGTGTGATATTTGTCTTTCTCCGACTGACTTATTTCACTTAGCGTAATACATGCTAGCTCCATCCACATTATTGCAAATGGCAAGATTTCGTTCTTTTTGGTAAGTAATATTCCTGTGCGTGTGTGTGTGTGTGTGTATCACATCTTCTTTATCCATTCATCAGTCGATGGACACTTGGGCTATCAGTGTTGATAATACTGCTGTAAACATTGGGGTGCATGTACCCCTTTACGTTTTTATTTTTGTATCCTTCGGGTAAATACCTAATAGTGCAATTGCTGGGTTGTAGGGTATTTCTATTTTTAATTTTTTGAGGAACCTCCTCCATACTGTTCTCCAGACTGGCTGCACCAGTTTGCATTTCCACCAACAGTGCAGGAGGGTTCCCCTTTCTCCTTGTCCTCACCAACACCTGTTGTTTCTTGTGTTGTTAATTTAGCCATTCTGACACGTGTGAGGTGGTATCTCATTGTGGTTTTCGTTTGTGTTTCCCTGATGATGAGTGATGTTGAGCATCTGTTCATGTGTCTGTCAGACATCTGGATGTCTTCTTTGGAAAAGTGTCAACATATTTTACAAATCATACCACCTGTACTCTTCCTTCCTGCCCTTATCACACTCTGTAATTTTATATAGCACAATTATAAAGATGCAATATATACTTTACAATTATTTGGTTAATGTCTATCTTTACACACTAAAACATAAGGTAGTGAAATAAGCTAGCACAACAAGAATCATACCTGCTTTGCCTACCATTTTATTCCTAGTACCTGGTACCTTAGCTGGTGATCAATGTGGAATAAATATGAATGTTATTCATTATATGAAATGCTTGCAACAGCCCTTTCAGATAGGTATCATTCTTTCCATTTTATAGACGTAAAATTTAAATGCTTGTCTAACTTGCTTAAGGACCAAAGTCTGAATCCAGATCTCTCTGTTGCTAAGCCAGAACTATTTCTAGAACTCTAGACTTCCTCCTATGACCACAGAAGCTACTTTGGCCTGAGTGCAATGGTCTCCTCAGTTTCCACATTTCCTCTTCAAGAAGCCTTGGGATAGCGAATTCTGCTTCCCAGGTGTAGACAGATTCAAGGACAGGCCTATCCTTAAATACCTATCCAGAATCTAGCCATGAAAAAAAAAATTCTCCAAAATAAGTGATCCTTGTGAGTTTGTTTATCATGAGCAAAATAAAGGGAATGTGACGTTTCTGAAACTATGAACCTATTCTTGGGAAGGTCCGCCAGAGTAGTCCCTGGGAAAAACTAACACTTCTTACCTGACCCCATGTGTTTCTCCACTCCTTTCCTATCTCTTTCACTAAGAAGAAAAGGGCCATTCAAAAGCTGCTCTGTCCAATGAGGTGACCACTAGTCAGTCATTTGTGGCTTTCAAAATTAATGAAAATTAAATAAAAATTTTTAATTCAGTTCCTAATCATACTAGCCATATTTCAGGTGCTCAAAAGCCACCACGTAGCTATTGGCTCCCATAGTAAAAAATGCAAATATAGAACACTTGTATCATTACAGAAAATTCTACTCTGCCGAGCTGCCAGAGAACCTGAGTAATCCTAGCCCCAGAGAATTCCAAGGCCATGGGAGAAGGCAAGACCAGGAATGGAGGAATTTATCTACCCCAAAGAGAACCCCAACTCACTCGTGGGCAGTGGTCCCTAGTCATGGGGCCCGGGCACGGATTTGCCTCTGCAGGTCTGCACTCTGTCACCAGGCTTTCTGCCTCTTCCCCATCCATCCTCTGAACTGTTAAACTCACTTTACATAATCACCGTTACTCTCCAAACCAGATCACTCCTTGCCCACTCCCTCAACCGACTGAGCCTAGCCCTAGCCCAGGATAACACATCTTTCACCCTTCTCTCCACTCCAGACCATTCCTTCTTCCTACTTAGGCCAGTCTCTGACCCTCCTGTCTCAGAGTATGTGACTTGCCTGCTTCTCAAAGACAAGCCCTCCCCCAACTTCTCCATCAACCTGTGTATCCTGGAATCTGCTCCCCTTCATCTCACTGGAGAACTCACTCCACTAATTTTTCTCTGTCCCTTCATTGTCTCTCATCTTCCCCTCTACCAGCACTGTCTCTCTAGCCCTCACTTAGGCGCGGCTTCCCCAGTGTTGTCAATAATTTTCACTGACTCTTTAGAGCCACCCATCCTGCCCTTTCTTTTCCTACCAATTGGCTCTAGGGAGCTGTCTGCAAAAAAGCTTTACATCCTCATGTAGAGTCCCACCTGGGACCCGGCACTCATCCAACCCAGATGCTTCCCATTTAAGAAAATTGGTTCTGCATACACCATTCAAAGCTCTCCACAATCAGTCCTTGGCCTCACGTTTTTTTTAAAGACCTAATCTTTTATTTTATATTTTTATTAAGTAAGCTCTACACCCAACGTGAGGCTGGAACTCACGACCCTGACATCAAAAGTCACATACTTTACCTAGGGAGCCAGCCAGGCACCTCACTGGCCTAACGTCTTACCCATTTTTTGTGTTACCTTCTAGCCACACCCATCTCTTCACCATCCACCACACGTGTCGAAAACATTCCTGCCACTGTATCTTAATCATTATTATTTCTCTTGCCAAAAATACTTCCTCCACATACATCCCTCCACCAATAGAGGCTGAGCTCAAGCCCCACCTTTCTGGTAAAGTCTTTATGATAATAAAAGCTCCTCATGTTTCTTGGACTCCCATCACTGAGCTCAGGCTGCTTGATGCTACTGTGTAGTGTTGTGTGGACCTTCCTCTTCTCCCTCTAGTCGAATTTCAGAATACTTCCTGGCAAGGAATTAGCATTCCCATCTTGGCACTCCCAAGTTTTTAGAAGAATGCAGAATCTTGTGCACAGCAGACATTCAAATAACGGTTGATTGACACATTCCCAAGACATATCCCATCACCAGTTCAAAAGGGGCCAGTGGCATACCAGGGGGCATTATTTCAAATAACCTCTTGAAAAGAATATCCTAAAATGGGGACTGTGAAAGCAATTAGCTATGCAAATGCCCTGAGGATGAAGCCGGTGCATTCAAAAGTAATACACCTGTTTGGGAGAGCCTGCAAAGACAGGTGGGAATGGGAGCTGGGGAGGGTTGGGGGGGGGGGTGTTGCAGAACTACACAGCTGGCTCGCATCAGGGTCATTATTGATATATTTCAGGGGGGTGAGAAAAAAAATCTGTGCTGTTTTGGTTTTTCTCCTGTCTGAGGGCAAGGAGGCAGTGGGGGAACGTAGGGAGTGGTGATCGAAGGTCAGGAGGGCAGAGAGAAAAAAATGTAGGCTGTGGAGGCAGACAAAATGTGGATCTCAGCCTCATTGCTGACTTGATATACAAAAATCGGTAAGTAATCTTTTATTTATTTATTTATTTATTTATTTATTTATTTATTTATTTATATGTTGCAAAAGAATATTATTGGCCTGAGGAGAGGTTTATGGTGAAAGTGTGGGGGCACCTGGGTGGCTCAGTTGGTTATGCGACCCACTCTTGACTTCGGCTCAGGTCATGGTCCCACAGTTAGTGGGATTGAGCCCCGTGTCAGGCTCTGAGCCTGCTTGGTATCCTCTCTTCCTTCCTCCCTCTCTCTGCCCCTTCCTCTGCTCTCATTCTCTCTCATAATAAATACAGTTTTAAAAAAGTGGGGCGCCTGGGTGGCGCAGTCGGTTAAGCGTCCGACTTCAGCCAGGTCACGATCTCGCGGTCCGCGAGTTGGAGCCCCGCGTCAGGCTCTGGGCTGATGGCTCAGAGCCTGGAGCCTGTTTCCGATTCTGTGTCTCCCTCTCTCTCTGCCCCTCCCCCGTTCATGCTCTGTCTCTCTCTGTCCCAAAAATAAATAAACGTTGAAAAAAAAAATTAAAAAAGTATATGTGAATACATATGTATGCACAAAAAAAAAAAAAAAAAGAGACCAGAAAGCTACATTCCAAAATATTATAGATTATAGGTGATGTTCTTTTTTCCTCCGGCTTTTTCTGTGTTGCTCAAATTTAAAGTAACTGAATTTTTTTAAAATCTTTTTTTTAATGCTTATTCATTTCTGAGAGAGAGAGAGAGAGAGTGAGTGAGAGCGAGCGTGAGAGTGTCAACAGGGAAGGGGCAGAGAGAGAGGGAGACACAGAATCTGAAGCAGGCTCCAGGCTCTGAGCTGTCAGCACAGAGCCTGACAAGGGGCTCGAACTCACAAACTGTGAGATAATGACCCAAGCTGAAGTCAGATGCTTAACTGACTGAGCCACCCAGGCACCCCAATATAATTTCCGTTTTAAGTAGTTTGAATAATTTCTCTGGGTTGAACAGAACATATGTTTTTCTCTCAATAATCTCATATTCAGAAAAGATGAGAGGAAATTGCTGACATGGCACCCCATCACCCTCAAACATTTTTAATAGTTTATTTTGAAAAAAAGTGTTTTTTGACAGAGAGACAGAGAGGCAGAGTCTGAGCAGAGGAGGGGCAGACAGAGAGGGAGACACAGAATCTGAAACAGGCTCTAGGCTCTGAGCTGTCAGCACAGAGCCTGACGTGGGGCTCGAACCCACAAGCTGTGAGATCATGACCTGAGCCGAAGTCAAATGCTTAACCGACTGTGTCACCCAGGCGCCCTTGAACATTATTTTAAATGTTTCTCTGAGCTGGAAAGAACTTGACTTCGTATTTAATAGTTAGGTGGCATGTGGGAAATAGAAGGCAAAGCTGAGGGCTAAGAAAAGCAGCAAATCAGATGTGAGATCTTACATAAAGCTGGGACCCTACCATCACTATAAAGTGAATGAGAAAAGCAATGTTACTGAGAAGGACACAGCAGGAAAAATGACTTGTCCTCGGTGCTGGATGTCAGGGAAAAGAATCCCTGAAAATTTGTAGCCACAAATTGACCATCCCATGGATTCACACAGTTCTGAGGGACATGGGGAGCAAGCTGATGGTGTTATTTGTTTAAGGTGGTCCCCTATTGTTAGGTCCCTCGTTAACTGAGAGGTACAAATTGTAAATCCTCCTTGGAAAAATTCACACTCAATCCAGGCCTCCAAAAATTCTTACAGAGGAAGTTCCAACAAAAATGAGAAATCTATTGTAAGACAAAATCACAAAACATACTAAGAAGCAAGGCATTATCTATATGAAACAGCAGAAGAAAAAAAAAAATACCAGGCCAAAGAAGATCCTATATGTATTCAGATACTAAACTATAAGACTTAGAAGCAACCAAGTGCAATATGTGTTATGGAGTGAGTTGCGTCTCCCTAGAATTTTATGTGAAACCCTAACCCCCTGATGAAACAGTATTTGGAGTAAGGAAATAATTCAGTAAATGAGGTCATAAGGGCGGGGCCCTGATAGGATTAGTGTCTTATAGGAAAAGACCCCAGAAAGTTGGTGCTCACTCTCTCTCTCTCTCCCTCCCTCCCTCTCTCTCTCTCTCTCCCATCTTAACACTTGGTAAAGAGGTGCTCTCACCAGGAACCCTACCATGCTTGCATCCTGATTTTAGACTTCCAGTCTTCAAGCTGTGAGAAAATCAATGTCTGTTGTTAAAGCCATCCCATCTATGGTATTTTGTTATGGCAGACTGAGCTACCTAATACAATGTGTTTAAATAAATATATGACAAGCTTAAAACGTGAGCATGGAATAATTTGGCAGAACTGAGAAAAGTCCACATAGAAATTCTCCAAATTAAAATATTAATGGTTGAGGGGATGCCCTGGCTAGCTCAGTTGGTAGAGCGTCTGACTCTTGATCTCAGGGTCGTGAGTTCAAGCCCCACACTGGGTGTGGAGCCTTCCTAAAATTTTAATGGTTGAAAGTAAAAAAAACAAAAACAAAAACAAAACTCATTTGGAAGATGGGTTCTACCACTGAAGGCAGAACTAGTGAACTGGATGATAGAGTGAAAGGATTTATTTGGAATACAAAGAGATTGAAAAAATGAGAGGTTATGAGTTATGTTGGATATAGGGAGAATGTCTAGTATTCATCTAGTCATCTTTCCAAAAAGGGATAATGGGGATGGAAAACTGGAGCCACCACACTCGGCTAGTGGGAATGGAAAATGGTGCAACCATTTTGGAAAACAGTCTGACAGTTCCTCAAAAAATCCTAAACATAGAGTTAACACAGGACCTGGAAATTCCATTACTAAGTATTTACAAGAGAGAAATAAAAACATACCTCCCCACAAAAACTTACATACAGGTGCTCATAGCAGCATATTCACAATAGCCAAAAAGGGGAAATAGCCCAAGTCACGAATGAACACCAAAATGTGTTAGATCCATACAATAGGATATTATTTGGAAATAAAAAGGTAGTACACCGTGAATGAATCCCAAAACCTTATGGCAAATGAAATAAACCACTAACAAATTGTCACGTATTGTAGGATTCTATTTACATGAAATTTCCCAAATAGGCCAATCTATGAAATGTTCAAAATGGCCGATCTCTGGGAAAAGAAAGTAGATGAGTGGTTTCCTTGAACTAAGCAGGTGGGATAGAGATGCATAGTAGTGACTAGTAACAGGTACAGTGATTCTTTTGGAGGCAAAGTGTTCTAAAATTAAATCAGAGTCATGGTGTACAATGCTGAATATACTATAAACCATGGAACTATACACTTTGTTTATTTATTAAGTGGTAAATGTTAGTTCTGGTATTGTTAACATGCAGTATTGTATTAGTTTCATGTGTACAACACAGTGATTCAACGCTTCCATACTCAGTGCTCATCAAATCCGTGTACTCTTAATCCCCGTCACCTGTTTCATCCATTCCCCACCTCTCCCTTTCCTCTGGTAACTATCAGTTCTCTAAAGTTAAGAGTCTGTTTCTTGGTTTGTCTCGCGCTTTTCCCCCCTTTGTCCATTTGTTTTTTTCTTAAACTCCACATATGAGTGAAACCATACAGTATTTATCTTTCTATGACTTATTTTGCTCAGCATTATACTCTCCAGCTCCATGCATGTCACTGCACATGATAAGGTTTCATTCATTTTTATGCTGAACACTATTCCATTGTAGATATTACCACATCTTTCTCCATTTATGTATCAATGGACCCTTGGGTCGCTTCCATATCTTGGCTATTGAAAAATAATGCTGCAATAAATACAGGGGTGCATACATCCTTTTGAATTAGCTTTTTCATAGTTGGGGGGTAAGTACCCAGTAGTGCAATTACTGGGTCATATGGGTAGTCCTATTTTATTTTATTTTATTTTATTTTATTTATTTATTTATTTATTTATTTATTTATTTATTTTTATTTTTGGGACAGAGAGAGACAGAGCATGAACGGGGGAGGGGCAGAGAGAGAGGGAGACACAGAATCGGAAACAGGCTCCAGGCTCTGAGCCATCAGCCCAGAGCCTGACGCGGGGCTCGAACTCACGGACCGTGAGATCGTGACCTGGCTGAAGTCGGACGCTTAACCAACTGCGCCACCCAGGTAGTCCTATTTTAAATGTTTTGTGGAACCTCCATACTGGTTTCCACAGTGGCTGCACCAGTTTGCATTCCCACCAACAATGCACAAGGTTTCCTTTTTCTCCACATCCTTGCCAACACTGCTGTCTGTTGTGCTTTTGAATTTAGCTATTCTGACAGATGAAAGGTGGTATCTCATTGTGGTTTTGATTTTCATTTCCCTGATGATGAGTGATGTTGACCATCTTTTCATGTGTCTGTTGGCCATCTGTATGTCTTCTTTGGAGAAATGTCTGTTCATGTCTTCTGCCCATTTTTAATTGGATTATTATTATTATTTTAGTGTAGAGTTGTATAAGTTCTTTACATATTCTGGATGCCAACCCTTTTTCAAATATGTCATTTGCAAATATCTTCTCCCATTTAGTAGGTTGACTTTTAGTTTCTTTTGGTTGTTTCATTTGCTGTGCAGAAGCTTTTTATTTTTGCTTTTATTTCCCTTGCCTAAGGAGACATGTCTAGAGAATTATTGCTACAGCCCATGTCAGAGAAATTACTGCCTGTGCTCTTCTAGGATATTCATGGTTTGAGGTCTCACATTTAGGTATTTAATCCATTTTGAGTTTATTTTTGTGTTTGGTGTAAGAAAATGGTCCCATTTCATTCTATTATTCCATTTGTTGAAGAGATTGTCTTTCTTCCATTGCATGTTCTTGCCTCTTTTGTTTCTTGGCTTTCTATCCTGTTCCATTAATCTATGTGCTAGTACCATACTGTTTTGATTACTACAGCTTTGTAGTCTAACGAAACCTGGAATTGTTTTTCTTTTTCAAGATTGTTTTCACTATTCAGGGTCTTTCGTGCTTCCAGGCAAAATTTAGGATTATTTGTTCTAGTTCTATGAAAAATGCTGTTGGTATTTTGTTAGGGAGTACATTAGATGTGCAGATTGTTTGGGTAGTACAGACATTTTAACAATATTTGTTATTTCAAGAATGATACACTTTAAACAGGTGAACTTTGTGGCACATAAATTACATATCAATAAAGCTGTTTAAAAAACAGATAAAGAGGGGCGCCTGGGTGGCTCAGTCGGTTGAGCGTCTGACTTCAGCTCAGGTCACGATCTCGCGGTCCGTGAGTTCGAGCCCCACGTCGGGCTCTGGGCTGATGGCTCAGAGCCTGGAGCCTGCTTCTGATTCTGTGTCTCCCTCTTTCTCTGCCCCTCCCCTGTTCATGCTTTGTCTCTCTCTGTCTCAAAAATAAATAAACGTTAAAAAAAATAAAAAAAAAAAGATAAAGAAAATATGAAGGAGAAAATATTCAAATTCATGATAACTGAGAATTTTCCACAAGTGTTGAAAACATATCTTTAAATGCAGGAATTCTGGGGGCACCTGAATGGCTCAGTGGGTTAACCGTCCGACTTCAGCTCAGGTAATGATCCCACAGTTTGTGAGTTCAAGTCCCACATCGGGCTCTGTGCTGACAGCTCAAAGCTTAAAGCCTGCTTCAGATTCTGTGTCTCCTCTCTCTGTTCCTCCCCCTGCTCACGCTCTGTCTTTCTGTCTGTCTCTCTCTCTCTCTCTCTCAAAAATAAATAAACGCTTAAAAAAAAATTTAAGGCAGAAATTCCAGTGAATCCAAAGCAGGGTGAATAGAAACAAAACCCATCTCTAGACACATCATCAGATAATTGAAGAACACCAGAGAAAAAGAGATTTTAAAAGCACTTAGGGACAAAAGACACATCACCTATAAAGGAGCACCATTGATTGCTATCTGACTTCTCAACAGCAGAAGATCTGATGCCAGCCAGAAGCATAACATCTTCATTATGCTTAGAGAAAATAAGCTACAATTCTAATCCACTTAACTACATATATATTTGTATATATATATACACATATATATAATATAAATATAATATATAAATATATATATAAATATATATAAATATATAAATATAAAGCGTGTGTGTATATATATATATATAATATATATACATATATATTTCAAGAATGGGCTAGAAGTAAAAAAAATATATATTACAAAAAAAACTCCCCAAACTTCAGTCAGATACAAATATCAGAGATTACACCACCCACAGATCTTCACAAAAGGAAATTTTAAGGGATTTACCTCAGCCAAATGGAAAGTGAACCCATATGGAAACGTGAGGCGTGTGAACTAATGATGAACATGTTTATAAATATGTCAGTAACTCTAAGCAAACATTGTATAAAAGTTTAAAAATAATGTCAAATTGTGGAGGAATCCTGGCTAGAATTAAAACACTGGACAACAATATCCTATAAGGTGGGGTTGAGTTCATGTGCCCTAAGATCCTTGACTGCCGGTCCCCCAGCTCCCCGTTTCCACTGTCCATCCCTGTTGGGGTGTGTTTGTGTTCCTAGAAGTCCACTGACTTGACCGGATCTGTCCTAACTTTCTCTCTTTAACTCCTACATTCCAAACCCCTGTTGTACTTATGACTGGTGCATGTCAGTGAAGGACTCACCGGGCCTGTGGGAGCGGTTTTTCCTTTAAATATTAAAAAGCTCAAACAGGCCCATACAACGATCAGGTTCTTAAAATTGCCTTCATTCCAAATGGCTTGCTTACATTTTAAAATCCTTTTTGTTCTTTTTGATTAAAACAACAACAACAACAACAACACATGTTCATTATATTAAAATTGAGAGGGGCGCCTGGGTGGCGCAGTCGGTTAAGCGTCCGACTTCAGCCAGGTCACGATCTCGCGGTCCGTGAGTTCGAGCCCCGCGTCGGGCTCTGGGCTGATGGCTCAGAGCCTGGAGCCTGTTTCCGATTCTGTGTCTCCCTCTCTCTCTGCCCCTCCCCCGTTCATGCTCTGTCTCTCTCTGTCTCAAAAATGAATAAAACATTAAAAAAAAAAAAAAATTTAAGAAAAAAATAAAAAAAAAAAATTGAGAAAATGATAAAGGAGAAAATAAGTATCACCCATTGCACTATATCATAAAACTAACCACTCGGCATTAAAAAAAAAACTTTAACTGATCATAAAATACAACAAATAGTTTAATGTAAAATAGTTGTGTTTCCACCACTCAGAACTGAAAATTGCTAACTGAAAATTGTCATATTTACTTCTAGACGGTTCCTTGCATTTTCGTAGTCTAGGATAGATTACAAATAGAGGCTCACATACTTTATGACTAAATATTGAAGGTCTAAATCAAGTCAATAAACTGTTATATTTTACCCTCCTACACTGACAAATCTATTTTCACAACAAATCATTATAAAGCTATACTTTTTTAAGACTAAAAAGTTAGTAAATAATAAAGAGATTTGATTAAAAAAATTTTTTAATGTTTATTTATTTTGAGAGAAAGAGAAAGTGGGCCGGGGAAGGGCAGAGAGAGAGGAAGAGAGAGTATCTCAAGCAGGCTCCACGCTGTCAGTGCAGAGCCCAATGCTCAGCTCGAACTCACGAATGGTGAGATCGTGACCTGAGCTGAGATCAAGAGTAGGACGCCAAACCAACTGAGCCACCCAGGTGCCCCAAAGAGATTTTTGTTTAAAAAAATTTTTTTTTAATGTTTAATATTTTTGAGAGAGAGAGAGAGAGAGAGAGAGAGAGAGAGAGAACATGAGCAGGGGAGGAGCAGAGAGGGAGACACAGAATCTGAAGCAGGCTCCAGGCTCTGAGCTGTCAGCACAGAGCCCGACGTGGGGCTCAAACAAACCCACAGATGGTGAGATCATGACCTGAGCCAAATTGGACACTTAGCTGACTGAGCCACCCAGGTGTCCCCAAAACAGATTTAATTTTAGTTAAATCTGGTGCCCCCAGAGTATGTTTTTAAATCCTTAAATATGACATTATACTATCCATCATATTCTGTGACTTGCCTTTTGAAATAAAATTTCTAAGATCTAGCTGTATTGATATATAGGGGTCTATTTAATTTCTTTTCACTGTGGATTACATCATATTTTCATATCTTGTTTATCCACTTTGATTTTTTATCTTACAAGTATTTTATTTGAATGAAACAATTTAATGGCCATTAAAATGATCTGAAGTAGGGGCACCTGGGTGGCTCAGTCGGTTAGGTGTCCGACTTTGGCTCAGATCATGATCTCCTGGTTCACATGTTCCAGCCCTGCATCAGGCTCTGTGCTGACAGCTTGAAGCCTGGAGCCTCCTTCAGATTCTGTGTCTCCCTCTCTCTTTGCTCCTCCCCTGCTCATGCACTGTCTTTCACGCTCTCAAAAATGAATAACCATTAAAAAAAATCTGAAATAAAATGGCCATTCTAAAAGGAGATTACAGCATCATTGTATTTACAGAAGGGAAAACAGCTGAGGTGCACATTTGAAAGTGAATAGAACATTGTAAAATCAATCCACATTAAATACCATGAGAGCAAGTAATCAGAATGCAGCATGATATACATACAATTGAAAAGGGAAGAGGAACACTTACAGAGTTAAACTTTTGTGTAACATGTGAATTTTGACTTGATATGTTTAAGTTAGCAAAAAGCAACAGCTTATATAAAATAATTGTGTGCCTTAATGTTGCCCTAACACTAGATCAAGACACTGAAACTGAGGATTCCTTCCTCATTTTATAGCTAATATTCATGATATCCCTCTAAAAAGGGATATCGTGGAGCTGACTCACACCTGCAGTAAATAAACATAAAATACCACGATCATTACAAAAAAAGCCGCAGGAAATACCGTACAATTGTTTTACCTTTCAACTGCTGATGTTCTGTACAGTACATTACAAGTAAGTATAGTTGTGTATTCATGAGTTGATTGTACTAACCTCTGTTAAAATTTAGGAACGGCGGGCACCCGGGTGGCTCAGTCGGCTAGGCGTCTGACTCTTCATTTCGGCTCAGGTCATGATTTCACGGTTCGTGAGATTGAGCTCTGCATAGGGCTTTGCTCTGACAGCAGGCAGAGCCTGCTTGGGATTCTCTCTCTTTCTCTGCCCCTCCCTTGTTTGCATTCTCTCTCTCTCCCTCAAAATAAAGAGACTCTAAAAAAAATTAGGAATGAGCACATCTGTGTATATGGATACTTCCTTATCTTACGAAATAAAAGCAAGCATTTTCTACTTTAAAATTTGTATTCCTGTGGAAAACAAAGACTTAACTCCTGGAGGTCAAACAAAAGATTCACCAAGTTCAAAGCACTGTTAAGTCATGAAACAAAAAGAATCTGAGGTAGAAGACAAGCAATATAATCCACAACCTTTTTAGTGGAGTATTTATTCCTGGCAACCATCACATTTCTAGTAACATCTCATCTCTCTCTCTCTCTCTCTCTCTCTCTCTCTCTCTCTGTGTCTCTTTCTCTCTCTCTCTCTTTTAAGTCACAAGTTGCAAAAAGTTAATAATCTACTCTCTGAAATCAGATGTAAAGCTATGACCAGCGGAAGATACACACACTTTTGTCATGTTAATGGAATAAAGGGTCTTAGTAAAAGCTGGGATCATTTCTCATGGTGGTTACCATAGCGAGGCTGCTGTTGGTTGTAACCATAGTGTCTGTATTGGCAGAGCTAATAAGGTTCTTGTCTGTGTTGTGGGTAATCGCTACCCCATGCCACTGGTTGGATGGATTGTCACTTGGCCAACCCTGTCTGCTACCCTTACTTTTACACTGTTATCTTGTAACCAGTTGCTCTCTTTACCCCATTTTGCACTGATGAACATTCTGCAGCTTAGTTTTTAAAAAACATGATTATGTATCTTGAAGACTATTTCACACCAGTACACAATGCTCTTTACATGCTGCATATTTCATTGTACAGAGATAGCTTATTTAATGGCCATTTAGATTCTTTCCAGTCTTTTGTATTTCAAACAATACCACACACACACACACACACACACACACACATACAGAAGACCTGGAATGTTATTTGGTATATATGTGTGGATATGTGCAAGATATATTATTAAAAGTGGGGTGGGGCACCTGGGTGGCTCAGTCGGTTAAGCAGCCAACTTCAGCTCAGGTCATGATCTCACAGTCTGTGAGTTTGAGCCCCGTATCAGGCTCTGTGCTGACAGCTCAGACCCTGGAACCTGCTTTGTATTCTGTGTCTCTCCCTCTCTCTCTGCCTCTCCCCGCTTGCACTCTGCCTCTCTCTCTCTCAAAAATAAATAAAACATTAAAAAAAAAAAAAGAGTTGAGAGATGGAAAAGGTATCCCCCCCAAAAAAGTGGGGTTACTGAGCCTGAAGATATGCACACTTTTAGTTTTGATATGTATTACCAAATCACTTTCACAGAGGGTTACACCAATTTATGTGCCTATACACAGTATGAAATTTCCTGTTTCTCTTATCCTTAAATATTAACCTTTTTATCTTAGCTATTGTAGTGGGTTAAAAAAACGCTATCTCCTTGAATCTTTCTTGTTCTGAGTAAGTTTAAAAGCTTAAGTGATATGTTCATATGTTTCATAGCTATTTCTTTTTTTAACTTTATTCCTTTTTAAAAATATTCATTTATTTTGAGAGATAGAGAAGGAGGGAGGGGCAGAAAGAGAGAGGGAGAGAGAGAATCCCAAGCAGGCTCCATGCTGTCAGTACAGAGCCTCACCTGGGGCTCTCTCTCACAAACCATGAGATCATGACCTGAGCCAAAATCAAGAGTCAGACGCTTAGCCCACTGAGCCATCCAGGCACCCCTAACTTTCTTTTCATGAAACTTGTTCATACCCTTTACCCATTGTTCTTTTGGGTTGTTGGATTTATACTCTAGTTCAATTTGCAGGAACTTATTATATATTTGGGGAATTAACCCTTTGTAACAGGGGTTGCAAATACATTTTCCCCAAGTTTTTGTCTTTTGACTTTGTTTATGAAGGTGTTGTGATGAATAACATTTTAATGAACTACATTTATCAATATTTTGTGACATTAGTGTTTTATTTCATATTTAGGAATACTTTCCTTACTCTATAGATAGTTGTAACTGTTCAACTCAAACATTTGATCTATTCAAAATTCATTTGGTGTGTAAAGCAAGCGCTCAAGTTAATTTTTTCCTGGATGGCTACTTTGTTGTCCCAGAAACACATGGTTGAATAGTTCTTATTTTACCTACTGATGTGTAAATACTTCTTTATAATGTGCATTCCCATATTTGTGATTCCAAGTTCTTTATCATAGGACACTGACCCCTTTGTGTACAAATGCTACATTGTTCAAATTACTATAGATTCATGTAGACTTAGGTGTGAGGGTTTTTCCTATTGAATTGTAATTTACATACCACAAAATACACAAATCTAAATTTCACAGCTAAAATGAAAGTTTACCTATATATAAACCTGTTTAACCATCATGTGGATCAGGATTTGGGATGTTTCTTATGCACCTTCACTGTCAATACCCTGAATATATACTGATGTCCATCATTATTAATTATTTTGTATTATAATAAAATAATAATTGTTAATTATTAATTATTTTTGCTTGTTCATATATATAGAATCATATAAAATTTCTTCTTTTGTGTTTCTGTTTGCTTGACAATATGTCTCAAAGACTTATCCATTTCCTTGCACTTAGTAATTACTAATACTTTTTCATTACTATGGATAACTCCATTGTATGATCTATTCCGCTTTGATCTATGTATTGATCTATTCTCCTGTTGATATACAATGATCTTTTCTACTGTTATTTATTGATTGATCTATTGTTGATACATATCGGCATGTATTGATCTATTATTGATCTATTCTGTTGATATACGTTGGTGTGCTTTCCAGTTTGGGGGTATTGTGCATACTCTTGCTTTAAATATTCTTGGATGTGATTTTGGTGGATATAAGCATTTGTTTCTATTGGGTATATACCAAGGAATTGAATTGCTAGGTCATAGGGTATAAATTTCCTCCAATACAATAGACACTTTCAAACAGTTTTCCACAGTTGTACACATTTAAACTTCCTCAGTAATGTATGAGCATTCCAGTTGCTTCACATTAGCATCAACACTTGATGTTGTCTTTTTGGAGCGTGGGTATTGTAGTATCTGATTATTGTTGTAAATTGCATTGCTCAGATTATTGATGATATTGTACAATTTTTCATTCGTTAGTCAGTTGGTCATCCACTTATGTGGTTTGTTTGTTTAATTTTTAAAAAAATCAGCTCATTTTTGGGAAAGTCCTCTACTTAGTGGTTTGCCAGAACATATTGCATATTCTGTATAGGATTCCTTTGATGGATATGTATCCTGCAAATATCTATTCCCTGTCAGCAGCTTGTCTTTTCATTCACTTGATGTTGTGTTTTGATAGGGAAACTTCATTTTAATGAGATTTCATTTATTGTATTTCCCTTCTGATCGATTGCAATTGATACTGTATTTTTAATCTCAGTTTCTACTTGTTTATTTCTAGTATATAGAATAGATTTTGTGTGTTGGTCTTGCTGAGCTCACTTATTAATTTTACGAGGTAATTTTTTTTTTATTCCTTGGGATTTTCTGTGTAGATAATTGGGTCATCTGCAACTAGGGGTGGTTTTATTTTTTCCTCTCCAATTTGTCTCTCTTATTTCTTTTATTGCTCTGTTGTGCTGGTTGGGCCTTTTAGTATTACGTTGAACAAGAGTGGCAAGAGCAAGTATCCTTGTCTTGTTCTTGAATTTAGGTGGAAGGCATTCAGTCTTTCACCTCTAAGTATGCTATCAGCTGTACAGTTTTTTTATAGAGTCTCTTTGTCAAGATGAGGAAGGTCCCCTTTAGTCCTACTTTGCTCAAGTGATTTTGAGCACAAACAGGAAATGAATTTTGTCAAATGTTTGTTTTTGCATCAACTGATATGACCATGTAGTTTTTCTTCTTTGGCCTGTTAATATGGTAGGTTGTGTTAATTGATTTTTGAATATTGAATCCATCTATACATGTTTTAAACTTCTCTCAGCAATATTTTATAATTGTCAATGTAAAGATCTTAAACATCTTTCATTAGATTTATTCTTATGTATTTGATGTCTTTGTAAATGATATTAGTTCCTTAATTTCATTTTCTAAGTGTTTGGTGTTGGCATGTGCAAATAAAGTTGCTTCTTACGTATTGACTCTGGATCCAACAACTTGCTCAGTTTACTTGGTAATTCCAATAATTTTCCTGTAGATTCTCTTTTATTTTCTAAGGACTCAATCATGTGTTTCTGTGAATATGGACAGTTTTAATTCTTCTTTTCTATTCTTTATTTTTGCTTTTCTTGCCGTATGGCACTGGTTAGGATCTCCAGGACAAAACTGAATAAAAGTGGTGATGATTTTTTTTAAGTTTATTCATTTTGAGAGAGAGTGCGCACATGTGAGCGCAGGAAAGAGGCAGAAAGAGAGGGGGAGAGAGAACCCCAAGCAGACTCCACACTGTAAGCATAGAGTGATGTGGGACTGGGTCCCCAGACCATAAGATCATAACCTGAGCCAAAACCTGAGTCAGATGCTTAACTGACTGAGCCACCCAGGTGCCCCACCTTTGTCTTATTTCTGAAATCAGTAGGAAAACATCCAACATTTGATCTTCAAGTAGGCGTTCAACTACAGATTTTTGTGTTTTTTTAATATGCGAAATTCAGAACGTATTTTTAAAAACAGCCTTTAGCTTGAGGGGCCCAGGTAGCTCAGTTGGTTAAACGTCCGACTCTTGACTTCTGCACAGGTCATGATCTCACAGTTTGTGGTTTTGGGCTGCGTGTCTGGCTTTGCTCTGACAGAGTGGAGCCTCCTTGGAATTCTCTCTTTTCTTCCCTCTCTGCCCCTGCCCCACTCATGTGTGCATGCATGTGCGTGCTCTTTCTCTCTCACTCTCTCAAAATAAATAAAAATTTTAAAATAAAATATCCTAAGTTATTAAGACCTATTGCTGTAAACTCAAAGGCTAGTTAAAAAGACTTAGCCTATAAAGAATAAGTAATTTACATTTGATTATGATTGAGAATGTAGCAAATGTTTAAATGAAATTTTTTAAGTATTTTATTTTTTTTAAGTTTATTTGTTTATTTATTTAGAGAGAGCAAGTGGGCAGAGAGAGAGAGAGAGAGAGAGAGAAGGAGAGAGAGAGAGAGAGAGAATCCCAGGAAGGCCCCATGCTGTCAGTGCACATCCGGGCACAGGGCTGAACTCCCAAGCCATGAAATCACGACCTGAGCCAAAGTCAGAAGCTTAACCGACTGAGCCATCGAGGTGCCCCTAAAGTATTTTAAATCAAAGTACAATTTACAGAGAAAAATGTACCGATATTATATATATAATTGAATAAATTTTATGCTCATATATCCAATACCTTAATTAAGAGTTAAGACATTTTTGTATTTCCCCCCTGCTTTCCATCACGACACACAGCACATAGGCAACTGTTTTTCCAATTTCTGTCATAGTTTTCGTTCTGCCTGTTCTAAAGTTTCATATATATGGAATTGAAGAGCATGTGTTCTTTTATGTATGGTTTATTTGCTCCGAAAATATTTGCGCTATACTACAAATACCATACATTTTTATGTATTCTCCTATTTGATGAACATTTAAGCTGTTTCCAGTTTGGGGCATTATACATAAAGCTGCTATCAACATTTCCATACAAATTCTTTTGTGAAATTAAGTTTTAGTTTCTGTTGAGATAATACCTCGGACAGGAACTGTTGGGTTATAGAGTAAGTCTATGTTTAATTTTATAAGAAACTTCAAAACAGTTTATCACAGTGGTAGTGCTGTTTTCCATTACCACTAGCAATATATGATTTCCAAATGTTTTATATCCTCAACAACATTTGGTATCAGTCTTTTGAAATTTAGCTCTTTCTTTGTTTCTTTCCTTTTTCCTTTTTTTTTTTTTTTTTTTAAGTAACCTCTTCATCTGATTAAGGAGGCTCTCTTCTATTTCTGTGAGATTGCATCATATATAGGTGTTACATTTTTTAAACCTTTTTTTTTTTTAATTGAGTATAGTTCTATCAGTTTCAGGTGTACAACATAGTGATTCAACAAGTCAATACATTATGCTGTGCTCAACACAAGCATAGCTACCATCTGTCACCATACAGCAGAAGTAAAATACTATTGACTGCATTCCCTGTGCTGTTACGGGTGTTAAATTTTATCAAATACTTTTTTTCTGCATTTATTGAGACGCTTCTGTAATGATTCTCATTAATTTTGTTAAGGCGGTCAATGATATTGATTGATGCTTTAACCAGTTTATTGCAGCACAGTTTATATACCTTAAGTTTATCAATTTTAAAAATACAGTCCGAGTTTTAGAAAACGGACACCGTGGTGCAACCATGGTCACAAGCCATCACCCAGACAGTTTCCTTGTTTCCCTTTGCAGTTCATTCCTATTCTGATTCCAGACTCTAGGTGACCTTTGACACGCTTTCTGTCTGCATAATTTTGTTATTTCTAGAAATCGTGTATAAACGGAATCATAAAATATGTAGCCTTTTGTGTCTTTTCTCACGTGGCAAAGAACTGAGACCTCCTGCCAACAACCATGTAAGTAATCCATCTTCGAAGCAGATTATCTGGTCTCCATCAAATCTCCAGATGACTGTGGCCTTGGCTGACATCTTGACTACAAACTCATGAGAGGCTCTGAGAGCCAAATCTACCCATTTGAGAAACCCATATCTCAAACTCCCAATCCAGAGTAACTACGAGATAATAAATATTTCTTTGTTTCAACCATTAAGTATTGAGGTAATTTATGATGTAGCTATGAGATAACTAACACACTTGCATTCCTGGGACAAGTTCAATATTCTTTTTACATATCCCTGTACTCCATTTGCTATTATTTTGTATAGAATCATTGTGTTTATTTTCCTGAGAGATAGTGATCTATAATTTTCCTTTCTTGTAATATCCTTTTCAGGTTTTGATATCAAGATTATGCAGACTCATAAAATGAGTTGGGAAGTATGCTCACATTTTTATGATCTCAAAGAGTTTTTGTAAAATTGGTAGTATTTCTTTATTATGTATATAGAAGGACTCAAGACTAAAAACACTTAAACGTGGAGTTCCCTCTGGAGAAAGTTTTAAAACAACAAATGGAATGAAAAAAAATAGATATGGAACCATTCAAAATTTATATTTCTTCTTATTTCAGTTTTGTTAACTTTTGTTTGTACAAGAATTTATCCATTTATTATAATTGTCAAATTCTTTTCTATAAAATTATTTCTGATACCCTCTTACTTAATATCGTAGAATCTGGAGAATTGTTGGAATTCGTAACTTGCAGTACTCTGTTTCTCTCAACCTTTCTATGAATTTATTGATTTTAATAATCTTTCAAAGAACTTTAGACCTTATCATGTTTCTTTAGTATATGCTTCTCATCTTATTGATTTCTGCTTTTATCTTTATTACTGCCTTCTTTTTACTTTATTTGGGTTGATTTCCTATTCTTTTTCTAGCCTCAAAAGTTGGAAGCTTTCATAATTTCAGCCTTTCTTCTTTTGGTAATTCGTACATTTAACATTTAAAATTTTTCTCTAGGCACTGTTTTACTGTTTCCTAAAAGCTTCTTTCATGTAGTGTTTTTTGTTGTTGTTGTCGTTGTTGTTGTTGTTGTTGTTGTTATTCTGCTTAAAATATTTCTGACTATTCATTGTGATTTCTGATCCATGGGCTATTAAGTGCTTAATTTTGAAATCTCTAGGAATTTTCTAATAGTCTTTTATAAAATTGATTTTTAGTTTAAATTGACTGTGATCCGATTTTGTAGTCCACATTCTTGTTATTCAAACTGTGGTTCATGAGCCCAATAACGATATCATTTGGGAGCTTGTTGGAAATTAAAAATCTACATTTTGTCAAGATCCTAACTGATATCTATGCTGATATCTAAAGTTTGAGAAACATTGCTCCATATTATTTCAATTCTTTGAAGAGTGTTGACTCTTGCTTTATGATTCACCATGTCGTGCATTTTGGTGTGCATCCCACCTGCGTTTGAGAATGCACTGCACAGTTGTTCAGTGTGCTATTCTATAAATGTCTATTAAGTCAGTGTGGTTAAACATACGTTTCAAATCTTTTATATCCTTGTCTTACCAGTTCTTGGAAGAGGCTTATTGAAATTTCTAGCTGTAATTGTAGATTTGTGTAATTCTGCCTTTAGTTCTCTTAACTTTAGTTCTAGTAACTTTTGCTTTAGATCTATCGACTTTTGAAATTATGCTATTAGATGCATACATGGTGAGAGTTTTTAAATCTTCCTGTTTATCTTTTTATCATATGAAATTTCCTTTTTACTTTCACTAATATTTTCCTTAGAATCTTATCTATGCGTAAGCTTTCTTTGGATTAGTATCTGCATCTTATGTCTTTTTTCTTGTTTCTCTCAATCTGTCTTAACTTTTTATTTAAAAGTATTTTATGTAAATAGCTTATGATTGGCTTTTTAAAATCACCTTTTAGTATTTCTATTTTAATTGCAGTTATTTATCCATTTATATTTAATGCATATACTTAGTAATATAATTGAGTTTAAGACTACCATCCTTCAATTTTCCATTTGTTCATTCTACTTATTTGTCTCTTCATTACCCCTCTTTGCCCTCTTTTGGATTAACAAGGTATTTTTATTTTTACTTTTCTTCCTTTACTAGCATTTGAATCATAACTCTATAATTATTTATTTAGTTGTTACCAGACCAATGACAATATGTCCCTTGATTTACTAAAGTCTACCTTAAATTAATACTTTCACCACTTCCTGGATAACAAAGAAATTTACAACAGTTGAATTTCATTTACCTCCTTATCTTTTATATTTTTGTTGTAACATATTTTGTAACTATGTTTTAATCCCTACATGACATTATTATTTTTATAAACAGTAAAAATCCATTTATATGACCTATATTTTATCCTTTCCAGTGGTATTTATTTATTTTTTCAGTTGCATGCTTCAATCTGGGGGTCATTTTTATTCAGGCTGAAGAATTCCCTTGAGTCGTTCTTGTAGTACAAGTCTTCTGGTGACATATGGCTCTGCTTTTGTTTGTTTGAAAAGTAGTTATCTTAATTTTGAAGGATAAAATTCTATATTGGGAGATTTCTTTAAAATTTCAATGTTTTGAAGGTATCATTCACTGTCTTCTGTCTTCCATGGTTTCTTCTGAAAAGGCACCTAAGTTTTACTGTTTTTCTTTGAGGATAATGAGGTTTTTTTGTCCTTTATTTGGTTTTGTTTACTCTTTGTCTTTGATTTTTAGCAGTATTTTTTATTTTAGCTTTAATGATGTATAATTTACCAATTAAATTATAATTCAGCAGTTTGACTATACAGTGTTCTTTTTATTTATCCAACTTGAAGTTTGAAGAACTCTTTGAATCTGTGTTTTAGTCTGATATATTAGGTTTGGAAATTTGGGGATGAGTATATCTTCAAATATTGCCTCTGTTGCTCTCTTCTCTCATTTGCTTTTGGGATTCCAATTATATATACATTAGATACTACACCGTATCCTATATTTCCCTTATATTATTTTCTATAATTTCAAGTCTTATCGCAACTCTTTCAACTTGTATCTTTTTTCTTTTCTTTTCTTTCTTTCTTTCTTTCTTTCTTTCTTTCTTTCTTTCTTTCTTTCTTTCTTTCTTTTTTGTTTATGTACTTATTTTGAAAGAGAGAGCATGATGGGGAGGAGTGCAGAGAGAGAGAGAGGAAGAGAGAGAATCCTCAGCAGGCTCCATGCTTAGTGCAGAGCTTGATATGGGGCTTGATTTCACAACTGTGAGATCACAACCTGAGCTGATATCAAGAATTAGATGCTTAACTGGTGGAGTCGCCCAGGCACCGCTCAACCTGTATATTTTCACTTCTAGTGAATTAATTCTCTTTTTTGCTGTGGTCTAATCTGTCCTTAAACTCATCTATTACATTCTTAATTTCAGTTACAACTTATTTTTTCACTACTAGAATCTCCATTTGACATTTTAATAATAGTTTCAGCGGTCTGTTTAAAATTTTCTATTCTTTTTTGCACGTTAGTCATAATTATTCAAAAGGTTGTTTGATAGCACCAATAACTAATTCACTGTGTATCTTTTTCTGTTGTTGGTAGCACTTCCCTGGGTAGGAGACCTCACTTCGTATACCACTGACATTGCTTACCTGGTATCTGCATTTTAAAAAGTACTCTTTAGGGGTGCCTGGGTGGCCCAGTCGGTTAAGCATCCAACTTTGGCTCAGGTCATGATCTCACTGCTTGTGAGTTCAAGCTCCTTGTTGGGCTCTGTGCTGACAGGTCAGAGCCTGGAGCCTGCTTTGGATTCTGTGTCTCTCTCTCCACCCCTCCCTTGCTCATGCTCTGTCTCTCTCTGTCTCTCAAAAATAAATAAACATTTAAAAAATTTTGTTTACTATAACACCAAAAGTATATGCAGCAAAATAAAAAATAATTAAAAGCACTACATTAAAATTGAAAACTTCTTTGCAGCAAAGTACACAATTCACAGTGGAAAAAAAAAGACCCAGTGAGAGAAACATTTACAAATCAGATATCTGATAAGGGGTTAAAATCCAGAATATTTCAAGAGCTCCTAAAACTCAATAACAATAAAACAACCTGATTGAAAGATGGACAAAGGACTAGAATAGACATTTCTCCAAAGATTTATAAATGGCCAACATGTGAAAAAATGCCCAATGTAACAAATCGTTAGAAAAATGCGATTAAAAACCACAATGATGTACAATCTCACACCTATTAGGATGAGTACTATTTAAAAAGCAGAAAATAACAAGGGTCCGTGAAAATGTAGAGAAACTGGAAACCTGTGCACTGTTGATGGGGATGTAACATTATACAGCCATTGAGTAAAACACTATGGCAGTCCCTTTAAAAGTTAAACATAGAAATACTCTATGATCCAGCAAATTGACGTCTGAGTATATATCCACAAGGATTAAATGCATGATCTCGAAGAGATATTGGTATACTCAATACAGGAGCATTAGTATAGGAGGAGCATAGGAGCATTACCCAAAATAACCAAGAGGTGGAAGCAGCCCAAGTGTCCATGGACAGGTGAATGGAAAAACAAAATGTGGTGTGTGATGCAATAGAGTATCATTCAGCCTTAAAAAGGAAGGAAGCGTTGACATGTGCTGCAACACAGAAAACTTAAGGGTATTATGCGAAGTGGAATAAGCCAGTCACAAAAAGACAAATACTGTATGATTTCACCAATATGAGAATAATCAAATTCATAGAGGCAGAAAGTAGAATGGTGGCTGCCAGGGGCTGGAGGGAGGGAGTGGGGAGGAATGGGACTTGTTTCATGGGTACAAAGTCTGTTTTGCAAGATGAAAAGCACTCTGGAGATTGCACAGCAATGTAACTGTGCATAAAACTGTTGAGCTGTACCCTTAAAAATGGTTAAGAAGGTAAATTTTATGTTGAGTGCCTTTCATCATTATTAAAAATAATAAAAGTTTGAAATATTAAAAAAGTATCGTTTAATATATTTGTTGCAACAAAGATGAGCATTTATTTATTTATTCATTTTAGAGAGATTTAGAGAGAGCGCGAGTAGGGGAGAGGGGCAGAGAGAGAATCCCAAGCAAGCTCCAAGCTCAGCCCAATGTTTGATCCTACGACCCTGGGCTTATGACCTGAGCCAAAATCAATAGTCAGATGCTCAACTGACTGAGCCACCAATTTACCCCAAAGACAAACTTTAAAAAATTTTTTTTTCAACGTTTATTTATTTTTGGGACAGAGAGAGACAGAGCATGAACGGGGGTAGGGGCAGAGAGAGAGGGAGACACAGAATCGGAAACAGGCTCCAGGCTCTGAG
This sequence comes from Leopardus geoffroyi, assembly GCF_018350155.1. Lineage (NCBI taxonomy): Eukaryota > Metazoa > Chordata > Mammalia > Carnivora > Felidae > Leopardus > Leopardus geoffroyi. The sequence goes on along the minus strand of NC_059329.1, from coordinate 69,231,239 downwards.
CCATCAGCCCAGAGCCTGACGCGGGGCTCGAACTCACGGACCGCGAGATCGTGACCTGGCTGAAGTCGGACACTTAACCGACTGCGCCACCCAGGCGCCCCCCGAAGACAAACTTTTAATAGAGGCTTTTAGGACACATCAAACTGGAAGGTAATAACATGGTTTTTAAAATCTATTAATTTTACAACTTAGTTGATGGGAGTTTTAATGTGAAATCATCTATGTGTTTTTAGATCAATCCAAATTAAGCATGATGTTTTATTTTTAGTAAGCATCTGTATTCGTTTTTTAAAGGACTTTGAGTTTAGATTTACTGGAGAGACATATCTACAATTTTCTGTGCTGTGATTGTCTAGTTTAGATATCAATGCTTTATTAGATTCATAAAGCAAATTGAGTGTCTTGTTTCTTTATCTTCTTTTAAAAGAAGCTTATCTCTCTTTTTAAAGTTTTGGTAAGCTTCACTTATAACATAACATATATTGCTTTTTGTGGGAGAGATTTGGCTCTTCAATTGCTATTGATCTGTTTTGTTTGTTTTTTTCAGTTTGGTCTACTCAGGATTTCTTTTTCTTTTGGAGTCAATCTTGGTACTATAGTTTGCTAGATTGTTAAGTCATTTGACTTTTATTAGCATAAAACATTTTATTAGCATATACTTGTTCACCATATTCTCCTATAATTAAAAAATATGTATCTACTGAAACAAGCACTTTACTGGTTATTATAAGCACCCATTCAGGCTCTAGAGTTCCACAATAGTTTATTCAAGCAGCTCTTTCCAGTTCATATATTGCTTTAATGAAGGGACCAACTCTTAGCACTTCCTGTGTCACCACTTTGCATGATGTCACTCTGATCTGGGCTGGCCCTACATTTAAGAAAAGTTGAGGCCAGGAACAAGAATGTTGGGCAGTTTTCTTCTATTTTACTTTCTCGTTAATACTTCTTGTAAGGCATATCTACTAGTGATGAATACTCTTAACTTTTGTTCATATGTGAATGTCTATCTTTACTTGAAGATAGTGTTTTCATTATATTTCATTAATAGGGGTTTTTGTTTAAAAAAATTTCTAGGGGTACCTGGGAGGCTCGGACGGTTAAGCATCCAGCTTTGGTTCAGGTCATGATAATTTGTGGGTTTGAGCCCCGTGTTGGACTCTGCTGACATCTCAGAGCCTGGAGCTTGCTTCGGATTCTGTGTCTCCTTCTCTCTTTGTCCCTCCCTTGCCCGTGCTCTGTCTCTCTCTGTCTCTCAAAAATAAATAAATGTTAAAAATTAAAAAAAAATTTTTTTTAGCACTCTGAATAGGTCATTTCATTGTCTTGTGACCTTAATTGTTTCTGATACAAAATCAACAGTTGTTCTTCTTGATGTTGCCTAGTACAGTTGACCCTTGAATAATGAGGGGTTTGGGGGACTTCCCCTCCCTCCAGTCCAAAATTGACTTTTTAATTGAAGTATTATTGCAATACAATGTTATATTAATTTCAGGTGTGTAACATTGATTCAACAATTTTATACAGTATTAATGCTAACCATAATAAGTGTAATCATCGTATGTCACCATATAATATTATTATAATATTATTCACTATAATCCCTATACTCTACTTCTCATTTCTGATTTATTTTATAACTAGGAGTTTATGCCTCTATGTCTCCTTCTGTTTTATCTGTCCTCCTGTCCCATTGCTGTTCTCCTGGCAACCACCAGTTTGTTCTCTGTATTTAAGAGTGTGTGAGGGGTGGCTGGGTGTCTCAGTCGGTTAAGCTTCTGATTTCAGCTCAGGTCATGATCTCGTGGTTTGCAGGCTCGAGTCGCTCTTCAGGCTCTGTGCTGACATTTCGGAGCCTGGAGCCTGCTTTAGATTCTGTGTCTCCCTCTCTCTCTCTGCCCCTCCCCTGCTCACACTCTGTCTCTCTCTCTCAACAATAAATATATATATTTTTTTAAAAAGGAGTGTTTGAAAGACAGAAACTAAGTTGCAAATATATACATAGAATTGTTTTTAAAATGGGATACCTGGGTAGCTCAGTCAGTTAAGCATCCAACTCTTGATTTAGGCTCAGGTCATGATCTCACAGTTCATGAGTTTAAGGCCTGCATTGGGCTTTGTGCTGACAGTGTGGAGCCCACTTGGGATTCCCTCTCTTCCTCTCTCTCTGCCTCTCCTCTTCTTACTCTCTCTCTCTCTCTCTCTCAAAAATAAATAAATAAACTTGAAAAAAAATTTTAATGTTTATTTATTTTTGAGAGAGAGAGAGAGAGAGAGAGAGAGAGCGCACAAGCGGGAGAGGACCAGAGAGAGAGGGAGACGCAGAACCTGAAACAGGCTCCAGGCTCTGAACTGTCAGAACAGAGCCTGACGCCGGGCTCAAACTCACAAACCATGAGATCATGACCTGAGCCGAAGCCGGACGCTCAACCGACTGAGCCACCCAGGTGCCCCTAAATAAATAAACTTTTAAAAATGTTTTTTTAATTTATTTTTGAGAGAGAGAACAACCGTCAGAGAGAGAGGGAGGCAGAGTCCATTTCTTAAATGGATTATTTGTTTTTTGGGTGCTTGGTATGCTAACCCTTTATCATATGTGTCATTTGCAAATATCTTCTCCCATTCCATAGCATGCCTTTTAGCTTTGTTGACTGTTTCCTTTGCTGTGCAGAAGCTTTTTATCTTGATAAAGTCCCAATAATTTATTTTTGCTTTTGTTTCCCTTGCCTCGGGAGACATGACTAGTAAGAAGTTGCTCTAGACAAGGTTAGAGAGGTTGCTGCCTGTATTCTCCTCTAGGATTTTGATGGTTTCCTGTCTCACACTTAGGTATTTCATCCATTTTGAATTTATTTTTGTGTATGGTCTAAAAAGTGGTCCAGGTTCATTCTTCTGTATATTGCTGCGCACTATTCCCTATACCACTTGTTGAAGAGACTGTCTTTTTTCCACTGGATAGTCTTTCATGCTTCGTTGAAGATCGCTTGACTATATAGTTATGGGTCCATTTGTGGGTTTTGTCTTCTGTTCCATTGATCTATGTGTCTGTTTTTGTGCCAGTATCATACTGTCTTGATGACTACAGCTTTGTAATATAGCTTGACGTCTGGAATTATGATGCCACCAGCTTTGCTTTTCTTTTTCAAGATGGCTTTGGCTATTTGAGGTGTTTTGTGGTTCCATACAAATTTTAGGATTGTTTGTTCTAGCTCTGTGAAAACCACTATTGGTACTTCGATAGGGATCGCATTAAATGTGTAGATTGCTTTGGGTGCTAGAGACATTTTAACAATGTTTGTTCTTCTAATTCATGAGCATGGAATCTTTTCCCATATCTTTGTGTCCTCTTCAATTTCTTTATAAATGTTCTATAGTTTTCATAGTACAGATCTTTAACCTCTTTAGTTAGGTTTATTCCTAGGTACCTTATTGGTTTTGGTGCAATTGTAAATTGGATTGATTCCCTGATTTCTTTTTTCTGCTGCTTCATTATTGGCGTATAGAAATGCAAAAGATTCCTGTACATTGATTTTATGTCCTGCAACTTTGCTGAATTCATGTATTAGCAATTTTTTGATGTAGTCTTTAGGGTTTTCTACGTGGAGTATCATGGCATCTGCAAATAGTGAAAGTTTGACTTCTTTCTTGCCAATTTGGATGCCTTTTGTTTCTTTTTTTGTCTGATTGCTGAGGCTGACACTTTCAGTACTATGTTAAATAGTAATGGTGAGAGTGGCCATCCATGTCTTGTTCTTAACCATGGAAGAAAAGCTCTCAGTTTTTCCCCATCAAGGATATTAGCTGTGGATCTTTGGTATATGGCCTTTATGATATTGAGGTATGTTCCCTCTATCCCTACTTTGTTGAGGGTTTTTATCAAGAATGAATGCAGTATTTTATCAAATGCTTTTTCTGCATCGATTGAGGGATCATATGGCTCTTACCATTTCTTTTATTAGTGTGATATATCATGTTCATTGATTTGTAAGTATTGAACCAGCCCTAAAACCCAGGAATAAATCCCACTTGATCATGGTGAATAATTCTTTTAGTGTACTGTAGGATTCTATTTGCTAGTATCTTGTTGAGAAGTTTTGCATCCAGGTTCATCAGGGATATTGGCCTGTAATTCTCCTTTTTACTGAGGTCTTTGGTTTTGGAATAAAGGTAATGCTGGCCTCAAAAAAAGGAGTTTGGGAACACCTGGGTGGCTCAGTAGGTTGAGCGTCTGACTTTGGCTCAGGACATAATCTCATTGCTTGTGCATTTGAGCCCCACATCAGACTCTGTGCTGACAGCTCAGAGCCTGGAGCCTGCTTTGGATTCTGTGTCTCCCTCTCTCTCTGCCCCTCCCCAGCTTTTGCGCTCTCTCTCTCTTTCTCAAAAGTAAATAAGCATTAAAAAACGTTTTTTTAAAAGAGTTTGGAAGTTTTCCTTCCATTTCTGTTTTTTGGATCAATTTGAGAAGAATATGTATTAACTCTTTAAATTTCTGTTGAATTCCCCTGGGAAACTATCTGGCCCTGAATGTTTGTTGGGAGACTTTTGATTACTGATTCAATTTCTTTGCTGGTTATGGGCCTGTTCAAATTTTTTATTTCTTCTAGTTTTAGTTTTGGTATTTTGCATGTTTCTAAGAATCTGTCCATTTCTTCCAGATTGCCCAGTTTGTTAGTATATAATTTTTCATAATATTCTCTTATAATTGTATTTCTGTGGTATTGGTTGTGATCGGTCCTCTTTCATTCATGATTTTATTTATTTGGGTCCTTTCTCTTTTCTTTTTGATAAGCCTGGCTAGGGGTTTATCAATTTTATTAATTCTTTTTTTAATGTTTATTATTTATTTTTGAGGGATAGAGAGACAGGGTGTGAGTGGGGGAGGGGCAGAGAGAGTTTTTGTTGTTGTTTGTTTCAATATCATTTATTGCTGCTCTAATCTTTATGATTTCTCTTTTTCTACTGACTTTAGGCTTTATTTGCTTTTCCTTTCTAGCTCTTTTAGGTATAAGGTTAGATTGTGTATTTGAAACTTTTCTTGCTTCTTGAGGTAGGCCTATATTACAATATACTTCCCTTTTAAGACTGCCTTTGCTGCATCCCAAAGGTTTTGGGCTGTCACATTTTCATTTTCATTTGCTTCCATGTATTTTTTAATTTCCTCTTTAATTTTCTGGTTAACCTATGCATTCTTTAGTAGGATGTTCTTTAACCTCCATGTATTTGTGTTTTTTCCAAATTATTTCTTTAGGTCGACTTCAAGTTTTATAGTGATGTGGTCTGAAAATATGGATGGTAAAATCTCATTTTTTTTGTACTTTTTGAGGCCTGATTTGTGATCTATTCTAGAAAATGTTCCATGTGCACTTGAAAAGAATGTGTATTCCATTGCTTTAGGAAGAAATGATCTAATATATCTGTTGAGTCCACATGGTCTAGTGTGTCATTCAAAGCCATCGCTCTTCTTACTGATTTTCTGCTTAATCTGTCCAATTCAGGAAGTGGGGTGTTAAAGTGCCCTACTATTACTGTATTATCAATGAGTTTCTTTATGCTCATTATTAGTTGATTTATATATTTGGTGTCCAAAGTTGGGGGCATACTTAATTATGACAAAATGGTCTTCATCTGTTGTTACAGTCTTTGGCTTAAAATCTAGTTTGTCTTACATAAGTATGGCTACTTCAGCTTTCTTTTGGCGTCCATTAGCATGATAGATGGCCCTTCATCCCCTCACTTTCAATCTGCAGATGTCTTTAGGTCTAAAGTGAGTCTCTTGCAGGCAGCATATAGATGGGGCTAGGACAATAGATCTTAAAAGTTTTCATCACAAGGAAAAAAAGTATAACTGTGTGGTGATGGATGATAACTAGACAGCGTGGTGATCATTTCACAGCATACACACATATTACTATGTCATACACCTGAAACTAAATAGAATATTATATGTCAATTGTATCTCAATTTTTAAAAATAAATGAATAGGCAGGACAAAAAGAGTCTGTTCTTTTGTTTGTTGTTTGTTTTTTAGATTCCACATATAAGTGAAATCATATTATATGTCTTTCTCTTTTGACATATTTCACTTAGCATGATACCCTCTACGTCCACCCATGTTATCAGAAATGGTAAGATTTCATTCTTTTTAATAACACAGTAATATTCCATTGTGTGTATGTTATAAACATATGTATGTGTGTATATGTATATGTACATGTATGTATACATATCATCTCTTCTTTATTCATCTGTCAGTGGACACTCAGGTTGTTTCCATATATTGGGATTGTAAATAATGCTACAATAAATGTAGAGGGCATATATATAGGTTTTTGAATTAGTGGATTTGGCTTTATTGGTAAATACCCACTAGTAGAATTACTAATCACATGATATTTCCTTCTTTAATACCTTGAGGGTTCTCCATACTGTTTTCCACAATGGTAGCACAAATTTACATACATACAAACTGTGCACAAGGGTTCTCTTTTCTCCACATCCTCTCCAATGTTTGTTAATTCTTTTTTTTTTTTAAGTTTATTTACTTATTTTGAGAGAGAGAGAGAGAGAGGGAGGGAGGATGCAGGAGGGGCAGAGAGAAGGGGAGAGACAGAATCCCAAGCAGGCTCCACACTGTCAGTGCAGAGCCCAATGCCTGGCTCGAACTTACAAATTGTGAGATCATGACCTGAACCGAGATCAAGAGTTGGATGCTCAACCAACTGAGCCATGCAGGCACCCCTTGTTATTTCTTGTTGTTTTTGATTTTAGCTATCTTTAATGGCTTATGGTGGTATCTCATTGTGGTTTTGATTTGCATTTCCTTTATGATGAGTTGAGCATTTTTTCATGTCTATCATGTCTGTTGACCATCTCTATGTTTTCGTTGGAAAAATGTCTATTTAGGTCTTCTACCCATTTTAATAGGATTATTCATTTTTTGATGTTGAATTGTAGACATTCACCATATATTTTGGATATTAACCCTTTTTAAGATATATCATTTGTAAATATCTTCTCCTGTTCACTAGGTTTATTTTTTGTTTTGTTGATGGTTTCCTTTGCTGTACAAAAGCTTTTCATTTGATGTAGCCTCAGTAGTTTTTGTTTGTGTTACCTGAGGAGACATATCTATAAATATGTTGCTAAGGCCAATGTCTGAGAGATTGCTGCCTGTTTTCTCTTCGTAGTTGTATGGTTTCAGGGCTCCAGCTTAGGTCTTTAATCCATTTTGAGTGTATTTTTGTGTGTGTTTTAAGAAAGTGGTTCAGTTTTATTCTTTTACAAGTAACTGTTCAGTTTTCCTAATACCATTTATTGAAGGACTTGTCTTTTTCCCACTGTATATTCTTGACTCCCTTTTTGTAGATTAATTGACTATACAGGGGTGAATTTATTTCTCGGTCCCATCCTGTTCTATTGATCTTTGTGTCTGTTTTTCTGTGCCAATACCATACTGTTTTGATTACTATTGTTTTGTAGTATATCTTGAATTCTGAGGTTATGATACTTGTAGCTTTGTTCTTCTAAAGATTGCTTTGGCTATTTGAGGTCTTTTGTGGTTCCATACAAATTTTATTATTATTTGTTCTAGTTGTATGAAAAATATCATTGGTGCTTTGATAGGGGTTGCATTAAATGTGTAGATTGCTTTGGGGAGTATAGACATTTTAGTGATATTAATTTTTCCAATCCATGAGCATGGTATATCTTCTATTTTTCTGTGTTGTCTTTGGTTGCTTTTACCAGTGTCTTACAGTTTTTAGCATGTAGATCTTTCACCTCCTTTATTAAATTTATTCCTAGGCATTTTATTCTTTTTGGTATAATTTTAAATAGGATTGTCTTCTTAATTCCTCTTTCTGATAGTTCATTAGTAGTGTATAGAAAGGCAATGACTTTTTGAATATCAATTTTGTGTCCTGAAATTTTATTAATTTCATTTATTAGTTCCAATAGTTTTTGATGGATTCTTTAGGGCTTTCTGTATGTAGTACCCTGTCATCTGCAAATAGTGACCATTTTACTTCTTCCTTACCAATTTGGAAGACTTTTATTTATTTTTCTTGTCTGATTGTTATAGCTAAGACTTCTAGTATTACTTTGAATAAAAAAGGTGAGAGTAGACATCCTTGTCTTGTTCCTGATCTTAGGGGAAAAGCTTTTAACTTCTCACCATTGGGTATAATTTTAGCTGTGGGTTTATCATTTAAGGCCTTTATTATATTGGCATATGTTCCCTTTATACACACTTTGTTGAGATTTTTTTTACCATGAATAGATGTTGAATTTTGTCAAATGCTTTTTCTGCATCTATTAAAATGATCATATGGTTTTAATCCTTCCCCTTCTTAATGTGATGTATCATGTTGATTGATTTGCAAATATTGAACCACACTTCCATAGCTGGAATAAATTCTACTTGATCCTGGTCAATGATCTTTTTTAATGTAGTGTTGGATTCAATTTGCTAATATTTTGTTGAGGATTTTTGCATCTATGTGTATCAGAGATGTTGACCTGTAGTTTTCTTTTTTGGTAGTGTCTTTGCCTGGTTTTGATATCAGGACAATTCTGGCCTTGTAGAATTAATTTGGAAGTTTTCCTTTTTGGAATAATTTGGGAAGAACAGGTATTAGCTCTTCTTTAAATGTGCAATAGAATTTGCCTGTGAAGCCATCTGGTCCTAGACTTTTGTTTGTTGGGAGTTTTTTTGTTTGTTTGTTTGTTTGTTTTTTTTTTTTTTTTTTTACTGATTCCATTTTGTTACTAGAAATTAGTCTGTTCAGATTTTCTATTTCTTCCTGATTCAGTTTTGGAAGATTGTATGTTTCTAGGAATTTATCCATTCTTTCTAGGTTGTACAATTTGTTGGCATATATTTTTTTCATAATACTCTCCTATAATTCTTTGTATTTCTGTGGTGTCAGTTGTTATCCCCCCCCCTTTTTTAATGTTTATTTATTTTTGAGAGAGAGAGAATGGGGGAAGGGCAGAGAGAGCGAGAGAGACACAGAATCTGAAGCAGACTCCAGCCTCCAAGCTGTCAGCACAGAGCCCAATGCGGGGCTCAAACTCATGAACCATGAGATCAAGACCTGAGCTGAAGTTGGACACTTAGCCCACTGAGCCACTCAGGCAACCCAATTATTTCTCCTTTTTAATTTATAATTTTATGTATATGGGTCCTCTCTCTTTCTTGATAAGTATAACTTAAGGTTATACACTTTGTTTAACTTTTCAAAGAACCAGCTCTTTGTTTTATTAATCTTTTCTTTTTTTTTTTTAGTCTTTATTTCATTTATTTCCACTCTAACCTTTATTATTTCCTTCTTTCTACTAGCTTTGGGCTTTGTTTTTCTGTGTCTAGCTGCTTGTAAGTGTAAGGTTAGGTAATTCATTTGAGAGTTTCCTTGTTTCTTGAGATAGGTCCATAGCACCATAAACTTCCTTCTTAGAACTGCTTTTGCTGCATCCTAACGATTTTGAACCATTGTGTTTTCATTTTTGTTTGACTCCAGGTATTTTTTATTTCCTCTTTGACTTCTTTATTGACCCATTGGTTGTCCCACAAATTCTTTTTAGTCCCACAAAACTTAACAATGAATAGCCCACTGTGGACTGCAAGCCTCACTAATAACACAGTGAATTAACACACGTTTTGCATGTTATATGTATTCTATACCTCATTCTTACAATAAAGTAAGCTAGAGAAAAGAAAATGTTATTAAGGAAGTCATAAGGAGATAAGATACATTTACAGTATGGTACTGTATTTATTGAAAAAAATTATGATTAAGTCGGTCCATGCAGTTCAAATCCAAATTTTGTTCAAATCTTGAACAAACAAGTGTTGTTCAGGAGTCAACTATATATGCCTGGTAGATTTTCTCTTCCTGCTTTCAGAATATTCTCTTTGTCTTAACCTTTTGACTAGGATGTGTTTAAATAAGTATCTCGTTGTATTTATCTTACTTGGAGTTTGTTGAGCTTCTTGAATGTGTAGGTTAATATTTGTCATCAAAGTTTGGAAAACTTCTGCCATCAGTTTTTTGAATATTTTTTCCATCCCTTTCCTTCTCTCCTCTCTGATATTTTTATTTCATGTATCATGGTGCATTGAAGATGTCCCACCTTTTTGAGACTCTGTTAATTTTCCTTTTATTGTATGTTCTTCAGATTATATACTTCCTATTAATGTATCTGTCAATGGTTAATTTTTTCTTCTGCCAGTTCAAATCTATTGAGGGAGGTACTCTACTGAATTTTTCACTTTGGTTATTATGCTTTATAATTCCAGAATTCTGTGATTCTTTTAAATAATTTTTTACTGCTATTCTCTTTTTGATGATACATTGTCATAATACTTTCCTTTAATTCTTTAAGTGTGGTTTCCTTTAATTCTTGGAACATATTTGTAATAACTCGTTTGAAGTTTTGTCTGCTAATTTTACCATCTGTTCCTCTTTGAATGGCAGATTTTATTGCCTGCAGTTTTTCCTATATATGCGTGACACTTTCCTGTTTCTTTTCACATCTCATAGTTTTTTGTTGAAAGCTGGATATTTTAGATACTATATTGTAGCAATTTGAATACTTATCTTCCCCTTCCAGGGAATTGCTGTTTATTTTTCTTTGCTTGTTTGTTTGTTTATTCCTTTAGAGACTTGACTGAACTAATTATGCCAAGTCTGTATTTCCTGTAGAGTGCAAACTCTAATTTACCAACTCAAGTTCTCCTCCACCCCCAGTTTTTATCTTTTGGCCTGGATTCCTAAGGGTCACTTCTTGGCCACCATAAGCCATTTATTGGTCAAAGGTTGTGCTTCAGTTCCCTTAGCCACTTAGATTTATTTTTCCTTTTATTGATAGATGTGTGTGGTTTGTAATCTGCTATCACAATTCAGGAAGTTTATATTTTTCTATCACATTCAGCTGGGACAGGTAACTTAGAAATTCCTTCTTTGATCACTTCTTTGATCACTCCTGGCATCGTCTTATGCACCACATATTCTTCCAGACTGCCAGGGATGAGTGTAATTTTATTTTTAAGCTTGGCTTCTTAGGAGTTGTCTTTGGAGCAGAATAGCTTATTGTTCAGTCAGTGGTCAGATGTTTTATTTAATCCCCTTGCTCCATTGAAGCTTTACCTTATGTTGATGGGTCTATGTGTGGCCTGGGGAATGCTCTCAAGTCTGTCACATGTCCTCTTTTGATTAATCCTGCATGGGTGCAACTGTGCGCATGCACACAGCCTTCCTGACACCAGAGTGGATTGTGATCCCAGAGGCCTCTTTGTGGCTATCTCTTTCGCTGCACTCCCTATTAAACTTCTGTCTGCTCTATTTAGCTTGTATAATAGAGTGACCAGCTTCCTCTTCATTTTTCCTCCACCTGATCTTCATGATTTTCAACAACATTCTTAGGCATGGAGTTCTCCATTCTCTTCCAAACACTCAGTTCCCTCAGGCAGACCTTAGAGTTCATCTAATTGCCTACCTCTCCCACCCTGGGCATAGCCCTTGCACCACTGAACTTGAATTAGCGATAGAAACCTACTGTTATTTTGGTGACACCCGGGCTCGAAAAGAGGGTATTGGGGTAGGGTGGGGAGAGTGGCAATCCCTTGTCTTCTTAGCTTGATCCTACAGACCTGGAAATTCTGTTCATTGAGTACATGGAATTAGGTGAATGTGGGAGGTGAGTGGAACCTCAGTTTTCTCAGCCTTTCATGTTTGGGGTAGAACTTCTATCTTGCGAGTGGATGCTGGATAGAAAAAGGGAGTCTCATCCTCTTGGCTATGCCTGCTTGGAGTAGAGCTTCTGCAATGCAACGTTGGTGGTAGGGAAGGATGGTGGTGGATGGGAAATCCCAGAAGCATGCCCTTACTGTGTTGAGCCTATAATCCCAGACTGGGATTATGTAGGGAGAGGGATTCCTCACTGTCTTGAATGCTTCAGCAGGTATTTCTGTGTGAAGTTGAAAACCTGGGTAGAGCTTATGTAACATGGTGCTGGACATGAGTAAAGAAATTAGTGGTAGTTTACTATTTTAACAAAATATAATAGATTTTCTTAATTGAACGTTTCTCCATTTGCTGTGTATCTTTAGGACAATTTCTAGATTTTAAATTGTTGTTTTCTTAAAATACTTTTCTTCAGTTGAATTGTTGTTTTACTGGGGAGAGGGCCCAGTGAGCTCTTCACTTTGCCATTTTGGAAGTCCCACCCCCAAAATGATCTTTTAAAAATGGAAATATGGGGCACCTGGGTGGCTTAGTTGGTTAAGCGTCCAAATCTTGATTTTGGCTCAGGTCATGATTTCATGATTCATGAGACTGAGCCTCTCATCAGGCTGTGAGCTGACAGTGGGGAGCCTACTTGGGATTCTCTCTCTCCCTCTCTCACTCTGCCCCTCCTCTACTTACGTACCTGCTCTCTCTCTCAATAAATAAATAAGCATTACAAAAATAAAATAAAAATGGAAACTGATCAATGATTTTACTGCTCTGAACTATTCCTTGTCTCTAATGTAAAGCAGTTTAATGATTTCCCATTGTGTTTAGAATAGAACCTAAAACTATTTTTTAAACTTTAAATGTTTGTTTATTTTTGAGAGAGAGAGTATGAACAGGGGAGGTGCAGACAGAGAGAGAGAGAGAGAGAGAGAGAGAGAGAGAGAGAGAGAGATACAGAGGATCTGAGGTGGGCTCTGTGCTGACAGCAGAGAGCCCCATGCAGGGCTTGAACTCAGGACCTGTGAGATCATGACCTGAGCCAAAGTTGGATGCTCAACCAACCGAGCCACCCTGGCACTCCTAGAATATAAAACTTTTAATTTGACCAACCTATGTAATCTAGCTTATTTTCTAACCTCAATTTGAGCCAATTTTCTTATTCTTTTCCCACTGGCCACACAAGATCTCTCTCAGTTCCTCAAACATGTTAAGCTGTCTTCTGCCTTAGGACCTACCTATATACCTTTCATGTACTTGGAAATCTGTGTCATCTTTTTCTTCATTTCTTCTTAAATTTTAATTCCAGTGTAGTTAACATGCAGTTTTAAAGTAGTTTCAGGTGTACAATATAGTGATTCAACAATTCTATATATTACTCAGTACCCACTAAGATAAGTGTACTCTCAATCCCCTTTACCAATTTCACCCATCCCCCCCACCCACTGGCACCTCCCCCCACTGGCAACCATTAGTTTGTTCTCTATATTTAAGAGTGTGTTTCTTGGTTTGTCTCTTTTTTCCTCCCTGTTGTTCATTTGTCTTGTTTCTTAAATTCCACATACGAGTGCAATCATAAAGTATTTGTTGTTCTCTGACTTATTTTGCTTAGTATTATACTCTGTAGCTCCATCCATGTTGTTGCAAATGGCAAAATTTCATTCTTTTTTATGCCTGTATAATATTCTACTATATATATATATATAGAGAGAGAGAGAGAGAGAGAGAGAGACGCTGAATGTCACATGATCACAACTGAGCCAATGATTCTTCTCTCTCTCTTTCATTGTGGGATTGTGGGTAATCATCTCCCATTCTCGGATGCTTGGTCTCAGGCCACAGTGTTTGGCAGAAATCAGTGATTTTTCAGAACTTCGGATGGTGACCACAGCTGTCACTAGTGTATTTTTTGTCACTTCAAAGCACCTACACACAGGCCTTTGCTTTTCCATACAAGAGTAAGCTTAGGAATGCTTTGCTTCATTCTAGGTCAGGCTGCCTGCCGATATAGACTCGTCTGCTGCCTTATTGCCAGTTTACAGTAGATGACAAGAGTTTATTAATACTGTACTGTAGTCAACATCCATACAAGCATATACAATGGTCCCCAGGCAGAAAAAGATGCCATCAAGCCAATAGATAGCAGTGATTCTGTTAGTGATAGTGAAAGTCATCCTACACAATAACCCTCCTCTCTCTTGCCTTCCTCACACCAGCCACGAAGGTTTTCAAAGGTAAGTGCAGGTTAATTTGTTTATTTTTCTTTATATTTTGTATTAAATTACAGTATTGTAATCATTTTTATACTCATATTTTTGGCTTGTGGAATGAATCATCTGAGTTTCCATTATTTCTTATGGGGATATTCACTTTGATATACAAGGGCTTTGTATTACAAGCATGTTTCTGGAACAAATTATGCTCGCAAACCAAGGTTGTATGTACACACACACACACACACACACACGAGTATATATAGTATATATATAGTAAAAAAAAAGTATATATATGTGTATATATATATATATATATATATATCACTATATATGCAAACAAACCACATCTTAATTTTGTAAATGCTTATTTATTTTTGAGGGAGAGAGAGAGAACATGAGCGGGAGAGGGGCAGAGAAAGAGGGGGACAGAGGATCTGAAGCTGGCTCTGTGCTGATAGCAGAAAGCCAGATGTGGGGCTCAAATTCACGAACCAGTGAGATCATGACCTGAGATGAAGTCAGACACTTAACCAACCGAGCCATCCAGGCACTCCGCACACCCACTGAGCCACCCAGGTGCTCCCATAATGAAATCTCTACGAGCAACAGGATAGGACAGAGATCAACTTTTATTCCTAGGTATTGTATTATTTTTGGTGCAATTGCCATTGGGATTGTTTTCTTAAGTTCTCTGTCTGTTGCTTCATTATCAGTGTATAGAGGAACGCAACCTATTTCTGTACATTGATTTTGTATCCTGTGACTTTACTGAATTTGTTTACCAGTTCTAGTAGTTTTTTGGTTTTTTGTTTGTTTGTTTTTTTTGGTGGAATCTTCAGGGTTTTCTATATATAGTAGTATCATGTTATCTGCAAATAGTGGAAGTTTTACTTGTTCCTTACTAATTTGGATGTCTTTTATTGTTTTTTCTTGTCTGATTTCTGTGGTTAGGTGTGTCAGCCTTTCTTTACTTGGCTAATTTCTCCTCGTTGCTGAAAGTTCAGTCTAAGCACCACACTTCAGCAAAGTCCACTCTTGGTATCCTGACATGAGTCGGTCTAAATGCTTCGCCTGAACCTAGAACATTCCTTTCCACACCTACAATACTTTAATTTGTTGTTATGAGTTGTTTATTATCCAGTTATGTTTCCCCGAGGAATTGTTTTCTGTTTTACATTCCCAAAGACCTCAAAAAAGACTTGACTGATAAACAGCGATCTACGGCAGAGCCTTTTAATATGCTGGATTATCCTGTAGTATAAAATGAGGGAAGAATATAGTGGTTATTAATATTTATTTTTTCCTTTTCATCTCCTCACAATTTATGCAATTATTCTAGGGCAATTATGTTTTGGCCAGGGCATATGGATTCTTTTGGAGTCTGGATGACCAGTTTAGGCACCCTTAAGTCAACGAGCCAGCGGTAAGATGCTTCTTCTAGTACCTCCAACACAAACAGGGAACTTTCCACTTCCCCTTTCTTCCCCAGTCTCTCTCTGAAATCAAAGATGACATCCTGGCCCAGAGAAACTTGTGGAGGCCAACACGGGGAATATGCTGACTCATGTCTCCTCCCCGGGCCCCATCTTCCTTCAGACTCACCTAGAATTATGAAAACATGTCTGTCTTGTTTATTGGCACAAGTAGACACTTAATAAATCTTTTTATTTCTTTTTCAGTACATGGATAATTGTTTTAGTCAGATTCATAGCTGTGGGCAATTAGAGTTCCTTCCATTGTTTTCTAGCTCTTTCCCAGTTATGTCTGGAAAATTCCTCAATAATTATCTTGGTTCTGTTTGGCTCACAGCCCCCAAGTGGCCATGCTCATGGCAGTCAGTGCATAAATATTATTGGTAGTGCACCTATATCCAGGAAAAGAGAAACAGTGCCTTCAGTTTTGTGACTCTCTGAGTGTCTTGACAGTATCCAGAAGTCCCTTTCAGAATCTCTGCAAACGTTGCCAACAGGGTTTTTCTTTTTATCTTTTTTTTTTTTTTAGTGTTTTATTTATTTTTGAGAGAGGGAGAGAGACAGAGTGTGAGTGGGGGAGGGGCAGAGAGAGAGGGAGACACAGGATCTGAAGCAGCTCCAGGCTCTGAGCTGTCAGTCCAGAGCCCAGCAAACCATAAGATCATGACCTGAGCTGAAGTCACTTAACCAACTGAGCCACCCAGGCATCCCTATCATTTTCTAAATAAACCCCTATAAATGGTTTTTGAATGAATGAACAATACCTGCTTATCCTTAGTGACTAGCAAGTAAGTGAGAAGAATTTTCTTACTGAATTTTGTGGCTTTAGTTTTGTTCAGTCATCACATGTGTAGCCACGGATGCCTTCTAACAGTATTCAGTGGACAATGTAGAGCGTATTAACTTCAGTGTGTGTTTCTTCCTTTACTAGGTTTCCAAGGTAGGGGATGTAACCTCTGGGTGCCTTGTTTCTGCCTATGGGAGATAAGGTCTGTGTTCTTTTTTTTTTTTTTTAATGTTTATTTTTAGTTTTGAGAGAGAGCACAAGCCAGGAGGGGTAGAGAGAGGAGGATAGAGGATCTGAAGCAGGTTCTGTGCTGACAGCAGCAAGCCCAACGGAGGGCTTGAACTCATAACCATGAGATCATGACCTGAGCTGAAGTTGGATGCTCAACCGACTGAGCCACCCAGGTGCCCCCGAGATCTGCATTCTAAACAACCAACTTACAAGTGGACTTACGGAATGTCACTGGCTTTGAATTTCAGAACTGTCTATGTAATACCAAGATACTAAATCAGAGCAATTTCTTTAAGTTGTCTGAGTTTTGTTTACTTAATCTTTTTGTTCTATTTCCATCTTAAACTATTATTTAATAAAACACAGAAGCCAATGCCACTGTGGCAATTCTCATCTGTCTGTCACTCTCTGGTCCATGCTGTATGTCAGTTATTTGATTGTCACAGCGTTGGCCAGAATGGGCAACTATCCAATGAATGGAAATATGGTTGGGTAAATGAAAGAATGAATAAACAAATGAGTATCACATGGAGCATAGATGAAGGCATTGGAAATTTTAGATTACAGAACATTTAGGTAAAACATAGTTTCTTCACATTTTTGAAGGGCTGGGGTTTTTTGTTTTGTTTTGTGTTTTGTTGTGTTTTTATTTGTTTGTTTTGAAATTCAACAGGTGTATAGGGCAGAAGCAGGTAGAACCAAGACCAATGTACAAAGATTCAACCCAACATGCACCCCTAGGGGTTACTGCCTGCCGTGTTTTGCCCACTGAAACTAGGATCACTATGCAGTACAGTTGTGCTTTGCTGCTTTGGGGTGAGTGGGGGCCTGTGGTAGCAACGAAGTTTCTAGGAAGGAAGCGATCTTATTAGGAGGAGGGGGCTGGGATATGTCTAGAGGCTGCGTTTGCACCATTAATTCAATTTTGACTTAAATCGTGTTCCTATTTGGAGTGATGTTTAGTGTCTGTGTGTGTGTGCGCGCGTGCGGGCGTGAATTTGGAAGGTACGGTGGAGCCGCCTCTTGGTACCATCGCTTATAAGGGTTAATATTTAATGCTCTATGAACCTGTCTCCTCAAAACCTTTGCTGCCTTTTTTTTTTCTTTTTCTTCAACGTTTATTTATTTTTGGGACAGAGAGAGACAGAGCATGAACGGGGGAGGGGCAGAGAGAGAGGGAGACACAGAATCGGAAACAGGCTCCAGGCTCTGAGCCATCAGCCCAGAGCCCGACGCGGGGCTCGAACTCACGGAGCGCGAGATCGTGACCTGGCTGAAGTCGGACGCTTAACCGACTGCGCCACCCAGGCACCCCTGCCTTTTTTTTTTTTTAAAGATTTTATTTTTAAGTAGTCTCTACACCCAGTGCGGGGCTTGAACTCTCAACCCTGAGATCAAGTCACGTGCAGCACCGACTGAGTCAGCTGGGCTTCCCCTCTGCTTCTTAAGGCAACATGGATGATTTTGCTTATTAGGCAAAAGGTCAGGGAGTTTCTGGAAAGATAAAGATTCGTAGTTTGAGAGCATTTCTCCCGCCCACATAAAAGCAACTTGCTGAATCGTTTCCTACCTTTAACAGAATTTCTGAAATAGTACAATCAGAGGTAACCCTACTTCGTTAGACGTCCTGATTGGGTTCGTGTGGACAAGGCGGTCCTTAACACGTGTGGGTCTGGAAAGGGGTGACTTACGGCCCTCGTCTCAGGAAAGCGGAGCCTTTGCTGAGGAGTCTCTAGTACGCCTCGGCCCCAAGTGTTCAAATTAACTCGAGGTGTGGGCAGCAGGCCATTTTCCCACCTCTCTTAATACCCCTAGGTCCTGGGCAAGGCCTGCAACCCACCAGTTCCGAGTGAACGGGCTCAGCCACCCTTCCATTTAGAGGAATGTCTTGCTTCACCTCCGTGGCCTGCCCTGCTGTTCTGGGTTACGGAGCGGAGGCCAAAGAAACACATGTGTGATGAGACTTGCGTCCCTGTTTTCTTCACCCCACCTAGGGACACGAGGTCCGACAAGCACGCGTGTGCCGGCGAGATTATGATCAGAATGTGTGTAATCAGAGCTGTGTCAGAAGTCTGGCATCCATCGTGGCCCACGCTTTGAGCAGTGGGGTCCCAGCTTTGCTGGTTCTCACAGTCCCAACAGTTGCCCTTGCTGATGCTGTCGTCCAAGCTAGGTTCATTCCAGGTGACTTTCAAGTGACAGCGGGAATCTGTGAGGATGCTCGAGGTCCTGAGGAGGCCTGCTGAATAATAATGGCTTGATACAACCCCAACTTTAGCTAGGGTTTTCAAAGAGGATGCTCTCCCAAAGCAATGTCGGTAGTAGTAGCTCATGTTCAGTCTTTTAGGTTAGCAATATATACTTGAAAAAAGATTTTTTTACATTTATTTATTTTTGATAGAGTCAGAGCACAAGTGGGGGAGGGGCAGGGAAAAAGGAGACACAGAATCCGAAGCAGGCTCCAGGCTCTGAGCTGTCAGCCCAGAGCCTGACACAGGGCTCCAACTCACAAACGGTGAGATCATGACCTGAGCCAAAGTCACGTGCTTAACCGACTGAGTCACACAGACGCCCCCCACAGTACTGTGAATGCCAAAATATGGAAATTTTCTTCAGTGTCTAACAATAAAGGATTGGTCAAATTAGTCACATTAAACATTAAATTGGTCGCATAAACTTACATATTCTGCCTCCACAAGAAAGGACATATCTGGAGAAAATACATAGTTCACAGAGAAGAAAGTACAAATCCTGTTAAAAACATCAGAAGCTGTGATTCAGTGTGGGAAGAAAACACGGAGGAACACGAGCACCAGGGGAGATTATCAGGGTTATCCAGGAGGCCCCCACACCCTACAGGCAGGAGAGAAAATTCTGCAAACTTCTTGCAAAGTGATTGGCTATTTCTACCAAATTTTAAAATGGACAAACTTCTAGGCTCAGGAATTCTTTTAGGAATTTATCCGCATACACTTTTGCATCTGTGTGTACTGATTCGTGTTGAAATGACAAGTGCTGGGGGCAACCTGAGTGCCTACCAACAGAGCATCGGGCAGGTGCGGTCCACCTGTGCAATGTAATGCCCTATGTAGCTGTTGATAAGAATGGGGGAGTCCATTTAGTTCACGACTGCTGTGGAGCTAGGCCCTGAATATATCAAATGAAAGAGAATGGTACAAAAAGTAATACACTACTCTTCTGTGTGTGTGTGTCTGTGTGTGTGTGTTTAGATTTATGGACTATCTCAGGAATAACATAGAAAGCTATTAATGGCCCCTTTGTGGAATAGGAATGAAAAGAAAACTCATTATTCACTTTAGGTTCTTTCATATTTTTCAAATCGTGTACCACGTAGACATATATATAAGCCATTAAGAAATTAATAAAATATAAAAATAAAATTTAAAAGTAAAAAGGAGGGGCGCCTGGGTGGCTCAGTCAGTTGAGCACCGACTCCGGTGCTCAGGTCATGATCTCTGGGTTTGTGAGTTTGAGCCCCATGTCGGGCTCTGTGCTGACAGCTCGAAGCTTGGAGCCTGCTTCGGATTCTGTCTCCCTCTCTCTCTCTCTTTGCCCCTCCCCTCTGTCTCTGTCTCTTTCTCTCAAAAATAAAATAAACATTAAAAAATAAAATAAAATAAAAGTAAAAAGGGAATAGAAATACCTTTAAAAATTACATGGAAAATGCTCATAGAATAAAAATGGAAAACACACACACACACTGTATGTGTGGTATAATCTCATTTGTTTGTAGAATAAGGAACATAGAAAAAAGGCCAAAAAGAGCACATCAAAATGACATGAAATGATACATCATGTTTTTTCCTTAATATTGCTGTTTACTTTCCAGATTTTCTACTATGACTACATGTGTTATTTCTGTAATCAGAACAAAGAAAGACAATTGGTCTCTGGTTAATGAGATGAAGGGAAACTTATTTTCTTCTTTATTCTTTTTGTTATTTTTTTCCATAATGGTTTTGTACTATTTTATTTTTTAAACATTTACAGAACTATTTATTTATTTATTTATTTATTTTTAATGTTTATTCATTTTTTGAGAGACAGAGAGACAGATTATGAGCAGGGGAGGGGCAGAGAGAGAGGGAGAGGGAGACACAGAACCTGAAGCAGGCTCCAGGCTCTGAGCTGTCAGCACAGAGCCTGACACGGGGCTCAAACTCACAAACCACGAGATCACCACCTGAGCCGAAGTCTGACGCTTAACTGACTGAGCCACCCAGGCACGCTTGTACTATTTTAAATATGAAAAAAAAAAAAAAAAAAAAAAAAAGAAGGATGTAAAAGCTCTGACTTGGAAACCTGGAACAGAGTTTCCAAAGCTGTGTTTGGGGCTTCTGAGAAGCGCCCTGCTCTCTGGCCAGTCTGGGCTTGGCCACCTGGTGATGACCCACTCTTCCTGGAGAGCGGGGGAGAGAGCCCCCTGCTTTCTCGGTGCTGGGTACCACTGTTTCCCAAGCAACAACCTCTCTGTTGCAATGGCCACGTTTGTTGCTGCAGAGGGACCCTGGGAGTGAGGTGAAGCAGAGTGGCCAGAGGTCGGAGGAGCCAAGGGAGAAAGCCAGGCTTGGAACAGGTTTCCGGCTGCACACATCTGGGGCACAGTTTTCTCGGCTGCTTCGAACTCATCCTAACTCATGCTGTTTTGCTTTCCTTTGTCGCTTGAGGTTTCTTGAGTATCTCCCATTTCGGAATTCTTTGCTGGCTCCACCTTTCCAGGCCTCTTCCATAGACTGTGAGTATCTACCGATGGGAAATTCCTGATTCCTGGCACAGAACCCTGGCCCACCGGAATAGCTGTTTTCCAAAGAATAGCAGCCATTTACATGTAGCGGGTTAAATCCCACAGTGTAAAAACAGAGGGCAGAGGAAAGACAATTGCTGGGTACAATCTGAGGTGGCTGCAACAGACTCATGCCGAGGTTGTATACTGCCCCATCTTTCATTCAGAAAGTAGACCTAATCACTTTGCATATTTAGCACAACAATGTTTCGGGCTCTAAATTGTTTAACAAAGTTAGTATATTAGGACAATTTTCAGGAATATAGAAGAAAAGTGCCTTGAGAAGGGGCACTTTTTTCTAGTTGGGTCAGTATGCAGCCTTGTTAGCAAATACCGGATTTTAATTCAGGGGCCACATCTTGCCCTTGTGCACAAACCAGCCCCATCTGCTGCGAAACTCCTGGAGGTGAGCGTGAGTGACTGGACGTTACTAAAAAGATAGTTGCAGATGCATATTTACAAATGCTGAGAAGGATGGGGTGCCTGGGTGGCTCAGCCCGTTAAGTGTCTGACGTCGGCTCAGGTCATGATCTTACAGTTCGTGGGTTCGAGCTCCGTGTCGGGCTTTGTGCTGACAGCTCGGAGCCTGAAGCCTGCTTCAGATTGTGTGTCTCCCTCTCTGTCTCTGCCCCTCCCCTGCTCACGCTGTGTCTCTGTCTCAAAAATAAATAAATATCAAAAAAAATTTTTTTTAACAAACGCTGAGAAGGAGGCAGAACCAGGGGACTTTTTTGCATCTTTGAATGTTCATAGGAGAGGCTGTCAGTTTTGCCCTCACCCTTGGATTTCTGGCATCCCCAGTCGTGAGAACTGCATGCTGATGTGTGGATTTCAAAGCACTTATTGAGACCTAAGGGCTCTATTAAGCAGAAATTGCTGCCTGACTCGGCAAGCTTCAGTACGTTGGTCGCTATGATGTTTAATCCTGACTCACGTACCCACGCGCTCCCTCCCAGCTTGCAGAACACAGATTCTGTGATTGGCCACATCTGACTGCTCACATCCTTTGCACCGTGTGTGAGTCTGTGTGTTTGTACAAGCATGTGTTGCAAGCTCACTTATGTGTATAATGAATGCACATTGGCTTCCCTCTAAAATTCTTAGTGAAAACTGATACAAATTACTTTGGGCCATGTTCGGTTTCAAGGTGGGAAAAACCAGTTTGCTCTGCTGAGACGAATACAGCTGAAATGTGTCAGCACCCTTGGGCTGCCATGTTTGGGAAAGAGTTTCTTTAATGAGGGCCCTAAGTCTGGGAAGGGCCCCATGATCTACTACATGAGGCCTCTTTTTTCTTCCTTCCCTCTCTGTTCAATAAGCTCTTAGCAGAAAGAGCAAGAAGCCATGGAAATGCCTGGTCCCCCTAGTGCTGTTCTGACTCCTTTAGGAAGATACCCGAGTCTCCTTCTCTCACAAAGCTCTTGGGGGGGGGTCATGCCCTGATGTTCGATCTGAGCAACCTGAGACCCACTTGCTGAATTCTTGCCCTGTGTATTTTGCTGGTTGCCGAATATCTAAGAGCTGAAGATGTATCAAACTCAGTATTTCCCAGAGTGATCACATTAGCCACCTTCCTCATTCACCTCTACCTTGTTTCTCCTCCTGTATTCGCTCTCTTGCTGCCGCAGCTGTGAGAGTGTGCTTAGCAGAACTTCAGTCACAGGGGCTGTAATTGACCAAAGCCCAGCCTTGGTGCTCTGAAATCCATCTCTGTGTTTGCATGGTGACCAGGCTTCCCACGGGCATTCCCAGGAATGACTGCGTGTGGCAAAGATACTAGGACACATCCATTCCTGGTTGTTGAGGGACATCTCTGACAACTGACCTTGGCTTAGGTGCTCCCTGGTGGCCTGGCAGAATCTCCCATAGACTGCATGGAGGTTGAGGATGTTTTTATCTGTCCAAACTTTCCTTCCATGCTCCTACATGTAAGGTCTCTGGCATTTGTGATCTGATAGCTGTCCTAGATCTTTACAGCTCCTTCTCTATTCTCTTAAACTAAAATCTTTGCACGTTTAATTCCACCTTGGCATCTCTTTCTTGAGGACCCAGACTAACAAAAGTAGTACTATGAGTGGGCAAATAGCATGATTGGCCCCTATTCATCTTGGGAGGACCAGCTTTTTGTCATTATAGGGATAGATGCTTATTCTGTGTATGGGTTTGCCTCCCTGGCCTCTCGATGGTAAGTGATATGATCAGGGTTCAATCTTGCCAGAGGACATAGCAAGGGTACTATTGAAGTACAAGGCACTAACATCAAGACCCTCTTTCATCAAAACACACCGTTAAGAAATTGAAAAAACAAAATCCACACAATGGGAAAAGATATTTGCACTACATGCATCTGATATGACTTGTGTACAGAATATATGTATCCTTTTAAAAAACTTTTTAATGTTTGCTTATTTTTGAGAGGAGAGAGAGAGAGAGAGAGAGAGAGAGAGAGAGAGAGAACATGAGTGGGGGAGGGGCAAAGAGAGAGGGAAACACAGAATTCGAAGCAGGCTCCAGGCTCTGAGCTGTCAGCACAGAGCCCGACGTGGGACTCAAACTCACAAACTGTGAGATCATGACCTGAGCCAAAGTAGGATGCTTGACTGACAGCCACCCAGGCGCCCCAGAATATATGTATTCTTATGAGTCAATAAGAAAAATAGGGATAACTCATAGAAAAATGGGCAAAGCACTTGAATAGGCACCTCACAAAAGAATATCAGAGTGGTCAGTAACATTTGAAACGATGTTAAACTCCACCAGTCATTTGGAAAATGTAAAATAAAGCCTCAGCGTGATGCCATTAGAAATGGTGAGCATGAAAACACCAGACAGTGCCAAGTATGGACAAGTCACTGGAGTCCAGTAACCAGAACTCTCATTCTGCTGGTGGAAGTGTATATTGGAATAACTATTTTGGAAAATTGTTTGATAGTATCCACTAAACGGTATATACACGTTTCCCATGACCAACAATTCTGTGTGGGCATAAGTCCACCAAAAGAGAATAAGAATGTCCCTAGAGGCACTGTTCATGACGCCAAAAGTAAGTAATGATGCAAGTGAACAGCGATAGAAGAACGATTGATGAAACTGTGTTTGCGTGTTCATGCGAGAGCATCCAGCACTGAGGACCAATGAACTACTGTTACAACAGACGGTGTTGAATGAAAGAAAGAGACAAAGCAGGAGAGGTGATTCCATTTGTAAAGTGCGTAAAATCCAACAAACTCTTCCAGACTGTTTAGATACCAGGGTAGCGGGTACCCACGAAGGGTGAGCAGTGACACACAGGGCAAGAAGGTGGCCTCTGGGGTGGTGGCGAGTTATGTTTCGTGGTCAGAGTGTTAGTTACACAGGTGTGTTCACTTTATCCGAAGTCCTCAAGCTGTACTAGGGTTTGTGCAACTTTTCTGGAGGAATGTTTTGATCATTTTTTTTGGTAAAATCTACCCAAATTTTTACCTTTTCCCTCAGTATTTTCATTATTAACAGTTCAGGAGATACAGACTAAAAGAAGACATCCATTTTGAACGTATTCATGATTATCTTGGCCTTTTCTTTTTTAATTTTTTTTTTCAACATTTATTTATTTTTGAGACAGAGAAAGATAGAGCATGAACGGGGGAGGGGCAGAGAGAGAGGGAGACACAGAATCGGAAACAGGCTCCAGGCTCTGAGCCATCAGCCCAGAGCCTGACGCGGGGCTCGAACTCACTGACTGCGAGATCGTGACCTGGCTGAAGTCGGACGCTTAACCGACTGCGCCACCCAGGCGCCCCTATCTTGGCCTTTTCTGAATATGCTCCGATGTCCTCTCCAGATCTTCCTTCAGATAAAACCAGGATTGTGTCCTAGATGCTGTTTTGAAACATATTTTTGCAACTTAAGTTATATATTCAACATTGTAGCCAGCTTTCCATGACATGGACATTGTCCTACCACATTTCAAGAGCTGCTAGTCGTCCCTTGAACTGGACTTGGGTTAACTGTGTAAGAACTCATTGCTCAAGTGTCCGTTTTTTTCAGTCTTTCATTATTATAAACAATAATGTGATGATCATTCCCGTGGCTACATCCTTGCCCTGCCTCCATGATTATTTCTTTAGACTCTACTCCTAAAGGTTGAGTGTCTGGATATAAAAGGTGAATATACTCTTGAGGTCGAGACATCCCATGGTTAATTTTGTAACAATTGAGTAACAGTTTGCCCTGAGAGCATGTTTTGAAACAGGGCCCCTGTCCCTGTCAGGTGGCTCTTGACAACCTTAGATCAACAACAGTGAAGAGAGTGACACTGTTAATAACTGCCATGGTGCCAGTTATGTATTTCCCACCAAAAACCTAGCTACGTGGGTATGAATAGCTGTCTTGTGAGGATGAGAAAACAAGGACAAGTGGAGGGCCCAATTCAGGTTCTCTCAGAAGGCTGGGTTCAAAGCCAGGCTTTTTCAACACCAAAGCGCTCTCCCCGCACTCCACGCTGCTTCCCAGGGAATGGCAAGTCCCTTGGCTGGGTTGTAACAGGGAGCCCAACTGGACCATTGATTACTGTAAGCGATAATATCAGTACTTAGCAATGATCATAGTGAGAGCTCATGTTCAATTTACGCTACTAGACTGAGCAGAAAAGAGAGTAGGATTGAGGCTGAAAAACAGAATGAGTCTGGAAGGGTGGGTGCATGTCAGTGTGTGTGTGTATGTGGGGGGTGCAGATTCTGAGTGTCATGGAAGTTACCAGAAGATAAAAAATGGAAATCCTGGGTCAACCCACTTGATGGCATACCACAAGCTTGTAGAAGCTTCCTCGGCTACCAGGGCACCAGGCTGTTTGGTCTCATTCCCCTGGAGTAAGATTGATAAGCACATTCCACTGAGACCAGACCTAGCTGGGAGAGGCCAGGAGCCAGTTTATGAGAAGACACAGAGGGAGTGGAGGGGTTTGTACAAGCTCTTTGATTGTGTCTCAGAGTTTTTATGAAAGGTCAAGCAAATGAAACTCTGGGGATGTTCCAGTGAAATGCTGGTTAAGCTACATCCCATTTTTCCATGACGTGATTAGGGCTGGCTACTGGGAAATTTGCAAGAAAGCTGCATGTGTGTATGTGTGTGTGTGGCGGGGGGGGGGGGGGGGGGGGCGGGGGGCGTCCATGAAGGATATGCTGTGAATGATGAGTTTGGGGAAAATGGGATGTGTACGCCTATAGATGGTCTGTTCTTAGTCTTTCTCCATGCCAACCTGGACAGGTACAAAGGAGAGGCAATGTGGGGAAGTGGGGGAGAAGTTGGAATGCCACATATGGAGCTTCTAATCCAAATCCAGCCACCGCTAAGCTTCACATACGACTGACAATAGCTAACGTGTATTCCAGGATTTGTGCTAAGTGCATCTTCTGTATCTCATTTAATTTTCCAAATCACTCCACAACAAAGATTCCCCCATCGTCCCTGTTTTATAGACGAGGAAGCTGAGATTTGGAAGGCTTAGGAAACCTATGGGCGATCTCATAAGATTTGCTGAGAGGCAGATTTGAGCTGAGGCCCATCTAAATCCAAACATCCCTACTCTCCTTAATGGCACGACTTGGAGAGAATTTTGTAAGCCAGGCCTCAGTTTCCTTTCCTTTACAGTGGAAATAAACACACCAAGCCCAGGGCACCATCTGGACACCTAAGTCTGGTATTTTACCAGAATCTGGCACGTAATAGGTCCTCACTGACTCTCACTTTTTCTCTCTGGTGAGGGCTTTCAGAAAGGTGAAAAGGGATATAAAAACCATATCAAACCAAAGAACCTGAAAAACATCTCGTGGCTTGGATGATGCTAGGTTGGGCATGGGGCAGTGCTATAAACAAGAAGGATTCAGCTTCGACTAGGAGTAGTACCAGGAGGGGAACATGGAGCTCAGCTCCACGCATATGCTGACTTCACCGCAAATTGCAGGGACAATGGTATTGAGTCTAATTGGCAAATGAGGACATGACACCTTCAAAGACCAAGGATCTTGCCCTCAGTCATGTTGCTGGGATTCTCTCCAAGGAGTAAGCATGACTTCTATGTTTTTATTACAATTTTTTATTGAGAAAAAATTCACATACCATGAAATTCACCTTTTGAAGTGTACAAGTCAGTGGTTTATAGTATACTCACCAAGAAGTGCAACCATCACCACTGTGTAACTATCTAATTCCCAAAGAGATTAACTGACATATAATTATGTTAGTTTCAGGTGCACAACATAATGATTCAAGATTTGTATATATTGAGAAATTATCGCCACAATAAGCCCAGTCAACATCATCACCATACATAATTACTTTTTTTTCTTTCGATGAAGACTTTTAAGATCGACTCTCTTTGTGACTTTCAAATGTACAATGTAGTATTACCGTCACCATGATACCCTGTGACTTACTTATTTTATAACTGGAAGTCTGTATCTTTTGAGCCCCTTCACCCATTTCTCCCCCATCCCCGCTGTATCCCCTGATTCTGGCAACCACCAATCTGTTCTCTGTATCTATGAGCTTGGTTTTTTGGTTTTTTTTACATTCCACATATAAGTGAGATCATATGGTATTTGTCTTTCTCTGTCTTATTTCACTTATCTCATGCCCTCAAGGTTCATTCATGTTGTCACAAATGACAAGATGTCATTGTTTTTTATGGCTCTGTGTATGTGTGTGTGTGTGTGTGTCTCACATTTTTTATCCATTTATCAATCAGTGAATTCTTAGATTATTTCCAGATCTTGGCTGTTGTACTAATGCTGCAATGAACATGGGGGTACATACATCTTTTTGAGTTAGTGTCTTCATTTTCTTCAGATAAATAGCCAGCAGTGAACTTGCCAGACCATGTGGTAATCCTACTTTAAAAATTTTTTTTTAACGTTTTATTTATTTTTGAGACAGAGAGAGACAGAGCATGAACGGGGGAGGGGCAGAGAGAGAGGGAGACACAGAATCGGAAGCAGGCTCCAGGCTCTGAGCCATCAGCCCAGAGCCCGACGCGGGGCTCGAACGCACGGACCGCGAGATCGTGACCTGAGCTGAAGTCGGCCACTTAACCGACTGAGCCACCCAGGCGCCCCAAAATTTTTTGTGGAAACTCCATACTGTTTTGCTGTACCAGTTTGCATTCCCACCAACAGTGTGCAAGGGTTCCTTTTTTTCCACATCCTTGCCAACACCTGTTATTTCTTGTCTTTTTTATAATGGCCATTCTAAGAGGCATAAGGTGATATCTCATTGTGGTTTTAATTTGCATTTCTCTGATGATTAGTGATATTAAGCATCTTTTCAGGTACCTGTTGGCCATCTGTATGTCTTTGGGGAAATGTCTATTCAGATCTTCTGCAGATATTTAAATAAAAAAATTTTTTTTTGCTCTTGATTTGTATACATTCTTTTTATATTTTGGATATTAACTCTTCATCAGATATATGATTTGCAAATATTTTCTCCCATTCATTAGTCTGCCTTCCCATTTTGCTGTTGGTGTCCTTTGTTGTGCAGAAGTGTTTTAGTTTGATATGGTCCCAACTTGTTTATTTTTGCTTTTGGAGTCAGATTTTTAAAAATCGTTGTCAAGACCTATGTCAGGGAGCTGAATGCCTACTTCTTTTATTCTAGGAGTTTTATGGTTTCAGGCCTTACATTTAAGTCTTTAATCTATTTCGAGTTAATTTTTGTGTATAGTGTAAGAAAGTGACCCAGGTTCATTCTTTTGCATGTAGCTGTCCAGTTCTCCCAACACCATTGAATGTCCTTTTCCCATTGTGTATTCTCCACTCTTTGTTGTAAATTAATTTACCATCTATTCAGGGTTTATTTCTGGGCTCCACAATCTGATAACTTTTATGTCTTTCTTTTGCCATGTGGCTACCTCCTTCACTGCAATGTTGCCTGGGAGTGGTGAGATAGACCTCCTGGTCTTGTTTCTGACCTTAGAGGCCAAGTTGTCAGTCTTTTCCCATTAACTGTGATGTTAGCTGTGAGTTTTTTATAAATGCCTTTAATCAGATTGAGGAAGTTCCCATGTATTTCTACTTTGTTCTTATCATGAGAAGGTGTTGGAATTTGTTAATGCTTTGCCTTCATCTGTTGAAATGATAATGTGGTTTTATCCTACATTAATATGGTGTATTACATTGATTAATTTTCATATGTTGAACCAGCCTTGAATTCCTGGCATAAATTTCCTTTTGTCATGATATACAATTTTTTTATATGCTGCTGAATTTGGTTTGCCAGTATCTCATTCAGTATTTTTGCATCTATATTCATAGGGGATATAGTTTTCTTTCTCGTGCTTTGTTTGGTTTTGCTATCAGGATAATGCTGGCCTCAATGAGTTAGGAAGTGCTCCTTCCTCTTCTATTATTGTTGGATTATCTATTTCTTCCTTCAAATCTGTCAGTTTTTACTTCATGTATTTGGGGATCCAGTACTTGATTAAAAATAGAATTTTATAAAAAAAATAGAATTTTATTTTGAGCTATGGTGCGGCAATACATGAAATGTATCTGGCACCCAGGTGTTCATGCTTGTAGAGCAGATATCCCAAAATGCCAGAGAAGATGCCATCATAATGCAGAGTAGGCATACTGAATACAGACCCAAGCCCATGCAGACAATGTATGTTCAGCCTCATTTAGACAGGAAACCCATTTTGCTGTGATTACTTATAAGGGAATCCCCAAACATAATTTCTTCATGTCTGCAGATTGTCCTTGAAACTTCCAACTGGAACTGTATCTCGCTCCTTGTTTGATCCTTATGGGATTTTCTTGGCTGAAGACCACCTTTGAGTCAACACACATCTTTCTTGTTTGTGACTGTTGCCAGTCTGATTTTGTCTCCCTTCAACCAATGCATATCAAAATGGCTCAAGAAACTCACCTGCTAGTTATCTCTTACCCTCCATATGTTTTCTTTCAGGAGACCTTTCAGGGGAGTACAAGCCTAAGACATCTGTGGAGGGTGCAGACAATTTGATGGGTGTTGAGTAAGAGAGAAATACGTCATGCTGAATCACACTGTGTGATCTTCATGGACCAGGCACAGAGTTGAGTTGAGCCTTGAAGTGTAGGAAAGACTCTTCTGCAGAGGAGAGGAGGGGTTATTCCAGCTTTAGGAGACAAAGTGAGAGGTTCCCAGACCTAAGTGTAGACATATGTTGCATATCTGTTGCAATGAAGAGGTAACCTGATTGGAGGTGTGCATGGAAAACTTAGAAAGGTAGGGAACCATACAGAACATCTTTAGAACTTGGAATGGTTTTAGGATTCTAGCCCACCATTACCTGAACTACATTTCTTAGTACACATGTATCCCACTAAATATTAATAAATGTGTCTCAATTAAAAAAAAAATTAAGAACTGTGGTCAAATCCACATGGTGAATACTGTTCACCAAGTCTTTATGGAAGGATGTCTCAAAGCCTTCATTAAGCAAAGCAAATATGCATTATGAATCTCTGAAGGGAGATGCAGTATCCAATATTTCCCCACCTTATTTGGCCATGGAGTCCTGTTTTCAAGAAGATTCAAGCAACATAGACAAGATAGAATGTTCCATGAAGCACAGATTGTAAAATGTTGATCTAATCCAATCTTCTTACTTTTCAAATGTGGCCTGAGGGAAAGAAGTGATTCCTTAAGGTCATATGTTAAGTCAGAGTCTGTGCTGGCCCTAGAATCCAGGTCTGCTGACTCTGAACCAAGAAATTTTGGGGGGCCTTGATTGCCATGTATATCAGTTGGGGGAAAACTTTAGATGCTATAACAACAAAGCCCAAATTTCAATGTGTAAACTTAATAGAAGTTTATTATTTATTCATGTGATAGTCTAGTGTAGGAGTTTGTGGTCAGGAGGTAGCTTGCTTCCTTGTGGCTAATTGGAAACTCACGATCCTACAAGAAATGGTGTGGCTCTATTATCCCCTGGGGTCACAGAGTAGACAGAGTAGCCCCACTTGATTTTTATTTATTTATTTTTTTAAAGTTTATTTATTTATTTCGAGAGACAGAGACAGTGCGAGTGGGGGAAGGGCAGAGAGTGAAGGAGACAGAATCTCAGGCAGGCTTCACACTGTCAGTACAGAGCTCCCTGTCAGTAGGGAGCCCAACGCGACCCTCGACCTCACGAAAGCATGAAGTCATGATCTGTGCTAAAACCAAGAGTCAGACGCTTAACTGGCTGAGCCATCCAGGTGCCCCAGTCCCACTTGATTTTTAAGGGCCCTGACCCAAGGGGAAGGATGACATAGTACTGAAGAACATGGGCTCTGGAATTAGACTTCCTGGGCTGGAATCCCATCTCCGACTTACTGACAGTGTTCTTCTGTATTATTCAACTACTCAGACCCTTAGTCTTTTCATCTGTAAAATGGGGACAATAATAGAACTTACTTTATAAGATAATTATATGCAGTAATGGGTTGGTTTGTCAAACACATCTATACCTTGCATATAGTATGTGCAAATACATGTTCTCTAAATAGTAGAAACAATAACAGTAATCATAATTCAAAAAAATAACTCTTGCTCTGTAAAGAGAGCTAGGGAGCTATTTCCTAGTGGTGACTCCACCCTCTGGAAGGGGAAAGAGGATGTCTTGAATTTTTGGTAGAGAGGTAGTCATCTTTGCCAATCCAGATATTAGAATTTAAATCTGAACAGGTAGCTAATGAAAAGTTTCAAGCAGAGGGGTGAAATAATGACAATAAACCACTTGACACATTTCCTCCCTATCTCAAATATCTCTTATTTGGCAAAAATTGAGTTGGTAAAGATAAAATTATGTATATTATTCCAGTCTGTGAATATATCTTATGTGAATTTTCAACTGTTACAAAGAGTTAAAAAATAAAACAGGACAGCTGGCTGGAATAACAAAGCAGAAAAATACCTTTGCACATGCATTATATTTGTATAACTTGGGTATTGTATATTTCACATGCACAATATATATACCAAGCAAAATGAACGCATAGCTAGTACTGAAACCACTGAAGAGAAAAATTCTATATTTTCCACAGAGAAAGCCACAATAATAGGAAATTAATGGTACAGAATCTTTATAGCTAATTTAATAGGTATTTAAAAACTAATGCTATTTGGTGTGCTGAAATAATTTATTTACTTTGTTTTAAGTTTAATAATATTTAAAGATATTTCACGGGTGCCTGGGTGGCTCAGTTGGTTGGCGTCTGACTTCAGCTCAGGTCACGATCTCACGGTTTGCGGGTTCGAGCCCCGCGTCAGGCTCCTTGCTGACAGCTCAGAGCCTGGAGCCTGCTTTGGATTCTATGTGTCCCTCTCTCTCTGCCCCTCCCCAGCTTGTACTCTGTCTCTGTCTCTCTTTCTCTCAAAAATAAACATTAAGAAAATTAAAAAATATTTATAAGATATTTCAGTGGTCCTTACTCTACTTTTCCCATAAGGTTGTATATTTATCTTATTTAAATTCCCCTTGTAGAAGTAGAAGTTATTTGTGCTGTTCACCATATTCCCTCTAGGGTAGCATTTCCCTGCCCACTTTTGAAGTTAGCCATAGCTGTGCGCTTTGCCTGGCCAAGGAAACATGAGTGGCCATCATGAATGCCACTCCCAGGAAGGTTTAAGTGTGATTTACCATATTCTCTTCCTTCCTTCAGTGGTGGGGATCATGACCCATGACAGCTTTCCTCCACCTGGGTCCAAGCATCTATAGGGAACACAGCCCCACTGCCAACCAGCAGCACCCATGCAGCATAAGCAAGGAATAGAATAACAATTTTCGTAACATGAAAGCCACTAAGACCTAGAGATGGTCACTGCTCAGGATAACCTAACCCGTCCTAACTGATGCAAGGAATATCAAGTGAGCAAAGGACGACTCTAGGGTTTAGTTTTTTTTTTTTGTTGTTTTGTTTTGTTTTTTTAAAATGATTTGATTGTGGCTTGCAGCAGAGATGGGTAGAGACCCACCCTGGAGATGGGCACATATTTCTGTAGATTGAATATCTGTGTCCCACCCCCTTCATTGATATGTGATGCGATGATATTGGGAGGTGGGGCCTTTGGGAGGTGTTTAGGTCGTGAGGGTAATAAGTACGTACTAAGATTCATATGTTAAATGACCAGGGCCTGGACTAGGCTTACTACAGTGAGAATAAAGGACATTAAAAACTAAAAACATTACCTACACTGTGTTCTTAAACATCATGTTCTCCTTCAGGCCTCAGGCAGCCTTAGATACAGAGGTGACTTAGAGCTCTACTTGGCAATCATAACATCTTCCCAGGGAAAGACTTGACTTTGCCTCTGAATATTTTTTTTAAAAATCTAAGGCTAATTATGTTTAGTGCACTGGTACAATTTGGTTATTGGTTTATTGGATATTATCTAATTGACAGGATTTCTTCCTATTTTGTAGACTGAGATCTCTTTAACATGATAATTATTACTGGACAATACAGTATTCAATTTATTCTGAAAGTAATCATGCTGTAATATCAGGCATTGCTTTTTGCAATCAATGGAGATTATTTTTTTCATTATAACAGAAAGAAATACTAATTTTAGGAACCACAATAGAAAGATAATGTCCATTGGAGCCATTATTGGTATAGGCAGCTGATTTCAGATCACAAGCTAGTACTGTTTGCTGAATCACAATAGAGTGAGGTACCAGGGCCATTTGTGTAGATAAAGGCACTGATGGAAAATACACACCTAACCTGAGGGTATTACTGAATGAGCCATGTGCGTTCTATATATCAGCTAAAATACAGTATTGGTCCCGCTGTCTTCTTGGTCTGTAGATAACTAGATTGGAAAAAAGCGTTCATAGAAAATGGACTCTTCTGATATTCAATGTCCAGTATCCAAGTTTAGTATGTGATCACTTATTCCCCAAATCACTAGTGGACATGTCTGGGACGGTGTTAGTCCTTTTGTTGCTGCGATATGTATTATTTTCAAAATGGCAAAGAGACCTGGGTTATGAAAGTTAATTTAGCAAATAGTTTCTTAGCACCTACTTTTTCTGCTTATTACAAGCAAAAGCCCTCACTACATGGATGTGCTTACTCTGGAAAGTGAGGGACCGTAAGTGAGAAAGGTATAGTGTAAGTGGTATGCCTGTCTGGTCCCCCCTACACATTAAAGTTTTAAAAGTGCTGCTTTAGAATTTATATGCTGCATATAAATTCGCTTACATTTTTAGCTTTTTGTTGACATCTAGTTGTTTAATTCCTCCAGCATTGTTCTTTTTTCAAGTTTGTCTTGGCTCTTCTCCAGGCCATTTAGAGATGGCCTATCAGTTTCCCCTAATAAAACATTGCTGACACCTGGAACGGGATTGCATGCAATTCATAGATCAATTTGGAATGTCTTTAAAATGTTAAATTCTCCATTCATGAAAATGATATATACTTCCATCTATTTAGATTTATTTTCATTTCTCTCAAAAACATTTTGTAGTTTTCAGTGTAAAGTCTTGCACGTCTTTCCTTATATTTATTTCTAGATACTTGATGCTTTTCTTTAAGTTTTTTTTTTCTTTTTGAGAAAGAGAGAGAGAGCACAAGCAGGGGAGGGGCAGAGAGAGAAGGAGAGAGAGAGAATCCCAAGCAGGCTCCGCACTGTCAGCGCGGAACCTGACGTGGGGCTCGAATCGACAAACTGTGAGATTGTGAGCTAAGCCGAAACCAAGAATTGAACACTTAACCGACTCAGCCGCCCAAGTGCCTGATACTTGATGCTTTTTGATGCTACTTTTGGTAGGCTGAAAAATGGTCCCCCAGGGATGTCAGGTCCTAATCCCTGAAACTTGTGAATATGTCTTCATAGATGTGATCAGGTTAAGGGTTTTGAGGTGAGGAGATTGTTCTGGACTATCTGGGTGAGCCAGCAATGCCGTCACAGGTATCATTATAAGAGAGGCAAAGGGAGATTTGACAAGGCACACAAGAGAACGTCAAATGAAGATGGGACCAGAGAGATCCAAAGATGCTGGCCTTCAAGATTGGAATGACATCACCACTTGTCCAAGAATGCCAACAGCCTCCGAAGGTGGAAGCAGCAAGGACAGATTGTCTTCTGGAGCCTCTAGAAGGAATGGGGCCCTGCTGAAATCTTGATTTTGTCCCACTGAAACTGATTTTGGACTTCTGGGCTCCAGAACCATGAGAGAATAAGCTTTTGTTGTTTTAACACACTTCTTCTGGATTTTGGTGTCTCTGTGTTAAACAGGCCCCACGTTCCTTGCTACCTCTATGTTTCTGTCCTCTCCTGCATCCTAGGCCAGCCATTCTCAGTTCTGAACAATCTAAGTAGTTTTAAATTAAAAAAATTTTTTTTTACAAATCCAGCTTTTATAGATGTTCTCAGCAGAAGTGTGGTTTTATTATCTAGTCCTACATTATTTAATTGAACATCACCTGCCATTTTCTTGTATGTATTATAATTTTTAAATTGTTTATTTATTTTTGATATATATATAGAGAGAGACAGAGAGAGGAAGTGGGTGAGGGGCAGAGAGAGAGAGGGAGACAGAATTCCAAGCAGGCTCCCCACTGTCAGTGCAGAGCCTGACATGGAGCTCGAACTCATGAGTTGTGAGATCATGACCTGAGCTGAAATCAAGAGTCGGACGCTTAACTGACTGAACCACCCATGAGTCCCTTATGTGTATTATAATTTTTAAGAGTTTATTTATTTCCTGAACTGTTTCTAATTTCCCTAGATTATTCTCTCTTCCTTCGTTCTTTTCTTCCTCCTGTATTTTTTTTTTTTTTGTCTCATTCTGTTATGTTAAAACAAGCTTTCTCCAAATGTGTGGTGAGCCTTGTTTTTTAAAAGATATACATTTTTTTTTGGGTGCTGGGTGGCTCACTTAGTTAAGCATTTGACTCTTGATTTTGGCTCAGGTCATGATCTCACAATCTATGAGTTAGAGCCCTGTGTTGGGCTCTGCACAAACAGCGGGGAGCCTACTTGGGATTCTGTCTCCTTCTCTCTCTGCCCTTCCCCGCTGGCTATCTAGATCTCTCTCAAAATAAATAAAACTGAAATTTAAACAAATGAAAAAAAAATTTTAAACAAGGTACTAAATGCATTGGAGATATGCATGTGTGTGTGTGTATGTATGAGAGAGAGAGAGAGCGTGCGCACATATGCGAGAGAGAGAGCTTGTTACTAGGCTTCTTCACTGATTAGGGGTTCCTGGCCATTCCCTTGAGGGGACATCAAAATGTCAGTATATGCAGGTCCTTTGTCTTGAGCAGGAGAACGCTCTCTCCTGGCTTCCAATGTCCTGGGAAGCCTCACCATTCAGTTTAATGACTTTTCACTTACTTTTTCAATATTCAGGCCATCGCTTCCCCACTTTGAGTTGTTACTGAGTTTAGATCATCTGAGCCAGGGGGCAGAGTCTGACCAGCTCACTTTTAGATGTCCACTTCTGGCCCAATCATCTGTGATCGGAGACCTGGTCACACGAGCATAGGGCTGCCACTTTTGCACTGAGGCTATTTTTCCAAGAAGACCGAGAGGATGTTATGAGCCTTCTATTCATAAAGCACATTTCTACATCTTGACTTGCTTTCCTTGGAGCACTTTTGAAAGTTCTGAAATCCTTATGTTTCCAGAGAAACCACTCCTCTTGACTTATCTTTTGGATAATCAGCTTCTTTTCTTCACACAGTTAAAAGTTTTCATAAGGCCAACCTGAAACACATTCCAGGTGATGGGATGTCCTTCTGCTCATGTTGCTCATACTAACCATAGTACCTGGGCTTTCTTA
Source organism: Leopardus geoffroyi (assembly GCF_018350155.1). Classification (NCBI taxonomy): domain Eukaryota; kingdom Metazoa; phylum Chordata; class Mammalia; order Carnivora; family Felidae; genus Leopardus; species Leopardus geoffroyi. The sequence goes on along the minus strand of NC_059329.1, from coordinate 69,194,201 downwards.
AAGTGATATCATCTATGGGCTATGCAGGGGCAATAAAATTAGGGGAGACACTTCCTTCATTCTTGGGTGAATTCTGTTCCACATTTTCACTAGGAGACTTGGGGGTAAGCAGGGTCCTGTTCCTTGGTAGCAACTTGTTGGAGTTGAACTAGAGGGAATAAACTTTAGTCAAAGAAACTTCAGTTTGACCTGGAGACACTCACTAGCTGTATGATCTAATGCATGTTTTCAAACTTGGAGGTTCAGATTCTCCCTTTCTTTAAAAGGGGAATAAGAAACCTTGTTCTCATATTCTGTGGAAGCAGTAACCAGGTCAAGCACCTGTAGTTACTCCTTGCACTCTTATCTTACATAATCCCCGTGACTTAAAGGCAGCTTGAAAAATTTTCACCCCAGCAGGAGATCCAGCTTGATCCCTCATCCTGTTCTGCTGAGGACATTCCTAGATCAGGATATAGTGTCCGGGGAACTTGGGTCAATGAGAGGTTGAAGCATCGTTCATAAAACAGCTGAAAGGGACGGTCTAAAGGAATGACTAGAGAGAAAGTATCTTACAGGAAAAACAAATTAAAAGCTAAACAATCCATTTGTCAATTCAAAGGAGCTGGGTCAAAAATCAGAAGCTTAGTTGTGTACAAACTGGACTAAAACTTGAGGAATCAATCCTGAGTGAAACTTTGAAGTGGTCTTGGGAGGCAGAGACTGGAGTAATTTCCAGAACTACCTGGTATGGCTCCTCTGCTTCAGGCAGGGCATGGCCTGAGGGCTTAAAGGCCAGGCCCCGAAATAAGACAGACTCATGACTTTTATTTTTTCTATTTGTCTTAGTGAAAATTCTACCATCTACATAAGCATAAGGAGTGAAAAGTAAAAGCCCAGCTCTTTTTCCCCCCTTCATTTCTTTTTTTCTTTTTTAAATGTTTGGCTGTTCCTTTATTTTCTTTTTTAGACAGTGAGAGTATAAGCGGGAGAGGGGCAGAAGGAGAGGGAGAATCTCTTTTTTTATTATTTTATTTTATTTTATTTTTTAACGTTTATTTATTTTAGAGACAGAGAGAGACAGAGCATGAACGGGGGAGGGGCAGAGAGAGAGGGAGACACAGAATCGGAAGCAGGCTCCAGGCTCTGAGCCATCAGCACAGAGCCCAATGCGGGGCTCGAATTCAGGAACCGTGAGATCGTGACCTGAGTTGAAGTCAGACGCTCAACCGACTGAGCCACCCAGGTACCCCATGAGAATCTCTTTTTTTAAATGTTTATTTATTTATTTTGAGAGAGAGAGCGAGTGAGCATGAGCAGGGGAGGGGCAGAGAGAGGGAAAGAGAATCCCAAGCAGGCCCTGCGCTGTCAGTGCAGAGCCCGGCATGGGGCTCCATCTCAAGGCCATGAGACCATGACCTGAGCTGAAAAGCAAGAGTTGGATGCTTAGCTGACTGAGCCACCCAGGCACCTCTCTAATTCTATTTCTATGCATTTACACATCTATACAAAATATTTTTTTACATTAATGAGATCAGCCTCTGCATAACACTGTTTTTTATTTAATAATATATTTTGGTCATTCATTAACTCAAATATTGATTGTATACTATTTTAGGTGATAGAGATGTAGAATAAAACAGAAAGTCTTCTTCCCAAAGATCTTTTCATGTTGATGTGTATCATTTATTTATTTATTTTTAAGTTTTATTTATTTATTTTGAGAGAGAGAGAGAGAGAGAGAGAGAGAGAGAGAGAGAATCTCAAGCAGGCTCTGTGCTGCCAGGGTGGAGCCCGATGCTGAGCTCGAACTCATGAACTGAGAGATCATGACCTGATCCTAAATCAAGAGGCAGATGCTCAATTGACTGAGCTACCCAGACACCACGTGTGTCATTTATTAACAGTGGCAAATTATTCTACAGTTTAAGGGACGTTTGTTATTTTCTCTCATCTGAGTCTTGCTCTTTCATTTCAAATGATATCTTTCAAACAACAGTTTTTTACTTTAAGTTCAATTTATGATTTTATTTTCCTTTTATGATTAGTGCTTTTTTGGTGTTTTAAGGAAACCTTCGCCCATTCCAAGGCTATAAAGATTTTATCACGTTTTGTTTTCGAAGTATAATGGTCCAGGCTTTATGTTTTATCTCTCCCTTGATTAAGACATGGCCTGGTCTGAATCACAGAGATTGGTTCAGAAATGGGCAAACTAGTGCACAGGGACTCCTTAACTTTTGGGGGTGGCGAATTCTGTGGGATAAAATCCCCTGGCTTTGCTGCCTGAGAATGAAACCTATGTGGAAGAAAGCAGAGACAAGAGATGGGAATAGGCAGGTTCCTGAAAACATTGTCTGAATACCTAGATCCTATTGTACCTGAAGCTATATATCCTTGAGCTTTTCAGTTACAGGAGCCAATAAGTCCCTATTGTGGCCTCGGGCAGTTTGAGTTATATTTATTTTATTTCAACTACAATAGGATTTTATCTCAGGTACTTGTCATTTTTTTTTTTTTCAACTACAATAGGATTTTAGGTGACTAGTGAACAAAGTAAAGATATCTGGTATGATCAGCCTTTTATGGAAGAGTATTTAAGTTGCTCCACAGTTTAAGCTATCTGCACCTCCTGGGGCCAAGGGGAGAAGGTGAATGGACTGGACAAAGAATTTGCATAAATGGGAGGGCTATGTTTTGAGGGACATATGGTGAATTTCAAAAGAAGAATAGTCAGCAGTGGGCTACTTTGAGCCTGCATAGCTGAGCCAAGGAGAGGAAAATGTTTAATCAAACTGGCTCTTCATTAGAGGACTGGAGTCCTCTGCCTGGGACAGAGGAGGGGCCTGGAAGAGATGGGGTCTCCTGCCTCAGCATCAGTGCCAGGGGAGGGGGTGAAGGTCGGGGGAAACAGCTGCTGCCATTAGGAGTGCTCCTGCACTGGGCTCTGATCAGTCCAATGCCACGCTCATGATCTCGGTCCTGGTTCTGGCACTCTCCACTGATCTCTTCCTATCACGTACTCCCTTTGTGAAGGGGACTCTTAGGCCCTGAAACTCAGGGTCTGTTTGCGACCTTGATAATATCTTTTTTTTTTTTTAATATTTTTATTTATTTTTGAGAGAGAGAGGCAGAGAGAGAGGGAGATGCAGAATCTGAAGCAGGCTCCAGGCTCTGACTGTCAGTACAGAGCCTGATGTGAGGCTCCAAACTCACGAGCCATGAGATCATGACCTGAGCAGAAGTTGACCACTCAACTAACTGAGCCACCCAGGTGCCCCTAATCATTTTTTTTTTTTTTTAATAATCTCTACACCCAACATGGGGTAGAACCCACAACCCTGAGATCAAGAGTTGCAGGCTTTACTGACTGAGCCAGCCAGGTGCCCTCCCTTGATATAACCTTGAATATAAATCTTGAATATAAAAAATCATGTGAATTACTTTCAGGTTTGCAAGGCAAAATATGTAACAAAGACATCCTCATCATTGTCATCATCATTATTACTAAGGCTTATTTGAAAAATGGGAGTATACTGGAGATAGCAAAGTACTTCAGCATAAACTCTTGAGTCAGAATGATCTCAATGACTCTACTGGATTAAAACCTTGAGCAAGTTGCTTCCTATGCCTTAGATTCTTAATCTATAAAATGGGGATAGCAAAACTTCCTTCATATACTTGCTGGAAGGATTAAATGAGCTAATTTTTGGCGGCATGGTACAAGGAACAGAGCCAGTGAATGGTAATAGACATGATTAATAAACAAAGGCTCAGAAAAGTAGAGATGTGTCCAAATTTTCATAAGCAGGGAGAGTCCTGAACAGTCCCGAATCCATGACCTCTGTCCCTTGTCCTTTCCACTGCACTACACAGCTTCTGAAATGACTCTTTTAAAAGGACACAAAGAGAAGACACAGAATAACTTCTCAGCCAGTGAGAAGAGATTGTGGAGATAACAGGAGGCTCCCCAATTCTTTCTCTTCAGTGTTGGACAATTTTCCTTTCTCAAACATTCTCCAAATCCTGGTCTATGAGGTCCTCGCAGGAACCGACACAGGCCACCTCAAGTTTCCCATTGCAGGGAAGATGTCCCCAAAGTGGTCCAGCTTCTGGGAGATCCCAGCCCAGGATCCCCCTAGCTGCCACAGTGGAGCATGCCCAGTTCCCATTGGTCCAGGGGGACTTGGCGCCCATGGAGGAGATAGGTCATTCACTAAACCCAATAGGGCATACACTTCCCAGAACATACCCAGCTGTGATGCAGTGCTTCACCAGGGGAGGATACACTCACCACATTCTGCTCTGGGATTCCAGGGCCAAGAGGGTAAACAGTGACAGCAGACTGAGTTGAGTGTCTCTTCCTGGAGACACGTGGCTGAGGACCAGGGTAGAGGAGGACAAAATGTTTCATGACCTCTCAAAGTCTTACATAGCTCACCCTTGTCACTCAGGACCCCTGTACCTCACCAACTGGCTTAAGCGGACATTCTCATCCAATCTGGACCTGCCTCTGGGGGACTGGATCCAGAGCTCTTCACTGTCTGTGCTTATTCTTGGTCAGCAAGACCTATCTTTGAGAACCATATCTCTAATCGATTTTTGTGGAAGCCTGTGCTATTTAACCCTGAGGACAGCCCTCTGAGCTTGATTCTTTCATCATCCCTGTCTTAGAGATGAGGAGACTGTGATTCAGAAGCCCTCCCTCTCCTGCCAAGGATCACACACCCAGGGAATAGAAAAACTGGCACTTGAGCCGAGCACTGAGAACTTCAAAGGCTGTTTTCTTTCTACCAGGTTACCCTGCACTGAACACAATAATTATTTTTTACCTGCAGACACTATCAATCATAGAACTGAAGAAGAACTTGGAATATCAGCAGAGAGGAAAAGGCTTATTCTCCACAGTTGACTTGTATCTTCTTTCCCTGGTCTTACCCATCTTCCTCCCTCCCTATGGTTTGTTCTACATGCCTTCTTTTTATCTAAGAATTTCTGCCAAGCCACAATTTCCTGTGTTTTGTTTTGTTATCCAGGGAAGAAAGTAGTGTCTGCTGGCCTGATCTGTGACTTGGGGCCATAATTGCTTCTGGACTGTTTGGGTCCAAAGGGCTTGCTAAACATCTCAAAGAAATACCACAGCCTTCCGGTTCTTTCATCTCTACGGTGGAAGTTAAATAGAAGAGGATTAGCATTATTGGCACACTGTTAAGTACCATAGCGCAGGGGAAAAAATACACTTATTCCTCATCACAACTATCTGATGTAGATATCATTACTCCCACTTACACAAATGAGAAAACTGAGAGTCTTAGAGGTGAAGTGGTCTGTCTAAGGTCATACCTCTGGGATATAAGAGCTGAGATTTGAACCTAATCTGTCTGATTACCAGTCTATAATCTATCTCTTGTATCACACTTCTTCTTAAAATGTATTTTTTTCATTATAAGTCAACTCTTATTAGATGTAATTGACTTATAGTAAAATGCCCTCATTTTTTTTTTTTTCAACGTTTATTTATTTTTGGGACAGAGAGAGACAGAGCATGAATGGGGGAGGGGCAGAGAGAGAGGGAGAGACAGAATCGGAAACAGGCTCCAGGTTCTGAGCCATCAGCCCAGAGCCTGACGCGGGGCTCGAACCCACGGACCGCGAGATCGTGACCTGGCTGAAGTCGGACGCTTAACCGACTGTGCCACCCAGGTGCCCCAAAATGCCCTCATTTTAAGTGTACAGTTTGATGAGTTTTGACAAATGGATATATCCTGTAACTGGTGCCATAATCAAAATATAAAATATTTCCATTACCCTAAAGCGTTCCCTTGTGCCCCTTGGTGGTCCTTTCTACCCCCAGATCAGGTAACCATTAACCTGCTTTCTGTCACTATAGATTAGATTTGTCTTTCTAGAACTTCATATAAGTGGAATCATACAATATGTCCACTTCAACACATGAATTGGAAGGGCATAGATATTCAGTCCATAACTGTGTTTAGTTACAAATTAATTTTTTTAAATAGGATATAAATCTATTCAGATTTTCTATTTCTTCTTGGGTCAGTTTTGGTACATTGCATTCTTTTAGGGAATTTGTCCCCTTCATATAAGTTGTCAAATTTATTGATATTTTGTTCATAATATTTTCTTATTATCTTTTTAAATACTTGCAGTATCTGTAGTGATGTTCCCTCTTTCATTCCTGAATTGGCACTTTGTATCTATTTTCTTTTATTCTTGAGAAGTCTAGCTAGAGTATTTTCAATTCTATTGATCATTTCAGAGAACCAGGTTTTACTTTCATTAGTTTTGTTTGTTGTTTATCTGTTTTCAATTTTATTGTTTTCTGCATATTTCTTTCCTTCTGCATATTTTGGGTTTCGTTTACTCTTCTCTTTCTAGCTTCTTAAGGTGAGAGCTTAGATCATTGATCCCATTCTCTACTTTTTGGTTCAGAATTTACATTTTGTCTGCTTGATCTTTCATCTCCAGTGTTGTATAAATATTTTCCCCACTATTACTCATTCTTTTGTTATTTTGGAACATGCCTTGTTTACTCTAATATAATCTTTTGATGGATTTAGTAGAACTATCCTTTATTCTTCTTCACATCCTGCACAAATATTTATGTAGTGTTCTGCATGTAGTAGGTACTTAATAAATGATTATTAAAATGACAAATAGTATTTTAGTGTGTTTCCAAGCACTAGATACAAATGGGGGCAGGGAGGAGGAAGGAAGACAGGGCACATAATAGGGGTTGGGCTTAATATTTCTGTTCAGTCATCCAAAGTCAGCTCAGACATCATCTCCTTCTTGGAAGGAGCCTCTACTGGTGAAGAACATCACTCATTCAGTTTTCTTTATCTTGCATATACTTCTATTATTGCACTTATGTTGTATCATAATATTTAAAAGTTTAGTTTATGAGTCTGTCTCTCCTACTCTAGTCTTAATTTTTCAACAGCAGGGCCCCTGTCTTGTCTCTCAGTGCCTGACACAATGCCTGACATATAGAAATCATTCAAGAAGTGTTTATTGGGTAAATGAAAGAACAAAAGGCCCTTCTCTGCCTCTGGAGTCTGGTGAAACATTCAGAACATACGTAATAATCTGTGCATTCTGCTGTGCTGTATTTCAGAGGATAAACATGCAGGCCTATTGTGTTGTCGAAATGCAATTTAAATGGAAAAACGTTCAGCATGTGTTGTAAGTTACTGCTCTCTCTCAGAGCAGGGTCCGGAATCAATCAATGCCTTGGACCCAACAGCAAGTGGGCAACACTGCCACCCACCTTCATCTGTCTTGAAAGAAAATAGCTGGTTTAAACTAACCTAAGCTCTCCTGTCTTTGTTCCCAGAGGTGAGGACTGTTTCACAAAGAGAGGAGAGTCTGCATCTCCACTGTTTCAGAAATACTGAATTCAGAGCAATCACATAAGAAATGTCCCTCAACTCCAGCCAGATCAATGTGTTCCCCTCCCCAGGGCGGTTATCACAGTGCCCTTGCCAAAGCTCTCTACTTCATCATCTCGCACGTGCTTAGTTCTCGTTTTCCAAGCACCTTCGCACCCACTACCTTTTCCAGCTATCACAACAGCTGCTACAAGTTCCAGAGATCACTGAATAAAGGAAAAAGATCCAGCTGGAGCTAGACAGCACCGACTTGGCTTCTGCTCTGCCACTTACCGGTGTGTGGCAATGGACAAATGTCTGCACCTCGTCGAGTCTCGGTTTTCTCACTTGTGAAACGGGGATAATAATACATACCACATAGGCTTCTTGTGATTGTTGGAGATAATTTGTATAACCCATGTGTTTGGCACCTAATAGGTGCTTGATAGATGGCAGTTAATATTTTCATGTTTGTAACTGTTGTAATTACTTTGAGTTCTTGTGGCAATTCCAGGTGAGATTAAACCAGTTAGAGTAAAACAGTATGAATAGACATCATATTGCTGCCCCTTTACTGCCTCCCAGAACAACAACTTCTATGGGCAAGAACAGAAGGAACTTAAACAAACAAAAACAAAAACAAAAAAAAACTCCTGAAATTAAATGGAACAGAAGAAGGCCCTGTGACTTAAATAATGCAGGAGGGCAGCTCAATCCACCCTGGAATTTGTGTAGACCTTGCACTTAAAGGGATTGCTTTGGAGAATTTGGTGTTAGGTAATCTTTTTCTATGACAATAATTTAACCAGAAATTGAACTAGTACCTCCTCTGTGCTAGATGTTGTGCTTAGGGAGACAAATGAATGAACACATCAGTAACCGAATGAACCTTTGCTCTCCAACAGAAGGCTGTACAAAGAGCACAGAGGACGGACTCACTAACTTTGTCTGGGAGAATTGGGGTGAGGCTCCACAGAAGAGTCTTGAAGGATAGATGGGTTTTTTTCAGATGATGCTATCACTGAGTCTTAGCAGCATGATGAGATTTTTACAAAGGTCAGCTGTGGGGGACAATAAAGTTTCAGGTATTAGTTTGGCCCTGATGGTGGAATGTTTGCTCTAGAGTTGAATAGAACTGAGTGAGAATCTATGCTCTACCACTGATGAACTGGGAAACCTTGGATAAGTTAGCTCAGTGCTTGAATTTACTTAAACTGGAGATACTAGTCATACCTACTCTGGGGATTTTAAGAGATTAATAAATAATTTCCCATTTGGACTGAACTAATTGAAAGGGCAGAAATTAGATAAATGAACGCCAAATTCTGCTTTACTACTAATAAAACTGTCTTCAAAAACTTGGATGTCTAGAAATGAAGGTCTTCCTAATACTGTGCCCCAACATTAATCATATTCATTAGGCACCGGCAGAAAAGGCACACAGCTTCTCTCTTCTGGCAGATCTGCTCCACTAAGCTTACTCTGAGCCTTTGCAAGCAGACCAAAATGCATCCTTTCTTTAGGCAGGCAGATCAAAGAGTGGTACTGGATGTGGCCAAGCCATGTGTGTTTAGTTCCTTTTTTCCTTAACCGTCAATGGGATGAGCAACTCTTCCCAGGGAGATTGAGAGGGTGAGTAAGAGGCCAAGAGTTTTATTCTAATGGAGATCCTTCCACATGGAAACATGAAGCCACAGAGAGTGGGAGGCTGCCTCCAACACCTACAGCGAGGTGTTATTGTGAGAATGAATATGACGTAATATATACAAAATACTAAGCACAATGCCTGGCACACAGTAAGCGCTGAACAAATGCTAGTCTTCATGATTGTTGTTATGGTAGCAGATTGGCAGGGCCCAACATTATTGTCTTATATTCTTCCATTAAAATATCCATGAAGATATGCAAAAAGACTAACACTGGAAACTAAGGAGGAGACTATATACCAATGTCTGAGGGGGAGTTTTTTCCAGTTGTACTGTTGATAAAGGTATATATCCGGGACTATACTCTCCTTTAGAAAGCATGGAACCCTCTTTCGGGAAGGAGTCTAAACTGACCCCAAATATCAACAAACCCTATGCAGCTACATGCCTTCTGCATTTGGGGCTTATTTTTTTTTTAAGTTATTTATTTTATTTTTGAGAAAGAGAGAGAGCATGAGAGGGAAGGGGCAAAGAGAGAGAGACACAGAGAGACAGAGAATCTCATGCAGGCTTTGCACTATCAGCACGGAGCCCCATGAGGGGGCTCATACTCATATGCACCCAGGTGCCCCTATTTTTGGATTATTTTAGATCCTTCTCTCACTTGGTGTCTCTGACCAATACTTGGTTAAAATTTTTCCCTTTAGGGGCGCCTGGGTGGCGCAGTCGGTTAAGCGTCCGACTTCAGCCAGGTCACGATCTCACGGTCCGTGAGTTCGAGCCCCGCATCAGGCTCTGGGCTGATGGCTCAGAGCCTGGAGCCTGTTTCCGATTCTGTGTCTCCCTCTCTCTCTGCCCCTCCCCCGTTCATGCTCTGTCTCTCTCTGTCCCAAAAATAAATAAACGTTGAAAAAAAAAAAAATTTAAAATTTTTCCCTTTAAAACTTCACAGAAATTTCTGAATTTTCTTAAGTTATTCAATGTTGCCAAAGAGAAATCTGATTTTTGTTCCTTTGTAGATAATCTGGGATTTTGGTTATCTTAATTTGTTTGTTTTGCATAGATTGTTACAGAATTTTTTTGGTTTTCCTTAAAATTCAAAAAATATCATCAGGAACATATATATTAATATCACCTGGAACATACCAACCCATATGGATCTCCAGTCACTGACCTTTTTTTTCCACTGAAAAATAGCTTCTTTCATTAAAATTTAGATTCTTATTTTTGTTTTATTTGTTCTAATATTTTCTTCAGGAAAAATTCAATTTTATAAAATCATGTCCAACATTGATATTATTATTAGTATTACTTTTGAAGTTGATTTACAAGCTCTCTTTTTATCTCAAACCATTGCTGATAAAACTCACTTATCCTTTTTCAAAGAGACCATGACTCCTTGGTTCTTATTGAAAATAATAAAGAAAGTCCTTTCAAAACATTTTCTGACACCTGTAGTAAGTAGTTTTTTGTTTTGTTTTGTTTTTGTGTGTGTACTAAGTAGTTTTTAGAGTTATGATTTTCCTCTGAGCCTAGAGAATAATTTTTTCATTTCTTTTATGCTATAATAATTTTTATAGGATTCCTTTTTTACTGTTGTCTTATCCTTAAACAAGGCCAATCTTTGTGAACAGGTGAGAACTGTGGGATCTCCTTGGTTTCTCTCCCTGCACACTTGGGTGCTGGAGTACTTCTCTTTAAGGTCTAGATTTAGAATAGGTTTAGATATACACAGTCCCTTGTCCAGGGCAGGGCAGGTAAGCATCTCATTGACTGAGTAGGACTAAGGTGAGCTCTCCTCTTCCCCTGATGTTTGGGTCATATGCTTCCATTATTTTTTCTGTCAGAGAGACTATCAAAGACCACATCCTTTTTCCTCCACCACTACCCCATCTCCACCTACTGCGCTTCCCTAAAGTCTATCATTTCTACCAGAAAGGTTTTCTTTGGATAAATGCTCATTTTAGGAAGAAATATATCACATGTCCTGAGAAATGTAGCTTTTGGATATGTGTGGAGTGGAATTTATGGAAATGAGAGGATAGGACCACATCTATCAAGCTCAAAAGACAGTCCCCAAGGGGCACCTGGGTGGCTCAGTCGGTTAAGAATCCAAGTCTTGATTTTGGTTCAGATCATGATTTCATGGTCATGGGATCAAGCCTCACATCATGCTCCACACTGAGTGAGGGGCTTGCTTGGGATTCTCTCTCTCCTTCTCTTTCTGCCTCTCCTGTGCTCGTGCTCTCTCTCTCTCTCAAAATAAATAAACTTTAAGTTAAAAAAATAGTCCAAGAATGTTAAATTGTTGTACAATAGGTTGTAAGCATTAAAAACAAACTCGAACATAAAATATTGAATATAAAAACTTGACTGTGTCAGTTAGGGTCCTGTCAAGAAACAGTACCCATCTAGGCATTTCAAAAGGAGGGAAATTTAATACAGGCTATTTGTTTCTTAGGGGTTGGTCTTCTTCAAGATACAAATAGTCCATTACTTCTCAAATTTTAATGTATATTTAAATCACCTGGGACCTTTTTCAGTGCAAATTCGAATTCAATAGGTTTGGGAGCCTAAGATGCTGCGTTTTTTTTTTTTTTTTTCAACGTTTATTTATTTTTGGGACAGAGAGAGACAGAGCATGAACGGGGGAGGGGCAGAGAGAGAGGGAGACACAGAATCAGAAACAGGCTCCAGGCTCTGAGCCATCAGCCCAGAGCCCAACGCGGGGCTCGAACTCACGGACCACGAGATCGTGACCTGGCTGAAGTCAGACGCTTAACCGACTGCGCCACCCAGGCGCCCCAGATGCTGCGTTTTAAGAAGTTCCCAAATAAAGCCAATTCTGCTGGCCCATGAACCAATTTTTGAAAAGCAAGGAAACACAGGGAGTTGAGGCAACCAGAGATTAGCAATAGCAGGAAGACATACTTTTCCTTGGAGTTGAAGGAACACCAAGAGGAGACATTGTTTCCAAAGCCTAGAACTTGGCATCATCAAGGGGTAGCTAGCAACATGGCTAGGCCTTCCTGATGGGAGCCAGGACTAAGGTGGAGGGGCTGTTTGTCAGGATCAGAAGTTAGAGTGGAGACGCAGCTCCCGCTGGAGACCCAACTGGAGGCAGAGAGATAGAGAGTAAATACCCTGGCCTCTCTCCTCCTTCTAGCCTCTGATCTTCTGTAAGGTTTTTCTACTAGCTAGAAGTACCTTCTCCAGTATAGCATGCAGCCTCTCTGACTCTCAGCTTCTCCCTCTGGGTCACTCTTAAACTTCTTATTCCTTTAATATACTGAACAATTAAGTTTGATTTCAACTTGTCTCCAGTTTCTACCAGCAAAGTGGTGCAAGCCAAATATGTCACAAAGGGTTCTTTAGGATATAGGATCCACCTTCTCAGAAAGAGCTGGAGAGATGGAGTAGAGAATGAGTGAGGGGGAAATAGCAAATATAGTTGAATTAGTAACAGACATAATTTTTCTTTAATGCTTATCATACTCTGTGGCTCCTATCTTCCAGGGCTTTGAATGCACAGCAGCAAAGTCTGATCCCTTACCATGGAAAACTTTTCCCCATCTGTGACTGGTTAACTCTTGCTCACCATTTAGACCTTAGCTTAAATGTCCCTTATTAACAGAAAGCTCCCGAACACTCCAGCGTAGGTAAGCTATGCCTGAAGTAATTCCTTAGAATATCTTTTCCTTGCTTTTCACTTGTAGCATGAAATCCTGTATTTGTGTGATTATATTCTATGTCTCTGTCACCCACTAGGTCATAAGTTTCATGAGGGCAAAACTCGTGTCAACTTTGTTAAATGCTGTATTTCCCATGCCCGGAAAACTACGCGAATACATGGATGTACCTTTCCATTGCATTTATATGAAAAAGTAGGTTGGGTAATTTGGTGACTGAAGAGCATATTCCTGATTTTAGTATTTGTGTGTGAATATTGGACTAATGAGATTTTTGGAAGGCATTTTGCCTTGGTAATGAGCTAGTTAATCAGGAGTTGATATCCTAAAATTTCATAAGTTGCATTACAAGTGTACCTACCTAAAGCTGACCTTTAAAACAGATAGTAACAAGTTACCATTTGTTGAGCACTTACTCTGTGCCAGACACTGGGCTGTTTTGTAGACATTATATCATTTAATCTTGACCACGACCTGTGAGGCTGTTTCTATTCCCATTTGACTAAGGAGGATACTGAAACTCAGAGAGATGGAATGATGTCCTCCAGCTCAAAAGTAACAGAATAAGGATTAAGGTCCTTGTCTTTCTGTATTAATCAACCAATGTAATTAATTTGTACAACTTCTATACAACTAGTTTTAGGTTGAATTTAGTAGACATTTTTCTCCTTTTTTCTATCTCAAAGGGAAAAAAGGGAAATGACCTAAGCTGTGATTTTAGCTTCAGGGAACTTTATTGCTTGGGGAGAAAGGTGGGTGATGCAGGCACCTGTTTGGACAGAGGTGTGGCAGCCCCCAGGGAATCTAGGATGGAATATATAGGTCTCTCCCCTGCAAAGAGTCAAGAGGAATCTTTGTGGGAAGTTAAGTTCAAATCGGAACCATGAAAATGTTTGGCAGGTTGAATTCAGTGGTATCCCAGCTCACAAGAGCTGACTTAAATTTTCAGGTACTTTGCGAGCTGAGTATTAGATGTAACCATTACTAAAAATTAAATTTTACAAACTTATAATTTAACATTGTATTTAAAATGAAGGTAATGCAAGCTTGAAACTCATCACTTCCTAATTATTTTACTACAATTTTCCATTATTTATGCTCTTGAGTTGTTTATATCTGTTGAAACTGAATGGTAAAAATGCATGCAATGATATGCCACTGTGCATCTCTTCCTAACTCTGTGTTCAGTAATATATGCATGTCTCTTGAAATGGTCTGTTGTGGAGTATTTACACCATGGAAGTCAACAAGTGGTACAAATCAGCTTCCACCCTCCTGAAATCTGGTTGCTAAACATTTATCAGGACACCATTGGTTTAATCCCTGGGAAAAGGGAAAGTGCAAAGACAATGTTAAAACAACGGTAGTAATTAAAACTGCAGTTGCTTGGAAAAAGAAATCAAGAAAATGGTCCCATTTACGATCGCACCAAAAGTAATCAAATGCCTAGGAATATACTTAACCAAGAATGTGAAAGATCTGTATTCTGAAAACTATAAAACACTGATGAAAGAAAATGAAGATGACACAAACACATGGAAGGGTATTCCATGTTCAGATATTGAGAGAACATATATTGTTAAAATGTCCATACTACCAAAAACAGTCTATAGATTTAATGTGATCCCTATAAAAACCCACAGCATTTTTCACAGAACTAGAACAAATCATCCTAAAAACCACAAACGACCTTGAGTAGCCAAAGCAATCTTGAAAAAGAAAAACAAAGCTGGAGGTATCACAATTCCAGATTTCAAGTTTCACTACAAAGCTGTTGTAATCAGAAGAGTATGGTACGGGCACCAAAAATAGACACATAGATCAATAGAACACAATGGAAAGCCCAGAAATAAACCCGCGAGTATGTGGTCAATTAGTCTTTGACAAAGGAGGCAAGAATATTTAAACTTCTTAATGTTTATTTTTGAGAGAGAGAGAGAGAGTTGGGGAGGGGCAGAGAGGCAGGGAGACACGGAATCTGAAGCAGGTTCCAGGCTCTGAGCTGTCAGCACAGAGCCCGACGTGGGGCTCAAACTCACAAACTGCAAGATCATGATCTGAGCCGAAGTTGGATGCTTAACTGACTGAGCCACCCAGACGCTCCAGGAAGCAAGAATATATAATGAGAGAAAGACAGTCTCTTCAACAAATGGTGCTGGGAAAGATGGACAGCTATATGCAAAACAATGAAACTGGACCACTTTCTAACACCATATACAAAAATAAACTCAAAATGGATTAAAAACTTAAATGTGAGACTTGAAACCATAAAAATTCTAGAAGAGAGCACAGGGGGGTAATGTCTCTAACATTGGCCATAGTAACACTTTTCTGGATGTATCTCTAAGGCAAGGGAAACAAAAACAAAAATAAACTATTAGGACTAAGTCAAAATAAAAAGATTTTTCTCAGCAAAGGAAACCATCAACAAAACAAAAAGGCAACCTACTGAATGGGAGAAGATATTTGCAAATAATATATCAGATAAAGGCTTAATATACAAAGTATATAAAGAACTTATACAACTCAACACCAAAAAAAGCCCCACAAAAACAATCCAGTTAAGAATGGACAGAAGATATCAACAGACATTTCTACAAAGCAGACATACAGTGGCCCACAGGCACATGAGAAGGTACTCAACATCACTTATCAGGGACATGCAAATCCAAACTGCACTGAGCTATCACTTCATACCTGTCAGAATGGCTAAAATAAAAAAGATAAGAAACAACAAGTGATGGCGAGGATGTGGAGAAAGATGAGCCCTCATGCGCTGTTGGTCAGAATGCATACTGGTGCAGCCACTGTGGAAAACAGTGTGGAGTTTCCTCAAAAAATTAAATATAGAATTACCATATGATCCAGTAATTCGACTACTGGATACTTATTAAAAAAATACAAAAACACTAATCCGAAAGGATATTATGAACCCCTATGTTTATTGCAGCATTATTTATTATAGCCAAACTGTGGAAGCAGCCCAAGTGTCCATCAATACATGAATGGATAAAGACTGGGTGTGTGTGTGTGTATATATATATATATATATATATATATATATATACACACACACACACACACAATGTATATATTGGGATACATAGAATGGATAAAGAAGATGTAGTGTGTATGTGTGTGTATGTATGAAACTTAGAGGTAATGTGTGAATGTATGAAGTGTGAAGCTTATGTTTACAAATTTTACACTAGCCCCATCCTGCCACTCTCCTGCTACTGTCCTGCTATCCACGACTATGGAAAGCTATAAGATGTTTGTGTTTATTTTCCCGCATCCTGTCTTTCGCTAGTCAACATTTACCCCATTGGGAGTTCACTTTCCCTCACTTCTGGGTTGCATTATCAGACTTCTTGGCTGCTGTGGGTAGTCAGATCCCATACCCTATGGAGTGGCATCTCATCTGAGTCTGGAGGTTGTAGGAGGAGCCATAGACTCCAGGTAAGTGGCTGGCCAGACTTGGGCAGCAAAACCACAAAGGCTTGAATGAAGTTCTTTGGCCCGGGGGGTGAGTGAAGCAGAACAAATGGCTGGGGGTCCAGGAGACAGGTGAGGCCGAGACATTACGAGGATGAACAAAAAAATAGTTCAGTTTGTGGGGCTGCTGCTCATATCCACATCGCAGGGCTGCTGTGTGGATTAAACACATGACTAGTTGTAAAATGCTTAGAAAGGCACCTGGTATAGAGGTCTCAGATACTATTAGCTAAAATGTAATCCAACTTATCTTTTCCTCCATAGACACTGATCTTTGTGAAATGCTCAGAAAAGTCCTCTTCACTCAGCTATGATAAAAATAGCATCCATCTGGATTTCATTTTGGCACATGAAGTGAGGTCAGAATGATGCTTTATGTTTTTCCAAATGACTTGACACCAGTCCAAGCACCATGCGTTGAATATTCCGTATTTCTTCCTTTGCTTTGAAATTGGATTTATAATACATTAAATTTGTATGCTTTTGCTAATTTGCTAACCTTTTATTCTGTTCTATTGATAAAGCTATACATTCTTTTGTACTATTTTAGGGATTGTAGCTTTATGATAATAATGCATTGGAGGACATGATCCCATTTCTGCTCTTTTTTTAAAAAGGATTTTCCCATCTATTTTCACATGTTTATAATTTTAGGTGAAGTTAAGAATCTTTTTTTCAAATTCCTTCTTCTCAAAAAATCCTGCTGGGATTTTGATTGTGAATACATTGAACTTATGGTTACGTTAGGAAAAAATTATGATGATAAAATTTGCTCTGAAGAAACTGGGATACTGCTCTCTATTTGTTGAAGATTTAATGCTTCTTGGTAGAATTTTGTGGTTTCTTGTAAACACCAAACATTTTTTATTACATTATTCCAGGATAATTTATAATTTTCTGTAGTTGTGTATGGAATGTTTTCTTCTATCATGCATTTAACTTGATTACTGTTTGTATATCAGAAATCTATTAGCCTTTAGCTATTGGCTTTTATCAGATTGACTGAGGTAGATTCTCTAGTATTGTTGAACACACCTATTTCAAGTGTGCATTTCAATGATTTTTAGTAACATTGCTGAATGATGCCACTATCACCATAATTAAGATTTTTTCCTTCTTCCAATAAAACCTCACATGCCACTTTAGAGTTAATCCCAGCTCCCATCCCCAGCCCTACGTGAACACTCATCTACTTTCTGGCTGTATAAATTTTCTGGATAATTCATATAAATGGAAATATGAAGTCTCTGGTGTCTGGTTTTCTTTCATTTAGCATAATGTTTTTCAAGGTTCATTTATAACGCATGTGTTAGCAGCTTGTTTCTTTTTACTGCTGAATAGTGTTCCACTGTGTGTTTATATCACATTTTCTCAATCCAGTCACCAGCAATGGGCATTTAGATTGTTTTCAGTTTTGTGCTATTTTGAACAATGCTACTACAAACATTCACATAAAGTCTTTGTGTGGACATATGTTTTTATATATTTTGGGTATACATAGGAGTGAAATTGGTGGGTTGTATAGTAATTTCATGTTTGGCTTTTTGAAAAGCTGCCAAAGTGTTTTCCAAAGTGGCAACATTATTTTATATTCCTGCTAGCAATGCACGAAGGTTCTCTATTGACTTCAAAACTTTATTTTGTATGTGACTACTTTGTTGAATAATCTTTTACTTCCTAATTGTTTTTCTCTTGATATTTGCATTAGTGTATACTCTCAGTTGCAAGTGACAGCCTTCCAACTTAAATTAGCCTAAGGAAAAAAAAGAAATGTATTGGTTTATGTAAATCAGAAGGACAAATGAAGCAATCATATGCTACTAGAATTCAGAGACTTAAAAGATAATCAAAAGATTTCTTTCCCCTATGCTTTTTAATATTTATCAGTGTTGAGTATCTTGTTGGATGCTTAATGATGACAGTTTTTCTCCTTTTATTTCTTTCTAATGGATTGTTAATCAAACTTTTGCTGTCATATCATCCTTGATTCTCTAGAAGCAACCCAATTGGCCATATTATATTGTTATTTTACATATTCCTTCACTTTATTTGCTAATACTTTGTTTAGAATTTTTCTTGCTAAATAAATGGGCAATCTTGATCTTTTTAGCTTGCTTTGTACAATCTTTAACCAATCTGGTTATTACAATGATTGTTAATAAGATGAGTTGGAGAGTTCTCTCTGTATTTATGTGGCTTGAAATAATTTGAGTAGAATTATTATAATCTGTGCTATAGCTTAGGTGAAGATTGGTTCTAAACCCATTTGGACTTAGTGCCATTTTCAATGGTAGATTTCTTGTCACTTTTCAACTGCCTTTAAAATTGAATTTACAGTCAGAATCTCACCAGACTTACTGCCAAAATCAGCCTTTTACAGGGAATTTTAATAGAATCCAGAACTTCACAATACAATATTAAATATCTAGGATATAATCTTAAATTACTTGACACACAAAACGCCAGAAAATGTGATCAATTCTCAAGAGAAAAGACAAACAACAGATGCTAATCCTAACGTGTCCTAGACATTGGAATTATCAATGACTTTGAACAACTATTATATCTATGCTACATTAGATAAAGGTAAACATTCTTGAAATGAATAGAAAGGCAAAATCTCAAAGAAATATAAAATGCAAGAAGGACCAATTGGAAATTTTAAAACTGAAAAGTGTAATATCTAAACTAAGAAATTCATTGGATGAGAAAATGACAGAGGAAAGAATCTGTGAATGTGAAAATGGAGCAGTAGATTTCCAGTTTGAAAAACAAAAATTAAAAAAAATGACAAAAAAAAAGAAGTTCAGGTACCTGTGGGATGATATAAAAAAGTCTGATGTTTATGCATTGGAGTTGCCTAAAGAGAGGAGAAAAGATGGGTTGAGAAAAATATTTGAAGAAATAATGATGAAAAACGACCTAAATTTGGTGAAAGCCATAAATTTTTATTTCAAGATTACTGAATTCCAAACAAGGTAAACTAAAAAACCCATACCTAAAAATCCATCATAGCAAGACTTCTAAAAACCAAAGAAAAAGAAAAAAAAATCTTGAACACAGCTAAAGAAAAATGACATATTTGAACCAGGGAACAATAATTTTTTAAGACTGTGGATTTCTTACCAGAAACCTTGAAGGCCAAAAAACAATGGAATGAAATCTTTAAGGAAAAAAACCTGTCAATCCCAAATTCTATATCCAGGGAAGATATGCATTGAGAATGAAGGTGAAATAAGATACTCTCATATGAATAAAAACTGAGAGAAGTGATCCATCACCACTAGCCCTGGTCTTAAAGAAGTGTCAGGGGAAGTTATTCAGCTTAAAGGAAAATGATACCAGAGAGATCCTTGGAACTTCAGGAATGAAGGAAGAGTAACAGAAATGGTAAATACCCCTGTATATGGAATGGATGATTTTTCTTTTTGCAAGTGTTTTTTCTTTCTTTAGTTTTTAAAGAACTAAAATTTTTTTAGTTATTTATATATTTAGTTCTATATATATATTTATATATATTCTATATATATATAGTTCTTTATATATATATATATATATATATATATATATATATATATTTGCTGAAAGCAAATATAAAATTGTCAGTGTATCTAGATGTATTATATATGGCAACTGTAAAAAAGAAAGAGGAAGGTAATGGTTGTAAGACATCTCCATTTTACTTGATATGATAAAGTATTTATTCTAAAGAGACTGTGAAGTTAGTCGTGTATATTGTAATCCCTAGAGCAACCATTAAATTTGAACTTAATTATTTCTGGAGACATTCATTGGCCTGAAATGTACCCTGTTAATAGGCCTTCCAACTGTCTGAATCAGTGTTTGCATGATGTATTTTTTTCCATCTTTTTATTTTTATTATTATATTTAAAATTTACTTTTTTTTTTTTAAATTGAGAGAGAGAGAGAACAGGGGAGAGGGGCAGAGAGAGAGAGAGAATCTTAAGCAGGCTCCCTGCTGAATGTGGATACCAATGTGGGACTCAATCACTGAGATCACAAACTGTGTGATCATGACCTGAGCCAAAACCAAGAGTCAGACACTTAACCGACTGAGCCATTCAGGCACCCCGATATATCTCTTTATTGAAGTGAGTTTCTTATAAGCAACACACAGTTGGACTTCACATGTTTTTATCCAAAATGATAATTTTTACCTCTTAATTCGGGAAATTAGACCATTTATATTTAATATGATTACTGATACAGTTAGATTTAAGTCTATCATCTTTTTTTTTTCCTATTTGTGCACTCTATGCTTTGTTACCTTTCCCCTCTTATGCTAACTTCTTTTGGATTTTTTAAACTTTTTTTAAAGTTTATTTATTTATTTTGAGGGGTGGGGAAGGGCAGAGAGGGAGGGACAGAGAGAATCCCAAGCAGGCTCCATGCTATCAGTGCAGAGCCTGATGTGGGGTTCAACCTCATGATTATGAGATCATGAACTGACCTGAGCTGAAATCAAGAGTCATATGCTTATAACTAACTAAGCTATCCAGGCGCCCCTCTTTTGGATTAATTGAATTTTTTTTGTGATTTCATCTCCTATATTACAATATTAACTATAACTCTTTATTGTTTTAGAAATTACTATAGGGTTTATAATATACATCTTTCACTTATCACATTCTAGCTTCAAATGATGTTATACCACTTCATATATAGTAACATAATGTTTCAATAGTATGCTTCCACTTCTTTCCTTCTAAACTTTGTGCAATTGTTGTCATATATTATGTTGTTAAACCTCACATTAAATAGTAATTGCTTTTGTCTGGAGTCAATTACCATTACAGGCATTGATATACGAGAGGAATCTTATATATTTATGTATGTAGTTACCATTTGCAATACTCTTTCTTCCTTTGTATAAACCCACATTTTCATCTGATAACTCTTTGTTTCTGCCTGAAGGATGTTTTAAAATATTTCTTGTAGTGTGGTTCTGCTGGTAGAGAATTTTTTCAGCTTTTTAATATCTGAAAAACATCTAGTTTACTTTCATTTTTTGAAAGATATTTTTGCTGGGTATAGAATTGTAGGATGACAGTTTATTTTCTTTTGGCATTTTATTCATTATTTTATTTTAAAAAATATTTATTTTGAGTCATACAGAAGCAGCACAAGCAGAGAAGGGGCAGAGAGAGAGGTGGGGGGGGGGGGGAGGTAGAATCTCAAGCAGGCTCCACTCTGTCAGCACAGAGCCTTATGTGGAGCTCGATCTCAGGAACTGTGAGATCATCTCCTTAGTTGAAACCAAGAGTCAGTCACCCAGGTACCCCTTCTTTCAGCATTTTAAAGATGTTATTTGTTGTCTTCTCACTTACATTACATTGTTTCTGGCAAGTTATCTTTGTTTCCATATATGTCATATATTGTTTTGTTTTAATTTTTTTAAGCTGGCTGCTTTTAGGTTATTTAGTTTTGTCACTGGTTTTGAACAAATTTGATTATGATGGACCTTGGTATAGTTTGCTTCAAATTTCTTGTGCTTGGAGTTTGTTGAAATTCTTGGCTCTATTGACTTACAGTTTTCATCAAATTTTGAAAGATTATGGCCATTTTTTCTGTAAATATTTTTCTACTATCACATTTTCTCTCCTTCAAGGACTTTAACTACAAACACATTAGCCACTTACCATTTTCCCACAGCTCATTAAGAAAATGTTCTTTTTCTTCTTTTGGATGGTTTCTATTGTTCCATCTCTAGGTTCACTAACCTTTTTTTTCCTGCAAAATCTAATTTGCCATTACTTTTATCCAGTGTATTTTCCAACACACGTTATAGTTTTCTTCTCTAGAATTTTTAGTTCGTTCTTTTTTTCTCATGTATCTTTCATACTTTCATTTAATTTTTCTTAACATGAGGAATATAGTTATAATAACTGTTTTTTTAATTTTTTAATGTTTATTTGTGAGAGAGAAAGACCGAGTGTGAGTAGGGGAGGGGCAGAGAGAGGGGGAGGCACAGAACTCAAAGTAGTTCTCCATCCTGTCAGCTCAGAGCCCGGCATGAAACTCGAACCCACAAACCGTGAGATCATGACCTGAGCTGAGGTTGGACACTCAACTGACTGACCTACCCAGGTGCCCCATTATAGTAACTGTTTTAATGACTATGTTTGCTAATTCTAATATCTGTGTTACATCTGCTTTGTTTCTATTAATTAATTAATTTCTCAATATGGGTCCTGTTTCCTTCTTCTTTTATATTTGGGAATTTGGGGTTGGATTATAGACATCATAAATTTTTCCGTAATGCATGTTGAATATTTTTGTTCTTGCCCTTTGTTCTGGGGCACACTTAAGACACTTGGAACAATTTGAGCTTTTCAGGTTTTGCTTCTAAGCATTTTTTTTCAATGTTTATTTATTTTTGAGAGACAGAGATAGCCTGGGTGGGGGGAGGGCAGAGAGAGAGGGAGACACAGAATCCAAAGCAGGCTCTAGGCTCTGAGCTGTCAGCACACAGCCTGATGCAAGGCTGGAACTCATGAACTGTGAGATCATGACCTGAGCTGAAGTTGGATGCTTAACTGACTGAGCCACTCAGGTGCCCCTTTAGTTTTGCTTTTAAAATTTATTAGTCAGAGGAGCCTGGGTGGCTCACTCCATTATGCACCTGACTCTTGATTTCAGCTCGGGTCATGATTTTACAGTTTGTTAATTTGAGCCCTGCTTAGGGCTCTGTAGTGGCAATGCAGAGCTTGCTTGGAATTCTTGCCACCACCACCCCCCTCACCAAAATAAATAAATCAACGTAAAAAAAAAAAACCAATAAAATTTATTAGGCAAAACTGAAGTAGTGCACAGTAGAGGACTAATAATTCTCCACTATTGAGACAAGAGACTTCTGTATATCCTACCTCACATTCTGAGAATCATAAAGTTTCTCAGTGTAGGTGGTGGGATCAGGCACCATTCCTAGCTATAAGTGAGCACTGGGCATTGTTACTTCTAAATTCTTTAGAAAGTTCTTTCCCTAGAGATGGCTAGTTTTGTCACACACGTACTTATAGTCAACTGAAAACTCGAGGGACCCCTCTGCAGATTCCTGAGTTCTCTGTGTTACTCCATTTTCTCTTGTACTATGTCCCATCAATACAAGTCACCTTAGTTTCCCCAGGGTCTCAGCTATATCTCCTTAACTCAAGGATTATTTCCTTTTGATGAACTGGCCCCTTTATCATTATTAAGTGTCCTTTTTGTATCCATGGCAATATTCTTTGTTCTACATCTTGATATCATTACTGATGTATCATCCTTCTAAGTATTCTACTCAATTCCCTTGAATTGTGAGGGTTTTCATGCTGGCTGGCAGGAAAATGAACTATTCCTGGCTCCGTGTGAGCTTTGGGGATTGATCCCTCTGATCTTTTTGGTTGATTATTTCCCCAACTTTTGTGTAGTTTCCTCACAAGCACACCCTGAGCTGTCTCAGCTGAAGACTCAAGAGGCTCTGATGATCTCTAGAGCTCACTCTTGGTGTATTTTTCTCTTCTCTTGTCCTGTGAGCTTGTTCCTTGTCCTGTGATCTCTAGCTGCTCAGGCCTCCCTTTCTCCTAGCTCTCTCTTCTCAACTCACAAGGTCTGCAAACCTGCAACTCAATTCTCCCTTCCCGTGTTGTGGCCTGGAAATTCCCTCCAAGAAGTAATCTGTGGCAGTTGGTGGGTTTCTATTCTACGTTCCCCCTCTCTTAAGTGTCACTGTCCAGAGCTGCCAAATGTTCTATGTCTGCAAACCATTGTTTAATATATTTTGTCCTTTTTTTCTTTTTTTGGTCATTTCAGATGGAAGGGCAAATCCAATTTTCTGTTACTCCACATTGCCCTAAGTGGACGTTTTTATCTTTAATAACTTCAGACGTATCTATTTTAGGTATCTAAGGTTTTTGGTGATTATGTTGTGTTCTGTGTGGTGCATAGTGTTGTTTATTCACGGTGAATTATGTTTTCAAGTGTTTTACATTGTTATTTTTTGTCATGAGCTCATTTTCAGTTGTGGGTTTTTTTTTCTGTCAGAATCTAGTGCAGCCTGTGTTGAGAGCGTATCCCTCCAGATAGTTTTCTGTTTTCTTTTACTAGATTATGTTAATTTCTCAGTTGCACAATGTTCCCACAGATAAAGTGCCATTAAAAGATGAGCTCACAAAATATGCAAAATAATTGTTTTTAGACACTGGACATCACTGGTGTCCTCAGATCACATGGAGAATGTAAAGTTGAAGTCCAAACCCATGTACAGTGTGGGCCCACATTTTCGCATTGTCAAGAGAGACCTTTCTTTTTCAATCCAGAGCCTAAGAAAAGACTGACAAACTTTCTTATGATCTTTGCATGCTGATAGTTTTTTTCCACTAGACGGTGATATTTCATTTCTAACTCCTAGCATTAATGTGGCTTTTGTAGCCTCACAAGAGTGTTAAAACCCCAATCCCTAGATCACTAAAAATAGCATCTCTTTTCTTTCTCTAAAATCAGTTCCCATATTTATTATTCCAATTTTCAGTGTCCTAGCATGTGGAAATTTCTCTTTCTTTCTTATGGTGTTAGATACTTAAAAAAGTATATATTTAAACTATTTTATGGTTTTAACCACACATACACACGCACACACACACACTCTTTTGAGATAATTATATATTTTCTTTTTGATTCCTAGTTAGTGGCAAAACTTATGGAGGCTTCCAACCTTCAGTTATTTGAAGTTAAAAAATAAGTGTCTAAATACAGGTAAGAGAAAGGATATTAATAAAGATATTGTCAGTAATTAAAGGAAATGGTGTTCAGGTAATGGGCCCAGGGAAATGAAAAAAGTGAGAAAAGAGGAATGGGGTCAGGCAGATGAGCATAGGTGTAATAAAACTAATAATCACCATTTATTGGGTGCTGACTATGTGCAAGGCATTTTACATGTGGTGTCTCATTGACCCTTCCTTTAGGAAGGTAATAGTATCCCCAAGGTCCAGAGAAGAGATGTAGAGCTCAGGGAATGTAAGAGAGCTGATTTTAATTGGATCTATCTATTTTTTTCCACTAAACTATGCTGCCTCTCAGATGTGTAGAGCACATTGGATTCTTGTGAGAAAGAATAAAGATAAGATTATTATAGTCTCTTTGAATGAACATTTTGCTCCTAATCTTACTGTTATTTTGTAGTAAGAGTGTGCTGCCATACATAATACATATACATATACAGTTGACCCTGGAACAACACAGGTTTGAACTGCATGGTCCACTTATATGCAGATTTTCAAAAAAATAAATACAGTACAGTGCTATAAATGTATTTCCTCTTATGATTTTCTTAATAATGTTTTCTTTTCTCTAGCTTACTTTATTTTAAGAATACAGTATACAGGGACACCTGGGTGGCTCAGTTGGTTAAGTGTCCAACTCTTTTTTTTAAATTTATTTTTTAATGTTTATTTATTTTTGAGACAGAGAGGGACAGAGCATGAACGGGGGAGGGTCAGAGAGAGAGGGAGACACAGAATCCGAAGCAGGCTCCAGGCTCCAAGCTGTCAGCACAGAGCCTGACGCGGGGCTCCAACGCACAGACCATGAGATCATTACCTGAGCTGCAGTCAGAAGCTCAACTGACTGAGCCACTCAGGTGCCCCTTAAGCGTCCAACTCTTGATCTAAGTTCAGGGTTGTGAGTTCAAGCCCTACTTTGGGCTCTACGCTGGGTGTAGAGCCTACTTAAAAAAATATACAGTATATAATACATGTAACATACAAAATATGTGCTAATTGACTGTTTTATGTTATTGATAAGGTTTCAGTCAACAGTAGGCTATTGGTAGTTAAGTTTTGGGGGAGTCAAAAGTTATATGCAGATTTTTGACTGTGTGGGGGATCAGCACCCTAACCCCTGCATTATTCAAGATACAACTCCACATATATATGATATACATATATACATACATACACACACATATATATATACTGATTATTTATATGATAATAATGATAATTTTATCTGCATCTATATTTATATATCTCCAACGCAGGATTTTTAATACTGATTCAGGCAACATTATGCTATTATGTCTGTCTGATTTGTTAGTGGGATCAGCTGGATGCCAGGCCTGGACACTCTTGAGTAAGGCTCAGCAAAATTTTTAAAGGGCAAGATAGTAAATATTTTTGGTTTTGTGGGCCATGCGTTCTTTTGTTGCAACGACTCAATTCTGCTGTTGTAGCATGAAATTAGCTATAAACAATAGCTAGATAAAAGGGTGTGGCCATCTTCCAACTACATTTTATTTATAAATCAGGCCATGGGCCTGATCCTTTTGCTCTTAAGTCTCTTCCATGATGAAATGCCAGAGTGACATAAATGCATCCATAAACCAAGGCTTTCACTGTACACATGAAACTCTCAAAGGCTGAGTCAGGTAGAGAGGATCTGGATGGCAACTCTCAGAACTCTGCGAGTGTGCAGAGAAAATGAGCTCTGGCACACAACGCTTATTATCTTATCACAGCCTGGCTGCAAAGAGAAGGTGAGCATCGTCGGTATTGGCTAAAGAGATTTTCATGAAGATAATATTATTCCACAGACTTTTGAAAGCATCCTTGTCATCCCAGAGCCTGGTAGGGCTGGTACAATGACCAAAGTGAGATTATAGTTTATGTGTTAGAAAAATGGGCAAGATTTAAAGAAAGTCTTTTTTTTTTTTTTTAATAGTTAGACTTAGTTTTAATTTCGATAGTTTACAAGGCTGGGCCAAATAGTGATTTTCTAGTTATGATAAATTTGCTTTTGAATGTCATTGAACTCAGTTTCATCAAGGGTGTAACAGGTTGGGCTGAATTCACATTGGTACCTGCAGACCTGATTTGGCTGCTCAGAATCCTGTCCCAGGCAAGAAGGTTTGATGGATTCACTGTGCGTATAGCATACCATTTACAGAGAGCAGTATGGAGTTTGGTTTGCTTCCGGTTTGGACCAGGACTTTCTTATTTAGCTTTTTTGTGTGTTTCATTCTTAGAGTTTCTAATTACCTTTCTGTTTTGTGTTGACAAAAAGATAATGTGCCTTTATCTTATAATACAATCTATCTAGCTTCCATTTTTTTTATTAAAAAAATTTTTAATGTTTAAAAAACACTTTTGAGAAAGAGAAAGAGAGAGAGAGACAGAGTGTAAGTGTGGGAGGGGCAGAGAGAGAGAGGGAGATACAGAATTGGAAGCAGGCTCCAGGCTCTGAGCTGTCAGCACCCAGCCTGATGTGGGGCTCGAACCCACGGGCAGTGAGATCACGACCTGAGCCGAAGTTGGACACTTAACCGACTGAGCCACCCAGGTGCCCCTCCAGCTTCCATTTTTAAATATAATTTTCTATTTAATTTTTTGAATATGGAATACATTCCCACAAGTTAAAGATCAGGAATTCTAAAACAACGCCCTTCCCACTTCCTTCTTATAGTTGCTCAGTTCCCACAATAGGTATCTAATTTTATCAGTTTCTTAATAATCCTTTCATTGAGCTTTTATGCATATATAAGCCAGAGTGCCTAATTATTTTTTCTTTTTTCCCCTTTATACACAAGGGACAACATAAGTATTTTTCTGCATCTTGCTCTTCACTTAACAGTATATCTTGGCAATCCTTTTGTGTTAAAATTCATAAAGAGCTTTATCATGTGTTTTTACAGCTGTACAATTTTCCATTGTGTAAATAATCATGATATATTTAATTCTCATTTTATTGACATTCCAATCTTTGGCTAATGCTGACAATGTTACGATGAGTAACCCTGTCTGTCATTTTACATGTGCTCAAGTATAGGACAAATTCCTAAGAGTGAATTTCTGGATCAAAGGTTATGTCCATTTGAATTCTCATAATTATTACCAATTTGTCCTCTATATAGGTTGTACCAACTAAACCTTCTGGTAGAAGTGTATGGAAATACATGTTTCCTCAGCTATTCTAAAAACTATTATAAAAACTTGGATTTTGCTAGTCTGATAGGAGAGATGTAGTATCTAAGTATAGACTTAGTACCCATTCTTTTCATTATGAATCAAGCTGAGCACCTTCTCATTTGTTTTATGAACTGCTTACATATTTTTCTGTGAATTTTTGGGTCCTTTGAACATTTTTTTAATTGGAGTTTAGTCTTTTTCTCATCTGTGTCTGGACATTTTATATTCTAGGAAGATTAGCTTTCTGCTCTCATGAATTGCAAATATTTTCCTGATTTGTCATTTATCTTTTGCTATTTTGATTATTTAGCAAGTTAAATTTGACTTTGATTATAGTAATTCTTTTTTGCCTTAAAGTAGTTTGTTGTTGTTTGTTTTCGTTATTTTTTTCTGTGGTCTGTAGTCAAATTTAACAATCCTTATTTGTGGCTTTTAGATTTTATCCCTTAATTAGAAAGGTCTTCTCTATTCCAAGGGCCTAAAAAAATTCTCCACTATTTTTCTCTACTACTTTTTATTATCTGATCTTTTAGAATTTATTCTCAAATACCATGTGAGATGTGGACCTAACTACAGTCTATCCTTATTCACAGAGACTGTATATACAAATTCATTTCCTTGCTAAAATCCATTTGTAACCCCAAATCAATACTTGCAGTGCCTTGGCTGACATTTGCCAACCCACAAGGCTTGGCAAAACTTTGAGTGGCCTGACACCTGCATGTTTCCAGCTGAGGCTGAACAAGGTGATGCTCTGCTTTCTTGTTTCAGCCTTTGCACTGTGAACAAATGCCCCTTTTGTGGTCTAATTAAGTGCCCCATTTTTCACATTTCTGCACTGTTTGTTGGTGATTTTGCAGTTTAAAATGGCCCCCAAATGTAGCGCTGGAGTGCTGTCTAGTGTTTTAAGTAAATAAGGTTATGATGTGCCTTATGAAGAAAATATGGATGGAAGCTGAGGATTGAGCTGATTGGGCATGGGGGCAACCAGGTTCAGGCACAGCCAACTGATTTGCAGGGCCATGCTCTTCACCAGATGTCTCACCGCATTATATGAAGGAATAGTGGGAATGGGGACTGGATTATTGTAGCCTCAAATATTGAAATACCAAGGTACAGAAAGGAGGTAACTTACAGAACATATGATTCTTCTTTACTTGAGGAGGACCTCATGGTATCATTGACACTGTGGAGACTGGAACTGGATTGGAATATGGTGACAGAGGAGTCACCTTTATTTCAAGAGACAGCCCTGTGAGAAGAGGCAGGGTTGGAATATGGGTCACTTGAGCGAGAATCAGTGAGCTTGGAGGTGGTGAGGACACCTGTGGGACTCTGTGGCAGGCCACATGGCCATGGGGAGACATTGAATGATGCCATTGGATCCAACCAACAGAAAGGACGCAAATGACACCTGTAGCCAAGACAGGGAATCACCTCTCTGCATCCTTTCCCAAAACCTCAGATTCAGCTACCAGCAGGATGATTGACATGCAGATCTGTGAATGATTCCATCTCCAAGAATCCTAAGAACACATTCAACTGTTTCTTATTCTGATCGATGAGGAGAGATTGGCTGGCTTACTAGGCCTGGGAGGGAGCTATGTTGTAGATAGCTATAACACTATACAAATGATTTGGTAAAGTGACCACATTATCTCCCTTCATTAGAGATTAGGGTAGTCCGATGTGTACCCTAAAATTCAGGGTGAAAGATTCTAGATAGGTTAAAAGCAACACAGGCATGAATGTATAGATTGAAACTGTGAAAAAGAAAAAAAAGTACAGGGAAGTTAAGAGATGCAGAAGATAATTGACGTTAATTGTGTGACAACTATGTCTCTCTGCTTTACACACATGTTATGGCTCAGGAATAGACCATGAAGACAATGAAGCATAATAGAAAGTCTAGAAACAGACTCTTGTATTTATGGAAATCTAATTTATGACAAACATAGCACATCAAAGAGTAGTGATAGGAACACTGGGTCTCCACTTAAGAAGTTAGAGCCCAAGTTACATCTTGAAATAGGTTCCAGATGGAATATGGAGTTAAACATAAAAATAAAACGTTAGAAGAAAAGAACAGAATATTTTATCAATGTGAGTAGGAAAGGACACAAAACTCAGAAGGCATATGTGGAAAGAAACTGATGAATTAGATTATATCAAATTTTAAAACTTTTGAGTAACAAAATGTATCCTATTGAAAATACAGCCTTGGTGAAACTCTGCCACATTTGTGATAACATTCAGTGTTCCTAAAAATCAGTAACTAAAAGACAGAGAACCCAATAGAAAAAAATGGGCAAAGAAAATGAGCAGGCAATTCACAGAAAAATACAAGTCGCCAGTAATCAATGGAAAGAAACCCAATGTCCCAGTAAACCAGGATATACAAATTAAATGAATAATGAAATATTATTTTTTACCTGTATGTTTAAATGACTTAAAAACTGGTAACATCCATTATTGGTAATGATGTTGGGAAGCAGGTACTCTCAAACGATAATAGAGTGAATTAAACTGATGCAGAAGTTTTGGAGTGAAACATTCTTTCTCTCAGACATAACAATTCCACCTTAGAATATTCATCCAAACAAAGGAACACAGTGATATGAGCCTGGCCTTGCTTTTGGAGCAAGGTTGCCCATTCACTTATTTCCTGCTGACTCTTTTGGTGAGTCATTCAATCTCTTTGATTCTCAGTTTTGTTATCCAAAACATGGAAATGGGAATGGTACCACCCTCCAAAGTCTGTTGTGAATATTAAGTAAGTTAATGCATGTAAATTACTTATGTTAGCATCTGTAACATAGTGAGCACCCAATCATGATAACTCTTTTGCTGTTACAGAAACACAGTGGAGTCCAGATATTCACAGCAGTATTATTTATAAAGGTAAAAAATAGGAAGTAACCAAAATGGTTACTGTAATGGGGGAAAGGTTGAATAAATACTGTTTTTTTTTTTTTTTTTTAAGTAGGCTCCACACCCAGCATGGAGCCCAACGTGGGACTCATTGTGGGACTGGAACTCGTGAACTCGAGATCAAGACCTGAGCTGAGATCAAGACTCAGATGTTTAACTGAGCCACCCAGGTGTCCCAAATAAATACTACTAAAGACCTCTGGCATTAAAAGAGCAAAGGAAGCTGGTTATTCATTAGTTAATTCTTTCTTCATTGACTTCCTACTTATGTGGCAGGTACAGTTCTAGCCCTGGAGATACAGTAGTGGATAGAACAGACTCTCTTACTGAAATCAGGAGAATGCCCCGAGAAGTGTTGTTCAGAAGGCAGTTACAGAACAATGTGCTTAGATTGAGTCTGATTAATGATAAAAACTAATAACCATACAAAAATCTACTGATAATGTGGAATACTGAGAAAATATTTGGAAATAGACTCAACAGAACAGTATATATGATTCTATCTTTTAACATTTCCAAAATTGGGATGTGTTTTACAGTTAACAGCATTTCAGAGAGCATAAAATATGGCATGAGCAAAGCTTATCTTGGAGGTAGGACCTAAGACTGGGTAAGTATGATAAGAGACTTCTGTACTTATTCTATATCCTTTTATATTTGAAACTTTGCAAAGTGTGTGTGTGTGTGTGTGTGTGTGCGCGCGCGTGTGTGTGTGTGTGTGTGTGTGTGTGTGTGTGTGTGACTTAGGTAAGAAAGCAGCAACAAACCTTTCGGGGTTTGAGGAGGGCGGTCCAGACCAGGTAAGATGTTGCAATCCCATCCTGTTGCTCAGGTAGACAACCTTACCTTGCAAATCTTACCTGAACTCCCTCTGTTCCTACTTTGGCCTAAGGGCCTTGCGCTTCTGCATTAACCAGTATTCTTCTGCTTCTAAGTTATGAAAACCCACTCATATTAGCTTAATCCAAGAAAACAGGGAGAGGGATTATTATAAAAATAGGTGGGAAATCCAAGCCTCCAAGAGTCCAAGGATGTGACTGGGCCTGAACAAAGGACCTTGAGGAGCCAGGCTCCGGGTCTTTTAGGAGTTCTTTCTCTCTGTTTCTGTTCACCTGGTCAATTCATTCCCCTCCGTCTCTCTTGACAGAGGGGGTTTCAGGCTTTTCTATCTACAGGATAAAAGATGGCTACCCACTGCTGCCAAATGCCATCTCTTCAATTCAAGTGATTACATGGTACATCCAACATCTCTGGATCCCACATCTGAACCCCTGGGAGAGAGAACCTGATTTATTCAATTTGGGTTAGGTGTCCACTTATGATCATTTATCCCCGGAGGTGGGGAGCAAGGCATATGTTCAGATGATGCTATAGCCAAAGGCTACTTTTGTGGCCAAGCGAACACAGCAGCTTCTCCGGAAGGCGGATTATGAGCAGAGCAGATGACTTCATCATTATAGCTCATTCGTGTCATTTCCATGGCGTGTTATTTCCTTGATTCTTTTTGTTCTGGTCCTAAAAGACTTGTAAGGTACCGTGGTACCAACAAAGTCAGGATGCTCTTTCCCTCCCTAGTTACTCCTGCTTCTCCCCAGAATGGTCCCTTCCTTGTAAGCTTCTTAGCCTGGCTTCCTGGCCTTGGGAGAGACTTCTAGTTTTGTCTTCCATAGCGTTAATAGGTTAAGACTTCACTAACAGAGCCAGCAACCTACTGGTTTATCTCTTAGCCTTTGGATATGGAATGGAAAGGTGTCATTTTGCAAACAGCTTCCAGTGCCTCCATATCCTAGCCTCATGGCGCCAGGATAAAACAGAGTCTTTTCTTTTTTTTTTTTTCTTTAATGTTTAAAAAAAAATTTTTTTTTTAATTTTTTGAGAAAGACAGACACAGAATGTGAGTGGGTTAGGGGCAGAGAAAGAGGGAGACACAGAATCTGAAGCAGGATCCAGGCCCTGAGTTGTCAGCACAGAGCCCAATGTGGGGCTCGAACTCATGAGCTGTGAGATCATCACCTAAGCCAAAGTTGGCCGCTCAACCGACTGAGCCACCCAGACGCCCCAAAACAGAGTCTTTTCTTAACAGCCTGAGTTAACTACAGCAAAGTCTGCTCGAGTACTACCAGACCCCGGTACCAATGCCACCAAGTGAGAAGGGAAATCGGGATGCAGGGCTCCCTCCTCAGAGCTGGAGAATTTCTCCAGATGACTGGCACGAGAGATGTTGGGGGGTTCACACAGAAGTCTCTGTCTGGACAGCTCTAGGCTTGAACTTCTTTTTTAGAGTGGTGACAAGAAGTTTTCTTGTGAGCTACTGTTTGAGGGAAAATGTGAACATCATAGTTTCTAATTTTAAACAGAAAATCCAGTGTTCATCATCATCATCATCACTGATGCGGCCTTTCTAAAAGCTGGAGGGAGTTGTAATGTGGAATTTTAGTGACTCACCTGGTCTCTGGAGTGTGTGTTACGGACAAGGATGTACTTGAGGAAAATGAAAATGCATTGGGTTTGGGTCCTCTTCCATGGGGAAGGACAGAGGCAGCTGCAGGGTGGGGCCAGGGAAAAGCCAGGGGGGGGGATGGGCAAATTCCCCTCAAGTCCTTTTCTTTAGAAAACGGAAAATGGAAGGAATCTAAAGATCAGCCAAAGGAGTGGGACTCCCTGATGAGTTTCTTCTAATGAACTCCTATCCACAGCGGTGCTGGAAGTGACCCGTACCATTCTAGGCCTGGGCAGCTGTAGGGGAGGGCTGGATGGGTGCTGGCTCCTGTCTCTATTTTCCCTCTGAGCCAGGGCGGAGACTTAGCTAGTCCTCTGCAGAGCATCCTTGGACCATTGGAGCTCCATGCATTTTTCTGAGAATTTGGATCCTTTGCAGTTTGCCCCACGACTCCCACACATTTGCCTCTCAGTGTCCCAAAGCTCTCACTGCTGCAACGTTCCCATAGGAATGTGGACCCCTGCCAAGCGACCTCGTGAACATTCCATTCATCTCCTTGGCTGGGAGGCCGCAAGGAAGCCAAATTGGCCGGTTGTTTAACCGTTTGGGTCCCAAATTCACCCTGAAATGAATGGTCGAGCTTGTTGGCCTTTTCCAACAATCATAGAGGAAACCAGGGGATAAAACAAAAGAAAGAAGTCGTGCAATTCCAAGATGCTCAAACATGTATAAAATTCCTCTTAGGGAATTGCTGGCTGCATCTTGCTGTCACTGTTTTGCTTTTCTGTTTATTATCAGTTCAGCATGTATTAGACACCTCCTGTGTGCCAAGTGCTCTGCCAGGCCCTGGGGACAGAGTGATGAGATGCAGTCCCATTGAGTGTTTGATCGGAGAAGGTCCGCAGGGACCAGTGGAAAAAGTTAGTCCGACCTAGGTTTGAATCCCAGCTTAGCCTTGTGCGGGTTGTGTAACCTCGGGCAACTTTCCTGAACCCGTTGAGTCAGTGTCCTTGTTTCTAAAATTGAAGACGGTAAAATCTACTTCACAGGATTGCTTTGAAGGGAAAACCAGATGAAATGTGTAAGTGGCTCTAACAGGAGGCTGATACAGAGTAATTGCTCAGCAAATGAGAGCTCTTGTGATTATAACTCTTTGAATTATATAGCTAGTTTGACCATCTTTCTTCGGGCTCGACCCTGAATGTAGTTTTTGAAAAACCAACCATTTTATCATGGTGTATATGGGTAACGCAAGGTACAAAACCCAAGAGCATACAAAAATTACAGAAACTTCTTTCTCTTGACCCTCTGCCCCTGGTTCTTTCCCCTGAGATGATCAGTATGACCAGGATCTTGTATATTTCCAGATTTAACTCTATTTCTTGGAAATTATTTCATAACAACACTTGTACATTTTCGGTGAATCACTTTTTTTGTTTAAATGATATATGCCATTCCGTTGACTGGATGTATCCTAATAGATACATTTGTTTCTAGTCTTTGGCTATGACAACAATGCAGCCAAGTCCATCCTTGTGCCTAGCTTTGACTAAGGATGATAAACCAAAGGGCTCATAAAGCAGTATCCTCTGCCTTGCGACGGATGAGGATGATAAATCAACAGGACATGCAACAGGCTTGTAAGGCCATCTCATTCAAATAAAGTACCTGATTGAACACAGATAATGCTAATCCGATTGGACATATTCTGGATTGACTTCTCAAACTCACTATTTTATTCCTAGAACATTTATACCACTCCCCAAATGCTACCTGTTTGAAAAGTGCGGTCTTCATAAGCATATTACAAGAACAATGGCATTTGAGTTCAGACAGGACTGTCTTAAAGCCACTGAAAGCCATATATGATACACGGACAAGTTTTGTTTTTTTTTTTTTTTTTTTGGTTGGCACCAATGAGTCAAGGATGCAGATTCCAGACCGCCGCTCTAGAAGCAGCTGTTAAGAAGATTCACACTCTAAATTTGCTGCCACAGCTTGAGACAGTGAAATGCATTAAAATGTGCCACATCAGTTAACATGGCTTCAGTGACATGAAGGCTGCCAATTTGGAAGGAGGGCAAATGTTCTCTGGCGGCCATCTTTGCTGATGCTCAGACCTGCACAGGCTGTGTGTGGAGTTGAATCAGAGCGAACCTATATGTGAGGTTCTGGCACAGTCCATGCATAAGTAACTCAGGGATTAGCTTTCCTGGATGGATAATTATTTCTGAATCATGAGAAAGGCACACGTGGAAAGGAGGCTGGGGAATGGAAGTCTTTCTAAGAAGTCTTCCCCCGTCAGAGGCATGGATCCTCATATGAGATCCATGCAAATGAAAACCGGTCCCAGCGGCATCTCGAGCCAAAGAAAATTCTTGGTTGGGGTTGAAAAAATGTCAGATAAATAGTTTTTCCTTGCTTCTCAGCAGGCCCTAGCTATCACTGCAATCCAGATCTGGCCTCTGAGCAGTTCTGGCAGGTTTATCTTGGACCAGCTGCTGTGATGAAATCGCAGTAATTCCAGGTTTCCCTCAAACCCAGACTGAGCCAAAGGCAATCCAGGCTCTTGCATCCGGCTTACTTCATTGCCCTCTCTCCAATCCCTCCTCCACTTTTCAAGCTTCTGTTTTTTTAAAAACTATTTTAATTTTTAAAGATTTTTTCAAGTAATCTCTGCATCCAAGATGGGGCTCAAACCCACAACCCCGAGATTACGAGTTGTGTGTACTACCAATTGAGCCAGCCAGGCACTGATTTTTTTTTTTTTTTTTTTAACTGAGATAGGGGTAGTGGAGGAAATTCTTCCAGGGAGCCTGGAAATCTAGAAAATGTTTATTTCAGGTTAATTCAAGAAAGCTCTGTTGAGCACCAGTGAGTCTGCTTACGTGGGCTATGTGGTGTAATGCCGACTAATAGGGATTGTGTATCTGACAATATGCCAGGCTTCCTACATGAAAGATTCCAGTTAATCCACCAATAGCACTATGAAGTAGGAACTATTATTCCTATTTTGCTAAAGAGGAAATTGGGTCTCAGGAAGGTTGAGTCTCTACCTTAGGATTCATAGCTGGTAAGTAGAAGTGCCTGCATTTGAACCTGGCTATGGCCCGAATCTCAGGCCTCTGCTGGGTCTTGCTATACTACAGAGCTGGCCATGAGCAAGAAGGCTTTATTTAGAGTCCAGGAAAAGAGACTGGGACAAGAAAACATAAGGTGAACTAACGGGAGGAAACTGAGATCCTGGTGAAAGAAGGCAGAGGTAGATGGGTAGAACATGTAGAAAAAAGTGACAGGCTTAGGGAGGGATGGTTATTGCATTTCTTTTTTTTTTTTTTTTTAAGTTTATTTATTTATTTTGAGACAGAGAGAGAGAGAGGGAGAGAACAGGGGAGGGGAAGAGAGAGAGAAGGAGAGAGAGCATCCCAAGCAGCCCACTGTCAGCCTGGAGCTCGGCACAGGGATGGACCTCACCAACCATGAGATCATGACCTGAGCTGAAATCAAGAGTCAGACGCTTAACCAACTGAGCTGCCCAGGTGCCCATGAATTTCTTATCATTTCTTTAAAATAGGCTTCCTGGGCCAGATGGGGGCTCACTGCCTGACTCCCAAATTCTGGGCTCCCAGGAGGATGGCAGCAGATCTAGTTTAGGGCACGAAGTGTCCTCAACCCAGAGAGGAAGATGGGCCTCTGAGCAGAGTCCACCTCAGCAACATCCAGCAGCTCGTGTTGGTGAAAAGGAGGAGCATGGGTTCATAGTGGATCTGTGTTCATGTCCTGAACCACCTGATGCATCAGGAAGGACACTTCTGAGCACAGCTGGCTAACAAATGTCTTTTATTTTCACCCGTGGCATCTTAGAACAGGTTCTTTATATCATCCTGAGGCAGCTCCAGAAGGCTGGTGATAACAAAGGCCTGGCATTCAAAATGGAGGAATTGCTGGATTCCAGAAATAACTCCCCCAGCGAATCTGACCTGAGGAAAATTCATTATCTAAAAAGTAAAGAGAGAAGAAGCGTCTTACTCCCCTGATGGTGGGTTCTTCCTGGCATAAGTCTCCAGCACAGGGGAAGGAGACATTTTAATCTCTTAATTATTTTGTTGGAAACATAATGTGAGATATAAGAAGCCAGAGGAAAATGACAAAACTGCCCAGTTTTGCATCTCCTTGTAGGGGAAGGGCAATCTCCACTGAGTAGAGCAAAATAGATAAGGAGAGACTAATGAAAATAGGTCTTAAAACAACTTTTGAGATCTACCTATCCATATATTGGCTTAACGTGTTTTATATATATATTATTGGTAAGCTAGAGCATTCAATTTTTGAGAGGTGCAGAGAATACAATCGGCAGAAAGAAGGTGGTCTTTGACTTAGGTGCACCTGAGTTTCTTCTTGTGTCTGACACCCATGAGCTGTGAGACTTTGGGCAAGTAACTCCTTGTCCCTAAGTGTTCTTTTCTGCCAATTGGGATATAAAAATTATCCTGAGCCCTGGCATGAATGTTATAGATTTCCAAATGTCTAGCACATTATGTGTGCTGAGTAAATGTTGGTTGAAAATAATAAGAATAGTACTATTCTTGTACCTGTACTATTAATAAATAGTACTATTTATTAATAATGATAATGATAACTAAAAGCACTACCAGATTGTAGTGCTCAAGGATAGAGACTCTGGATCATCTTTGTATCTCCAGCACACCACAAAGCACTTGGCATGTAGGAGGCAAGCCCTAAACGTTCTTTGGATTAAACTGAGCTGGTTGGTTGAACACCTACATGTAAAGCATTGTTTTGAATCCTCTTGGGATTATATAAGTGAGTGAGATGCAGGGCAAAGTCCAGCGACAAGGATCCAAGTCATTTCTCAACCTCAGTGGTTTTCACCAGCAAATCAGAGAAAACAGCATTTTCCAAGGGCAGAGAGGGTTGGTGAGCTCCTCTAAGCCCTTCTCCTCTTTTTGCTTGCAGACAGAACCCTGGTTGTACTTAGGGCTCCAAGCCTCCTCTCTATGATTCAGGGGGGCACAGTCTTCATTCTTCAGGCCAGTGTTTCTGGGCATCTCACTCCCTTTGCCTGTGAGTGGCTTGAGGGTGGTCATGAGGCTCAGTCCTGGCCAAGGAGACGTGAGGAAATGTCACTAATGGAGGCCAGGAGAGTTTTATTTGCTTTAAAAAGGAGGAAGAAGAAGACACGTAGGTTAAACACACAAACACCCCTCTCTCACGAAAAACAAAAAACAAAAAAAAAAAAAACCCAAAAAACAACACCACCAAAAAACCTGTCTGCTATCCACGGGCTATTGCTGAGGCTGCCTGGGAAGCCTGCAAGGGAGACAGCCATTACAAGCCCTTGTGGAGAAACACCCACCTCCTAAGGGTGACAGAGCCGAATGCGGGAAAGAACCTGGGTCCCCGATGACATCATGGAGCCTCTGAATTAACCAGTGCTGGTTTTCTTGTTCCATAGACGGGTTTTCCTTATGATTTAGTGGCGAATGCCACCTAGATAATCCACTCCATCACGGCCTTGTTAATGTTGGGCCACCGCACTTCCCCTTCCGGGAAACAGGAAGTGTGCGTCCGCCACGAATACCGTGGGAGGGGTTCTTGCCTTGTGTGGGAATGCAGCAGGTCCTTTCAAACTCTGGAATTCTCTGCTCCTGTGCTTTTCAGAGAGGAGCTCTGCAAAGCCACTGCAAGGATTTCTTCAGGGAGAGGAGAGGTAGTGTGGGGAGCTAGCAAGACTTCCTCAGGGAGATTGAGAGGTAGTTTGGGGCACTAGAAAGAGTGCAGGACTTGGAGGCAGGCATCCTGAGTTGGGTGCTTGGTGATTCCATTTCCAGTCGTGCAGCTCTGGCTGAATCACATAACCTCAGTGTTCTTACCTGTAAAATGGGAATAAAGGTAGCCCCTACCTTAGGATAAGGATT
Source organism: Leopardus geoffroyi (assembly GCF_018350155.1). NCBI lineage: Eukaryota > Metazoa > Chordata > Mammalia > Carnivora > Felidae > Leopardus > Leopardus geoffroyi. The sequence goes on along the minus strand of NC_059329.1, from coordinate 69,154,734 downwards.
AAATGAGGAAACGTCCATGTGCTTTTCAGTGTGAACTGCTATATATAGATAATTACTTTAAAGAAAAATACAAAGCAAAGAGCAAATGAAAAGCATTTGTTTGCCTTACTGGAAGCAGAGAAATGAAATATAAATACGTCTGTTGGGAAACAAACAATTTGGGGAAAGTGGTGGTCTTTTCCAGGCAAGATTTCATGCTCTTTCCCCTACCAGCTTTTCCAAATAACACAGATCTTCCCAAGTGCTTCTAAAGAACAGCACAGCTGAGAGCAGAGGGGAAAGAGGAGTCCCTTGGACAGTGGCCTGCAGCCCCACTGCCACCAGCTATTAATAGCCTATAAACCCTTGGAGTGGAGCCCTGGTCCCTCCCACTCTACCCCAGGACAGCAGAGGGGTCAGAGCACTGCCTGATATGGTCTCAGAATACTGGTGATCCCTGGAATTCTCCCTGTTAGGGAACTTTTCTCCTGCTGGGCTGGGCCTGGCTGGGTTTCCTCTCTCAAAGACCCCAGCCTGAACTGCTAGACAGGTTCACATTCAGCAAGCATTAATTGACCTCTTTCTGGGTCCCCAGGCCACACACTAGCTGCCTTGACACACATGATCTCATTGTACTCTCACAGCAATGAGTGAAGCTATTCTATGGAAAGAGAACCCAGCTCAGAGAGGCGTCATGACCTGTTCAGGGTCATTGAGAAAGGAAATTTGGTGCTAGAACCCAACTCACCTGTCTCCAAGCCAGTGATCTAACATTTGCATTACTGTGATGTCTAGGAGACTTCTGGGTCTTCAACAAGATGATCCAAATCCCCTGGTCATGCTGGCAAGATGGGTGAGGGGCCTGGGGTTAAAGTAAGCCACAGAGCAAGGGCAAAGCCAGCCTGGTACCTGGACTCTGTGGGGGGGAGAAGCTGACATGCCCTTTGGCATTTCTGGTGGCTAGGGAGCCATGTCTCAGGGAGCGTGGGACCCCTCTTTCCCTCTCTGCCTGGGCGCACCTGGTCCTATCCCTTCCCCACTTAGTCAACCTTTGAGACTGTCTCTGGTCCCTGAATGTGGGACAAAGAGTCCCTTAGCTTGACATTCGGGGTCCTTCATGACTCAGCTCCTGTTCTTTCAACATTTGCTCCTACTCTGTACTTTCTGTTCCCATTCACACCTATTTACAGGTGCTAGGATAGCATTTTGGGGGCAAGGACTGAGTCTTAAGCCTTTTTCGATCCCCAGATCCTGGCCCGGTATCTGGAGCAGCTGTGACACTCAGGAACTGAAGGAAAAGCTGTCCCTTGTCAACTGGGTCCAGAGAGCTGGAATAGAAGCAATGGGGCATGGGACATGGGGCAAGGAGGCCATAGACCCAGAAAGGTCTAGATTGCCCCTGCTGACTCCTGGGCTGAGTTCCAGAAGTCCTGGGTCCTGGGCCGTCTCCTTTAACATGTGCTGGGGCCTGGAACCTTGGTGCTGTTGAAGGCTTTGGGTCCAGGCTGCTTCCAGAAGGAGTCCTTTTCTAAGGAGTTGGACACAGATATTAGGCTTGAGTGTCAGTCTTCCTGGGTGTGGATGGCCATGCATCCTATGGAAGAACGATACCATGAACATTTCTTGAGTGCTGGAAAGAAGCCAGGAATTGTTCTGGCAGCTGGTGTCCTAAGAAGCACTCCCAGAGAGGAACCAACCTACCTCAGATGTCTTTTTTCCCAACAAAGAGTAGGAAGTGGGGACTGCTTCACTTAGCCTATCGTGAGAATAGTATCATCAAGCTTACAGATAGAGTCTACCTACTTGGCTCCCCTCACCACAAATACCCAGAGCTCTTCGAAGGGTAACAGAAAGGTTTGCTGAGAAGGACTGGTCCCACATTGTGCAATGAGAACTGCACCCAGTTAGTGCTTCTTTCTAGAACACCAGACTCAGGCAGGTTACACTCCTTTTAGCTCCTGTGATTACAGGAAGTAATCCAAGCCTTGAACCATACTCCTGATCACTGAGATGCCCCTTCTGTAGACGTGCAGTGGTTTGGTTTGCTATGGGCACAGTCTTGGGGGAATTAGTTACCATGGAGGTCACTTCTGTCTAATCCGTTTGCCCCACTGGTACCACCCCAAATCCCCAAGTGACTTTTCTCTCCGTGACCATGGCTCTTAGAGTTTGGGGGCCTGGATGTCTGTGTTCTCAGTTCCAATCAGCGTGTGCTCCCTCCTGCTCCAAGTTGGGCAAGAGTTAGCTCTTTGATGGGGTCTTTGATAGGAGGAGTCATTTCTTCACTGTGGCTTCTCTGCAGCAGCTGTCTTGGGGACAGCTGCAAGCAATGGCGAGCAATGGTTCGATCATGCCACATGCTTGGGTACGTACGCTCTTCCGCGTTCCATGTGCTCTTTCTTTCTTCTGCTTTTTTTTTTTTAATTGTATTTGTTTATTTAGAGAGAGAGAGCCAGAGTGGGGGAGGAGCAGAGAGTGAGAGGGAGAGAGAGAATCCCAAACAGGCTCCACACTGTCAGTTCAGAGCCCAACATAGGGCTCGAATTCATGAACCCCGAGATCATGACCTGAGCTAAAATCAAAGGTCGGACGCTTAACCGACCAAGCCACCCAGGAGCCCCCTCCTTCCCGCCACCCCCCATCCCCAGCAATGTGCTCTGTCTGACTCCTCCGGGAGACTATTACCACTTATTCTGCAGATGAGAGAAGAGAGAAGGAGATTCAGGGAGAAGCCACAACTAGTAGGAGAGTTGGAACTGAACCCAGAACTGCAGGCTCTGTCCAGGGCTGCTGCTTCGGTACCCACGTGCCTCATTCAACTAATGAGCTGGCACCTCACCCAGAGGAGGGCATGTGCTCAGGGCTTTACCCTCCATGCCTGTCCTAAGCACCAGGGTACCTGGAAGCCACTGGATGTCCTTTGAAGACACACGCGTTCACTGAGACATGATGAGCCAGCTGCCAGGGGGACCCAGGGCTTTGGCTGGTACGTGCTTTGGACCACGGACAGTCCTGTTCCACCCGAGGCTGAGTCATCTGTGGACAGTCACATGGGGTCACTCCGTGGTCTCATGTTACTTGTCTTCCAGCATTTCTGGGTTTCTTGGGGACCTTCCCAGACCTCCTTTGGGGGGACTGGTTTCATGGGCAACCTGCTTCCTGAGACATACTGAGCTTACTTGCTTTTTCACTTTTATTTCCACCATGTCTCGCTATGGCTGTGCTGTTTCCTCCCATGTCCTGTGTCCCTAAGAAAGGAAAGAGCCGCTATTTCATGAGAATGCATTGTATGCCAGGCATGGTGACATATCATCTCTTTGAATTCAATCCTTATAACAAGCCTGTGAGAGTGTATTCCCATTTGAACAGTTCAGGATAGTTAGAAGGATTTAGTACCTTTCCTTCTACGGCTAGTAAGTGGCAAAGTCAGAATTTGAACCCGGCCTTTTCACCACACCTATACTTTTGCGTATACCATCTCCTGAGGACATTGGTTCCAACCGTAGTGGCTACTTAAGCTCAAACTCAAGCTTGAACTCTGTTGTGGCTCCAGACTGGCTCTACTGAGCTTCCCCAGACTTTTCTCTTCTGCCGCACGTGCTCTGCTCAGAGATTCTCAGTACTACTGATTTTTTTTGCTGAGATTCCTAGGCTCTGAGAGCTGAAAGCACCTAGGCTCTGAGAGCTGAAGTCACCCAGTCCCCCTCCCCTGGAGCTTGAACCTCCTGCCGGATCCTCACAGCTTCCTTGGAGGTAAGTAGGATAGGTATCTTTTCCTGCTTTTTGGGGTAAGAACCTGTTTTCCCAGAGTGTGTGTTGGCTGTTTTCTGTCTGCCCCTGCGGGCCTGCTTTCAGACTTTGTCTCTCCTTCTCTGTGCCCTCAGGAAGCTGCTGGGCCCCCCCTGGCCTCTGGGCAGGAGACTGTAGGGCTGGAGGAGAAAGGAGGGTGTTCACGCTCCCCTGCTTCCTCCCTGCCTGGCCTCAGTTTGGCGGTAGTGAGTAGACTCCTTCACCAAAAGCCACAGCTCCTGTCCAGAGGCCCTTCCTTGTAGCTATAGATCTTGTTGGGTCCCCACAAGACGCCTCTGCCCCTGGCCCTGGCATGGTACCCATTGCCCAGTGCTGCTGGACTCCAGTGCGTCACCACCCTCAGCCCTGCCCCCAACTTTGAAAACCATTCCTTCATTAAATTCTCATGCACAGTCCCATTGTTCATCTTTCTCACTCATTGGAGTGGTCCATCCATTTCCTGCAGGGGCTCACCTGAGACAGAGGTGAAGTGACCCACCCAAGGTCTCTTGGCAACTGAGTGGCGGAGCTGGCTTTTGAACAGGAGTCACAGGACTCCTGGGCCAGTCCCGCCCCCTAGCCTGAACCCTTCTGTCCAAGACTGAGCACAGGTCTCCTGCACTCACTCCTGGGATACACCGTTGCCTACCCTGGGTCACTTTTTGGGGACTACTCTTGGCTCTTCTCAGGTCCACCCCACCTGCACCTTGTCTGAGCTTCAGAAGCCACAGTGCTACCTGCCTCTGACCACCCTTCGTGGTTGGGCTACTGATCCCCAGAGCTCTGCCATCATCCACAGTGGCAAAGTTCTGGGAGCTCTATCCCCTTGAGGAGGACCACAAGCCGTGGCCGTGCTTTGGAGCAGAGATACTGACATCCCTTACTCCTGACTCTGACAGAAGGGAGCCCGGGCTGGGCGCGATGTCAGAACCACAGGCGGGCAGGTTGGACTCATGAGCAGCAATAATTCTGCTGGGAAAATAAGAGTGCCAGGAAAGGAAACTGAGGCAGAACGCTGGTGTGTTGGGGGAATGGCGATAGGCCAGTGCTCAGACCCCCAGCCTTTTAAGCCTCAGCCACTAGGCGTGAGTAAAGTAATATCACTGGGGCACCGAGAGTCTCCTGGGGGCCCAGGGCCTGAGGAGGCTGAACTTGCGGGTAGCGGCCTCATTGCCTGAGGTGCACAGGACCCGGGGGTGTGCTTACACATGCGGGAGCAGAGCAGAAGCCTACAGGGCCTGGTAGGCCTATCCTCCTGGTTTCCTGCCCATTTCCCTTGTTCCCCTGTGCAGAGGTAATCCCTCTCTTCTCTCCCCTGGCTGGTAGACCATGAGGCTTTTCTATTCATATCTTCCTCATCCTGTGTCATCCTGGGAGGATCCTACCGCCTCCTCAACGAGCCACGTCCTGAGCCGCAACAATTCCAGCTTCATCTAGTATAGAGAGCATGGGTGTGACCTATTTCTGTCCCCTTTGGGGACATCCCTGGAGACCTGCTGGGCACTTGGCTTAAATCCCGACTCCACGCTCTGGCCCCCCTGGGCTGGAATGGCAGCTGGCAGGGCTGCCCTGAGGAATGAGCGGGAACTTGACCTGCAGGGGAGGGGCTCGGCACACGGGCCACATTTAGCCCAGGACCCGTGTAGGCCCCATGACTGTGTCATAAACCACCCAGAGACCCCGCGTGCCCACAGGAGCTAGAGGCCGTGTGGCTAGAAAGATCACGGGCTTGAGAGTGGCACAGACCCGGGCTGGGATTTTCCTCCGTCACCACTGAGCTGCGCAACCTCCAGCAACTCAGTTACGACATCTGTGAAACGCGGAGCCGCTAACCCCTCCCTCACAGATGCGGAGAAACGCTTGCATACAGAGTGGGTAGCGAGCATGTTAGCAACCCCACAGAAGTGGAGGGCCGTGAGGTCAAAGGCCCCTGGGGCCGACTTAGCCACCAGCCAGCTCTGTGGGTGGCCCTGGGCTGGCGGTCCACCGGCGAGCTGGCAGGGCTGGATGCGGTGATTTTCCCGTGCCGTGAGCATCTAGACCCCGTGAATCTTCCTTCCATGTTCCCGCTGCAGCAGGCCGCGGTCCTGGGCTGCGGTCTTGGAGATGCCGGGTGGGCGGTGGGAGACAGACGTGACGGCCGGAGCGCCTGTGAGGGAATGAGCTCTACCTTCCGGGAGCACAGATCGCAGGACCAACAGCCATGAGGGTCAACACCTGGGAGGTGGCAGCAGTTTTGCTGGAGGGAGGAGAGAAGCCAGCCTGCCGGGGCCGGCCAGAGGGACTCCACCGTCTCACCGGAGCACCGCCGAGATGAGAGATGCCCCGGATGGAAGCTAAGTACTGGTTCTTGTGTCCCGGGTTGGGGGGAGGGGCTGAGACTCGGACCGGCAGCTTCCTTGGCAGTGGGAACGACTGTGGGGGGTGGGGAGCAGGGGGGAATGAGTGCGGGTCCTGAGGGGCATCGGAGTGGGTGCCACAGCACCTGCAGCAACAGCCCTCCCTTCTCCCGGACGTGTCTAGAGGAGAGGCTCGGTCTGCTGGCTTCGTGGACCCCGGGCTGGCCTGGCCTGGCCTGGCCTTCCCCAGCAGAGGAGAATCGGTGTCTGTCCCTGAACACTCGCTCTCAGCTGCCAGAAATTCTAAAGGCAAAAGCTGAGGAATTCGAAGCATTTATGACTTAGCAGGATTGTTCCCAAACTGCAGGCGTCTCTAAAGAAGCTTTCTGGATTTCATTGTGGTTGCTTCTCAGCTCTTAGATCCTGGCCAAGGACTCCCTGGGTCTCACTTTTCAGGGCTGCCCTTTGGCTGCAGGGTCATGGCCTCCATGAGGTTGGCTGCCTAACACATGGGTATTTGCAAACCTTGCTGCCTTCCTGAAGGGAAAAAGCATAGAAACTGGAGTCGGATGGTTCTAGCCCTTTCTAGAGGGTCATCTTGGTCACATCTCAGGTTTTTTGCTCATTTTTCACATGGCTTGCCACCCCTGAGAACCTAGGGTAGTGGCTTGTCTAGAGGAGAAAAATCTATCTGAGCAGAATAACACGCGTGCTTTTTCCTAGTAACTGTTTCTCTTGAGTTTGAACGGTAGCTACTCTCTTCTTACAGATGCTGCCTCTGGTCTTTAACCCCAGTTGCAGCTAATTGGCCCAGGGGTGGGCGTCTGACCCACACAGAGCCAGTGATTAGCATTCAGGCACGGATTTGGAGCCCTGCATTGGTGTCCTAAGCTATAAATTCTGTCCACAATGGCAAATAGCTTTCCTTTCTATACTCCCACTTCCCTCCCACTCCACTGCAGACATCACTGGCGGGGGAGAGTGCGGGATTGATTAGTAATGTCTGCCCCAGGTGTGTGAGGAGCAGAGTAAGCATGCTGCTGTTTGCCAGCCCTGGTCCTAGCAGTAAGAATTCATATTTAACGTGGAACACTCAGCTTTACCCAATGTCCACAGCAACACTACCGTTCAGTCCTCCTGACCAGCACTGGGTGATGCAATGGGCCTGTTCAGACTGGGATGGTTACTAACGTAGTTGGAGCACAGCTTCAAGCCCGAAGAGGGTGAGGTGGGAAGGAGACACTTGAGTCAGGCAAGCAGAACCGAGCCTCATCCTTAACATGTGACAAGCCCCCCCCCCCCCGCCCCCATATCTCACTACAAAGAACAAGGCTCAGAGAGGTAAAGTGACTTGCCCAATAGCACACAGCTAGAGAGCGCCAGGCCTTGATCCTGGGTGCTGTGCTCTAACTAGAAGTTCCCAGGGGTTCTGGCTGTACCTATTTATTTTTTAATGTTTATTTATTGAGAGAAAAAAACGCAAATGGGGCAGGGGCGGAGAGAGAGAGGAGAACAGAGGATCTGAAGCAGGCTCTGTGCTGAGAGCAGAGATCCCAATGTGGGGCTCGAACTCCCGAACCATGAGATCATGACCTGAGCCGAAGTCAGACTCCAGGCACCCCTGGCTGTACCTAAACTATGTGCTTGTGCACTCCTGTTTGGGTCTCTCCTGGGTCCGTGTAACTTGACTCCCTGACACTTTGGGATAATGTAAAAGAAGATGTCTGCTAGATGGCCTGCTTGCTTTTCCCTGGAGTTCCATTTTGAAATACTTCACGGAGTTATTGTCAATGTTCATCGGTGCGTTATTATAAATATGCATCAAAACAGCGTTCATGCAGAGGCCTGTGTGAGTAATCCTGGTTGTGAGTGGAAGAAGCAGCAACTTTCAGTGGAATCCGTTCACACACGAGCACAGGCGATGCCAACAGAATTATGTGCTCTCTGCAGGGTGGCCAGGCTGGGCCTGGACTGTGGGCCAGGATGGCCGTCACCACGTTTCTTTAGTTCACTGCCACTGGGCCCGTAGACATTCCCTGAAGCAGATGCCAGAGCCATCCCCTGGCTGCAGGGTGGGGGCGGGTAGGGAAGGAAGATTGGAAAGGGTGGCGGGAGGGATCGCAGGCTGCCCTGGAAAGGCGTGGTTATTAAAGACCCAGCGTCTAGTTGGAGGACCTGGGCACTTTGATGGTGGCGCCCTCCTCCTGGCTCTTTTGATCAGCTCCCAGGCCTGAGCTCCTGCCTCAACCCCTGCCCTGTGGATCCCCCCCATGGGGCTCCAAGGCTTTCTGCTCAGCCCCCTCTGTGAATAATGCCACTCCCTCTGATCTCAAGCCTCGCTTCCTGCCCAGGCTCAGCCCCACCTGCTGGAGTCCTCCTGCCTGAACTGTTTTCCAGCCTGTGTGAGCCTCACCTGTGAGACCTCAGCAGTTCTGGCTGCTTCTCTGGGCACAGCAGTGCTCAGCCTCCCTAGCCCTCAGGCTCTTTTCCTCCCTCCAGACTCAGCCTGTCTCCTGCTTTCTGCCCAGACTGGGACAGTCCCCCTAACTCCCTACTCCAGGGCAAAAGCAGGCCACTTCTTTGCTGGAGAAAAAGCAAGGCTCCCTCAGCCATTAACACCTGCGCCCCTTCCCAGAGCACCCCAAATAACCAAGTGCTTGGCAAGAAAAGACAACAGAACGGACCTTCAAAAGAACACCTTTGGAGTTTTGTTCCATCTTTCTTGATTCAACTTCAGAGTTTCCTCTTAAGGAAAGCTTCACCATTCCCCCTCTGCCAACCAACTAACTAGATAAATACATAAAATAAAGTCAAGAGGAAACACAGTATTTGAGATGTTAAAAGGAACACAGTTGGAGTTGAACCCCATCGATAACTGCTCTTGACCCGTTTCTAGCCTGTGTGGCCCCGAGAAACTGGGATTATAGGAACATGGAGACAGCAGGGAATTGTGGGGAGAATGAAGATTTCAGAGTCAGAGCTGGTTTTGAGTCCTGGCTAGTGAGCCTTTTAGAACCTCTGTTTTCTCCTCTGTAAAATAGGGATAAAAATAGCACCTACATGAGAGTAGCTGCTGAGTTCTCTGCAAAAGCCAATGATGTGCCTAACACATGGTTGGAGGCCACAAGGATTTGTCTACAGTCTCTCCTTGACTTCTGGGGCTCATCTCTGAATCAAAGCCTCTTGACCAGGAAGGGGCTTGGAGCTGAGCTTTCCTGAGTGGGAGCATCTGTCCCCGGGCAACACCCTCAGCTTTGGCAAAATGTGGGTTCTGCCTGGCACAACCAGACGGGGTCTGATCCCAGAGACGAGGGGATTAGCAGGATCCCAGCAGGGACTGCAGTTGGAGGGGGTCAAGCAGAGCAGAAACGTGGGTTCCGTGTGGGGTCTAAACCGGGGGCCAGGGGAAAGGAGCAGGGCTTGGAAAGTCACTAGACTGTACACACACGGGGATGAGGGCATGCCTGTTTTGTTCTCTGTGGTATTGTGTACCTAGCACAGTGTCCGGCACTGTCTTTCTTGAACAAATGAAGAATAAATGAATGACAACCTTATCAGTTGGAGCCTGGTTGCTTCAGGAATTCCTTTTCAAAACAAGGCAAAGGAGACCAGCTGCTGGCAGGAAGCAGAGCGCCTCTGGCAAGCCGACGGGTCTGTCTGGATGCAAAGCGTTAGTGATTGGTCAGGCAGCGTGGAACCGGATTCTAGCAGGTTCTATGGGCAGGCAAAGAAATTCTGGTCTCCGGACGATGGAAACCATGGAGGGTACTGAGGAAGATCTAGTGAATTCAAGACGTTAGAACTTGAACTCTAGAGCCAGACTGCCCAGAGCCCAGTGCTGTCACCCACGAGGCATATGACCTGTATCAAGTATCGAACCTCTGTGCCTTTACTTTTTCCTTTATAAAACAAGGATGGTAATGGTATGTCACAGGCTTGTTGAGAGGATTCAATGAGATTATTTGTAGGAAGTCCACACTAAGTGCTCGGTAAGCACCGCTGTTGGGACTATTTGAGAGGAGTGGGAGATTATCGGAGCTGTGTTTCAAGATAGTGAAGCAGGGAACAGGTGCGGGATGGATTATCCCAAAGCGAATCTAGTTAAGAGGTCATTGCAATATCCAGGCATGAGAGGATAGGGCCTAAATTAGGGGAATGATTGAGGCCTGAAGCGGAGAGCAGTGCAAAACAGGTGGTTCATGAAGAAGCAATCAACAGAACTGATTGGCTGTGGTGGAGGGGAAGGTCAGAGGAGGGGGGAGGAGAAAACTCAGGACTCCTTTGTGCCTCTGAGAGCGAGGGTGCCTGGGTAGGAGATGGCACCCCCCAGGAGGGACGACGGACGTCTAAAGAAGGAGCAGGTATGGAGGATAAAAATTCAGCGTGGTCATGCTAAGTTGCACTTGGGGTAGCCCAGTCATGGGGAGATGTGAAGCTGGAAATGCCCAACGAGCTGGGTGAGATACTGGGGCTGGGGGGAGAGCAGGCCATCACAGAAGCTGGGCAGAGACCTAAGAAGTGTGGAGGATGCACCTAGGTGGCGTTCACATCTGGGGAGAGGCAAAGAGCGGCAAAGAGCCCACCTGGGTGCAAACGGCAGCAGCCAGCGAGTGGGAGAGAAGCAGAAAAGCGTGGCGTCTGTGAAACCTTGGGGGCTGAGCTCCTGGTAGGAGGTGATGGATAGTGAGGTCAGATGCTGCAGAGCCAGGAAAAGAGGGGTCGGGGCCAGCCCCGTGGATAAAGAGCTGACGACGCAGGGAGCAATTTCAGCCGCTGGAAAACTAGTGGTGGCTTCTGGGGGTTCATGAGAGGAAGGAGAAAGGGAGGAAGTGGAACCAGGAGGAAGCGTCATAGGAAAAATGTGAACCAGGGCACAGGGTGAGGGAGAACTGGCTTAAGTGCAAGTTGTTTTTCATCTCAGAAATCTGCATGGTCCGGAGTGAAAGCCAGGATGCTGGAGGAGAAGGGAGCTGGTCCTGGAGGAGGCAGGCGGCAGGAGGGGCAGCCTGGGAACTGGGGCGGGAGGAAGAGAGACGCGGTGGGATATTGAAATGCTACGGGAAAACCACGAAGCCAACAGCTTTGAGTTGTTGGTAAAGGAAGAGGTGAAGGCATGGTGTGGGGAGAAAGCAGGTGGAGGGGCATGAGGAGAAGATAGGGAGCAGGTGTTTGGGGGAGAGGAAGGGAATCCACGAGAGATGGCAGAGGACGCACAGAAGCCAGGGAGCATCTGAACGCAACTGAGGCGTCAGCTGGTACGTGTCCAATCTGTGATTTTCTGCAGCAGTTCCGTGCTGGGAAACAAGAATAAAAATGTCCACTAGTGGGACATGATTTGGAGAGGCAAGGAAACTTTGAGTGCAAGGACAGAGTCAAAATGACTAGCGGTGGGGTCCAGACTGGATTTTGGAGTCCTGGCTCACTATCTGCGGTCTGTGGAATAAAGACAGTGATTTCTCAGCCACAAGTAAGATTTGAGACAAATGACCGTAAATCTCCGTTTGGCCTTAGGGTAGGTTGTGTGTTTTCTTGTAGCAGCAAACCTGTATGGAACGTGAAATCACCGATCCTAGGGGCAAAAGCCCCTAATGATTATATGGCAGCTGGGGCTGGGTTGTTTTCTGGGAGAATCTACGTAGGGCGCCTCAAACGTATCTGGTCCTATCTCATCGTGTCACTGAATTCTTTCAAGTGAGCTGTGTCTGTCACCTACCTCCACTGGATTGGAAGAATCCGTTTGGGAAGGGACTCTGTACTTTCTGATCTCATTTTGTGCATAGCGAGGGGCTGAACTCAGAACAGGAAGTCCATGAATATTCCCTGACTCGACTGCATCCTGGTCATGCACAGTCCGGGGCCTGGCCCCGGGGAGCTGATAGGATTCTTGTTGTCCTGTGGTGTTTTGGTGTCCCACTCATCAATGCTTGGGCATACTTATATAGGGGTTGGAATCCTCCTGAACAGGAGAGAAGCCGAGTATCTTATTAACAAAGAGCACCGAAGGTATGCGGGTCAGGAAGCCATTTCATCCGGATGAGTGAATTTCATGAATGAAAGCGATTTGGCAGGTCCCCTGATTAGGGTGGTTGCTGGTGGGCTTGGTCTTTCACAGTCAGTGACAGACCTGGTCATGGGTCTGGACATGCAATTCTGATGTGAGAGAGTGGGTCATTATGGGAATTAGCCCAGAGAACCAAAGACACGGAAAGACTCAGAACACCGTCGAGGTGAGGGCACCATGGCCTCGGTAACCTGGCTTAGCGCATGCTCACTGGTTACCATGTTACGGTCCATTATTGTTTTTCATTTTTGTTTATTTTTTTGAGAGAGAGCATGAGTGAGCACGAGTGGGGTAGGCGTAGAGAGAGAATCCCAACCGGGCTCCGTGCTGTCAGTGCGGAGTCTGACGCGGGGCTCGAACTCACCACTGTGAGACGATGACCTGAGTTGAAATCAAGAGTCGGACGCTTAACGGGCTGAGCCACCCGGGCGCCCCTTACTTTCCATTCTTTTAAGCCAAGTGCCCCCAGTTCTGTGAGTTTGTATTCTCCAATATCGTGACGAATGAGGAGAGATGGGGTAACCTCTGAAGCTTGAGTGGAAGAAGGCTTCCAGGAGCAGCTTTTCAGAAACATCGTCATTTGCCAAAGGGCAGGCATGGTGTTTCTGTGGGCAAGCGGTGAGGCCATTGTCAGGGTTTCCAGGAAGACATGTACGAACCTGAGAGTCACGGAGTCCCAACCCTGTCTCCCATACCAAGCAAATGTGTAACAGATTAAATATTTATCTATTGTCCTGTCCACCTCAATAAGACATGGCACTCTTTAAAACGGCTGCCTTAATGACGTCTGTGTGTGTTGGAATGCGGCCCTGGGCTAACAAATCGCATCTGAAGATGTGGAAACATGAAAATCGATAACAAGAAATGAAAAGGCTGTTTCGCTGATAAAGCATCGTTTATCTTAATCTGTGGGGCTTCTCAGAATTTCCTAAGTGCCCTTTGAAATGCCAGCGTCAAAGCTGGGGACCACGTGTATGTGGAAGGCCCAGGGGAGTCATCGAGGCAGAAGTGCCGATGGCTCAGGCCACAGGAGCCTGCTGGGGAGAAGCGTCATTCTGGGGCAGTCCCCCACTGGACTGGTTTCCAACCAGATTGCTCCCCAGCGGGGGTTTCCAGGGATATTTCTGGGATTTCAAAACTCTCAGTGAAAATAATATACCATCGGAATGGGAGATATTTCACAAGATGCTAACTGTGAAGCAGAAGTGACCCGCTTTGGGTAGGCTTGATACAATGTGGTGGGCATTGTAACAGTCACTTGTACTGACTAATATGAATTGGGAAAATAAAATTATTATTCCACCTCCAGGAAGCCTATACCTTACCTGACTCTAGGCTGGAGGACCGCATTCCTGCCTCCCCCACACCCCCGACCCCGCTGAATCCACACTGGGACCCAACGGCACAAGTCCTCTGTGGTGAGGAGGTTGGAAACACTGGGCCTCAGGGACTGGCTTTCTGGCTCTAGCCCTTTCCTTTGCTTCACGCACACACCCTCCTCTGGTCTTCAGGCTCCCTTACCTCTTCTCAGGGGACGAAAATACAGGAAGGTTGGAGGTGGCTTAGGACCTCCTGCCCTCCCAGCAGCCCCAGGGAGGCGGAGGATGAGGCTTTCCTAAGTACACCTCGGCTTCCAGATTGGGGGTGGGCAGAGGCTCGTCTCCTCTCCTGATCTCCTTTGCTCTCTGGCTGTCACCATGGTTTGTAGATGGAAGGCCAGCCTCAGACGCCATTATTGCTGACTGCTTTCTGCAGAGTTTTCTCGCACGGTGGCCAGAAGGCTTGTGAATACACACTGCCTCCCACTTTTCTCATAAAATCCACAGGCCTCTGACACCTCTGAGCTGATACCCCTTCTCCCTACCTCACTCCTTGCACTCCAGCCAGCCTGGCTTTCTGCAGCTCCCTCCAGGGAGCCGAGTCTTCTCCTGGCTTGGGGTCCTCACCTATGCTGTTCCCTTGAAGGACAAGCTCCTCACGTGAGATGTCACTTGAAAACATCACTTTGCCAGAGGCCTCTCTTGACCTCAAAACCCAAGCGAGGCCTCTTTCACAGGTTTTTGTATTTGTCCTCAGCAGTCACCATAGCTTGTAGGCACCACTGATTTATGATTTTTGTGTCTATGTGTGTCCCCAAGTGAGCTCCACAAATGAGCCTCCTTTGTCATGGGACCCGGCACGCCTAAGACATCGTAGACACTCAGTACATGCTTGTTGACTATCTGGCCAGCTGGTTAAATGAATGAATGAGCTCCACAGAGCGCTCATCCTGCAGATTTTCAGGGGGTAAGTCCGTCCCGTGGTCAGATGCAATCTGGACGTGCCCTCATCTGTCTCCCTGCAGAGGGTCATAATATGCCTCCGTGTAGGAGACTCTGCAGTGAGCTCCAGTGAGGAAACAAAAGTCAGGGCTCCTGGGTGGCTCAGGCGGTTAAGCATCCAATTCTTGGTTTCAGCTCAGGTCATGATCTCGCGGTTCGTGGGTTCGAGCCCCGCATGGGGCTCAGCACTGACAGTGTGGAGCCTGCTTGGGATTCTCTTTCTTCCTCTCTCTCTCTGCCCCTCCCCCACTCACTCTCTCTCTCAAAAATAAATACAACTTAAAAAAATTACAAAAGGAAAAGAAAACAAAAGGGAAAAAATAAAACCAAAGCTGTAGGAAGTGAGTTTAATTTTCTTTAGCTTCACATTTCCCAAATGTATTTGAATGTGACATTTTTTTCCATCTAACATTGAATTACATCCCACAAATGTACTTTAAGACGTGCTTCACTGGTGGCTTCCTACTTGGGAAGCCTGAAACTCAAGATCGTCAGGCTGGGTGTGGGGGCCGCTTATCTTGTGCTGAGCACCCTCCTGGATGCCTGTGCATGTATTCACGTGGGCAGTCACCACCCTAATAAAGCAGGGAGCCTGAGCAAATTCTGGAGCTAGCCTGGGTTTATATTTTTCAGGGGAAAGAGGGAAAAACAGTCGACGTTTGGTATTTGCAGATAGAACATGGTGTTTGCAGATACAATCTTTGTAGTTATGACAGTGAGCAACTTGTACACGCTGACTTCTCTTTTGCTGAGACCTGAATCCGTAAGTGTTGGGAAGCTGGTGTGTGGACACAGGTCCTTCAGTGGCTGAGTGAGTCTACCTCCTATGTAGCATTTGCATCTCAATGCAGTTCTCCTGTTCTTAGTATTTTCGTGAATTTTCCAACAGACCTGAGTGAATTTTATGGAGGGGCGATTGCATGCAATATTAGCATGAGTGAAGGTTTCAGGACATATCCCTCTTGCATAGTTAGGATGTTTAATGTAGGTAGGCTTCCTGAGGTGCAGCTGCATTAGATGCATTGGGTCTCAAATTATTTTTGATCAGCCCCTGCTTAGGGCAAAACTGCTTGACCTACCAACTCCATCTAGTCTCATTTTCCAGCGGAAAAATAAATTGGTGATAATTGGGGGGGAAGTGGATCTTGTACACATTGGCTTTAGCACTGGAGTATGGACAAGTCATATTTGAACCACAATGTATACACGTCTGAGAATCTGGTCATTGGAAAATTACAGTTCCAGAATACTGTTGATGCAAATAAGCTTCAGTATACTAGGGAGGGTTACCCACAACCAAATAAACTGATAATGGTAAAACCAAGCTGACAGTAATTCATGATTAGAAAGTACTGAATGTAGCCATTGCAAATCGCAACCAACTCTAGGCAACACTGGCGATGTGCCGATAAAGGGTCTTCTCCCAGATTTTGGGAACGTCAGCTCTGTGCCTGCACATGGGAAATGGGAATTTGGTGACGGAACGGAGCAGCGCGTGCCTTTAAAAAATTTCAGTTCAGGACGCATGAGAACGTCTCTGGTAACATACCCCTTACCCATAACCCACTAGATCTCAGCTTCAACTTTTGAAATCATCACCTCAGCAGCGTCTCCTCCTTCGAGGAAGGCTTTCCTTGCCTGGCTCAAGCAGACCAGAGATGTTTATTTGGATTTATAAAGTGTTTACAATCTCACTTAAAGAAGTTTTAACATCCAGTGTAAATCTCCAAGATGTAATGTTAAGTGAAAAAAGCGTGACAGTATGCATACTGTGCTATTTATGTAAAGACATGATGTTATATATGTGTTGATGCATTCTGTGGCTGGAATAGCTCTGGAAATGAATATGCAAAAACAGATCAAAATAGTTGCCAATAGTATCTGCTGCTGGGGGAGGGGAGAGAGGCAGACTGAGTTTTTTTTTTTTTTTTTTTTTTTTTTACTACTCATTCATGCTCTTTGAGTTTTGTACCATTTGTAAGTAAACTATTCAAAATATCAGTTTAAATTTGGAAGAGAAAAGGCCAAAAAAAAAAAAAAAAAAAGAGGCAGTAAGCCTACAGAGAGTTGATTCTTGGTTTCTTCTTTTTAAAGAGGTGAGGGTTAAGTTTGGTTTATTTATTGTTCTGATCCCTTTCTCCACCTTCAAAAACATGGTCGCGTATTCAGCAAGAGATTCTAGAATCTAAAGGAAAGCCTCCAGAGGAGGTGAGATGTCGGACCCAGGCCCTAGGTCTGGGCAAAGATGAGGCAAAGACCTCCATCTTGAGACATAGTATTCTGACAAATTAGCCCCGTTATTGAAAACCTGCCCAGTGTTCTCATGCATTTCCATACCATGTATATGCAGAATACAAAAGGAGGGCTCTTAATGAGGCCACTTGTACCTTGTACATTTGCAGCATGAATATAAAGAAAAAAGGACAACAGAGGAGACAAAATTCGTATAGCAAAGCATGTTTAAGTGAACACATTCCTCTCATTTCATCCCGCTTCTGGACTGCTCAAGGAGACAAAGCAATGGTTTATCTTGATTTGCTGTCAGGAATTTACATGAGCACACACAGAAATATTATACTATTTAGTGTTTCCTAATGAAAAAGGTAGTATTTCATTAATCACATAAAAAGAGTTGTATTCTTTTACATAATTGGCACGAGAGAGTACATTGTCTTTATATCTTAAAAGCTCATTATGCCGAGTAACAATGATTTCTTAGAGCAAAATGTCCACGGAAATATTGTGGTGTATCTAAATTTTATGGGTTCTGAGTTACTGCAGATAGAGAGCAGGAAATGCGTCGAAGCTGGAAGGAAATGTTTGGGACAATATGGGAGGCCCAACTTGTTGGGGGTGGGGTGGGGCTGTGGGCTGTAGATAGAGATCGAAATTAATTCCTCAAACTAGAGGTGGGCTTTGGGCGGTGAGCCGAAAGTAGTGCCAAAGCAGGCACAGACTTCAGGCGGGTCTACAGGCTGGTGTCCATCTGGCATGTTTAGGAAAATTCTATAATGAAGATATAATATGAGAACGAGTTACTATTTACCCCAAGGCCTTGGTCAATGGAAGGGTACAAGTGTTAAGTACCACAAGCCCCAACCCTCTTCTGGGGGTGTCCCCCTCCCCATGTCAAGTGTGCAAATGCTTCCTCATGCTTCTTGTCCTTCTGGTCACCCCCATTTTGGCCCCTTTTCTATTCTCGCAGAACCCAGCGGCCTGGGACTACCAGACCTACATTTCAGACTTGGGTTCACAGAGAGGGGATACGAGTAACCGCAAGCCCGCGAGTAAACCCACGCAAGGAAACTGCTCGGCTTGGGTCTAAATGACTTACATTTTTCCTCGCTTGAATTAGCCAGTAATTGCATGTGGGCAGACTTCGCCAGGAATGGTCTAAATGATCAATTAGAAGGCAAAAAGGAGTTCCTTTCTTTAAAGTTCAAGGGTCCCTGTTGAAGGGCCCTGCTTCCCAAGCCACGCTCACGTGGGCCTGCGCCCAGCTCTCTGTGCTGCCTGAGGCTACCGTACATTTGCCTAACGATAATGAATTGAGTACTTATTTTGCAGGAAAATATAGGGCACTTCCATTACATGCAATCAAGCAAAAAGGCTGCAGAATGTGCCACTCCATTAATTTTAAACAGAATTCTTCCCAAATATCACCCTGAAACCAGAGTATGGGGTTATTACAAATCTGAAGGAATTAAGAGTAATTTTCATTTGTACAAAGTAGTGGAGGGACAGGACTCCTGCCACACACACACACTATTAATTGACTTAAATTGGATTCGCCAATTTCAGTGTGAATCACTAAGCCGCGACGCAGCTCGCCTGGTGGGGGGATGGGTGGGCTCCCGCCATCTTTGAGGGTGCAGGTGCCCAAACCGTCCCCCACAACTATAGACTAATGGGATGGGCTAGTTATTAACAAGCATGTTCAAAGAAGAAAAACACATGCCAGCCTCTGGCAAGTCACGTAACCTCTCTGAGCCTCAGTTGCCTCATCTGAGCATTATAATCTTCCAAGGGGATTATAATACCTGCTTCAGTGGGGATCCTTGAGTGTTAAGGAGTTTGAGGATGTCAGAGCACTTAGCGTGGTGCCCGGCACCTAGTTTACAACCATTAAATGGTAACGATTATCTTCGTTTTCATCTTCTAAGGGGAGTCTCTTGTGCCTAAACTGGTTCCCGAATCGCACTGAGGAACTCTGGAGCTGGCACCAGACGGGAGGAGTGGCTGGGTCAGTCCCCACTGCCTGGGAGGTGTGAGTCAGCCCACCCGGTTACTGATCATTTCCTTCCTAACTTCAGCTCCACTCTCCCCGGGCGGTGGCTGGACTGGCGGGAGAGCACAGAGCTGGACACGGGAACAAGCAGGTTAAGGTGGCCGGGGAACGGGCCAGGGTGCCCCTCACTCCACGTTCCGGTACTTGGTGAAGAGGTTGTACAACACTCTCAGTGTGGATTTCAGGTCACAGTTGACAATGTCTGCGTAGAAAACAAAACACACGCTGCTTCAGTGGGGCCGCCTAGCCCAAAGCAGACGGCCTTCCTGGTCTCCTTCCTTCCACTGCCCGCCTCGTGTGCCCAGCATGGTCCCGGGGTGGGTGTCCCCCCTCACCCACAGGACATCGTTCTGTGTTCCTGAAGAGCGTTTGGTACTGCTGGGAGAGAAGAAGCATCCCCCACAAGGCCACCAGAGGCAGGTGGGTGGTGAAGGACGGGCAGTGTGCGCAGCAAAAATTTGGAGCGAGGGGCAGAGGTGCCGAGCATGGGGGTCTCCCCTGACCCCAGGGCATGCAGGCTTTGCTCTAGAAGCCACATCTCTGCACGAGGGGCCCCTGCCCCGTCCCCTGAGTCTCCCTGGTCTGTGGGGCTCCTCTGCCTTCAGCCTCGGCCACAGAGCCGGCCAGGAGCGGTGGGGAGGAGTGGAGGGCCTGGGGCTATAGTTGGGGGACCAGGAGGCGAGTCAGGACTGAGCTGCCTCTCCTTAGGCAGGGAGGGCCCCCCCGAGGGCACAGACGCCCACCTGGTGAGAATATGCAGTAGACCAGGGTCATCAGGGGACAGACTGCTTCAGGTGGAGGACAGGGCAAGGCAGCTGGCTTTGCGGCTGGGAGTTTGTATTTTCAGGAGAGTTCTGCCACGGGTTCCCCAGCTTCTGTACAACCATTTCCTCCCCCCATCCCTTTCTTCTCTGGTTGCCCCTTGAGCCCTCTGCTGCCGCCTCTGTCCTACAAGGCCCCCTCTCTGCTCTGGTCCCCCTGCACACACTCCCTTGGAGTGCTGTCCTTTGAAGAACGGGAGTAGAGAAAACAAACAAGAGAAGGAGTTCTTCCTCCTATTTAGGAGTGCGTATTTAGGTAAATAAATCAGGAAAAACAAAAGAAAAAAGAAAAGGAAAGCAAAAGGCAAAAGCCCATGTCAGGAGAGTGGTTACATTTAGGGAAAAGGCTGAGGACACCGTAGCTGGAAGGAAACTGGGAGCTGGGTGGTGGTCACGTGGGTGGCTTGCTGGCTGAGATTTCGCCGACCTGTATGTTTATGTTGCATGTACCTTTCTGTATATGTGCTGTTTTTCACCACGAGAATGATTTTTAGAAACCGAACTATGCAGAGGGTCAGATGAGGTAAATGATGTAAGAGAAAGTATAAACGCTCTGGGATTCAAAGCGGGGAGAGCTCCTGCTGAACCCCTGGGAAAGGAGGGATAGGGGAAGATATCCGAGCTCTAACCACGCCCGGGTCAGTAGGGACAGGGATCCTTCCAGATCGGGGAGAGAAGGAGGCCAGTGGCTCCAAAAGGCTGGGTTGTGGCTCCCAGGTCTTAGCCTTGGGACCCTTGCAGCTGTGGCTGCCGCAGCAAGGCCCCCTCAGGCCCCAGCGTCCAGGCTCTGCAAAGATCAACGCTGACTGGGCTACAAGCCGAGTCCAGGGCCGGGACACCTCCTTAGGGCTGCCCCAATTTCCTCATAGGCCTTATCCCAGCTGTGACCAATCCTGCTCCACCCTAGCTGGGCTCGGATCCCGCTCCAAGTTTTCTTGCTGATAGACCAGGGTCTCCCAGGAACCACTCGAGAGGCCTGGAGCTCAGCTTCCTTTTCTGCTCCCATTTCGGTTCAGGCACATATAGAGTCTCCCTAGATCTAGGGCCCTGGCCAGCGGCTCTGCCCTGCTACCTTGCCCTGCCCCTGCCAAGGTACCCTCTGCCAGGAGTCCTATGCCCTGTGGGCTAATTCCTGCTTGTCCCTGACTGCTTGCTGTTGAGTAGTTCTTAAGTTCCACTCAAGTCAATCATTAAGAAGTTAGTCAAGGGAGGAATTGTTGGAAAGCAGAGAGGGACAGAGGTGAGCTCAGCAAGGGACTGAGCATGAAAGGAAGGTAGGGTAGTACCGGGACGAGTGCAACAGGCTCCTGACTGGACTCCTCAAAGCCTCTTGCCTCTCTAATCCATGCCACCCACTGTAGATAGACTATTCAGTCTCTGGGTATGGTTGTACAGGATGTACACTGCACAACTCCAGGGTGCATTGTTCACATTTCTGCGGTATCATTACCATAGGCCATGGCATAAATGGTGCCCCTCGAAATTGTGTAGCTCATAACTTGTATGGCCATATAATTATTTCACTTAAGATAAGGTCCAAAATCTTAAATCATGACTTTGCAAGGCATGATGTGAACCGGCCCACCTTTCCAGTCTCACTTCATGCCACACTCCCTGCTCATTCACTATGCACAGGTCACACAGACTTCCTTTCACTCCCCCCCACCTCCCCCGCCCCCCCATGGCTGTGCTTCTCCATCACCTTGGCCTCTGTACATGCTGTTGCAACATCTAGATTACCCTTCCCAAATAGCCGACGCCTGAACTTTCTGCAGATCGCAGCTCAAAGCACTGCTTCCTCAGGAAAGCCTTCCTGACAACGGGCCTTGGTGAGGGTGCCCTGCTTTACGGTCTCGGAGCCCCCATGCTTTCCATAGCACTCCCTCCAGTTCTAAATTGGTGACTTGGTGCTCATTTGATGAAATCTGCCTCTGTCCTGGACTGTGTGTGACTTGATCACAGCCAGCCAGCCTTATTTTGTATCCGCGGCTTAATCTCGTACCCGGCATGTGTAGACCTTACAAGATATGAGTAGATAGATAAATGAATGATTGCCCAATGTCATGCGAGCCAAGGAAGACAATTCTAGGAAGAAGAGAGAGCTGATAGGGCTCCGTGCTCCCACAAGGGTAAGACTGGAAGGAGTTCCCAGGGGACATGGCTCTAAATGGTGGCTTGCCAGAGAGCAAAGCCATATGCAGGTGGAGGCCACGTGTTAGCCACAGAATGGGCAGATGAGGAATGGAGGCTGTGGGCATGGGCACAAAGGAGGAACTTGGGGGCTGATGGAGGAGAGGCAGAGACGGATGCAGGAGGACTTGTTCTCCCCTTTTAAGGACAGGTGAGTTAGGACGTTTCTAGAAAAGGAAAATGCCCACTATGGGAGAATGTCTGTCTCAAGCTGACCATTTAATTTTAATGCCTGCTGAGGTTTGAAGCCCATCTTCACGACAGCTATGTAACCCAGTTAAAGTCACTTGACTTCCTGGAGTTCGTTCTCTCACTGGTAAAACTGGGTTTACAAGAAACATCTAGAACACGTGAAGGCCTCCCTACACGGTAGTTTTCCTTCCCCTTTCTCATCTTCACCTGTTATGTACAGCTGCCAAATCTGTGTAGTGCACAACTCCAGGGGGTGCCATTTACATAGACGGGGCCGCACTCCCTGGGAAACTCGAGTTCCTTCTTTCTATAGGCCATCACCACCAAGTAGGCCTGGTGAAGAGTGGGGACTACAGTCAGAGACACTGACAATGGTCTGTTCTTATCGAGGAAGCCAACTACCACACAGTTCCAAGCAGGTCAGCAGATGGGCTATGTCAGCCAGGGGAGAGGCTCTGGATTCCTGGGAATGAACTGTGACTCCATGCTATATAAACAGAACCTCCTGAAAGCCCTGGCCTAATAAATTGTGTGATTACTAACTCAGTACTGCTCTGATGACCGCTGTGTGCTGGCCCGGGGCCCCTCTCTGGGAGCGGTCTGCACGGTGGAGCTCCTGGTTAGAAACAACCAGAGTTGGTTAGCCGGCTGGCTGTGGCCAAGGGAGAGACCAATCAGACCCAAGACTACTCTAGGGAGAAAATAGCCTCTGGCCAAGGGGAAAAGGCTCCACGTTTGCTCCTCTCGCCCGGCGGCATTAGGAATGCTTCTTGTTCATTAACTGACCATCCAAAATGAGTTCATGGTTCTCTAAAGGATGCAGAAGTCAAAGGGGCATGGGGAACTCTCTTTGCACAGTCTTTACAGAGGGACAGGGCCCTGTATGGCCATGCCCTCCATGGAGCCATCTGTGCCACATGTCTCCCTTATCCCAGCCTGGACCAGTTGCTGAGGCCCTTTCTCAGGAGTTTTCCAGCTGGGTCCCCAAATCCCTTGACCAAGGTGGGAAGACACTGGTAGCTCAGTGCCACCAGGTGGTGGGGGCTGGAATAAGATGGGCAGCCACAGGCCAGCTGGGGTGAGCCAGCCTCCATCCCACTCCTGATGGATCTAGCTCATTCTTAGTCCCTGCCTCACTTTCCTGTCTGCTCCCTATTCCCCACCTCCCACCCACCGCGGGATAGGACCCATCCTTTGGAGATGCGTCATATTGATGTTGGCCTGCTACCTATCTGGCACTCTTGCTCTTTTCTTTACATGCTAAAAATACTTCAATATGACGAACATCCAGAAAAGTTCACGTAACCTACATGTATGGTGTTAAATGCTTGGAAGAGAAGCGCTATGTAACCACCACCCATGACAGAAGCAGAACATCATCAGCACCCTCAAAGAGCCCCGTCCCTGTCTGGTACATTCATTCCTGCCTGGTACTAGATTTCTCCTGAGTCCCCACTTGGCTATCATGCTAGAGTCTTAACCACATTCAGTGACACCTCTCCCTGAATAATAACAGGGTAGGCATGTGCATTGGAAGACAGGTGGTGTAATCCCCCAAATAAAAAGCCATCAGCTTTATGCCAGTGTTTCAAAGGCTTCGCTGGCCGTGAACTTGATGCTAACACTTGGCGTACTAAAAGTTGATGAAGCCTGGGCAGCAAAAGTCATCTGAGATGCAAACCCAGTTCCCAAGAGACTTCAAGGTACAACGGAACTTTGAATGTCAGAGGATGATCATGAGCTTATTCCGGTCATAAGCCCCTCTCACCGGGAAAAGATAACCAGTGTCCTGATTCTTATGGTCATTATTTCCTAGCTCTTCACAATTCCACCAGCAACATAGGTACCTTTATTTAAAAAAATTTTTTTTTTAACGTTTTATTTATTTTTGAGACAGAGAGAGACAGAGCATGAACGGGGGAGGGGCAGAGAGAGAGGGAGACACAGAATCGGAAGCAGGCTCCAGGCTCTGAGCCATCAGCCCAGAGCCCGATGCGGGGCTCGAACTCACGGACCGCGAGATCGTGACCTGAGCTGAAGTCGGACGCTTAACCGACTGAGCCACCCAGGTGCCCCATAGGTACCTTTAAATAGCAGATTTTAGTTTTGCCTGTTTCTATGTTTGATATAAATGGAATCTACTATGTGTATTCTTTTGTGATTTCCTTATTCAAAATTCTGTTTGTAGGGTTCATCCATGTTGCGTGAGCTGTTCATTTTTTTTTTTTAAATGTTTATTTATTTTTGAGAGAGAGAGAGAGCAGAGTGTGAGCAGGGGCAGGGAGGGGCAGAGAGAGGGAGACACAGAAACAGAAGCAGGTTCCAGGCTCTGAGCTGTTATCACAGAGCCTGATGTGGGGCTCGAACTCACAAACTGTGAGATCATGACCTGAGCCGAAGTCGGACGCTTAACCAACTGAGCCACCCAGGTGCCCCTGAGCTGTTCATTTTTGTAAATGATTTTGAGGTGTAATTTGTTTTATTGAGCTAGAACTATAATTATCCAGCTCTAATTTTATAGTTTTTCAAGAATAAGTGCTTCTCAATTTGTTGTCTACTTACAGTCAATTTTCAGTGCCTTGAAGTGGTCATTTTTGATCCTTTTGTCTGGTTTTATACTTGCCTTTTTGCAGAGAATAATCACTGACCTCTTCATGCTACAGTAACTAGAAGTCTTTCCCCCAATTTCTCTGTTCATTTATTGTCATTGTTGTGTATTAGTCCATGGTGTGGCTGTTCTCCAATTTATCTAGTCTGTTGGGGTGTGCTGTCCAGTCTAGGCTATCATGGATAGTCTTGGACTAGTTTAGTTCTTGGTGTATGGACATGCATATATGTATGAGCGAGTTATTGCATCACAGATGTATTAATTTCCTATTGCTGCTGTGACAAATTATCATGTAGTTGGTGGCTTAAAACAACGCAAATTTGTTATCTTGTAGTTCTAAAGGTCAAAGTCCAAAATGGGCTTCTCTGGGATGAATTAAGGTATCAGCAGGCTTGCGATCTCTTTTGGAGACTCTGGGGAGCACTAGTTTTCTTGCTTTTTCTAGCTCTGGGGATTAGCTTCTGTAAGCCTGCATTCTTTGGCTTGTAGCCCCTTCCATCAGCAAAGCCAGCAATGGCTGTTTGAGTCTTTCTTATGCTGCCTCACTCTGACACTGAGCCTTTCTGCTTCCCTTGTGATTATACTGGAACTATCCAGATGCTTTGAGATAACCTCCCTGTCTCAAGATCCTCAACTTAATCACATCTGCAAAATCCCTTTTGCCATGTAAGGTAACCTATCATCAGATCCAGGGGATTAGGATGTGAACATTTTGGGGGCCATCATTCCGCCCACCATATAAAGCATTACAAATCTCCAACTACATAACATAAAGACAGTAAACTATACAATATATAACGTATATAACATAAAGACAAACTGCTTTAGAAGAATGGTTGTATTTATAGTCACACCAATAGTTTCTGTTGCTCCACATCCTTGCTAACCCTTAATACCACCAGTTTTAAATTTTTGCCACTGTCTTGTGCGCACACTATCTCCTAAAGGAATGAGGAAGAGAAATTGAACCATTTTCCGTATTTCTAGCCACTAAACAAGTCCTTTCCAAATGAATTGATCACTTGGACCTCAGCTTCTGTCACCTGCCTGGCTTTTTAGCGTTGCCTGAAGTCTGGCCCCAACTTTCGGACTCTTTAAATTTTAGATATTCCATCAGCCTGCTGGCTGACCTACAGCCTTCATTCCTGCCTGGAACTAGATTTCTTCTGAGTCCCCACTTGGCTATCATGCTAGAGTCTTAACCACGCTCAGTGACACCTCTCCCTGAATAATAACAGGGTAGGCATGTGCATTGGAAGACAGGTGGTGTAATCCCCCAAATAAAGAGCCATCAGCTTTATGCCAGTGTTTCAAAGGCTTCGCTGGCCATGAACTTGATGCTAACACTTGGCGTACTAAAAGTTGATGAAGCCTGGGCAGCAAAAGTCATCTGAGATGCAAACCCAGTTCCCAAGAGACTTCAAGGTACAACGGAACCTTGAATGTCAAACAGTATGGCAGAGAATGAGTTTTCCTGACCTTAAAAACATTTGCCACGAAAAACGCCTCCACCACAGCCAGTCTGATTTTGGAAGAACCCTCAAAGAATTACCCACACTGGCACCTTTTGTAAAGTCTGCAGCATTTACCACTGAATCTACTTTCCAGGTAGAAGCACAGAAACCAGAGGGAATGCTGGGGTATATACCTCTCACAAAGTACAATTTCACAAAATGCCATTTCAGTTCTCCTTTACGCACTGGAAATTTTCAGCGTGGGCATGATGCCCAGTGTAACAACAAATAAAGCAGATGTGTTTTTCCATGGCCATGGGTCAGGAAGTTCCATATTAAGCAGTTCAGTCGGTAATTGTATGAGAAATGTCCTCTAAATGCTGAAATAGCCTTGTAGGTTAATTGATATTGGGAAGGCTGTCTGTTCGGAAAGAAATAAATGCCTGAAAATGGACGTATCAGGAGGAGTACTTCCCATCTGTGACCAGGAAGTTTCATATTAAGCGGCTTGAGAACATGGAAAGAGAAACCCTGGCCAGATCTTTCCTCTCCTGCTTTCCCTCCTACTTGAAGCGGGTGCCCATCATCTGGCCCCAGGGCTCAGAGTCCGTTCCTAATGGCATGAGGATGGCCAGAGTGACCTTGCCAGGAGAGGGTCCCTAGAAGGAGACCAACCTTGCTAGAAGCCCTCCGGCAGTGACCAGGCACTCAGAACAGGTGGCAATAAATGAGAATAAGGGATTGGCTTTTGTTGGCCAGAACTGAGTTAATGAGGTCTGTGATAAGGCATGACACCGGGACACAACCCGCATCTTCATAATCTACCTATCTCCTCTGGTTTTCCTGCTTTCTCCTCCAGCTTCAAGAAAGACATTTGCACAAGATACTGCCCTTAACCCTTTTCTTTCCTCGGCATGCTTTCCTGTTGTTCAGCTTCCATTAAGTGGGAGACTTCCAGTTACATAACCACAGCCCTGATCTTTTCCCTGAACTCTGGTTCTGCTCGGTCAATCCTCAGGATTGAGATCCTTATGGCCCCTGCCAAGCCTGCTTTTCCTCCTGGGGTCCCCAATGCCCCACGTCTAAGAGTCTGTTCTTCACACTGCCTTCCAAATGATCTCTCTGGAACGGATCTCCAATCACATCACTTGCCTGCCTAAGAAACTTCCATGTCTCCCACTACCTACAGAATAAAGTCCAAACTCCCTGCCTTATTAGCATCAGGGCCCTCCAGGACCTAGCACCAGTTCACTTCATCCTCACCAACCATTTTCCAATTCATACCCTTCATATTCCAGATGAACAGGCGACCGCTTCATGTTGATGGTCAGGTGCCAGGTGCTGTGCGTCAGACGTCATCCCATTGAATCTTGTCATGTGCGTGTCTCTAGGAGCTCCATTTTTATAGACATGACAAGTAGGCTCAGAGATGATTGATCGGTAAGTTGCCCAAGGCCACACGGCTAGCTGGTGGGGTGGGGACTGGATCCGGGGCTGTCACCAGCTTAGCCCCATGCTCTGCTGTCTCACAAACGGGGCTCCTCCCCATCCCCCAGGCAGGACTTTTGCTCCCACTGTCATCCTATCTGGGATGCCGCCTCCTCTATCCTATCTGATCTTTGCAGTTTAGCCCAACTGCCATCATCTCCATTAACCCGTCATCTGCCCAGTCTGAAGCGATGTCACCTCCTCAATTCTCTCGCTCTCTTAGCTGTCCCTCTTTCATGGTAGTGGCCACAACTGCCATTCCGTTGTGCTTACCGGGTGCATCTTTGGTGACCCCCGAGTGGCTGTGAGTGCCTTGAGGTCAGGGACAGCCCACCCCTGTTGGCACGTCACCATCTGTGGGGTCTTGGGCCCACTGGACAGTCAGTGAATGACCCTCCCCGCCCCCCAAAGTGGAGGTGTGGATGGAGGAGCAGGTGCAAGTTAACAATGGGGAGCTTACGCAGCCAGCCCCTACTGATCCACTTTCCTTTAAACGACTAGGCGGGGGCAAGCAAAAGGGCCCGCGAATGGAAAACAGAAAATTATCTGCAACACAGTGTTGACTCACCAGCGCTGATAAAATGGAATATTTCAGTCAGGAAGTCAATAAACGTCCGTACCAAGGAGGCTCCCAGGAGAAGCGTGCCTCCCATATGCACAGAGGCACACGGCTCCAAGCGTGAGCCCGGGAAGGCTGCATGAGCAGCCTGCTACTTCTGTGTTTTTATCCAGTCTTACATTTTCGACCCAAGCCCAACACATCAGGCCTCGTCTTGGGGCAGAGTTGGAGTGAGCGAAGAACAGAAAAGGGAATGACGCTCAGGGCAGAGCTGCCGGTGACGACTCCCGCTTCCTCCCCTTGCCTGGCTGGGGCGCAGCTGTTTGACAGGTCAGTGGCCTGTCCAGGGACGGAAGAACCTGGAAACTGGGCACAGGGCAGGTCCTGCGGCACCCCCCGCTCAGGCCTTACTCTGCAATCCCATGTGTGGGATCTTTACTTGCAGTCACAAAGGATCTCTAGGACAGAGCAGCTGCGCCCCGTCCCACCTCCCCCTGCAAATGGCAAAGACGACTTCAGAGAAGAGACATTCCCCTGATACCAGTCGAACACGAGGCCTGCCCTGTGCCCTGCACACTCACGTGCGGGGTCTTATCACAAACCCAAGGAAGAGCAAAGTACCTTCTGGCCGTGGTTTTGGCTTTTCCAATCCCCCATCTTGCATGAGCTCGAAGGCAAAGGAGACATTCAAGACCTGGAAAAGAGAAACATGGTGGCTGTGTCATGTGCACTGATTCCTGGGTCATTGGGACTCCCAGGACCTGACCCTGGAAAGCAAAGGATCCAGCACTATAGCCAGGGGGGCAGGGGCTGAGTAAAATTGAGGCCCTGATTTGAAGGAGAAACGAAGCTACCAAGGTGGGCAGGCCATGTGGAGTGTGAGCTGGCCGGTCCCAGCTGGCTGTTGGTGAAACGTTCCTGGAGAAGTTCAAGATCTTCTTCCTGTCCTGCTATGTTCCCAGGTCAACTGCCAGGACTTTGAGCTTGGGGACTCAGGATGCACAGTTGAAAGGATCAGATGGAAAACACGTTCAAGAGGCAGAGAAGGGTTTCTGCTTTGGACCAAACGTCGCTTGTCTAGCAGGCACGCCGTGGTACTCATGAGAGGCATCAGAACCCGGCTGAGTGTGAGCGTTAGGTCTGGCGGGCTCTACCGCCACCCTCCCTGTCATGTCTGGGGGGGAGAGGAGGCTGGGCTGTGCCCGTGGCAGGAGCGTATGGCTAGGGGATCAGGCAGAGAGCTGTTCAGAAGGCTCAGCAGTCCGCAGGTAGCTCCTTCCCAGCTCAGCTGTTCATCAGAAGGGGCCCCACATCCAACCATGGGAGACTCTGGGCAGATGGGAAGCCACTGCCTTTTCCCTGTGAGGGCAGATGGATGGGGGGATGAGGGCTGGGGCCCTCCCTTGATGGTTCCTCCACTTACCTTCTGTTCAAAGCTGTCTGGGGTCAGGAAGAAGCTGTGCAGGGGCACGAAGTAGCCCTCCAGGAGCCCCATGAGCAGCACCAGGTACACCCCATCTGCAAACTGAAGGGAGAGGGCCAGGTGAAGGCACTGGACCCCTGAGCCCCCCGAGGCAAGCCCTATCCAGGGGGCTGGTCAGCTGTCATGGCAGCGCCCTGAAGGCTCCATCCCCAGGCAGGCTGCTGGCAGAGGGTCAATGGCAGCGGCCTGAGGCAGGAAGGCCTGTGTGCAGCAGGCCCGGCCCATGTCTGGCTGGTCCAGTCCGGGAGCCACGGCCCACGGTCCGGCTCTCGGCTGATCCAGCATGTATTGAACACGGAGCATGTGCCCAGCCCTGATCCGGCCCGGGGACCGCAGAGATAGGTCAGTGTGGCCCTGCCCGTGAGGGGCTCACAGTCTAGTGTGGAGGAAGGCAGTAGCTGCTCTGATGGAGGCAGGCACACTGGCCCGTGTGAGATTGACCGAGGTCGGCCACTCCCCCTGAGGACCATGGGGAAGGCTTCTGGAGGTGGCACAGCCTGAAAAGAGACCTGAGGGATGAGTAGGAGCTAGCTGGGGCGGGGGCAGGGGGCGGGTGGTGGGTGGGGCACAGGGAGGAGGGAAATGGGGTTGAAAGCCCACGGCAGGGTGACTTCTGCTCTGTGAACAGAGAAAGAACTCTAGTGTTCCGCAGGCCTGGGCTTTCTCCTTTGTCACCTCTCGTTGTATTATTGAGAGGCAGCAGGGCGTAGCTGTTAAGTATATGGCTCTGGCCCTAGGCCTCCAGCTGTCCTGCTTATTAGCTGTGTGACTTGAGAAAGGTCACTTGTCTGTGCCTCATTTTTCTCATCTGTGATGTGGGGAGAATGAGAGTACAGTACCTGCTCTAGAGGTTCCTCATGAGGATAAAGCAGTTAATATGTGCAAGTTAATATGTGCCCAGAACACGGTTTGGCATGTAGGCGACACTAAATGTTAACTATCACTATTACTATCTGGGAGGACAGCAAAGCAGTCAGGATACAACTTCCTGGCTCCTGTTGACGAAGCACAGCTGTGTGCTGAGGGCCACAGCGAGAGGCATAGAGCCTGGTCCCTTCCATCAAGGACAGTTGGGAACCTGGTCCGAGGGACGGTAGGCTCTTGAGCGAAGTGGGAGGTGCGGGTCTTCTGCTGCGGGAGGGCAAGGAGAATGTGCAGTGGGCAGTCAGTGCAGGTTTCGTGGAGGCGGTGAGGGGCCTGTGAGATGAGGGGCATTTGGGAGGAGTAGGCGTGCCAGGGGCCAAGGATGGTCTGAGCAAAGATCTAGACGTCAGGGGCACCTGGGTGGCTCAGTTGGTTAAGCATCTGACTTCGGCTCAGGTCATGATGTCCTGACTTGTGGATTCAGGCCCTGCATCGGGCTCTCTGCTGTCAGCACAGACCCTGCTTCCAATCCTCTGTCTAGCCTCCCCCCCTCTGCCCCTCCCCCGCTTGCTCTCTCTCAAAAATAAATAAAAACATTAAAAAATCAAATACAAAAAAGATCTAGAGGTCAGATGGATACCTAAAATTAGAGAACCCTTCAAAGGAGGTGGGGCCCCCAAGTCTTTGTGGGCATAAACCCCAGTTGTTAAAGAGGTCTTAAGAGCTCAAAGTTCTTGGAATCCTCTCAGGGAACTTAAAACAAAACTAGACAGAATTGCCTGGAATGTGAGCTGGACCGTGTCTGCTGGGTGACCAGCTGGTGGGCTTGTGGCTCAGGCTTCATGATGGGTGTCCCGCCCGGCCTTGAACTTGACCTTAGGAACAAGATTCTTCCCTGCTTCCAGCCAGCTGGCCTTCAATTCCAGTGGGGAGGGCCTAACCCTGACTCATCCTCAGGCCATGCCAGGGTGAACGGGAGAACAGACCCCCAGCGTCTGTGTCAGAATCAAGGCCCTCCCGTGGACCTAGCTGGGCCTCTTTTTGGCAGTGGCTGGAACTGACTGAGAATAAAAAGAATCCAATATGTCTACCCAGGGGAGGACCCTGGGTTAGGGTCAGGTCTGCTCACAACTCTGAGTGCCGCCGACTTAGACTGTCCCCACCCCTGACTGCTGGTTCTGACGACTTGGTGGTTGAACCTGCAGACAGGAACCAAATGTGCCTGGCAGAGGCTGCCTCTCAACCCTCCTTGCCCGTGAAAACTGAAGTGGGAATTCCAGAACTCATTCTAGCTCTTCCGAGGACACATCACTTTTCTAGAGGGTTCCCTGTCTTCCCAAAGAGTACAGAGTACAGACAAGACACACTCAGGTAAAGCTCAGTGGCAGACCTGGAAATCGTCTTTGAATGTACCAGGAGGTGCCCACATATCCTCAAAAGAAAACCACACTTTAGAAGTTCATCACAGATGAAAGGGGGTTGGGAAACAGGGTATACTGCACGGTCTTTAAAAAAAAATTTCTTAATGTTTATTTTTGAAGGAAAGAGAGAGACAGGACATGAATGGGGGAGGGGCAGAGAGAGAGGGAGACACAGAATCCAAAGCAGGCTCCAGGCTCTGAGCTGTCAGCACAAAGCCCGACGTGGGGCTCGAACTCATGAACTGTGAGATCGTGACCTGAGGTGAAGTCAGATGCTTAACTGACTAAGCCACCCAGGTGCCCCGTACTGCACAGTCTTTAAGTACCTCCTGATAAAGATTAATTGTAAAGGCGGGGAAAGCTTTACAGTAGAGAAATCTGGTGGACACTAGCCAAGTGACCAAAGTTACTGTCACCAGGAACGGGACTAAGGGACAAAGTACCTGAGAAGAGCACAGTGTTATGGGGGTGGAATTGTCACTGAAAATGCATAGCCTGAATCTAATCATAAGGGGGAAAAAAATTGAGGTCCTATGAATCTAATGGCCTGCACTCTTCAAAAATGTCAATGTCCTACAAAAAAGGGCTGAGGATTTGTTCTATATTAAAAAGAGACTAGGGGTGCCTGGGTGGCTCAGTTGTTAAGCGTCTGATTTTGGCTCAGGTCATGATCTTGTGGTTTGTGAGTTCCAGCCCCGAATTAGGCTCTGTACTGACAGCTCAGGGCCTGGAGCCTGCTTTTGGATTCTGTGTCTCCCTCTCTGGCCCTCCCTTGCTCATGTTCTGTCTGTCTCTCTCTCTCAAAAATAAACATTAAAAAAAATTTTAAAAAAGAGACTAATGAGACATGGCCATTAAAAGCAGCCTGAGAATATTAAGACAACTGTTTCTTTGATCCCTATGACACTGTCCTAAGTAGCCAAATATCAATGACTTCATGTGGTTCAACCTAAATAGACTAATGTATTGATGTGAAAATTGCTTGAATCTGATAATTGTAATGTGATTATTTAGGAGAGTACTTGTTCTTAGAGATGTACGCTCAAGTATTTAGGAGGGAGAGAAACAAACGAATGTAGTCAACTGCCAAAAACTGGTGTAGGTAGGTGAAACGTGTACGAATATTCATGATGATATTCTTGCAACTTTTCAAAATAAAACACTGGTAAAAATCAGCATTTAACGCAGTTCACCCCTGTGAGCAGGACAGAATCTCACTCCCTCCTGGGAAAGCTTCAGGATCAGCATGGAAAGTCACCCTGGCAATGCAGGGATGGGGCACTTGGAAGAGTGGCTGTTGAACAGGGCCTTGCCCCCCACCCTGCGCTCAGGGCTGTCACCCACCTGGGTTTCCAGTTCTGTGACCTCCAGGTTCAGTTTATTCAGGTGCTTGTTCACAAAAGTGATGAGTGTCTAAAAGAGAAGCACAAGCCAGGCATTGAGATGGAGACTCTTGCCAGTGCCAGATCCTGGTGGCCACCTGTGTGACCCTATTGTGAGGACGAGGACCAGTGTAATAACACAGGACAAGGCCCAGCCAAGGGTGCTGCGCCAGGGATCACTGCTCAGCTGGGTGAGAATAAGCAGCCTATGAGGCTCTTCTGCAAAGCTCCTTGAGTTCGCAGGAAAGGACGGCCCCCAGGATTTGTGGTCTCCTGCACTGTGGGATTCAAATAGCCAGTCTCAGGAATGTGAAAGGGGCAGGGGGTCCCGAGAGGGCAGAATGATAGGTGCAATGTCCTAGCTCAGGGTTTGGGGGGGGGCCAGAGAAGAAGTGCCCTCACCGGGTCCCTCCTTCAGACCCTCCTAGGGGCAGGTGCCTTCTGCCTGGGGAGGAGGGAGGGCTGAGTGAGGAGGCCCGGTTGGTTGGGGGTTCAGTGTGGATGGGAAGACAGGGTGCTTGTAGCTTCAGAACCCCCAGGAGACACTGTCATCCTGATGGGAGAAGGGAGTGGGTAAGGTATCCAGTGGGAACGGGACGGGTAAAGTGTACATCAGGTGGGAAAGCCCCGAGTTTGCCGAGAGCTGGCGAGGACACCAGTTTGAAGAAGCTTGCAAGCTGCATGCGTGTGTTCTACTGTTTGGTGCAGCTCGCCCCCCTCCCTCCCAGGCACCTCTTGCTCACCTTTTTCACTACATTGAGCTTGTCTGGTGCATGGTCAAACAAGGTGTCAAAGGCATCACGTTCTGGAAACACAGGAAAATGTCAAATGCAGCCAAGACCTGCTTCCTGGTGGGGAAGCCCACCCCAGGGCCCGGCCAAGATGGCCACCAGGTCAGATATAGGCAGGAATTCTTTGGTGCGTGAAACCGTGCTGGGAACTCTGGAAACTGGGTTTGGGTAGGTTTTGGGGATTGATTCTTAGCTTAGGGGCTTTCTCTGTTTCTCTGTGTCTATTCTCTAGGTCACCCC
Organism: Leopardus geoffroyi; assembly: GCF_018350155.1. Classification (NCBI taxonomy): domain Eukaryota; kingdom Metazoa; phylum Chordata; class Mammalia; order Carnivora; family Felidae; genus Leopardus; species Leopardus geoffroyi. The sequence continues at coordinate 69,120,464 of NC_059329.1, read as the reverse complement.
TCTTTTGGGCTGGGAGTGGGGGGCTCTGTTAGGCTGTGGAATCCCAGATTGACTTGGGATTTCTCTTCACTATTTATATCCATTACACATCATGACTTAGTTATGGGCCTAAAGGGTTTCTGAAGCTTTTTGGAGGTAGAATGTTATCCAAATCTCAAATCACCTCGCCCGCTAATTTTCAAATCCAGGATACCCATGACAAACATCCGTGCACGGATAACCGGATTGGGAGCCTGGGAGCCCCGGGACAGAATGTGTGGTCTTCCTCTTGAGTGATCTAGTCACTTCGACCCTTGTGCCTCAGTTTCCTCTTCTATAAAATGCCGTCTGAAAAACCTTTCCCAGGTGTGTGGTGAGGACGAAAGAGAAGAAGGCATGTGCATGCGTCGTTCTGTAAACTTTGAAGTGTGTGCTGATCTGAGTTTGTTAGCATGACTCGGATATTTCTCACATTATCCATAGTATATACAGGCTCATTGAAAATGGCAAAGCCACGCCCCTTGCCGGGGTTTTTCTTGCTGTAGCCCCCAGATTCTCTAAACTGAGACGTAAAATAGAGGATAGGATCTGAGGCAGGGGATGAGAAGAATGTCCAGGAGGGACCCAGGGCTGGGAAGATTGGTGGTCCCGGGGTCTGCCTTTTCCTGCTCTTGCACTGATGAATAAATCTGGGACCGCCAGAAGGGTGACTGAGGTCTCTAACGTTCAGACGGTATAAACAAACCCAAAGTTCTGGGAAACTGGAGCGGGATGACGTGTGATGAGGAAAGAGGGAGAAGACTGCTTCTAGAAGGGCTGGACTGAGCGGGGACAGTGGACTTTCCCAAGCGTGTACATACACCTCTTTACTTCCACAACAAACTTAGAGCATGACCGCCCTGCAAATGCCCAGGACCCATCCAGGGCCTGGCAACGTCAGTGGTCTGGCTACTTACAAGAGGACTGGGCAGCCATGGTTAGATTTCCCCTTCCCACCGGTAAGCCGACCCTCCCTACCAAGTGGCCCTGTCACCGGGCTGGTGCAGACACACACGCAGGAAGTAAGCTGAGTGCCTGTTCTTCCCAGCTGCTGCAGAATTAACTAGAAACCCCGTGGCAGCCACCAGCACCAGAGGATAATCTTATGCAACTCACCGTGCCTTCCGGAAAGAGCCCTGCAGGAAAAGGAGAAAGGAAACAGCATGATTCTTCTTTGCCCTTCACTGAAGAGCCCACAAAGCTTCCTTCCTTGGCACTTTCTTCTGCACTAAGTCTCCAATTATTGGTAGTCTTTACCCTACTGCCACCTGTTTTTCCCTCTGCCATACAGATAGACTGGTGTTTGCACAAAGCCTGGTGTAAGTGATATTTAAAGGACTATTTCTTGCCTTAAGTAAAATCACACTGTTGCTTATAGTCGAGAAGGAATATCGGACTCGGGGCTTCAACATTCCCAACCACTGCACTGCATCAGCTTGGGGATGTCAGCTTTGTCTTTCTCTAGTTCATCCTGTGATTCCCACCAAACCGCACCTGCCATTGACTCAGAATCAGTTTCTCAAATAGCGCAGGAAATAGAACCATACTCATACCAACGAAGCCTCAAAGTACTAACGGCACAAGCATTGAAACAGACTACTTAGGTCTGAATCCCAGAGACGCTGTGTGACCTTAGGCAAGCTATGGAGCCTCTCTGGGCTCCCAGTCTCTTCTCTCTAAAAGGAGGATGATAATGGTAAATACTCCAGTAGGATGTTCGGAGCATTAAATGACTTAATATGGAGCAGGACTTTAGCATAATTCCTAGTATATAGTAAGTGCTCAGTTCGTTTTTTTCTGAATACGTTTTTGGTTCCTATTGTATCGGTTTATTCCAACTGTGCATCTATCACCTACTAGATGATGACCTGTGGGTAATGTACTGGAAGGGATAATGAACTTGGGAGTTAGGTGTTGGATAGACCAAGGATAGTTGCTTCTTCACCTTTGGGATATGTGGTTTTAGGAGGGGTGAGCGTTGCTTTGTGTATTTTGAACGTCAGTAGATACGAAAGTGCTTCATAAAGTGTTCTGTGTTGCTGTTATTAGGAGTTCACATCCACCCTCATGTCTGCATGGCAAGATGGCAGAGGGAGACCACAGGAGGCCTGGCGTGCAGCCGACAGAGCACTGCAAACCCAAACGTCACGTCCCCTGACTCCTCTCAGGTATGTCTTTCTCTTTTCCAGAAGGTGAAACAGCGGGCGTGGACAAGCCCAGCAGAGGGTGGGGGGTGAGGGGCAGGGAGGCGTCCCTCCTGCCCCTCACAGAGCCAAGGCTGGGAATCAGCGTGCTTTGCGTGTCAGCAGCCCTACTGGCCGCCAAGACTGGCCCTGGAGTGATGCGGAGGCTGTCCGATAGGCTCTCCACAGGCCATAAACTGGGCCCCTTGGGAAGCACCACTCCACGTCTCTGCCCTACCCTGGGCTCTTTTTAAGGCACAAGCACACTGTGGTCCAGGCAGGAGGCACCCTGGAGTTCCCTCAGCCACCACTGGGGAGGCAAGTTGCCTAGAGACTGGGCAATGCTTGGAGGGTGCGGGTCAGCCGTGGTGGGGGAGAGCCACGACAGGCAGCGCTGATGGTCACGGGGGCCCAGCCCTTGCCACAGTGAATCGTCACAACCTCTCTGGTTAGGAAAACACTCCCCACTTCAGAGATACAGAAACCAAGGTCTGAGCGGGCGGGAGAGCCTGGATTTGAACTCAAGTCAGGCCGGCTTAAAGGTCCCTCCCTGCCCTTTCCACTTCGTTCCTGTTCAAGAGAACATAGAGGAAAGCTGGGGTCTCATGAAAACACACTTTGCCCGTGGCCCGGGCTCAGGCCTGCCCAGTGATCTCAAGACCCCCGCCTTTTTTCTACCTAAGAACAAACTTCTCTGTCCCGTGGCAAACCTCCTGCATTCTGATCTGCCAACTGCTTAACGGGGAAACGAAAAAACACCAAGCACCAACCCACCACTCTAAGGTAGAAAAGGGTTTTCTGGGTCATGGCACGTGACCAAATAAATCAGATTGAGAAAAGGAAGAAAACGTCCTTTTGGAGGCTCGCAATTTAAATTCAACCCCATGTTTATGGCATGACGATTTCATGCTGGTTGGCTTTTTGGGGCATACTTTTTCCTGGAGTGCCACAAAATTAGAATTTTTCAATCACTGCTAATTCCCTCTCCCCACTTCCCCACCCAAGTTTGTACCTTAAGCATTGAGAGGCATGTTTTGAATGCATGGAAAAGGCTAAACTATAATCATTGGCTGAAGTCTAATCCCTCTTGCAATCCCAATAAATGAAAACTAAATATCAGCAAATGGATGAATTTCGGAGAAACATCTGTGTTCCATTACAGAATGGCTGGCAACAATGGTGTTGACATACTCTGTGTTACCAGTTATTTCCTCTTGGATTTGCCGAGACTGGAGGATTCCTTCTCGTTTCTGAAACAGGGGTGGGGAGAAGGGTTGGGAGGCAGAGAGAAAAATATGCTTTAGAAAAATACAAAAAAAAAAAACAAAAAAAAACACCCACCCAAAACTGATTAGCGTTCCTGATATTGAGAAAGTTACTGCTGTTCAAGAAATGAAACCAGAGAGGAGATACTACCAGAGGCAAAAGGAGGCCCCAGATTTCTGGGATTGGACCATACCATTCATACTTAAGAGCAATTAGTGTTTATTCCAAACAAGTTGGCTGTTTCTTGGATGGTGAATCTTTTCTTTCTTTATTGGAAGACATTTTGCTGGAAGCAAACTGTTGGCCTCCCGGAGTAATCCACAGTAAACCAAATGGAAATGAAGGCCTAGGGCGTGTCTGCCCTCCAGCTGGGGCCACGGAGGGAAGCAGAGAAACACATTTAACAGTGGGGCTGGCTGGGGTGGAGGACGGAGGCCAACTTGGAAAATTTAAATAGGGGGAGAGTTTTTGTTTTTGTTTTTAATGGATAAATAGGGGAGCTTTTCACCAAGCAGTACAGTCCTCAGGTGACTAGCTTATTCTCTGAGAAAAGGATAAGCACTTTGGAGGCTCCCACACCTACCCATCTGCCCATCCGCCCACTCATCCATCTGTCCATCTGTCCATCCATCATCTGTCTGCCTCCTCCCATCAATCTAGCCTCTTTCTTCTTTATTTCACGAATTGGTGTTTTCTCTGTACAAGAACCTCTGTTGGATAAGAGCGAATACTATGGAACGTCTGACATAATTTCTGACCTTGAGGAACTTAGAGAACAATGGGGTAGATGAAACAGGTATGTGAGAAAGATTTCCAAGAAACAGTACCGGTGTTTGTGCCTGATGGGGTGGCTCAAAGGCTCAATGATTACAGTAGGACCCCCCTTTCACTCTCAGAAGTGTCGTGTGTAACCAATTATGTGGTGGTCCCATGCAGACAGAAGTGCTGACGAGAGCAGGCACGTTCAGCTGGGATGGTCGGGGAACCCTTTCAAGGGGCGGGGGTCCTCAAGCTGGAACTTGACAGGATGCAGAGGAGAGGGCATTCCAGCAGAAGGGATGGCCCTAGCAAAAAGGCAGAGGCAGGAGAGCACCACTGGAACGGAGCCACTAATGGTGGCTGCCATTCGTGGGACGATGGCTGCCATTAGTTGATGGGGAGTCAACTGAGTGCCAGTTTGAAATTTAAACCCCATTGTGTGGGCATGAGAGCCAGTGAAAGAGTGTCAGGGCTCAGGAAGACCTTTTTTTTTTTTATAATGTTTATTTTTGAGACAGACAGACAGAGCACAAGCAGGGGAGGGACAGAGAGAGAGAGGGAGACACAGAATCCAAAGCAGGCTCCAGGCTCTGAGCTGTCAGCACAGAGCCCAACACAGGGCTTGAAGCCACAAACTGTGAGATCATGATCTGAGCCGAAGTCGGATGCTTAACCGACTGAGCCACCCAGGCACCCTCAGGAAGACCTTCTGATAGGTGTGGAGAGGGAGATTCATTAGACCAGGTCTCTGTAGTCAGTTCCCAGACACAATGTGGACAGCAGTCTGGGGATGGCAAGCACCTGTCACATCAAGTTTATCTTTTTTTTTTTTAAATTTTTTTTAACGTTTTATTTATTTTTGAGACAGAGAGCATGAACGGGGGAGGGGCAGAGAGAGAGGGAGACACAGAATCGGAAGCAGGCTCCAGGCTCTGAGCCATCAGCCTAGAGCCTGATGCGGGGCTCGAACTCATGGACCGCGAGATCGTGACCTGAGCTGAAGTCGGACGCTTAACCGACTGAGCCACCCAGGCGCCCCAAGTTCATCTTTTACAAAGGCAGAGAAGAGTGTCAAAAAGGAGCCTACAACTGTTAGTGTTTCAGCTGAAACCTGCCTTCTTGCCCTCCTGCCCAAACTTCTAGAACCTTCTCTTCTATTCCTAAGAGCCACAGAAACTAGTGTCCTTGCAAAATACTTTTATCGAAGGAAAGGTAGAGCTGGATAAAGGTCAACAGTGTATCTGCACTAGATTTGGAAGAATGGGTTATCAAAGTGAAAAAGGTAAAAAGAAAAATAAAGATATAATTTAAAAGGGATCCAGGGATGCCTGGGTGGCTTAGCTGGTTAAGCGTCTGACTTCAGCTCAGGTCATGGTCTCATAGTCTATGAGTTCAAGCCCCGTGTCGGGCTCTGTGCTGACAGCTCAGAGCCTGGAGCCTGCTTTGGATTCTGTGTCTCCCTCTCTCTGCCCCTCCTCTGCTCATGCTCTGTCTCTGTCTCAAAAACAAATAAACAATAAAAAAAATTTTTAAAGGGATCCGGTAAGGATAAATCAAGAGCCTTTCCCATTTCAGCTTCAACAAATGTGTAATTTTTACAAGGGGCTAATGGAATTTGTGTCCTGATCTTGTAAGGCTCTTCACAGACATAAAAACTCATCTTCAACTTCATGCAGAATTCAGTGCTTTTGTACAGAATAGAAAGGAAATCTGGGTGAAATAATCCCCCACACAGCACCTAGATTCACCTCGATCTGTTATTTGTTGCCTCGAGGACTCTTTCTGTGGTTGGGTCGGTGACTTCTGGCTAATTCTGAGTCCTGCTTCTGTGCCTGTTTAACTTAACAAAGCAAAACACCCCATAAAACCTGACATGCAGGTTTTTATGTACCTTGTCCTGTTTTCCACCCTCCTGCTCACAGAACTGTCCACAGAGACATTAAACTGACAACAGCCTTCTGATGGGCCTATAACTGAGCTTAAAATAAGGCTTGAGACATGGGCTTGCAGTAACCCCTGTTCCAAAACAGGGGTCCGCCCCACCCCAATCCTGAATCAGCGTTTTAAAAAATATACTGAAATTAATTTATACATGAGTGGTGAAAATAATATAATAGAGATGGCTTGGATTCACCAGTAAGATGCTTGTACCAGGTTGCTCTGGGATGGCGACATATCCATGGCAGACATAAAACGCTTGCCGCAGCTGACTGCTCGATCCATGAGGCCAATTAGTCCTTTTAGCTGCACTTAGTGTCTAAACCACACACATGCTCACCGCCTGTGGCCCTCTGATCGCCCTCTCCTTGGTGTAGTCTTGTCTCCTGGCAGGCAGGGCCAACGTGACTCTTTCTATTATATTTCCTTGACGTTTAGCAAGGGAGATACCCAGAAGGCATGGAAGAAATACTTTATCACCAGGGCACGGCCGAGCAGCCGACTGAAGAACACCTTCACATCTTCCTCCCCTCCACCGACATCCGATCCCTGAAAGCTCAGCTTCTGTCCTAGAAACTTGGCCTGGTGGGGTCAGGCCAAGCCTACCAGCCCTCAAGGCTCTTTCTCACCAAGGGGCGGTAGATCCGCCATATGGTTCTCTATTCCAGAACGCTGGATAACCAGTGAGCTGCTTAGAAGGGGCGTTCTCCCTTGCAGCATGTTTATTTGAAAAGAACAGAAACAAGCAAACAGAATGCTGACCTTTCCTAAATGGGCATAAAGTTGGAAAATAAAATTGAATTTGGGTATGTAATAGGGTTAGGAGCAGAGTGAGATAGTCACAGGGAGAGAGCACACTCTCGCCGTGGAAATTACACAGCCATATGCGAATGGAAATTCCATCTGACAATCTGGAAAGGGTGACTTGAGATCCCAGCCATGCTTCTCTGGGCAGGTGAAAAGCAGCCATGCCCTCCGTATAGGCATGGCCAGTCAGGGGTGCTCGCTCTCTCACTCACTCACACACACACACACACCTTCACATGCACGGGTTATCTGTCTCTTCCCAATATCTGTCCCTCATTTGTTTAACCAAAAAATGATTCTCCCTGGCTTGCAGGGCACACCCATACATACACAGGGATACACCTTTTCTCCTGACCCCACTGCACACACCTCACATTCACACGTCACACCCTCAAATACATAGCACACAGACACCCTCTTTACGAAAACTTGCAAACCCCACGGACAAGCCCCACACAAGGCTAGCCCATACTCAAGTACACACTCTTCCACCCACTGCACATGTGACTGACTGCTGCCCACGTGCATCACAGGGCACACGCATGCGCCTCCCAACACACAGCACATCAAGGACACTCAGCAACCATTCCACCTGTATCCGGCTACCCGGCATGCCGTAGCTCCCGTATGAACTCAGCCTCCGTGCCTCTTTAAGGGCGCAGATGTTTGTAGTGCTGTCTTACCTGGACCACAACCACTTGGATGGAGACATGATCTGGGAGTCGGATCGGTGCCCGGAAATACTGGGACAGAGCAACCAGCAGATGCAAAATGGCTACCAGGCTCTTGGCGTGAACAGCTGAAATAAAAGATGAATCAAAAATTAGAGAATCGTCTTCCAGGTTCTAGGCAAATAGAAGCAGATATTCAAAATGTAGCAGTACCACACCCAATGCACCTTTTATCGCCCCACTAAGGATCTCACTAAGGGACTTGCCCTTAGGTCCCCTCATTCTTGGCCAAGTCCCATGGAGCTACTTCTTGGGTCATGTTATTGCTGCATTTCCAATATAGAGCCTCTCCACTCTAATCCAGGTTTCCAGTAGGGACCCTGACAGCTGCTGAATTTTGACAAAAGATCAGCCCTCTGCCACCCCCATGTTCTTGTTCATTCTATTTTAATAACCTTGTTCATTCATGTCTGCCCTGCATCATCTTTCCCTTCCCTCTTGACTCTGAACTCTTTGGGTTATCACCACTACCCTTGTCCCAGGGCTCTACCCAAAGCAAGTCCTCATTCAATAAACACTGAGTCAGGAACACTGGATCCTTTCCTTTGTTCAGGGCTTGCAGTCCCTCGAGGAAGGCATGAGACATCTAAAGGCCTTTGTTGCTCTTTGGAGTACCGTGTATGGCCAGCATAGGCAATGCCGTTTGGGAAGAGCGGGGAAAGGATGTGTACGACCCAGCTGGCTTCTATAGCTCCTGAGCAACGTGCTAGATGTTAAACGTATTTGTACTAGAGGAGGGTGGGCAACTGGTGAGTTGTAGATTTCACAGATGAGAGGAGAAGACTGTAATGTAATGGGTACACACAGGGCCAGGCAGACTGGAGCTTCAGTTCTGACTTGACAAGCTCTATATCTACTGCCTCCATGACCTTGGATAGGCCATTCAAGGTCTCTGAGTCTCAATCTGCTAATCTTCACAAGTGGGGATAGTAGTACCTTTGCAGAAATACAAGTTGTAAGAATTCCCAGAAATAGTATAGACAAAGCTTCCAGCCCATAGCAGATGATGAAGAAGGGTTGATATTTTTTATTGCAACTTACGAGACGACACTTCACACCTACACAATTAAACCATGTCAACTTTCTCCTCGTTCTGTCTCATAAAAGGAAAGCTTCGCCAGGTACTTTACCTGCCTTCCCAGTCCTACCAGTCTCATGGGATCCTCCTTACAGGGAGGCATTTAAGGAAAGAACAACAACAAAAGTGCTCATTTTGTGTACTTAGCACAAACTGGGCCCATTATTAGGGTGTCATTCTGTCTGCCCTGGGACTGATGAGTCTGCTTTAACAGGAGCTTTAAGAAATCCCCAAGAAAAGGAAATGACTCAGACATTCCTTAGGAACTCATTAGGGTTCCTTGTTATCACTGCTATTTGGAAGAAGGTTTTCCACTGCCAATGAGCAGCAGATGATCTGCTCCCATTTAGATCTTCCAGAAGACATTGTCAATTCTGAGCTTTTGGGCATCGTCCAAAGTTTCACCCACAGTTACAGCCTCGGAGGAGGCTCCTGGCCTGGGAGTGACCTACCGACACGGTGTGCTTGCAGCCAGACAGAGGCATAATTGGGTTTGCTCTTCTGATCAGAGCTGCTGTATGTCAGTCCAGTCTCTGAGGGTTGTAAGGACATTTGCTAACTCTATCCTTCTTTTTTTTTTCATGTTTATTTTTGAGAGAGACAGAGTGAGAGCGGGGGAGGGGCAGAGAGAGCGACACACACACAGAATCCGAAGCAGGCTCCAGGCTCTGAGCTGTCAGCACAGAGCCCGACGCGGGGCTTGAACCCACGAACCGTGAGATCATAACCTGAGCTGAAGTTGGCCGATTAACCGACTGAGCCTCCCAGGCGCCTCTCCCTTTTAATGACAAAACATAGTGCTAGAGAAGATGTGGTCAAAAAGGTTGTTCTTACCCACCAGTGACACTGTACTTCATCTTGACTGTTGTACTGAGCAGTATAGAGCTATTTTATAAGCACCATACAGATGCCAGTCTCTATCGAGGAGTGCTCGGTTCTCCTGGGAAGTTTTTCAAAAGAAATAATTATACAGTTTCTCTCTTCCTCTCTCTTTCTCTCTCTCACACACACACATGTGCAAAGATGTTAATTATTGTGTAATATAGTATTTAAAAATCTGGAAAACACTATAATAAGAGGATAGTTCAGACTGGTGGTTTTCAAAAACATTTTTTTTTATTAGGCAGAGAAACCCTTTGTTTAAAAGCCATTAGGCAAAACAGATGAAAAAAAGCACAAGTGTCCTGGTCCCCAAGGCCTAATTGCTACCCACAGCTGCTACTCTCCTCAGTGACGCCTGAGTTTTCCTGGCAAATCACTAGGTTGGGCCAAGAATGGTTAATAATCACTGCTTTAATAAGTTATGGTATATCCACATAATGGAATGATTTCCACACACTGAAAATCACTGTTGAAACAGTGTAACTATAAATATTAATAGTGTAATGTTAAACAGAAATAATAGAAACAATGTAAAGATACACATTTATGGATATACATACATGTAAATACATATACATATATGTGTGTACACACACACACACACACACACATGCTTGTGGCCAAGACTTGGAAAGGAATATTAAAAAAATGAAAATATGATAGTTTCCTATTTCAAAAATTTTTTAGAATAAAGGTATGTCATCTTTTTTCTTTTTAAAATTTCTTTAGTGTTTATTTATTTTTGAGAGAGAGAGAGAGAGACAGAGAGAGCGCGCATAAACAGGGAAGGGGCAGAGAGAGGGAGACACAGAATCTGAAGCAGGCTCCAGGCTCTGAGCTGTCAGCACAGAGCCCGACGCGGGGCTCAAACTTATGAACCGTGAGATCATGACCTGAGTCGAAGTCAGACGTTCAATCGACTGAGACACCCAGGCGCCCCTCATCTTTTCAATTAAGAAAAATCCTAACAACCTTCATCTATTGGGGTCCCCTCATCATTGCTACATTTGAGCTTATCTCCTGGTTTTCTCCCTGATGCCAGATAGAATCTAGGGATTCTGTGGTCCTGCCCTTGGGTCAGGATGGCACTGTGCAGATTTAGAGGTGCGCCCAGGCTCTACTATATAAATTGGGCACTTAGCCATTGTGCCAGGAGCTGGTGGACATTTTCAAAGGAGCTGCTGAGTTAGGCATAGTCCTCCAAATAGGAGTTGTGGTGGAAATATCAATTGGTGTAATTTTTTTTGGAGACAATTTGACAATACGTATTATGACCTTAGAAATATACACACACGTTGGCCTTAGAATGCCACTCTTAGGTATTTGAACTAAAAAAGTAATTGTGGCTATCAGCAGACAGAACTCATCAGGCTACGTTGATAATAGTGGAAAAATGGAAAACAATCTTAAAATCCATTATTCATTAAATAGATTATACTATAGCCATACGATATCCTGCTACATAATATTAAAAATGAAAGAATATTTAATGATCTGTGAAGATATACATCTTATAAACTGATCTCATCTTTGTAAAAAAAATATGTAATTATGTATACACACATTTAATTTACTTATCTGTTTCTTACACACACACTCACACTCGACCTGAAGGGGAACACCACAGGTTGACAGTCCCCGTCTCTGGGTGGGCAGCTTAGAGGGACCGCATGCGTAGGCTCAGTGCACGGGCTCCACGGCAAGACTCTCTTTCAGTTCTGGCTACACCCGTCACCACCCGTGTGACCTTGGACAAGGACACTCCTTCAGCAAATATTACTGTGTCTGGTATTTGCAAGTTGCTCTTCCACTTTCTGGGGATTCAGTAGTGAAGAAACAAAAATCCCTGACTTCTTAAAGCTTACATTCATTGTCTCTGAATCGCTCTCTGCCTCTATTTTCCCATCTGTAAAATGGGGATAATAGAATTCTTACCTCAGATGGTTGAGTGAGGATTACAAGGATGAAAATATGTAAACGGTTTAGAATAGTACAAAGCATACAGTAAGCACCATAGATATGTTAGCTGTTAATATTCAAATTTGTTTTCATTTTATAGCTTTTTAATCATGAAAATTGTTGTGAATAAAGCAAGAAGAAAAGGCAGACCTCCCTAAAGCCCTAGATCAAGAGCCTTGGTAACTCACAGCTGTCTCTGCCACCTTCGTCCTGAGTGGAAAGATGACACAATGTCTAGGAGCTAGAGAGAATAGCAGAGGGGAGGGACAGAACTTCTCTCCAGGAGTTGGACCCATCACATCCCTTATGGAAGAAACCATTCATGCTTGTAAACAGTCATCACAGGGATCTAGCCGCTGAGAGAATGATCCCTCCGGCCTGGTACTTCATCTCCGTTTTGGAAATCTATCTGACAGGAATAACTCGAGAGAAGCAAAAAGAGACCCAACCTAAGACATTTGACTTGGCCCTGACAGTAGCCAGTAGGCGAGCAAACATCCTAATAGGATCAATGTCAATGTAGGGTTTAAGATCCCTATGGGACTTTCTACCCAGTGAAATAGAAGCAGCCATCAAAAATAATGGCTACCTGGGATAGTGAATACATGGGATAATGAATACTACATGGGAATATAGAAAATCTGATATAATATTAAGAGAAAATAACAAAACACAGGAGTGTGAGTAAACATTTGCATTGATAGGGACAGTAGTGGGCAAAAAATGAAAACAGCCAGATGAGAGTGGCAACACGGGTGATTATTTTACTCGTACACGTATCCCCATAACAAATGAAGGGTGTGCCTGGGTGGCTCATTCAGTTAAACGTCCGACTTCGGCTCAGGTCATGGTCTCACAGTTCGTGAGTTCGAGCCCCGCGTCGGACTCTGTGCTGACAGCTCGGAGCCTGGAGCCTGTTTCAGATTCTGTGTCTCCCTCTCTCTGACCCTCCCCCATCACGCTCTGTCTCTGTCTCTCTCTCTCAAAAATAAATAAGCATTAAAAAAATTTTTTTTAAAGAAATGAAGGTAACCATGAAACAAACAAATCATTAGAAGCCACTAAAGACCATGGTCCTGAAGTGGCTTTAAAAAGTTCCATGCTGGGACGCCTGGATGGTTCAGGATTTTGGCTCAGGACGGTTCTGGATTTTGGATCAGGTTGTGATCTCGGGGAGATCCAGCCCCGCACTTCCTGCTCCATGCTGGGCATGAGGCCTGCTTGAGATTCTCTCTCTCCCTCTGCCCCCCATGCCCCCTTGCTGGTGCAAGTGCTCTGTTTCTCCTTCTCTCTCAAAAAAAAAAAAAAAAAAAAAAAATTCCATTCTATCTCAATCTTTCCGAAACTGGGTTCCCTGGTAAGTGAAAAGGTGTTTTGTTGGGAGGGGTGCATGGAGATGGTCCACATTCAGGGAGGAGGAAATAGGTTGAAACAAAACTAAGCAGGGGTCTTTATCAGAGGACTTCAATGCTCACGACTATTGTGGATTTCCGCAAGGTAGATGAAGTTCCCACACTAGTAATCAGGCGCCCTCCCCCCTCCTCCAACACTGTTAGCATTCCTGGCCTTTGGGGCAGCAATCAGGACCCAGTTCGTGGCTTCCCCTCTTCCCGGTGTTTCTCTCCATCACACAGAGGTCGCCCTGTTTCAAGCACTGTGTGATGTGCACGCAAAGGTATGATTATGCTGAAGGAGCTACCTGTTGTCTCGCCTCCAATGTCAGTTGCTAGAAACTTGCTGAAGAGGTTGGGTCTGGCAGCTACTGGGTCTCTAAGCTGAGGAATAAAGATATCCTTTTCCTTTTTTTAACTATTTATTTATTATTGAGACAGAGAGACACAGCAGGGGAGAGGCAGAGAGAGAGGGAGACACAGAATCCGAAGCAGGCTCCAGGCTCTGAGCTGTCAGCACGGAGCCCAATGCGGGGCTCGAACTCACAAACCGCGAGATCATGACCCGAGCTGAAGTCAGACGCTTAACCCACTGAGCCACCCAGGTGCCCCAAGATTTCCTTTTCTTTCCCAAGTTGGAAAGGTGGTTTTTTGGGGGGAGGGGGAAGGTGTCCATTTTATGTTGTTTAAACTGGATACGATTTTGTCTAGAACTTAACCCCTTAATACTTAAAAGCAGAGAACACGATCTAAATCATTTTATTAATCTGAATTCATATTTTCATCGATTACAAAGAACAGAACAACTCTGGACTCCCTCTGAGAAATCTGAGGTTGCTACTGGAGTCACCTGATCTGCTGATTCAAGGCTGATTCTGTTATGGACTCATCATGTCCATATTTGCCTGGCGGGCTCTTAAAGTAGCAAAAGAACAAGCAGTTTATAACTTTTGGAGATATTCAAGCGACACTGGCCATGCAACCTGAATTTGAAAATCCTGTTCCAGGGCCTGCGATCTCAGCCCCAGACCTTTGCTCCTTCTGGAAAATAAGGGGCTGAGAGGAAGGGCATGGGCTTCAAAACAGAGCCAAGTCCTTGCTCCCCTGCTCCTCAGCTGCCTGAACGTAGGGATTTTGGCTTCTTGAAGCCTCTATGAGCTGGACGCGTGGCTTTCTCAAAAGGTTGTACAGGGGCTTAGAAGTAGCTCAATCCGTAGCAGTCTCCTCTGCTCCCTAGCTCACGTGAACTTGCTACAAACGGCCTTTCACAGAAAAGCACACTGGCTTTGGACACTTTGTCATTTTCCCAGCAGCACAGAGGAAAAGTTCTCTAAAGAAGGGCACGTCTCACTCAATGATAAATGGGTTTGCATCCACCCGGGGCCTGCCAGCGTCCTGGATGGCTTTGTGGGGAAACCCCAGGGTGGGGGCCACAGGGGACATTTAACCGTTCCATCCTTCTTTGTAAAACTCACAGTCTACATTCCACTTGATGCTCCTGGGAGGAAGCTTCAGGGTTTCGTTGACCTTCTCCAGGACGGTCTGCAACTTTTGCTTCTGAGCAATCTCTGACTGGGTGACTTCAGCAACGTTCAGCTTCTCGCTCTCAAGTTTTTCTGGGGTGACAAGGGCGGGGGGAAAGAGAACAGCTGTTATCTCTGGCCACAGACACCCCTAACTCACACACTCGTTCACTCGCTCCCACAAACACACATGCTCACACGTTCACTCGCTCAGCAAGTATATACTGAGCACCTGCTCTGTGAGGGACACTGCTCTCCCCGCCTCATCTGATGTGTCACCAGCATTGAGAGAGCTGTGTGAGCTCAGAGTGGGGCATGTAGCCCAGCCTGTCGTACCTGAACTCTTTCCCAGCATTCTGGATTTTTCCTTCTCTTCATCTTTGCCTTCTCCAAGCATACTCTGGGCCCCGACCGGAAAGGCTTGCGTGCCTCCCCTGGCACTCCTCTTCATTCAAGGCATTTTGTATGTGTCATGTGTAGGTATGTGTCACGCTGAATCACATTTATCTGTTTTATTATTTTTTGAATTTAAATTCAAGTTAGTTAACTTACAGCTCAGTCTTGGCTTCAGGAGTAGAACCCAGTGATTCCTGTCTTACATGTGACACCCAGTGCTCATCCTAAGTGCCCTCCTTAATGCCTATCACCCATTTAACCCATCCCCCACCCACCTCCCCTCCAGCCACCCTCAGTTTGTTCTCTGTATTTAAGGGTCTCTTATGATTTGCCTCCCTCTGTTTTTATCTTATTTTGCCTTCCCTTCTGCTATGTTCATCTGTTTCACTTCTTAAATTCCACATATGAGTGAAATCATATGATATCTTTCTCTGACTTATTTTGCTTAGCATAATATATTCTAGTTCCATCCATGTTGTTGCAAATGGCAAGATTTCATTCTTTTTCATTGCCAAGTAGTATTCAGTTGTTTATACATACACCACATTTTCTTTATCCTTTCATCAATCGGTGGACATTGGGCTCTTTCCATAATTTGGCTATTTTTTTTAAAAGTTTATTTATTTGAGAGAGACAGAGACAGTGTGAGTAGGGGAGGTGCAGAGAGAGAGAGACAGAGAGAGAGAGAGAGAGAGAGAGAATCCCAAGCAGTCTCCATACCATCAGTGCAGAGCCTGACGCAGGGGTGAAGCTCAGGAAACTGTGAGATCATGACCTGAGCCCAAAACCAAGAGTTGGATGCTTAACCGACTGAGCCACCCAGGTGCTCCAATTTGGTTATTGTTGATAGTGCTGCTATAAACATTGGGGTGCGTGTGCCCCTTCGAATCAGCATTTTTGTATCCTTTGGGTAAATACCTAGCAGTGCAATTGCTGGGTAGTAGGGTAGTTCTATTTTTAATTCTTTGAGGAACCTCCACACTGTTTTCCAGAGCAGCTGCACCAGTTTGCATTCCCACCAACAGTGCAAGAGGGTTCCCGTTTCTCCACATCCTCGCCAACACCTGTTGTTTCCTGAGTTGTTAATTATAATCTTTCTGACAAATGTGAGGTGGTATCTCATTGTGGTTTTGATTTGTATGTCCCTAATGATGAGTGATGTTGAGCATTTTTTCATGTGTCTGTTAGCCATCTGGATGTCTTCTTTGGAAAAGTGTCTATTCGTGTCTTCTGTCCCTTTCTTCACTGGATTATTTGTTTCTGGGGGGCCAGTTTGGTAAGTTCTTTACAGATTTTGGATACTAATCCTCTATCCATATGTCATTTGCAAATATCTTCTCCCATTCCATCGGTTGCCTTTTAGTTTTGTTGATGGTTTCCTTCCCTGTGCTTTTTATCTTGATGAGATCCCAGTAGTTCCTTTTAGCTTTTATTTCCCTTGCTGCCAGAGACATATCTGTTTTAAAAATCTTCTTTCATTTATTTATTTTTTTAATGTTTATTTATTTTTGGGACAGAGAGAGACAGAGCATGAACGGGGGAGGGTCAGAGAGAGAGGGAGACACAGAATCGGAAGCAGGCTCCAGGCTCTGAGCCATCAGCCCAGAGCCTGACGCGGGGCTTGAACTCACGGACCGCGAGATCGTGACCTGAGCTGAAGTCGGACACTTAACCGACTGAGCCACCCAGGCGCCCCAAACCTTCTTTCCTTTTAAACCCACTGGAAATGTAACTTATTTGGTGTGTCCCATTTCATGAATTTTAGGGCGCACTTTTTTGTTGTTGTTTTTCACTTTTTAACATCCCTGAAATAAGAGTGTCATAAGATGGATGGCATTCTATAATTGTTGTCAGCCTGGTGGAAGACAGGGGTTCTCATTGCTTCCACGTGTGTGCACTGCGTCCTACCTCTTCATAGTGTGGGCACTTCCATACCTTAATAAGCCTAGAAGAACACTTTCAAAAAGTAGGAAATAAAAATTCTAAGGAATTGGTAAGCTTTGAGTAATAGTAATTGACATGATTTTTTCTTTTTCTGAGTGGTACTTATAAAATGGTGTGTTTTAAAATCAATTGTTCTTGCATCCAATGGTATAACTTAATACTTACAGGTCTACATTTTTATCTGTTAAAGAGAACAGCTTTGAGTTAAATAATGGGAAGTATTATCTGCTGTTGGATTCACCGAATCTACTCTCCACAACCCATTCAAGATTGATAGAACGGACACTCCAAAATATGCTTAAAATGTCTTTTCTCCACATTTTTAAGGAGCACCACACAAAAGAATTAAACCTACAGCAATGGTTTCCCCAATGCTTATAGTATTTCTTTTATTTTTCTGCAGTTATATCTTATCCAGCTCAAATGTGCCTTGGGTAGTTATTTGAAGATGAGATTGTTCATTGGAGAATTTCTGCAGTTTTCTATGGATTTAAGAATTATTTTCGGGGTTGGGGGGAGGGCGCCTGGGTGGCTTATTCGGTTAAGCGTCTGACTTCAGCTCAGGTCATGATCTCATGGTTTGTGGGTGTGAGCCCTGCCTTGGGCTCTGTGCTGACAGCTCAGAGCCTGGAGCCTGCTTCGGATTCTGTGTCTCCCTCTCTCTCTGCCCCTCCCCTGCTCACGCTCTGTCTCTCAAAAATAAATAAACATTAAAAAAAAAAAAAAAAGAATTGTATCTGGGACACTTGGGTGACTCAGTCGGTTGAGCATCTGATTTCAGCTCAGGTCATGATCTTGCAGCTCGTGAGTTTGAGCCCCACATGGGGCTCTGAGCCAACATCTCAGAGTCTGGAGCCTGCTTCAGATTCTGTGTCCCAATCTCTCTCTGTCCCTCCACTGCTCATGCTCTTTCTCTCTCTCAAAAATAAATAAACGTTAAAAAAAGAAATTATTTTCTGCACCTGGATAGAATGAGCTCAAGCTATTTACACCTCGAAGGCCCAAGTATTATCTTTCTCTTCTCTTTAGTTGCTTATGGCCATCATTCTTTTTTTTTTTTTTTTAAGTTTATGTATTTTATTTTTGTGAGAGAAAGAGAGAGATCATGCATAAGTGGGGAAGGGGCAGAGAGAGGGAGAGAGAGCGAGAATCCCAAGCAGCCTCCATGCTGTCCGTGAGCCCGATGTGGGGCTCGATTTCATGAGTGAGATCATGAATTGAGCCAAAATCAACGGTGAGACTCTTAACCGGCTGAGCCACCCAGGTGCCCCAGGGCCATCATTCTTTATTTCTAAATGTCAGGGATTTAATAAGCCTATATTTATTTTTTTAATTTATTTTTATTTTTTTATTAAATATAATTTATTGTCAACTTGGATTCCATACAACACCCAGTGCTCATCCCAACAGGTGCCCTCCTCAATGCCCATCACCCACTTTCCCCTCTCCCCCACCCCCCATCAACCCTCAGTTTGTTCTCAGTATTTATGAGTCTCTTAAAGACTTAAAGGGAGGGTTTGCCTCCCTCCCCCTCTGTAACTCCCTCCCCCCTTCCCCTCCCCCATGGTCTTCTGTTAAGTTTCTCAGGATCCACATATGAGTGAAAGCATACGGTATCTTTCTCTGTTTGACTTATTGCACTTAGCATAATACCCTCTAGTTCCATCCACATTGCTGCAAATGGCCAGATTTCATTCTTTCTCATTGCCAAGTAGTATTCCATTGTGTATATAAATCACAATTTCTTTATCCATTCGTCAGTTGATGGACAATTAGGCTCTTTCCATAATTTGGCTATTGTTGAAAGCGCTGCTATAAACATTGGGGTACAAGTGCCCCTATGCATCAGCACTCCTGTATCCCTTGGGTAAATTCCTAGCAGTGCTATTGCTGGGTCATAGGGTAGATCTCTTTTTTATTTTTTGAGGAATCTCCACACTGTTTTCCAGAGCAATAAGCCTATATTTAAATGTCTTCCTCTTGATTGTTCATACTTGAAGAGATCACGTGTGCCTTTTCCATTTTTGGGGCCGCAGATTCTTATCTTGGATCCTCTCCTACTGAAGAAATGACAAGTTGTTTGCATCTAATACTGCAATCACAGTTTGGGTAGTTTGGTAGAGGCTGCCCGAAGTGCTCGGTTAAGAAAATTTCTGCAGCTTTATCTTGGCTGAGAGGAAAAGATCACTGGGGATAGTGATGACAGTCTTGGGAGAGGGCTTGGGGAGAGGGAGAGGGGAGGAGACTGCGTACCCACCTGCCCTGTTTTGTTACATCATGGCTTATAAGGTTTCATATTTATAACCTTCTGCTGACGTTGGACTTCTTAGGTCCCTGAGTCTGTTTATTAGCTCAAAAACTTTTTCTGCACTGTTGTCCATTCTGTTCTCATTTTTTAAAAATTGGATTTTATACATGACCTACTAGAATACTCATTTTTTTCTGTTTCTGCCAATATTTTTTAATTGCCACAATGCTATTATAATGCCTTCTTAAAATTAAAAAAAAAAAGTTGTGTATTTTAGCATCTGGCATTATTCAGGAGAAGACTTTCTATGGTTTGTTTATTTCTTTTGCATACTAATTTTTGAGAAAATGTAATTCTGTTTGACTTTTTTTCTACTTTAGTTTTTTTGGGTTGTTTTTTTTTTTTTTTTTTTTGCTTTTAATTTTGTTGGATATTTTATTTTAGGCAATGGCATTGGTATTATGTGGATTTGAGTAGATAGAAGATCTTGAAGCAAACTTTGTTAACAGTTTTAGGTGTATTTCTATGCCATGCTCACATACACAATTACACAAACAGAAAGCATTCTCTCATTTTCTCCCTCAATGAAAGTGAGATTACTGTGTATATATATTTTTCTGCTACTTGTTTTTCCACTCAAACATATATTATGAATACCAATGTCAATACATATGGATATAACTCATCTTTTGCGTACCTTTTGACCACCTTCACCCACTTTGCCCACCCCCCCCCCCAATCCCCTGCCTCTGGCAGCCACCAATCTGGTCTCTGTATCTATGAGCTTATTTTTTTAAATAAAGACTCAACATATAAGTATGACCATATAGTATTTCACTTAGCATAGTGTCCTCAGAGTCCATCTATGTTGTTGTAAATGGCAAGATTGCATTATTTTTTTATGGCCAAGTAATACTCCACGGTATAAATGTATATTCACTGTATCTTCTTTTATCTGTTCATCCATTGATGGACACTTAGGTTGTTTTCATATTTGGCTATTGTAAATAATGCTGCAGTGAACAGAGGAGTGCACATATCTTTCAAGGTAGCATTTTCATTTTCTCTAGGAAAAACCAGAAGTGGAATCACTGGATCATATGATATTTCCATTTTTAATTTTTAAATTTTTTTTTATTTTTGAGAGAGAGAGAGAGAGAATGTATGAGGAAGGGCAGAGAGGGAGGGAGACACAGAAGCAGGTTCCAGGCTCGAGCTGTCAGCACAGAGCCTGACGTGGGGGCTCAAATCCATGAACCGTGAGATCATGACCCAAGCTGAAGTTGGATGCTTAACCAACTAAGCCACCCAGGCGCCCCGTCCATTTTCAGTTTTTAAAGAACCCCCATACTGTTTTCCAGAGTGGCTGCACCAATTTACATTCTTACCAACAGAGCACAAGGGTTCCCTTTTTTCCATTTCCTTGCCAGTTTTGGTTATTTCTTGTCATTCTGATACTAGCCAATTCTGACTGGTGTGAGGTAATCTCTCATTGTGGTTTTGGTTTGCATTTCCCTGATGATAACTGATGTTGAGCATATTTTCATGTGTCTGTTGGCAATCTGAGTGTCTTCTTTGGAAAAGTGTCCATTCAGATCTGTGCGTTTTTTAATTGTATTTTTTTATTTTCTTTTTGTCCTTTTCTTTCTTTCTTTCTTTCTTTCTGCTATTCAGTTTCATGAGTTCTTTATATACATTGGATATTAACCTCTTATCGGATATATGATTTGCACATATTTCCAAATCCCCATTTGGTAGGTTGCCTTTTCATTTTGTTACATCGTTTCAGGTCTTATGTTGAAGTCCTTAACCCATTTTGAGTTAGTGTTTGTATACGTTGTAAGATAGTGGTTCACTTTCAGTCTTTTGCATGTGGCTGTCCAGTTTTCCCAACAACACTTACTGCAGAAGCTGTATATTCTTGGGTCCTTTGGCTTAAATTAATTGGCTATATATGTGTGGCTTTATTTCTGGGCTCTCTATTCTGTTCCATTAACGTATGTATCTGTTTTTATGCTCTACCATAATGTTTTGACTACTAGAGCTTTGTAATAGTTTGAAATCAGGGAGCATGATGCCTCCAGCTTGGTCTTCTTTTTCTTAAGAAAAAAAAATTTTTTTTAATGTTTATTTCTTTTTAAGAGAGAAACAAAACTCTCATGCTTAGAGCATGAGCAGGGGAGGAACAGAGACAGAGGGAGACACAGAATCCAAATCAGGCTCCAGGCTCTGAGCTGTCAGCACAGAGCCTGATGTGGAGCTTGAGCCCAGGAACTGTGAGATCATGACCTGAGCCAAAGTCAGATGCTCAGCTTACTGAGCCACTGAGGTACCCCTTAGTCTTCTGTTTCAAGATTGCTTTGGCTATTTGAGGTCTTGTGTGATTCCTTACAAACTTGAGGATCCTTTTTCCATTTTTTTTTCTGTGCAATGTGTCTTTATTTTTATTTTTCATTTGCGCATAATTGACACAAAATGTTGCATTAGTTTGAAGCGTACACCATAGTGATTCAACAAGTCTATACATGATGCTATGTTCACTACAAGTGTAGCTACCATTTGTCTTGACACATCATCACTTGTTACAACATCACTGACTATATTCCTTATGCTGTATCTTTCATTCTGTGACTTATTTCATAACTGGAAGCCAAGTTCTCCCACTCCAATATTTCTGTGAAAACTACCATTAGCAACTTAATAGGGATTGTCTTGAATCTGTAGATTGCTTAGGGTAGAAGAATATTTAGTAATATTCTTCTAATTCATGAGCACAGAGGGTCTTTCACTCCTTGTGGGACTGTTTTCTTAATTTCTCTTTCTGATAGTTTAATTAGTGTATAGAAATACAACAAATTTTTGTATATTGATTTTGTACCTGTGACTTTACTGAATTTGTTTACTAGTTCTAACAGGTTTTTTTTTTTTTTTGGTGGAGTCTTTGGGGTTTTCTTGATATCTATCTATCTATATAGATATAGATAGATATATAGATATATAGATACACACACATATATATAGTTATATATAATATATATTATATATATGTATTATATTATATGTATTATATGTATATATGTGTGTGTGTGTATGTATGTGTGTATATATATATATATATATATATATATATATATATATATAGTGACAGTTTTACTTCTTCCTTGCCAATTTGAATGCCTTTTATTTCTTTTTCTTGTCTAATTGTTATGGCTAGGAATTCCAATTCTTTGTTGAATAAAAGTGGCTAAAGTGGGCATCCTTGTCTTGTTCCTTAGAGGAAAAGATTTCAGCTTTTCACCATTGGGTATGTAGGCTTGTTATATAGAGCCTTTATTATGTCGAGATATGTTTCTCTGTACCCATTCTATTGAGAATTTTTATCATGAATGGATGTGTAATTTTGTCAAATGCTTTTTCTGCATCTATTGAGATGATCATGTGGTTTTTATCTTTCATTTTGTTAATGGGCATATCACACCGATTGATTTGTGGGTGTGAAACCATTCTTGCATCCTTGGAACAAATCCCAGTTGATCATGGCGCATGATC
This sequence comes from Leopardus geoffroyi, assembly GCF_018350155.1. Classification (NCBI taxonomy): domain Eukaryota; kingdom Metazoa; phylum Chordata; class Mammalia; order Carnivora; family Felidae; genus Leopardus; species Leopardus geoffroyi. The sequence goes on along the minus strand of NC_059329.1, from coordinate 69,097,792 downwards.
CTTTTAATGTATTGTTGAATTCACTTTGTTAACACTTTGTTGAGGATTTTTGTATCTGTGTTCATTAGGGATAATGTAGTTTTCCTTGTGACATCCCTGTCTGGTTTTAGTAGCTGGTTTTGTAAAATGAGTCTGGAAGTTTTTCTTCCTCTTCTCTATTTTGGAAGAGTTTACGGATTGGTAGTAATTTTTCTTTAAATGTTTGGTAGAATTCACCAGTGAAGTCATCTGGTCCTGGACTTTTGTTTATTGGGGAGTTTTTGATTACTGATTCAATCTACTTACTAATAATCAGTTTGTCCAGATTTTCTATTTCTTCATGATTCTGTCTTGGTAGGTTGCACATTTCCTGGAATTTATCAATTTCCCCTAGGTTGCCCAATTTTGGTGTGTAGTTGTTCACAGTAGTCTCTTATGATTCTTTGTATTTCTGTAGTACAAGTTGTAATAACTCCCCTTTCATTTCTGATTTTATTTGAGTCCTGTATCTGTAAGTCTAGCTAAAGGTTTGTTGATTCTGTTTATCTTTTCAAAAAACCAGCTTAGTTTCATTGATCTTCTCTATTATCTTTTTAGTTTCTAAATATGTCCCAAATATCTCACTCAAACACATATTATGAGTATCTTTCTACATCAGTACATATCGATACAACTCATTCTTTTAAAAAATCTACATAATACATTATAGGACTTAGAACTTATTCAACTATTCCTCTGTAGATATATAGTCAGGTTATAAGCCACCTTTTTCCTATTTGTATTAAAGTTTCAATAAACATCGTGTGTGTGTGCGTGTGTGTATGTGCGTGCGTGTGTGTGTGTGTGTGTGTGTGTGTGTGTGTGTGTGTTACCAACTGATCATTGCTGGTAAAAAGAAAAGCTTGTTGCCTTAAAGATTTTCTCCTTAAATATAGTCATCTTATCAAATCTCCTTATTAGTTCTATTATTGTTTCTTTGAGTCTTTAGCATTCTCTGGGTATGGAAATAAGGTAAAACATAGTTATCCCTATTTTGTAAACTTGTATCACTTATTTCAATTTTATGATATTTTATTTTATTTTTCATTTATATGACATTTTAAAAGAGAAGATTTGAGAACCTCTTTCTGCTATTTCTACCCCTATTTATTTACCCCTATCTATTTATTTTCGAAATATTCAACCCTCAAAATTTAACAGATCCACTCAAATATTCCTGTAGTTAAATAGTAATTTCACTCATTGTTATTAAGTATTTAAAGATAATTTCTTTCTCAAGACTCCTGGTTTCCCTCTTTTGCTCTTTATTATTAGGCTAACTTCCACGAAAACTTCCTATTGCTCAAATTTTATTCTTCCACGAAATTGTTCCTTTTATGTTTCTATAGTTCTGCAAATTGTTCATCATTAGTTTAACTTGTTATAAAGTAACAGGAATGATTTTGAAATAGGATGCTATTTAGAAAATTTTCTCAGGATTATTTTGTGAATCTTTCTCTTGTTTTTTGAGTTTAGCATCCAAGTGTGCTTTTGGAGTGATTATTTTTAGAAAACAATGAAATAGTATTCACAAGTTCTCAAGTATCAAGACAGGGAAGAATAAACTCAATTACTCTGAATGGTAGAAAAACTGGGATATTCACACACACACACACACACACACACACACACACACACACACACAGTTACTGTATAGATCATACTATGTTAATGTCAACATCCTTCAGAGAATTTGAGTACAGAAAATACTCTTTCCAGTATGAGTGATTCCTGAGTTATTAGATTTGTATTTCCAAATATATGGAGAGGCTTTGTTAGAAAAATTTTTTTTATCGTACCATGGTTAGAGAACTTGGTCTGTATAATAATTTGTTGAGACCTACTTTATTTGACAGTCACTTTTTAAGTGTTCCATGTGCAGTTGAAAGGAAAGAATACTCTAGTTTTGGGGCATGGCTGGTTAACTGCTTTCCCCAAATCTTCTCTATCCTTTTGAAATTTTCTTAATGTGTTCATAAACAAAATATGTTAAAAATCTAACACTGTGAGGGCAGATTTATCAGGTGTTTGTAATTCTGATTGTCATTTTCAGTTTTTATATAACGATGCATAAAAGTACATTTAGGTTTAAAATGGCTGTATTTTCCTAGTAGGTTTAGTCTCCTCAATATATACTCTCCGTAGTAATGCTTAGTGCCTTAAAGTCTGTTTTGTCAAATATTAAAACAGTTACTCCAGCTTTCTTTTAATTAGTGTTTGTGTAACGTATGTAATTTTTCCCATTTTTTAAATGTTTTGTTTTTGTTTTTGTTTTTTTTTTTTGAAGGAGAGAGAGACAGAGCATGAGTGGGGGAGGAGCAGAGAGAGAGGGAGACAGAATCCGAAGCAGGCTCCCGGCTCTGAGCTGTCAACACAGAGCCTTAGCTGGGCTCGAACTCACAAACCGCGAGATCATGACCTGAGTCAAAGTGAGACGCTCAACCGACTGAGCCACCCAGGTGCCCCATTTTTTCCCACTCTTTAAACTGTTCTTTGCCCTCATAAATTATGTCTCTTGTAAATAGCATGTAGCAAGATGTTGTTGGGCTATCTAGTCTGACAATCCTTGTCTTTTTTTATTTTTTTTTAAATATGAATTTATTGTCAAATTGGTTTCCATTACAACTCCTAGTGCTCATTCCAACAGGTGCCCTCCTCAATGCCCATCACCCACTTTCCCCTCCCTCCCACCCCCCATCAACCCTCAGTTTATTCTCAGTTTTTAAGAGTCTCTTATGCTTTGGCTCCCTCCCTCCCTTTTTTTTCCCCTTCCCCTCCCCCATGGTCTTCTGTTAAGTTTTTCAGGATCCACATAAGAGTGAAAACATATGGTACCTGTCTTTCTCTGTATGACTCATTTCACTTAGCATAACACTCTCCAGTTCCATCCATGTTGCTACAAAAGGCCATATTTCATTCTTTCTCATTGCCAAGTAGTATTCCCTTGTATATATAAACCACAATTTCTTTATCCATTCATCATTTGATGGACATTTAAGCTCTTTCCCTAATTTGGCTATTGTTGAAAGTGCTGCTATAAACATTGGGGTACAAGTGCCCCTATGCATCAGCATTCCTGTATCCCTTGGGTAAATTCCTAGCAGTGCTATTGCTGGGTCATAGGGTAGATCTATGTTTAATTTTTTGAGGAACCTCCACACTGTTTTCCAGAGCGGCTGCACCAGTTTGCCTTCCCACCAACAGTTCAAGAGGGTTCCCGTTTCTCCACATCCTCTCCAGCATCTATAGTCTCCTGATTTGTTCATTTTAACCACTCTGACTGGCATGAAGTGATATCTCAGTGTGGTTTTGATTTGTGTTTCCCTGATGAGGAGCGACGTTGAGTATCTTTTCATGTGCCTGTTGGCCATCTGGATGTCTTCTTTAGAGAAGTGTCTATTCATGTCTTCTGCCCATTTCTTCACTGGATTATGTTTTTTGGGTGTGGATTTGGTGAGTTTTTTATAGATTTGGGATACTAGCCCTTTGTCTGATATGTCATTTGCAAATATCTTTTCCCATTCCATTGGTTTCTTTTAGTTTTGTTGATTGTTTCCTTTGCAGTGCGGAAGCTTTTTACCTTCATGAGGCCCCAATAGTTGGGACCTCATGAAAATCCTTGTCTTTTAAATGGATACAGTCAATTTATATTGACTGGGTTCATCAATATACTTGGATTCACTTGCACCAACTTATTTTCAACTTTCTAATATTCTGCTTTTCTGGTTCTTATCCACCCTTCCATCCTTGCCTTCTTCTGGAATAAGGTTTTTATCTCTCTCATTTCATTTCTTCCCCCATTACTAGTAGGGAGGTTATATACTTTGTTTTACTATTTTAGTGGCCACCCTAAAAAATTTATCATGTGTATTTAACTTAATAGAGTATTAAGTTAATTAGTATCTTTATCCACATACTAAATAATACAGGATGTCAGCACACTTTGACTCTTCTCACGCTCTTCCTGACTTAAATGCTATAATTTGTCTGGGATTCTATCTTAAGTTTTTAAATCAACAAATTAGAAATTATTGTGATTCTTTTATATTCATTTAATTATTGCTTCAATCTACCTACCTTGGTGATTTTTTATTATCATAGGCAAAGGATTTTCATTTTGTTAAAAAAATTGTTTTGAGTACAGTTCAGACAATGTTCCATTAGTTTCAGGTGTACAACATAGTGATTCAACATCTCTATACATTATGCTGTGCTCACCACAAGTATAGCTACCATCTGTCATCATACAGGGCTATTATAATATCACTGACTTTATTCCCTATACTCTACATTTTATTCCCATGACTTATTCATTCTATAAGCAGAAAGCTATGTCTCCCATTCCCCTCTGTGCATTTTGTCTATCCTCTACCCCTTCCTTCTGGCAACCATAAGTTTGTTCTCTGTATTTTTAGGTATGATTCTGCTTTTTGTTTATTCATTTGTCATGTTTTTTTACATTCCACATGAATGAAATCATATGATATTTGGCTTTCTCAGTCTGACTTATTTCACTTAGCATAATACCCTCTAGGCCCATCCATACTGTCACAAATAGCAAGATCTCATCATTTTCCATGGCTAATATGCCATTATATAAAAAATATAAACATAAATATAAATAATAAATATAAATATATGTGCCATTTCTTTCATTCATCTATCAGACGCTTGGGTTGCTTCCATATCTTGGCTATTATAAATAATGCTGCAGTAAATATTGGGGTGCATCTATCTTCAAATTAGTGTTTTTGTTTTCTTTAGGTAACTAGTAGTGAAATTATTGGATGATAGCATATTTCTGTTTTTAATTAAAAAAATATTTATTGAGAGAGAGACAGAGCATGAATGGGGGAAGGACAAAGCGAGAGCATGGGGGAGAGAGAATCCTAAGCAAGCTCTGTGCTCTCAGCACAGAGCCCCACATGGGACTCAATTCCACGAACTGCGAGATCATGAACTAAGCCAAAATCAAGCGCTGGTCGCTTAACTGACTGAGCCACTCAGGTGCCCCTCTGTTTTTAATTTTTTGAGGAACCTCCAAGCTGTTTTCCACAGTGGTTGCAGCAATTTGCATTTCCACCAAAAGTGCACAAGGGTTCTCTTTCCTGTGTATCCTCACCAACACTTGTTATTTGTCTTTTTTATTTCAGTCATTCTCCCTGTTGTAAGATGATTTCTCATTGTGGTTTTTATTTGCATTTTCCTGATGTTGAGCATCTTTTCATGTGTCTGTTGACCATCTGTATGTCTTCTTTGGAAAAATGTCTTTTCAGGTCCTCTGCCCATTTTTAATTGAATTATTTGCTTTTTTGTCACTGAGTTGTATAAGTTCTTTATATACTTTGGATATTAACCCCTCATCAGATATATCATTAAAATTTTTTAAATATTTTTGAGAGAGCGAGCGAGAGAACGAGAGCGCAAATGGGGGAGGGGCAGAGAGACGGAGACACAGAAACTGAAGCAGGCTTTAGGCTCTGAACTGTCAGCACAGAGACTGATGTGGGGCTTGAACCGACAAACTATGACATTATGACCTGGGCTGAAGTTAAACATTTAACTGACTGATCCACCCAGGTGCCCCCAGATATGTCATTTTTAACCTACCATTCAGTAGGTTGCCTTTTCATTTTTTTGATCATTTTTTTCACTGTGCAAAAGTTTTATTTTGATGTTTTTTATTTTTGTTTCCCTTACCTTAGGAGACATATCTAGAAAAATTTGCTATGGCCAGTGTCAAAGAAATTACTGCTTATGTTCTCTTCTAAGATTTTTATGGTTTCAGGTCTTATATGTAGGCCTTTAATCCATTTTGAGTTTATTTTTGTGTATGGTGTAAGATTTGTCACAGATTAATTGACTATGTAGGCATGGGTTTATTTCTGAGCTTTTTATTCTGCCCACCATGGTGACTGTTGCTCATCATTTTTGTTGCATTTCAGATCTTTCTTTTGGGTTCATTTTTTTTTTCTCGGTCCCTGGAGTACATATCCTTCAGAGATTCCCTTTAGTGAGGATCTGTTGGAAGTAAACCCTCTCAATTCATGTTTGCTTAAAATGCCTTCACTTTCTCATTTTTTGAAACAGCTTTTTTTTTCCTGGATAACTTATAAGTTGACCATTTTTTTCCTGAATTCTGAAGATTTCATTTTATTATCTTTAGACTATTACTGTTCTTGATGAAAGACAGCTTTCACTCTGTTGTTCCTTAATTGGTAATTTATTTTTAATCTCTGCTTTTAATAATTTGTCTTCAGTGTTCTTAGGTTTCATTATAAAGTACATAGGTATAGATTTCTTGTTATTTATCCTATCTGGGAATCTGTGAGCTTCCTTAATCTGAGAATTAATATCTTTCATCAATTCTAGAAAATTCTCATTCATTATGTCTTTAAATATTGCCTATGCTCCATTTTCCTTATCTTCTCCTGCTGGAATTCTAATTAGCCATATGTTGGATTTTCTTAGAAAAATCTTTGTCTTCTAATTCTTTCTTATTTTAGGTACTGTTGTCTCTCTTTATTGCATTCTGAGGAATTTCTTCAGTGCCAACTTCCAGTTCACAAATTCCTCTTTAGCTGTGTCTGATCCATTGAGGTTTCTAATTTAATTACATTTTTTTTTTTCATTTCCAGAAGTTCTGTTTGGTTCTCTTTCACATTGACTTGTCCAGTTTTGATAGCTACTTTTTAAAAATCATTCTTTCAATAGTCTTTTAAACTTTTATTTTGACATTAAACATATTTGATATTCCATAACTTATCAGTTGTTAATATATAGCATTTGTGGGATGAATTTACAGTTTCTTGTTCTGTTGATCTTTGCTCAAAGTGGCTTCTCATGTGTTTGATAATTTCTGATTTTTAGCTGTTTTCTTTGGAATTTTGTCTCTGGGAGTTTTTTGTGGCCTGGGTTTAAAGTTCATTCCTCTAAAAGGACATATGTTTGCTTTTGTCTTGGGAAGCACTAATAATCTGGAATAACTTTTAACTACATCTTAATCTAGGGGCTTTTTTTTTTTGACAATATAGCAAACTTATTTTTTAATTGTTTCTATTTTTAATTGAAGTATAGTTGACATATTAGGTTCAGGTGAGCCACTGTGATTTAATAATTATGTACATTATGAAATGCTCATCATGATGAATGTACTTACCATCTGTCACTATATAAAGTTATTCCAATATTATTAACTATATTCTCCATACTGTACCTTCAACCCTATGACTTATTTATTTTATAACTGGAAGTTTGCACCTCTTAATCCCCTTCAACTGTTTTTCTCATCCCCCAAGTCCCTCCTCTCTGGCAATCATCAGTTCTCTGTGTTTGTGATTCTGTTTTTGTTTTACTTTTTAGATTCCACATATAAATGAAATTATATGGTAATGTCTTTCTCTGACTTATTTCACTTAGCACAATACTCTTTAGGCCCATCTATGTTGTCCCAAATGGCAAGACCACATTCTTTTTATAGCTGAATAATACTCTATTATATATGTATATATACACCCCATTTTCTTTATCCATTTACCCACTGATATGGTAACTTACGTTACTCCTGTAACTTGGTTATTGTAACTGAAGTTGCAGTAAACACCGAAGTGCATATATGTTTTCAAATTAGTGTTTACATTTTCTTTGGGTAAATATCCAGTAGTGGAATTATTGGATGATATGGTATTTCTGAGTTTTTGAGGATCCTCCATACTGTTGTTCACGGTGGCTGTACCACTTTACATTTCCACCATCAGTGCATGAGAGTTCCCTTTCTTCCGTATCCTGGTCAACACTTGTTATTGCTTGTGGGTTTTTTTTTTTTTTTTAGCCATTTCTTTTTTTTTTTTTTTTTTTTTAATGTTTATTTATTTGAGAGAGAGAGAGAGAGTGAGCAGGGGAGGGACAGAGAGAGGGAGACACAGAATCTGAAGCAGGCTCCAGGCTCTGAGCTGTGAGCACAGAGCCTGATGTGGGGCTCAAACTCATGAACAGTGAGATCATGACCTGAGCTGAAGTTGGACGCTTAACCAACTGAGGCACCCAGGTGCCCCTGATTTTAGCCATTTCTGACAAGTGTAAGGTGAGATCTCTTTGTGGTTGTGATTTGCATTTCTCTGATGATTACGGATGTTGAGCACCTTTTCATGTGTCTGTAAGCTACCTGTATGTCTTTGGGAAAATGTCTATTCAGGTCTTCTGCTCATTTTTAAATCAGATTAATTATATTTTTTTGTGTTGAGTTGTAGAAGTTCTTTATATATTTTGGATATTATCCCCTTATCAGATATGTCATTTGCAAATATCTTCTCCCACTTGGTAGGCTGCCTTTTGTTTCCTTTGCCTGAGGAGACATTTCCACAAAAATGTTGCTAAGGCTGATGTCAAAGAAATTACTATGTTTTTTAAAATTAAGTTTTTAATTTTACTTCTGGTATAGTTCACATGCTGTGTTATATTAGTTTCAGGTGTATAATACAGTGATTCAACAATTCTATACATTAGTCACTGCTCATCATGATAAGTGTACTCTTTAGTCCCCATCAACTATTTCACCCAATCCCCCACCCACTTACCCTCTGGTAACCTTCAGTTTGTTCTCTACAGTTAAGAATCTGTTTCTTGGTCTATTTCCTTTGTTCATTTGTTTCATTTCTTAAATTCCACATACCAATGAAATCATATGGTATTTGTCTTTCTCTAATTTAGCCAAGTACTGTTCTCTCTAGTTCTATCCATGTTGTTCCAAATGGCAAGATTTCATTCTTTTTTATGGATGAATAATATTCCATTGTATATACATACCACATCTTCTTTATCCATTCATCTATCGGTGGACATTTGGGCTGCTTCCATAATTTGCCTATTGTAAATAATGCTGCAGTAAACATAGGCATGGAAGTATCCCTTTGAATTAGTGTTTTTGTATCTTTTGGATAAATACCCAGTAGTGTGATTACTGGATCAAAGGGTAGTTCTATTTCTAACTTTTTGAGGAGGTTTTCCTACCAACAGTGTATGAGGGTTCCTATTCCTCCACATTCTCACCAACACTTGTTTGTTTGTTTGCTTGTCTGTTTTAGTGTTTACTTAAATTTCAGTGAGTTAACATACAGCGTAATATTCATTTCAGGTGTACAATTTAGAGATGCAACACTTACATTCAATACTGAGTGCTCCTCACAACAAATGCACTCCTTTATCCTCATCACTTATTTAACCCATCCCTCCATCCACCTCCCCTCTGGTAACCATCAGTTTGTTCTCTATAATTAAGAATCCGTTTCTTGGTTTGCCTCTCTCTTTTTTTTCCCTCTAATCATTTGTTTCATTCCTTAAATTCTACATATGAGTGAAATCATATGGTATTTGTCTTTCTCTGAGTTATTTCACTTAGCATTATACTTTCTAGCTCCATCCACGTTGCTGCAAATAGCAAATTTTCATTCTTTTTTATGGCTGAATAACACTCTATTGGATATATATGCCACATCTTCTTTATCCACTCATCAATCAATGGATACTTGGGCTGCTTCCATATCTTGGCTATTGTGAATAATGCTACTATAAACATTGAGGTGCATGTATCCCTCTAAATTAGTGTTTTTGTATTCTTTGGGTATATACTCAGGAGTGCAACTGCTGGTTCGTAGGGTAGTTCTATTTTTAACTTTTTGAGGAAACTCCATACTGTTTTTGAGAGTGGCCGTATCAGTTTGCACTCCCACCAACAGTGTATGAGGGTTCCTGTTTCTCCACATCCTTGCCAACAATTGTTGTTTCTTGTGTTTCTGATTTTAGCCATTCTAACAGGTGTGAGGTGATATTTCATTGTCGTTTTGATTTGCATTTCCCTGATAAATGATAATGAGCATGTTTTCATGTATCTGTTGGCCATGTGCATGTCTTCTATAGAGAAATGTTTGTGTCTTCTACCCATCTGCAAGTTGGATTATTATTATTTTGGGGGGTGTGTGGAGTTGCTGAGTTCATTATATATTTTACATATCTTTACTTTGGATACAACCTTTTATCAGATATGTCATTTGCAAATATCTTCTCCCATTTTGTAGGATGCCTTTTAGTTTTGTTGATTGTTTCCTTCTCTGTACAAAGATTTTCATTTTGATGTAGTCCCAATCGTTTATTTTTGCTTTTGTTTCCCTTGCCTCAGGCAACCTATCAGATAAAAGTGACAATGACTGATGTCAGAGAAATTACTCCCTGTACTCTCTTCTAGAATTTTTATGGTTTCAAGTTTCATATTTAGGTCTTTAATCCATTTTGAGTTTATTTTTGTGGATGGAGTAAGAAAGTGGTCCAGTTTCATTCTTTTCCATGTTGTTGTGCAGTTTTCCCAAAACTATTTGTTGAAGAGACTATCTTTTTCCCATTGGATATTCTTTCCTGCTTTGTTGAAGATTAACTGACCATATTTGTGGATCTATTTCTGGACTTTCTATTCTGTTCCATTAGCTATGTATCTATTTTTGTGCCAGTGCCATAGTGTTTTGGTTGCTGCAGCTTTGTAATATAACTTGAAATATGGAATTGTGATGTCTCCAATTGTGTTTTTCTTTTTCAAGATTGCTTCAGCTATTCTGGGTCTTTTGTACTTCCATACACATTTTAGGATTGTTTGTTCTAATTTCTATGGAAAATGTTGGTATTTTGATAGGGATCACATTAAATCTATAGATTCTTTGGGTAGCATAGATATTTTAACAATATTTGTTCTTCCCATCCACAAGCATGGAATGTGTTTCCATTTCTTTGTGTCGTATTCAACTTCTTTCATCAATGTTTTATGGTTTTCAAAGAATAGGTCTTTCACCTCCTTGATTAAATTTATTCCTAGGTATTTTATTCTTTTTGGTGCAATTGTAAATGGGATTGTTTTCTTAATTTCTCTTTCTGTTGCTTCATTTTTAGTGTATGGAAATGCAACAGATTTCTGTGCATTGATTTTGTATCCTGTGACTTTATTAAATTTATTTATCAGTTCTGGTATCTTTCCGGTGGAGTTTTTAGGGGTTTCTATATATATTGTATCACGTCATCTGCAAATAGGGAAAATTTGACTTCTTTCTTGCCAGTTTGGATGCCTTTGATTTCTTTTTGTTTTCTGATTGCTATGTCTAGGACTTCTCGTACTGTGTTGAATACAAGTGGTGAGAATAAACATCTTTGTCTTGTTCCTGACCTTAGGGGAAAAGCTCTCAGTATTTCCCCACTGAGTACGTTTGCTTTTGTTTTTTTTGTATAAGGCCTTTATTATGTTGAGGTATGTTTCCTCTAGATCGACTTTGTTGAGGGTTTTCATCATGGATGAATGGATGTTGTACTTTGGTCAAATATTTCTTCTGCTTCTATTGAAATGATCATATGGTTTTTATCCTTTCTCTTATTGATGGGATGTATCATACTGATTGAACCACCCTTGCATCACTTGATCGCAGTGAATTATTTTTTTCATACATTGTTAGATTCAGTTTGCTAATATTTTGTTGAGGATTTTGCATCTATGTTCATCAGAGGTATTGGCCTGCACTTCTCTCTCTCTCTCTCTTTTGTTGGTGTCTTTATCTGGTTTTGGTATCAGGGTAATGCTGGTCTCATAGAATGGATTTGGTAATTTTCCATCCTCTTTTATTTTTTGGAATAGTTTGAGAAGAAAAAGTATTCACTCTTTAAATGTTTGGTAGAATTGCCCATGAATCTATCCAGTCCTGGACTTTTGTTTGGAAGTTTTTTGATTACTAATTCAATTTCATTGCTAGTGATTAGTCTGTTCAAATTTTCTATTTCTTTCTGCTTCAGTTTTGGGAGGTTAAATGTTTCTAGGAATTTATCCATTTCTTCTAAATTGTCCAATTTGTTGACACAAATTTTCATAATCTCTTAAACTCCTTCGTATTTCTGGGCTGTCTTATTATTTCTCCTCTTTCATTTATGATTTTGTTTGAGTCCTTTCTTTCTTTTTCTCTTTTTGATGAGTCTGGCTAAAGGTTTATCAATTTTGTTGATAAAACTAGTTCCTGGTTTCATTGATCTATTTTTTTGTTTGTTTGCTTTAGTTTCAATATCATTTATTTCTGCTCTAATCTTCAATATTTCCCTTTTACTGCTGATTTGGGGTTTATTCTTTTTTTTTTTTCCAGCTCCTTTATATGTAAGGTTAGGTCATTTAAATTTTTCTTGCTTTTGAGGTAGGCCTATATTATTGCATCTGAGACATTTTATACCACTGTGTTTTCATTTTCACTTTCCCATGTGATTTTTTATTTCATCTTTGATTTCTTGGTTGACCCATTCATTGTTTAGTAGCATGTTATTTAACCTCCATGTATTTGTGGTCTTTCCAGATTGTTTTCTTGTGGTTGCTTTCTAAGTCAGAAAAGATGCATGATTTGTTGAGACTTCTTTTTTGGCCTAATTAATATGTGATCTATTCTAGAGAATGTTCCAGGTATACTTGAAAACAATGTGCATTCTGTGCTTTTGGGATGGAATGTTCTGAATATATTGGTTAAATCCATCTGGCCCAGGGTGTCATTCAAAGCTATTGTTTGCTTGTTGATTTTCTGTTTGGATGATCTGTCCATTGATGAGAGTGAGGTGTTAAAGTCTCCTATTATATTGTATTACTATTGATTACTTCCTTTATGTTCGTTACTGTTTTATGTATTTGGATGCAAAATATTTACAATTTTTGTATCTTCTTGTTGGATTGTCCCCTTTATTCTTACATAATGTCTTTTTTTGTCTCTTGTGATAGTCTTTGTTATACAGTCTACTTTGGCCAATATAAGTATTGCTACCCTGGCTTTTTCTGACATCCATTTGCATGACAAATCTTTCTTCAACCCCTCACTTTCAATCTGCAGATGTCTTTAGGTCTTAAATGAGTCTCTTGTAGGGAGCATATAGATGGGTCCCTTTTAAAATTTGCTCTGTTGCCCTATATCTTTTGCGTGAAGCATTCAGTCTATTTACATTCAAAGTAATTATTGATAGAATGTTTTTATTATAATTTTGTTTGTGGTTATTTTTCTAGTTTTTCTTTGATCCTTTCTTGCTCTCTTTCATGGTTTATTGGCTTTCTTTACTGACATGGATTCCTTTTTCTTTATTCTTTGCATATTTATTACTGGTTTTTTATTCATGGTTACCATTCGGTTTATATAACATCTTCTGCATATAGCAGTCTGTATTAAGTTGATGGTTGCTTAACTTTGGACCCATTCTTTACTCCCCCACCCCCACTTTACATATATAGTGTCATATTTTACATCCTTTTGTGAATCTCTTGATTGATTTTTACAGATATCCTTATTTTTACTGCTTTTATATTTCCTACTTTTCATACTCTCACAGTCTTCCCTTTCTACTCAAAGAGTACTCTTTAAAATTTTCTGGGGCACCTGGGTGGCGCAGTCGGTTAAGCGTCCGACTTCAGCTGGGTCACGATTTCGCAGTCCGTGAGTTCGAGCCCCGCGTCGGGCTCTGGGCTGATGGCTCAGAGCCTGGAGCCTGTTTCTGATTCTGTGTCTCCCTCTCTCTCTCTGACCCTCCCCCGTTCATGCTCTGTCTCTCTCTGTCCCAAAAATAAATGAACGTTGAAAAAAAAAAATTAAAAAAAAATTTTTTTTCTTACAGGGCTGGTTTAGTGGTCATGAACTCTTTTAGTTTTTGTTTTTCCAAGAACTCTTGGTCTCTCCTTCTGTTCTGAATGATAGCCTTGCTGGATAGAGTATTCTTGGATGCAGATTGTTCGCTTTCAGCACTCTGAATGTATCATGCCACTCCCTTCTGGCCTGTAAAGTTTCTGCTGAAAAGTCTGCTGATAGCCTTATGGGGCTTTCCCTGTATGTAACTGTCTTTTCTCTTGCTGCTTAAAAAAATTTTTTCCTTATCACTACTTTTTGCCATTTTAATTACTATGTGCCTTGGTGTGGACCTCCTTGGTTTGATTTTGTTAGGGGACCTCTGTACCTCCTGGATCTGGATATCTGTTTTCTTCCCCAGATTAGGGAAGTTTTCAGCCATTATTTCTCAAATAAATTTTCTGACCCCTTTTCTCTTCTTCTTCTGGGATCCCTGCAATGTGAATTTTATTGTATTTGATGCAGTCACTGAGTTCCCTAAGTCTACTCTTATGTTGCATTTTTTTTTTCTTTGACTTGCTCAGCTTGATTAGTTTCCATTACACTGTCTTCCAGGTCATTAAATCACAATTTGTCTGCTTCCTCTAGCCAGCTATTTATTCCATCAAGTGTATTTCTAATTTCATTGATTGTTTTGTCTCTGATTGGTTCTTTTTTGTCTCTTTATTAATGGTCTCACTGATATCCTCGACTCTTTTCTCAAGTCCAGTGAGTATCTTTATGATCATTACTTTAAATTCTCTATCAGGCACATTACTTACATCTATTTTGCTTAGGTCTCTTACTGTGGTTTTTTCCTGCTCTTTCATTTGGGTCATATTCCTCTGTTTCCTATGTTATTTAACTCTGTTTCTGTGTGTTAGGAAAGTCAGCTAATATCTCCTGCTCTTGACGGTAATGGCCTTATGAAGAAGAGGACCTACAGTGCCCTGCAGTGCAGTGTCCTCTGTTCCCCAGAACGTGGTGCTTCAGAAAGTGTCTCCTATGTGTTGTGTGTGCCTCGTTGTTATGTCCTTGCCATTTTTTTCCTCCAGTCTAGTCAACTGCAGAGGCTCTCTTTGCCTGTTGTGGCCAGTTTTTGGTCACCAGCCACGCAGGGTACATTTTAACAAAATGTGAGATAGTCTGTTCATGAAATGAGACCTGCCCCCACTGGTACTGAGGCCCTGCAAAATGTGAGGGTCAGGAGGTGGTATTGGCAGAGTTTGCACCAGTCTTGGGAAGGGATCTGTAGCACTGGTACTGAGGCAAGCATGACTAGGAAGGGTGGATCTGCTGAAATAGAGGTTGGGGGCAGGACTTGGTGTAAGCAAGTTAGGTAGTGAGTGTATGTACTGTGTTGGTTCCCATGGGTGGCTGTATTTATCCTGGGGGGAAGGGGGCTGGAGGTGTCTCCTCACAATCCCTGACTCTCTGGGCCATGCTCTGAGATGAGTAAATAAATCTCCCTCCTGTATGCTCACCCGTTTTTGAAACTGTTGTATCTCCATGGGCTATTTTTCCTACTATTTCTTTAAGGGCCAGGACTCAGCTTCCTAATGCCCTCTGGACTGCCCTGAAACAGAGCTTGCTTATTTTTTTAAAATTGGAGGCTTTAAATCCTGCTAATTGTAAAAACTCATGAGATTCACTCCTCTCACCTTCAAAACCAAATATGGGGATTCATCTTCCCTGGGTGGGCTCCCTGATATGATAGTCTATTTCTTCACATTCCTGGCTCCCTCTAACTGCAGATGGCCAAGGTCTGTTTCACTTCCAAACTGTGTCTCTGCCTTTCCTAGCTTCTTTGATGTGGCCTCTTCTCTCCCTTTCGTGGTTTCTTCTGCCAGTCTTTAGGTCATCTTCTCAGTTATTTATGCTGATGGGAGTATTATCTAGTATCCACGGGATGAGGTGAGCTTAGGGTCCTCCTATTCTGCTGCCATCTTCCCAGCCTACTACTGCCTATGTTTTCTTTGAGTTTTATGGTTTCAGGTTTCACATTTAGGCCTTTAATCCATAAAATATTTTTTTTAATGTTTATTTATTTTTGAGAGTGAAAGAGTGCGAATGTGAGGGGCAGAGAGAGACACACATAGAATCTGAAGCAGGCCCCAGCCTCCAAGACATCAGCACAGAGCCCAGCGCAGGGCTCGAACTCACGAACTGTGAGATCATGACCTGAGCCAAAGTCGGACACTTAACTGACTGAGCCACCCAGGTGCCCCGGCCTTTATTCCGTTTTAAGTTTACTTTTGTGTATGATGTCAGAAAATGGTCTACTTTCATTCTTTTGCATGTAGCTGTCCAGTTTTCCCAGCACCATTTACTGAAGAGACCATCTTTTCTCCATTGTATATTCTTGCCTCCTTTGTCATAGATTAATTGACTAAGTATGGGTTTATTTCTGGGCTCCCTATTCTGTTACATTGATCTATGTGTTGATTTTTGTGCTAATACCATTAGGCTTTGATTACTACAGCTTTTTAGTGGATCTTGAAATCTGGGATTGTAATACCTTCAGCTTTGTTCTTTCTAAAGCCTGCTTTGGGTCTTTGGTGGTTCCATAAAAATTTTAAGATTTATTTTCTAGTTTTGTGAAAAATATTGTTGGTACTTTGATAGGAATTGCATTGAATCTGTAGATTGTCCTGGGTAAATATGAACATTTTAACAATATTAATTCTTCCAGTTCATGAGCATGGAATATCTTTCCATTTGTGTCATCTTCATTTTCTTTCATCAGTGTTTTATAGTTTTCAAAGTACAGGTCTTTCACCTCCTTGGTTAAGTTATTTTATTCTTTTAGGTACAACTGAAAATGGAACTGTTTTCTTAATTTCTCTTTCTACTACTTTGTTATTAGTGTATATAAATACAACAGATTTCTGTGTATTGGTTTTGTATCCTGCAACTTTACTGAATTCACTTATTCTAATTTTTATGGGGTTTTGTTTTTTTTTTTTTTTGGTGAAATCTTTAGGATTTTCTGTGTATAGTATCCTGTCATTTGCAAATAGTGACATTTTTACTTCTTTACCAATATGGATGCCTTTTTTCTTCTCTGATTGCTAGGACTAGAATTTCCACTATTACATTGAATAAAATTGGCAGGAGTAGACATCATTTTGATTGTGATTTTAGAGGAAAAGCTTTGTTTTCCACCATTGAGTATGATGTTAGCTGAAAGTTTTTCATATATGGACTTTATTATGTTGAGGTGTGTTCCCTCCAAACCAATCTGTTGAAAGTTTTCTTTTTTATATATAAACAGATGTTGAATTTGGTCAGATTTTTTTTTCTGCATCTGTTGAGATGATTATATGATTTTTATTCTTCAGTTTAAAGTTGTGTGTTATGTTGATTGATTTGTGGATACTGAGCCAGGCTTTGCATCCTTGGAATAAATCCCATGTTGTTGTCATGAATGATTCTTTTAATATATTGTTGAAGGTGGTTTGCTAATATTTGGATGAGGATTTTTGCATCTATATTGATCAGGGATACTGGCCTTTTGTAGTGTCTTTGTTTGGTGTTGGTACCACGACAATGCTGTCCTCAGAATGTATGGATGCCTTCCTTCCTCTTCTTTTTGTAATAGTTTGAGGAGAATAGATTAATTCTTCTTTCAATATTTGGTAGAACACACCTGTGAATCATTCTGGTCCTGGCCTTTGTTGGGACTGTTTTGGTTATTGATTCAATTTCATTACTAGTAATTGGTCTGTTTAGATTTTCTATTTCTTCCTCATTCAGTTTTGGAAGATTGCATGTTTTTAAGAATCCATTGCTTCTAGGTTGTCCGATTTATTGGCATATAAGTTTTCATAGTAGTTTCTTATAATCCTTTGTATTTCTGTGGTATTGATTGTTACTTCTCTTTCATTTTGTCACTTCTCTTTCATTTTTTATTTTATTAACATGGGTCCTCTTTTTTTTTGATGAGTCTGGCTAAAGATTTATCTATTTTTTAAATATATATATATATATATATTCAAATATACACATATTTGAAAAAAACAGCTCCTGATTTCATTGCTTTTTTCTATTTTTTTAAAGTCTATTTCATTAATTTCTGCTCTGATCTTCATTGTTTACTTCCAATAATATTGGGCTTTGTTCCTTTTCTATTGCTTTAAATATAAGGTTAGGTTAAGATTTTTGTTTCTTTTTTTTTTTTTTTTTTTCAACGTTTATTTATTTTTGGGACAGAAAGAGACAGAGCATGAACGGGGGAGGGGCAGAGAGAGAGGGAGACACAGAATCGGAAACAGGCTCCAGGCTCTGAGCCATCAGCCCAGAGCCTGACGCGGGGCTCGAACTCACGGACCGCGAGATCGTGACCTGGCTGAAGTCGGACGCCCAACCGACTGCGCCACCCAGGCGCCCCAGATTTTTCTTGTTTCTTGAGGTAGGCCTGTATTATTATAAATTTCCCTCCTAGAGCTTTTCACTGTGTCCCAAAGATTTTGGAGTGTTCTGTTTCCATTTTCATTTTTCTCCACATATTTTTTTATTTCTTCATTGACCCATTGGTTGGTTAGTAGCATACTGTTTAACCTCCATGTGCTTGTGTTTTTTCCAGTTTTTTCCCTTGTGATTGACATCTAGTTTCACACTGTTGAGGTCAGAAGGGATGGATGATATGGTTTTAATTTTTTTTTTTTTTTTTTTAATTTATGAAGACTTATGGCCTAACATGTTATCTACCCTGGAGAATCTTTTTTATTTATTTTGAGAGAGAGTGAGCACAAGCGAGCATGAGGGGGCAGAGAGAGAGAGGGAGACACAGAATCTGAAGCAGGCTCCAGGCTCCAAGTTGTCAGCACAGAGACTGATGCAGGGCTCAAACCCATGAACTGCAAGATCATGACCAGAGCTCAAGTTGAACACAACTGACTGAGCCACCCAGGTGCGCCTCTTTTCATCACTTTGAATAGAGCATGCCACTCCTGGACTGCACAGTTTCTGCTAAAAATTCAGCTGACATCCTTATGGAGTTTCCCTTGTGTGGAACTATTTTTTCTCTTGCTGCTTTTTACATTTTTAAAAAGATTTTTCAGTTTATTGGTTTATTTTGAGAGAGAGAGAACATGTGAGCAGGAGAGGGGAAGAGGGGGAGGGAGACAGAATTCCAAGCAGGCTCTGCACTGTCAGTGAGGATCCTGATGTGGGGCTTAAACTCATGAACAGTGAGATCATGACCTGAACCAAAATCAAGAGTTTGACTTAACTGACTGAGCTACCCAGGCACCCTGATTTTATTTTTCTTTAAAGTAATCTTTATACTCAACATGGACCTGGACTTACAACCCCAAGATCAACAGTGGCATGCTCCACTGGCTGAGTGAGCTAAAATTCTCTTTAATTACTACATGTTGTAGTGCGGACCTCCTTGGGTTCACCTTGTTTGGGTTTCTTTGTGCTTCCTGAACCTAGATGTCTTTCCTTCCCCAGGTTAGGAATGTTTTCAGCTATTATTCTTAAAATAACTTTCTGTCCCTTTCTCCCCCTCTTTTTCCTGCTGGGACCCCTATAATGCAAATTGTATTGTTCTTGATGTGGCCCAAGAGATCCCTTAACATATCCTCACTTAAAATTTTTTCTCTCTTCCTTCCTTCCCTCCCTCCCTCTCTCCCTCCCTCCCTATTCAGCTTGGGAACTTCCCATGACACTGTCAGATTGCTGTCATTCTTCTGCAGTTACTAATCTGTTAATTCCCTGTAGTGTACTTTTCATTTTGGTTATTTTTCAATTTTGATTGGTCCTTTTTTATATTTTCTGTCTCTTTATTGAAGTTCTAAGTTCTTCCACTTTTCTCTGCAGTCCATTGAGCATCTTTATAATCATTACTTTAATCTCTTTATCAGGCACATTGCTTATATCTATTACATTTAGTTCTTCTTCTAAGGTTTTGTTTTGTTCTTTCATTTGGCACATATTCCTCTGTCTCCTCATTTTGCTTAACTTTCTGTGTTTGTTTTTATGAATTAGGCAGAGCAGCTACTTCTCCTAAACTTGAAGGAATGATCTTGTGTAGACTGTGTGTGCTTGGTGACTTTGGTTGGCTGGCTGGAGCTGTGCCTGCTGTGGGCTATGAAGTGGCTATGGGCTGGGGTGGTCTTAGGGCTCAGAGTATGCCCTAACAGGGCAGCTGAAGTGGACATAAGCTGGTGTAGTCTCTGGCCTCTCTGTGTAGCAGGCACCCTGGAATGACACTTGAAGCTGATGTGGGTGAAAACTTCAAGCTGGAATACCCTAGGGCTCTCAAGGTAGAGGGTGGCCTCTTGGGGCAGCTAGAGCCAAGCTGGAATGCAGAGTGAGTGAGGGGGGTGTCCTGGGCTTCCCCATGCATGGGATGCCCTTGCAGAGTGGCTGGAATGAAGGTGAACACAAGGTAGGAGTTCCCACGGTGACTTGCACATGGGGCACCCTGGAGGTTGACTGGGATTTCCCAGCTATGTCTACTTTGACTCCAGAGTACTTTGTGCTGGGGTGCCAAATATATACCCATCTCTACTAACAAATAAAAGAATAAAAATAAAAAGACTGCCATTCAGCTTGAGGCCAGAAAATTCCTCCTCCGGTTTAAGAATGGTAGTATACATTACCTTCAAGTATTCTAGAATCAATGACTATTCCAGTAGGAAGATTAGAGCATGCTGTCCAAAAGCGCTTAATGCTATGATGAAAATATTCATTTCTGCACTATCCAGTATGGTAGCCACTTGACACATTTGGGTGTCAAGCACTTGAAGTGTAGCTGGTGTGACTAAGTAGATTTTTACTTTTGGTTGCTTTTATTAGCTACATGTGGCTAGTGGAACTGCATTAGCTCAGCTGTAAGGTTGTATAGGGCATCTTCCTGGTTTTACAGAAGAGTGATCTGAGCTGCTGTGAAACGCAGATCTTAGATCTCCTGTCCGTGTCTTCATTCCTCTTTCAGTTTTACCACAGCTTCTACTTTAGCCTAAGTACTTGTAGGTGTGGGAAAATGATCATCAAAACCAATATGATCAAACCCTACAAGACGTTGCTGCTCCTGGGATTAAGGGGTCATCCCTATTCAACATCCACCAGTTTCCTTTAGTCACTTATTCCCTACATCACTTGAAGCTTTTCCCCCATCAATACTGCCCCCTCTCTAGTTCAACATCATCATTGTTGCACAAAGAGGTGTTTTGCTGGAGCTTCCTCCACTTCCTCTACTACTCCTGGTCATCTTCAGAAGTCTCATTTCTGATCATGTCGCTTTGCTCACAAGCCATTAGCATTTACCACTGCCTACCCACCAAATGTAGTCCACAATTCTTTGTTGAAGGTCCTCTGTCAAGCAGGCTCCTCTTCTTTCTGTAAATAAATTTTTCATTTCATTTTCATTTCATTCCTTTATCCATTTTTTTTTGCTTTTATATCAAAAAGTTGCTCCCCATTTTTTTTAATTTACTTCCAAGTTACTTAGCATATAGCGCAACAGTGATTTCAGGAGTAGATTCCTTAATGCCCCTTACCTATCCCCCCTTCCACAACCCCTCTAGTAACCCTGTTTGCTCTCCATATTTAAGAGTCTCTTCTGTTTTGTCCCCCTCCCTGTTTTTTATATAAGTTTTGCTTCCCTTCCCTTGTGTTCATCTGTTCTGTGTCTTAAAATTCTCATGAGTGAAGTCATATTTGTCTCTAATTTCGCTTAGCATAATACTCTATAGTTCCATCTACGTAGGTGCAAATGGCAAGATCTCATTTTTTTTTGATTGTTGAGTAATACTCCATTGTATATATACATACCACATCTTCTTTATCCATTCATCCATTGACGGACATTTGGGCTCTTTCCATACTTTGGCTATTGTTGAAAGTGCTGCTATAAACATTGGGGTGCATGTGTCCCTTCAAAACAGTAGTGCAGTTGCTGGGTCGTAGGGTAGTTCTATTTTTAATTTTTTGAGGAACCTCTATATTTTCCAGAGTGGCTACACCAACTTTCATTCCTACCAACAATGCAAAAGAGATCCTCTCTCTCCCCATCCTTGCCAATATCTGCTGTTGCCTGAGTTGTTAATGTTAGCCATTCTGACAGGTGTGAGGTGGTATCTCATTGTGATTTTCATTTGTATTTCCCTGATGATGAGTGATGTTGAGCATTTTTTCATGTGTCTGTTGGCCATCTGGATTTTTTCTTTGGAGAAGTGTCTATTCATGTCTTTTGCCATTTCTTTACTGTATTATTTGTTTTTTGGGTGTTGACTTTGATAAGTTCTTTATAGATTTTGGATACTAACCCTTTATCTGATATGTCGTTTGCACATATCTTCTCCCATTTTGTCAGTTGCCTATTAGTTTTGCTGATTGTTTCCTTTCCTGTGCAGAAGCTTTTCATTTTGATGAGGTCCCAATAGTTCATTTTTGCTTTTGTTTCCTTTGCTTCTGGAGACGTGTTGAGTAAGAAGTTGCTGTAGCCAATATCAAAGAGGTTTTTGCCTGCTTTTTCCTCCAGGATTTTGATGGCTTCCTGTCTTCCATTTAGGTCTTTCATCCATTTTGAGTTTATTTTTGTGTATGGTGTAAGAAAGAGGTCCAGGTTCATTTTTCTGCATGTCGCTGTCCAATTTTCACAACACCACTTGCTGAAGAGACTGTCTTTATTCCATTGGATATTCTTTCATGCTTTGTCAAAGATTAGTTGGCCATTAAATTTTTCATTTTAGAACGATTTTTGGATTTATAGAAAAGCTGAAATAATAGTTCATACAGTTCCTGCATATTCTGAAACCGGTTTCACCCATTGTTAGCATCTTATAATACTATGGTATGTGTGTCACAACTAATGAACTGACATTAAGTCCATGCTTTGGGTTCTTCTCATCATTGTCACCTTTAGTGCCCTCTATTCTGTAATAGGTTTTCAGACTTTCCTTGCTCTTTATGACCTTGACGGTTTTGAGGAGCACTGGGTTTTTCCCATGTTTTTCTCATGGTTAGACTGAGGTTATGGGTCTTGGGAGGAAGATCACAGAGGTGAAGTGCCCTTTCCACTGAATCATATCAAGGATGCATGCTATCAACATGACTTATCATTGGTGATGTTAACCTTGATCACTCGGTCAAAGTTTTGTTTCTTTACTGCAAAGTTACTTGCCTCCTCCAACTCCATCCCGTAATCTTTGGAAGCTAGTCACTAAATGGAGTTCACTCAAGAGGTGGGAGTTAACTTTCATTTTTTTGAGGGGAATGTAAATACATGAATTATTTAGAATAATTCATTGAGGAAGAGTTGTTCCTTTTCTCATTTATTTACCTATTTATATCAATATGGACTTAAAGATATTTACACTTTGGGCTATAATCCAATACTATTTTAATTCATCTCTGTGCTCAAATTATTCTACCATTAGCCACTGGGAGCTGTTTTAGGTTGGTCCTGAATACTTTCCATATGCTGTCCCACAGAACTGTATTTTTTCTTAGTACCTCTTTTCGGCACTGCAAGATGCTCCAGTCCTACAGTTTGCCAATTTTCTGCATACCCTGGTTTCTATTATTGGAGAATGGTGTAAGAAATCAAGATCTGGGTGCTGGGTCTCATCTGTGTTAGCCACAAGTCCCACACAACCACTCCTGAAGTTTGCCTACCCACGTATTCCTTGTCTGTACAACAGTCTCCCGCCACTCACCCTGAAATCCACATGGGCTTACATTTTGTTGTGCCAACTAGAATGTTCTTTTCCTTCTTCATCTGGTTTAAATTCTCCTTCCCTAAGGACTCATTCAAAATGCCTCCTCATTCATGACACCTTTCCTAAACTACTTGGTATCCCACACATACTAGCAGACTCTGAGTTACCTGAAGGCACTGTGTTATGCAGTATATTACACTGCAACACATTTCCTTTCGTATCCCTTAACTCAGCAGGTACCATTTGCAAATGAAATGGCTGTTGCTTAATGAATAGTAATCGACAAGAGTAAGGTCAATGTAAGATGTTCTCTTTAGGGTCTACCAGGGACAAACACATACCCTAAAGCTAAACAAAAAACTCTCCCGCAGAATCTTTATGCCCCAGAGACCTGCTCAGTCTCATGCTTGAAGAAGATATCCTGTTTCGGGCATATGCCGTTGTGAACAGTAGAAAAAAGAACCTTATGACTTTTAGCCCTCAACACAGGCGAGTACATGCACATATTTAAAGATAAGAATCTGTTAACTAAAACATACCCTAAGGAAGCTCACAGAGCTATCCCAAGTCAGGAAAGCTTATGTTCACCTGAAATGATTATCTTGTGCGGGCATTTTTCTAGAATCCTTTATCTTCTGCCTCTCTTGGTAGTATCTCTGGCCTAGGTGTTGGGGATGCAAATGCAGCAACCTTTTGTCCTGAGGTGTGGAAAGGTCTGGAGCTGTTGCTGTGAGGAGATGGGGGTGGCGGCATAAGTATCTGATTTTTCCCTGGCAGCAACACCAAGGGACTCAGCAGGAGCAGCCCCTACAGCAGAACTTGTACCTTCTCGTATTCCTGGGTGATGTGGATGCCCCTTCCTGGAGCTCCCTGGTTCACCTGCATTCACCCCCAATTGGCGCCCAGCACACCATGGGTTCCAATTCTGGCCCTGAAGCTCTTTTTCTCTGCACAAGAGCTTCTCCATCAGAAGTACAACCTAGAAGCTCTTTTTTTTATTTTATTTTATTTTATTTTATTTTTGGGACAGAGAGAGACAGAGCATGAATGGGGGAGGGGCAGAGAGAGAGGGAGACACAGAATCGGAAACAGGCTCCAGGCTCTGAGCCATCAGCCCAGAGCCCGACGCGGGGCTCGAACTCACGGACCGCGAGATCGTGACCTGGCTGAAGTCGGACGCTTAACCGACTGCGCCACCCAGGCGCCCCTAGAAGCTCTTAATTCTTACGTAGGCAATCCTCAACCACAGGGGGATGGGAGGACCCTCCCTGTCCTGGGGAGGATGACTTAAGGTGTTTCTCAGAGGGAACCCTGCAGGACTGAACCCTGGTTGCAAACTCAACATCACTGGCCTTTATCTTGCTCTCTTACATTCCCCACGTAACTATTTACTTTCTAAGATCACCTCTCATATGAACTTCCTCCACCCAAGTCCTTGTCCTGGCATCTGCTTTTGGGAAAACCTGAACTCAGAACTGCAGCCAGGGCAAGAGAGAAGACCCTGGGAACAGAGGCAGCTGGGTTAGGCAGCTCAGAAAGAAGGACTGGGGGAAGGTATGTCAGAAGAACCTTCCAGATATGCCTGGGGTCCCTGAGAAAGGCAAGTTGAGCAGCCCCAGTGCTGTCGAACAAGCAGTATCTGGCTGCACAAAGGAGACCCAGGTATGACACTGCCTTCACAGGGTTTGTGATCAGAGAACACCCAGCCATGCTGCTCAGCAGAGTCTATCTGTCATCTTGGGGACGCTCACCCATTCAGGCTTTCACCATGACCCTAAAACACACAGAGCCTTTTGCTGAGAGATTCTTGCCTCCACATCTTGTTCACTTCCAGGTTCTGAGTCCTTGCCCCATGAGGTCATCAACCTCGTTTCCTGGATTCCAGATGCATTTCCTGCTCCTGAGGTGTGACCTGGCACATCCGGACTCCTTGAGGTCCCTGTGGCATTTCCATCTTCTTCTAAGTACCAGTGTTTCATAGTTAGT
Source organism: Leopardus geoffroyi (assembly GCF_018350155.1). NCBI lineage: Eukaryota > Metazoa > Chordata > Mammalia > Carnivora > Felidae > Leopardus > Leopardus geoffroyi. The sequence goes on along the minus strand of NC_059329.1, from coordinate 69,072,468 downwards.
TTACTAATCCCAACCTCAGCCCACTCCTGATCTCCGGGCCCAGCCCAACTGGATTTCTAGAAATGATCGTGTCTCATTCATTGTAGTACCACCAGGTCATCGTTTGGTGTCTACATTTATGTGTGCTACGGATAGCAGGTTACAAACACTCTCTAATGTGCCCCTATATTGATTGCAAAATACCATTTTCTAATAAAAAAAAAATCCAAGCTCCGTGGAGAAATGACTGATCCCAGGGTCAGAGTAAGTAAAGCATAAGAGGAGTCTGGAACATCTTATGATGCCAGAAAGTAAGTGCTAAGAACAAAAAAATATGGAGCAGCAGGTCAAAAGTGTCCAGAAGCCAACCTGAAAGAGCTCCCAATGGTCAAATGATGAAAGCTGGAGGTATACGAGCAAAAAAACCCCCCCCAAAAAAAACCCTGATAGATTATAACCTAGAGTGTAAAGTATCCTTGTGTCCATACTGATATAAATACTGAATAAATAAGTAAATGGACCAATTTTTCCTTACAGAAGGATTCCAATTAATAAATGTAGAAGGAATGAAGAAAATAGAAAATCTCCACTAGACCACTGCAGTAATAATTGAGGCAGCTACGATCCACTGAATAAAATCAGTGGGAAACATGTAAGGAGAAACAAGATATTTGCATAATCTTAAATTATCTTGCCCCCTAAACAAATGAATCGTAAAGAGAAAAATAGTAACTTCACAGTGACGGGATCTGACAGACACTGCCTTCCCCAAGTGATCCAGGTGAACTCACCAGTACTAAGACAGGTTAACATTGTGGACCCTGGGTACAACACACCCAGAAGGGCCTGTCACTTCTGGGGTATTCTTCCCCCAAATTTATGACCTTAATCTAATAATCAGAAAACATCAGACAAACCCAAGTTAGGGGCTATTCTACACAATAACTAATCAGTCCTCTTTCACAAGTGTCAAGGTCATGAAAGAAAAGGCAGTCACAGTTTGGAAGGGACGTGATACAATCGAGTACAGTGTGCAATCCCAGATCAGATTCTAGAACTGATAAAGACATTCATTTAAAAATCTGGTAAAATCCAAATAAATTCTGGGACTGAGGTTGATTTCTTAGGGTTTGGTACCTGTACCATGGTCAGGTAAGGCGTTAGCATTAGAGGGAGCATTAGAGAGAGTACAGGAACTCTGTACTCTCTGTGCAACAATATTGTAAGTCTAAAAGTAGTTCAAAAGAAAAGTAAAAAAACAAAAAACCCACTGACAAATGGCCTATTAAGTGTCAAGACAAATAGTATCGAGGCAGGAAACGGCGTATCACAGAGAAAAGGGTGTTTGGAGCCGGAGAAGCTAAGGTGGGAGCAGAGGAGCTGGAAAATCAGAGAAAGCGCCACCAACCCAGCACGTGGGGAGCCAGCACTTTCTAAGTGCTTCGCACATGCTCCCTGGCTGAGAAATGGGGTGGTTCGACACATTACATAGGGGAGTACAGTCGTCACAATTTGTGACTAACAGGACAAGGAGCAAAAGGGCATGACTCCTAGGTTTCTAATCTGAGCATTTGGCTCTATTCTGGAAAGCAGAATAGCTTTGGTGGGGAGGAGGAAGATCAGATCAGTTTGAGGCAGCATGGTTCCTAGGTGACACCCAGGTGGGCATGCGTGGAAGGCAGTTAGCACATCACCTCACAGCTTCAGGGAGTGATTATCAGAGAGGTAATGGTTGAAACGCAGGAGTAGATGCAATCACCCAGGAAGAGGATAGGAGAGAAAAAGGGAAGGGAGGGGCCACAGATGGAAGACTGAGAAGTCCCTCCGTTACAGAGAGAAGTCAAGGGTATGAAGAAGACGGGGAAGAGAGGGTGTGTCGGAGGCGGCATGAGATCCCAGAGACCACTGGGCTGGGGAAGGGGGACGAGACATTTGGTAGTTAGCGTCAGATGCCACAGCACAGGAGATGTCAGAATCGATACTGGAGACCTCAGAAGAGAAAGCAGATGGAATGATGATACCCAGGCTGTACCTCAGAAGGTAGTGATTAGTGGTGAGGAAGCAGATACAGTGCCAAATATTCTTTTGAGGAACGTTGCTGGGAAAGAGGAAGATAGAGGGGAAGTCAAGGTTGGAGCCTATCCTAGTCAGCCTCCTGACAGACACCTCCCAGGCACTCACGATGCATATTTTTACCTGCAAACTGGTTCTCTCCACCTGGGCACCCTGCCTGTACCTTTTCATGTGTGTCCCCATCTACCTACAAACGGTCTAAACTTAGGTGGACAGAAGGAACATCACCTTTTCAACGCGAAGGTTGAGATCTGAAATAAACCTAACGTGATTGTGCTCCGTCCCGACTCGGGGCTGCATGGGTGTGATGTTGGGCAGTTCTCTCCCCATGCGCAGAGGCAAGATGACCTCATGACCTTGTTCCACCACTCCATGGCTAAATTCCACCCTTGCCTTGAAAGCCCAGCATATAGAGCGTTTCAAGACACTTTCAGATCCTGGCCAGAAATCCGCTGGAGGAGTTAAAAGCTGTAGTCGCTAAAAGAGATGACCAGCGAGGCTCATGGCTTTTCCACGGGAACATGTGCCAAAGCCTTCTCCTCTGTGCGTTCGGTTGCATTTACAAGTCTTTAAATATTAATACTCACTAATATTGACGTTTGAGTACCAAATCAGTGTAGCTTTCTAGAAATGACTAGATTTTATATCATTCATTCACTCAATAGACATTAAGTGCCAGGCAACATGCAGGAGGCAAACTGCTAGAACTGGAGGAGACTGGATCGATGAGGAAGATACGGTGTTCCTGCTCTTGGGAAGCCCACAGACATTTCCATAAACAGCTACAAACAACTTGGAACGTCGTATAATAAAGGCATGTGTGTCATGTACATTTATGTACGTATGTGTGTGTGTATCCGGGGAACACAGAAGGGCACGTGACAATCACTTCTAGATGTGATCCTGTTGTCGGAGGTGCGAGAGGCAGGCGCGCTCTATGGACCTTAGAGACTGAAAGATGAACAGTGAGGCTGAAAAGACAGAGGGGGGTCGCATGAGGGTCTGTGTGAATGCAGTGCTGCTGGGCCTGACTGGCACGCCCCCCCCACCGCCCCAACCCCGGCAGGGGAGAGCAAGACTAGACTTGCGTTTTGAGAAGGCCTCCTCTGCTGGCGGCCCAGGAATGGGCTGGAGGCAGAGAGAGGCGGAATGCAGGTGAGGTCGGAGGCTGTCTCGACAGCTCAGACCAGTGAAAACAGCAGGGAGAGTGGCTGCAGGAGACCATGTAAGCAAGAAGAAAGGAGCCCTGGAGGCCCCCCACATACGTGGGGCGTGGCGGGGAAGAGGGGAAGGCGGTTAACTCAGAGGGCAAGAAACCTCTTTGGAAAAGTGGATGAGCTCAGTGTGAGGGGCACACAGGGGGAGGGGCTGAGTGGGCAGCTAGGAATGGAAGTCTAGAACTTGGGGCAAAGGTTTGGACTAGAGACAATGGGGAGCAGCTGAGGCAAAGTCCAAATTCTTTCAGGTTGAATTTGTCATTTCAATACTAGATCACCCCTGAATTCTCCTTTTCCTCCCCGGGGGCCTATTTTCACAGGAACACACCTTCCCAGAGACAACACATCTAGGCACGCAGAGGCTGAACGTCACAGAGGCACAGGCTCCCACGTTCTTGCACCTGACTTAGAGGTACACAGAGGAACACACACACACACACACACACACACACACACACACACACACAGGTCCACAGCTCACAGAGGTATGCATACACGCACGTGCACACGCACACATACACCCACCCATAGGTGACAGAGGTATACGTATATACGCTTACCCCACACACACGTGTAAATACACCTACAGAGGTCACAAGTGCACGGTTTTCTAGAGAGGGTAAGGCAGGTTTTCTAGTACACAGTGGAATCTTTTCATCTACCCAGCTGCTGCCCTTCAACTGCTAGGGGGAGCAGCCCCATCTGGCCAATGAACTCCCTCGGCAATTCATTTATGTGAAACAGATTCCAGGAGGCCATCTAAAGGCCCCACCAGTCTGTGGGCCCACACACCACACTTTGATAGTGTGAACGGCACGTGAACGGCTGTAAGCTGAGAACCACTTCCAACTAGGAGCCTGAGAGCCATCCACCTGCAGAGCAAAGACCTCCACCACAACATTCAACCCCCTTCTCACCAAAGAGCTTCTGTAGGACTTGCCCGTCATATAAATCTTCAGCCAGGTCTTTCACAATGATTCTTTCTCCAACAAGCACGTCATTAATCCAGTCGATTAGTACCTACAGAGAGAGAGAGAGAATAAGAGAAGATTCATAGGCCAGATTTCTTATCTTGGAAGATTAAAATCGGGCTGGGTGAGCCCTAGTGGCCCTGTTAATTTTCCGGGGTAAGTGCTTCTAGTTCTGGTGGCACCTGTGTCCCTGTTAATATCTTTTGGCCCCTTACCATTCCTTACCCCAATGGCAAGCTACATTCACACAGTGTTTGGGTGTGTGGCTCATACCAGGCAAGGATATGGGCTTTTAGAGTTATACAAACTGGGGTTAGTTACCCACCAACTGATTTGTGTAGCTCTGTGATGTATGCACCTGTGTCTGTGCACCTCCGTCATCCATGGACCTCTCTGTGTGTGCCTCCATGACCTATGAATCTAGGACAAACTAGTTTCTGCTCTGAGCCTCTGATTCCCCACCTCTAAGATGGAGGAAAATCTCTCCCGCTCTAGGTAGCAGAAAAGAATCACATACGTCAAGGGCCGAATGTTCAATAAAGGTACGTCTAATTAATAAATAAAGCTCTCCCCCATTAGGACATCTGGTCAGGTGGTTCCTATCACCCCCATCTATCACCCCTTCTCCTATGTTCAGGAGGAGAAAGCAAACACAGAAGTGAATGTATCTGCCAAGGTCACGTTGCTAACCATGGACACAGACAGGAATTGAACTCCTATCCATCGGCCCTCTAAGGTACTGCTCTCCTCCTTATCCCCAAGCTACCTCTCGGTGGGCCAATGCAGTCTCCTCTCCTCTTCTGTCGCTCTCCTGTCCTTGCCTGAGTGCCCTCAGCATGAAGCACTGAGCAGGGGCACAGCCTGAGGTAGCTCATTTAGTTAATCTGCACACACCCCTTTGAGGGAGGGTTCATTCACTTCATTTTTCAGGTAAGGAAACTGCAGTTTGCAAAAATCCACTGCCTTTTATCTTACATTTTTTTTCAGCTCATTTGTTTATGATGATATTATTTATGTACTGTAAAATTAACTAATGTTAAATACAGTTTGTTGAGTTTTGGTCATTGTACAGAGTTGTGTAACCACCACCACAATCAAGATAAAAAGCAACTCCCTCGCTGAAAGAAGGTTCCTTTGGGCTTTGTGCTCAGTCCCCTCCCCTGAGGACAGGCCTCAGGCAACCACCACAATCTGGTAATACATGGAACCACAGGGAACATCACCTTTTGTGTTTGCATCAATAGATTGCCTTTATAACAGGGGTAGTAGCTGGGCTGGGTTTGCATAAGTGGGTGGAGCCCGGGGTCTTCACAGAACATCGTTCTACTATTCTAGAATAGAAGCTTCCCTCCTCTCCCCTCCACTCCCTCCATCCAACACCCTCCCATCTCTCCCCCATCCACCCACCCAGCGTTTATGAACATCTGCTCCAAGTCACTTTCTGTGCTGGATCCTGGGGGAACAATGATGAATAAAAGGGGGGGGGGGTCTTGAACCCTGAGAAGCTCACCATTTAGTGAAGACAGAGAAGTGTCTGAGTAGCAGTAAGCAGTCATCACATGGTGACTCTAAGGGGACAATCTGAATCTGAAGAGGCAGCTAGAGCATGAGACCCCAAACACCATCCCCAGGAGTATGGGCTTCAGACTTCAGTTGACAGGAATCTATACAGAGGTTCTGAGCAGAAAAATGATAGATCTCATTTACATTTTGAATGAGCCACTCTGGCATTCAGTGCCTTTTTGTCCTGTTTTGAGTTCAGCTTGGAGAAGCTAAAGAAGAAAAATACAGGACGGGGAATGCAAAGGGGGATGAAATGAACATTTTTCAGGGGGTGGTTACAAGCCAGCCCCTGTGCCAGGCACAAGGTACAATATCTCATTCAATCTTATTTACTTCTGTTTGAATTCCATCTCCTCTACTCAGCTTTGACCATAAACAAACTACTGGCTTTTCTAAGACTCCTCTTCCTTATCTGTAAATGAGGATGATAAGAAGTCCTATTTCACAGGATGTTGTTGAGGGTCTTTGAGAAAAGCAGTGGAAAGACTGCGTGAACTTTAAGATCCTGGTAAACGTGAGCTCCTTTGCGCTAACTTCTCTGGCACTTACAATCAACACCATTTGTTGGGCGGCGGCCATGTCCCATTTTTGTTAAATCAGAGATGTCTACCTATGGGACCATGAGCTGCCTGTAACTTTCTATTTCTTCTGTTGGGGCATGTGTGCTGCCTGCCTAGAGCAGGTGGTCTACAGGTGCCTGTTGAGTCTGGGAGGCAGCTGAGGCCCCTCCTAATTTCTTCTTACCTTCATCAGTTCCTGCAGTTTGGGGTCGCTGCGGGAGTTGGGGTCCACCATTGTTCGCACTTCATTCTCCTCTTTAAAAGGAAAAGGCAGTCAGTGGGTGGCTCCACTTGGAGGCGTTAGGCTAACCCAGAGAACAAGAGACCCAGTTACCCAGCATGGTGTCCTCCGGGTCCAGCTCGAAGGGGATCGGGCTGAGGGGCAGGTTGATGGCATTCATGCCCTCCTCCTGAAGCTCTGATACTGCAAAGAGAAGAAAGGCAGAGTCACACGGCAGCCCAGTGATGACAGGGAGGGGCTCTGTAGCAAACGGTGTTTGAGATTGACATTAATAAAACTACTGAGGTTAGGTTACAGCTGTTACTCAGCCTGCAATAGATTCCCTGCCTCTCCTCGCTAGAAGGACTGAGTTGTCTCCTGCATGTCCCCTCTTCCAACTATCACCTCACTCGCTTTCCTCAGAGAAAGAGGGAGGCCTCCGCCTGTTCCCAGACACGATCTCAGGGTACATGGAAGTGAGGTGGTCACTGAGGTCTTTCTTGGGTCTCTGCCTGTCATCTCCTGCCCACCCCTCCTTTAAGGGTTGGCTGTCTGGGGCACAGTGGCCGCCCGGTACCTGCTTGGCTAAACGAGGTCACCAGGTCAAGTCTACATTTATGATGTAAGCCATTTCCAGCCAACTTCTCTCCCTATTTGTTTGGCTTCCCTAACTATTTTTCTGATTATCCTGCCTTCTCTTTTTACCTCATCCCACCCCAGCCACTGCTTGAGAATGCCTCAGGCCACCCTCCTTTGGGCTCTCGTCTTGTCTCTTGAGCTCTAATGAGTAGGGGACCGTGGGGCCAGGCACCTCGCCTCCAGGTCCATTCCCTCCACTGAACATCAAGAGCTCAACTGGATGGATGGCCAGCGAGTCCTTTTACAGTTTTCAAGTCCTAGAAACCTACAATTCCACTTTCCTCAAGGAAAACAAAAAGAGGTCAATGACCGCTAAAGACTTCCAGCCTGCTCCCCTCCATGCACCCACCCCCCAAATGAAGCCTTAGTGAAAAACAAATTCCTACCACAAAACTACTGCGTGATGGACACTTGCTGAGCAATGACCTTGGATAACCCTCCCCCTAAAATGAGTGCCTTCAGTCTCCTCACCCCTGTTTAGTGCCAGTTTGGGTAATTCCTTTTTACCAATTGAGCACAGAAAGACCATTTTCTCTGAAAGCGTTGGTCACCAAAAGGCTCTCAAAGAGCTAATATGGCAGCTGCAATCAACCTTAATAAAAGCAATGTCCCATCTTTCCATTTTATTATTATTTTTATTGACTCTGGCCTCCCTGACTGCCAGCATATACTTGCAAGAACTCTTAAGCACAAGGCAGCCACTTACAAAGAGTTCTTTCATATTAGCAAACTCACTGATGTTTGCAGTTGGACGGGGAACGAGATTGCCTAACAAAGAGCGTGAAACACACTCTACCCTAAAGAGACACAACTTGCATTATGAAGCTGGTATTTAGTCCCGTCGCTGTGGGCTCTTGACATTCATACGGGATATCAGCCAGTCACCATCTTGAATTTGCAAATTCAGACACCCACCACTCTCTATAATTACCCCCCCCCCAAAATAGAACTGAAAAATAGAAGCCACACCTTCAAGGCTAAAATGATTCGAATAAGTATAGGATTGCATTTGCTTTCTAGTGAAAAACAATTGACTCCTATAATTTCATTAGAGTCCTAGGTTTCTTCTAATAGTCCTCCTAAGACTAGTAGTTTGTTTTCTTTTCCAGGCTGTTTCTCACAAAGAGGCAAGATTTCCACTACTGAACAAGCACTGCTGTGCAAGCATTGGGCAGTGGAAGTCGAGTCATGCTTAAATGGGGGAGCGAGACTGGGCATACTGGCTGGTGAAGACAACAGCTCCTGCCCCGGGCCTCTCTACCTACATTCTCCCTAAGGTCTGTACTGTCAATGGTAGCTACCAACCACATGCAAATATACACATTTACCTGAGTTAAAACTTCAGTTTCTTAGTTGTACCTATCACATTGCAAGCACTCAATGGCCCACGTGTGGCAGGCTAGTGGCCACTGCCAGGCTGGACACCACAGATGTAGCTTTTCATCGTTATAGGAAATTCAGTTGGATGGTGTTATCTTAGTTGACCCCAAATGCTGATGATGTCCACATTTAAATCTCTAGAATGGGCCTGACCCTGAATTCCAGACTTACTTGATGTCTCCTCTTTTGTCTATTAATAGGTCTCAAGTGTATATATCCCAAACATAATGATCGTCAACACTCTCACCTCCACCGTAACAACCCTAAAACAAGACTGTCACTCCCCTGTTCTTCTCTTCTTCAGTAAATGGCACCGCCACTTATACAACAGTTTACGCCAAAATCCAAAAAAGTCACCCTTAACTTCTCTTCCTTCCTCATGCTTTGCATCGAATGCATTGGCAAGTTTTGTGGGCTCCACCTCTACACTAGGATCCAATGCCACCTACTTCTCATCATCTACACCACCCCATCCTGGTTCAGGCCACCCTCAGCTTTCACCTGGACAACCAGAGCCACCTTCTAAGTGGTCTACTGCTTTCTGATGCATTTTCCGCACCCCCGTCTACTTCCCAGAGCGTAGTCAGAATGATCTATAAAGATGTAAATAGCATGATACATTCTTCTGCTTTAAGCCCTCCCTTGGCCTCTCATCATACTCAGAATAAGGCTCCGACGCCTTACTAACACTTGCAAGGCCCTCTGATTAGCCCCTAGCTTCCCTCTCATGTTTTATTTTCTTCAGAGGACTCATCACAATCTTAAATAATAATTATTCATATGTCTGTTGTCTGTTCCCCACCTAGAGAAAAGACTAGCACTTTTTCTCTTTTGTTCACTGTTAGATCCCCAAATAGGAGCCAGAGTGCCTAGGCTGAAATCCATGTTCTACTAGCTATGTGACCTTGGGCAAGTTCATTAACCTCCTGTACCTCAGTTTCCCCATCTGCAAATTGGGGGTGATAATATTACCTACCTCCTAGGGTTGTTGAGAAGGTTAAATGGGTTTACATTAAGCATTTAGAAGCATGCCTGGTACCTGGTAAGAACTGCATAAATGCATGCTATTATGCTATAACTATTATTACTACTTAGACAATACCTCATGCAGAGTAAGCACTCAAGAACTATTAGTTGAGTAAACGAATAACCAAAACTGTTAAGACCACCGTTCAACTGCACAGGTTATGAATTGAGCCAGAATTTGCCAAATTAGTATACAGGATGCAAAGAAAGATTCCAGCTTGTTCTCAGGGGGGAAAAAAGTATGTGTGTGTGTGTGTGTGTGTATACACACACACACACACACACACACACACACACACACATATATATATATATATATATATATATATATATATATATATAAAATTTTGGCCTGATCCTGTGTGCACATGTGTGTGCATATGTGTGTGCTTATATTTTGTAAGGAGAGAAAAGCCACATCTGTTCCAAGACTGTTGTATGGCGAGAGCCAATTTATGAATATAGGGATATTTACACCTCTAAAATGCAACTAGAAATGTACTATTTGTGGCAAGGACTCCTCAAGGTGGGTCTCAACAGGATCTTTTTTTATGTGTACATCATAAAAATGTTTTCAGATGAAAAATCCCCAGTCCGAAACACTCCCCTCTGCCCTGCCTCTTTAATTCACTCAACAGAGACATAACAAACCCTACAAGAAAGGCTGAGATATGTTTGCAATTGGAAATGTTTTTTTTTTCAGGAAATGATTTGGTACAGGAACATCATTCCCATCCCATTAACTGCTGACTCTGAGCCAACTGTTTGTAAAAGTGAATATGCAAACTGCCCCGTTCAGGCCTGGCCCCCGCCCCATGGGGCCGCATTAGTGGCCACTTTCCCAAAACAGCCTGCCTGCTTTGGAGGCTTCATTTCTATTAAACCAAAGCAGGACCCAGCAGAAGCCCCTCGCCAATCCCCGCGCTCTGAAAGAGAAAAGAGCTGCAATTGAATTTTCTCGGCACAGAATATGAATATGATGTTTATCCCTTCAACCTCCTCTAACAATCTAAAACTAGGTCTGAGTGTGCAGCCCTCCGTGTCTCGCGGCGCCATTAGTCATAACTTAATAAACAGATTAAATGCCCAGCTGAAGGTCGAGCTTGGGAAAGCAGGGTGATTGCTTCAACTCCTGAAGCGCTCACCATCAGAAAGGGGGCTTTGGCTTTTCCGGGAAACGCAGGCTCTCTCTGGTCTAGTTGTGCAGCAGAAAAAGGGCAAGGATGGGCTCTGGAGTTTGAAAGAGCAGGATTTGAATCCTACTTCTATTTTTATCAGCTGGGCGACCTTGAAATTTAGCTTCCCTGAAATTCAGTATCAAACAACTCTCTATAAAACAACGCTGGAGCTGACACTGCTGGTTTCCTTGCTAATATTTATTTTACTCTTTTCCCCTGCTGAAAGAACCTTCGTTTTGTTCCAGCGTGTACACTTCTCCCTCCTAAGTTCTAGGGGAGATCCTGATTGGTTTAAGCTAATCATGATAATCTTAATTCTCTTGGTAGTGACTGACTCAAGCACTGTCATGTGATACGATGAGTTGTGAGAGGAAATTTCTAGAAGCTTCTAACAATAGTTTTCCTCCATTTTAAAGAGAGGTCCAAAGAAGAGAGGGTATCTTTCTCCTTCTAATCACTGTGGTATGAGGATGCTATGCCTGGATTTGCTGCAGCCATTTTGTAGTCACGAGGTGAGCTAGCCCAAGTCCAAAGAAGAAACTAATATACTCAGATTGGCAGAGAAAAAAAGAAAGAAAGGGGTTTCTTGTTGATGCTGTTTAGCCTACATCCCTGGAACCACTCTAGCTTTATGTGTCTTGTTATAAGAAATATACTAAGCTCCTTTATTGTTTAAACTAGTTGAGTTGGCATTTTCTGGGGCTTGGAGCTCCAACTCCCTAATTAATACACAGGACACCAGGATTATAAAGTTGATAGAGGAATAGTGTAGGGCGACACAATGAATGGTCATTTTCCTTTCCTTTTTTTCCATGAGAAGCAGAATAGCTGCAGGCATCTCTTATACTTCAGAACGCACAAAGGGATTCAAAGAACACCACGGGGAGAACAAGTATGGAGAAAAGAAAGGACAGAGGTTTCTACAAGTACAAAAGGGTCCATTTAGGCAAAGCCAGTAATTTCATTCATTCAACCAACAAACATTACTAGGCACCTCTCCTGAAGCAGACCTTGAGCCAGCATTGGGAATATAGGTTTGGCGATTTGACGTGGATCTGCCTCAGTCTGCACATGGGTGGTGGGAGGGGCAGACGCATAACCACAACATGCAGGGATGCCGCGCAGAGGGGTGAGGGACGTGGGACTACAGCGCTGTGAGAGCTCAGGCAGACCAAGGGTAACTTTGGGTGGAAGACTGGGAAGGATTCCTAGAGAGGGGGAATTTGAGCTGGACTTTGAAAAATATATATTTCATTTGGCACAGATGACCCCCAAAAGGCACATCTCGTGTAAAACACATAAAGGTGTGTAAAAAAAAAAAAAGGGTAGGTGTTGAGAGTAATGATTACATCTGAGCACTGGGAATGTGGGGGCACAGAGGGGGAAAGAAGGGAAGGAGCAGAAGAACAAATTAGGTAGGTGGGGTCCAGAGTGTCAAGGGTCATGAATTCATCTACTTAGCACTCTCTGGACCATGCTCCCTGTTTTGTCCCTACAGACAAAACAACAACCAAACCAAACCAAAAATACCAAGATGGGGGGTGGGGGGGGGGCACAAGAGAATAGCTAGGATGTTCTCTCTCCTTCAGGGCAAGTGGGCACCAGTGAGACATTTAGGCTACTCTAGATCCTTATCAGGACTCTGATGATTAATCTCTGGTCCTTCTGAAAGCTACTAAAGTTCCCTTAATTTCTAAAAGGATCAAGGTCTCCCACAAAAGTTCTTGGCAGCAACAGACAAGTAATTTGACAATGGTCTGCTCAGCAAGTCCCAACAGTTTTGTCTATGTGAAAAATCAACCCGAAAGAGCATCTATCAGAAAACTATGGCTACCCTCATACTTAATGGTGGGAAATTGGATGCTTGCCCCCTAAGACTGGGAACAAGGTAAAGACGTTTCCTTCCACCATGGCTATTCAAAACCACTAAAAATCCTAGTCTGTACCATAACACAAGTAAAGGAAATAAAAGGTATAGAACTTGAGAACAAAGAAAAAAAAACTGTGTTTGCAGATGACATGATTATCTATGCAGAAAACAAAGAATTGACCAAAACAAACAGAACAAAAACCCCAAGCCCCTAGAACCAGTAAGCAATTATAGCAAGGTTGCAGATACAAGGTAAATATATAAGTCAACTGCCTTCCCATAAACCAGCAATGAATGATTGGAATTTAAAATTAAAAACACAGTATTATTTACAGCAGCACCACAAAATACAACACTTGGGTATAAATCTGACAAACACATATTGAACTGACATGCAGAAAATGATAAAACTCTTATGTAAGAAACCAAAGAGGATTTAGATAAATGAAGAGATACTAAGTATTCATGAATTACAAGACTTGATATGGCTAAGGTGTTGATTCTTCCCAACTTCCTCTATAGATTAAATGCAATCCCACTCAAAATCACAGCAAGCTATTTTGTGATTATCAACAAACTGATTCTTAAGTTTACACAGAAAGACAAAAGACCCAGAACAGCTGACACAATATTAAAGAAAAATGGCAAATGTGGAACACTGACACTACCAAACTTTAAGACTTAAAATAAAGCTATAGTAATCAATGCAGTGTAGAATTGGCAAAAGAGCAGACACATACATCAATGGAACAGAATAGAGAACACAGAAATAGATCTACACAAACACATTCAACTGATCTTTGACAAAGGAGCAAAGGCAATTCAATGCAGAATGGATAGTCTTGTCAACATACAGGATGAGAACAACTGAACATCCATATGTAAAAAAATGAATCTAGACACAAACCATACACTTTCTGCAAACTTTCACTCAAAATGATCATGGCCTAAGAACAAAACACAATACTATAAAATTTCTAGAAAAAAAAAATAGAAAAATCCATATGACGTAGGGTTTGGCAATAAGTTTTAACATCCCACACAAAAGGATAATCCGTGAGAGAAAAATTCATAATCTGGATTTCATTAACATCTCTACTCTGCAAAAGATACTGTTAAGAGAATGAAAAAGCAAGCCGTAGACCGAGAGAAAGTATTTGCAAAACATCTAAAAAACTTTAAAAATGAAGAAAACAAACCAACTACAAAATGGGCCAATCTAATCAGACATGTCACCAAAGAAGGGGTACAAATGGCATAAGCATATGAAAAGAGGTTCAACATCATTTGTCATGAGGGAATGACAAAACAATGAGATACTGCCACATTTATTAGAATGGTTAAAATCCCCAAGACTTAACAGTACCAAATGCTGACAAGGATGTGGAGGAACAAGAACCCCTGTCCATTGCTGGTGGGAATGGCAAATGATAACACCATCTTGGAAGACCGTGTGATAGCTTCTTAGAAGCTGGAGTTTTACCCTATAATCCAGCAGTCGTGTTCCTAGCATTCACTTGATTTGAAAACATATATTAATACAAAAGTACGTATTTGAAGATTTACAGCAATTTTATTCATAATTGCCAAAAATTTGAAGCAAACAAGACATACTTCAATAGACAATTGTATCAGTTGTGTTATACCCATATGGTGAAATATCATTCAGTGATTTAAAAAAAATGAGTAATAAAGCCATGAAGAGACATGGAAGAACTTTACAATTCCTAAGTCGAGGAGGCTAGTCTGAAAAGGCTACACAATGTATGATTCCAGTCCTATGACATTCAGAAAAGGGAAAACTATGGAGACAAGATGAATGAAAAGATGATCAACGAATGAAAAGATCAATGGTTGCTGGGGTTTGGGAGTAGGTTTGAACGGGCAAAGTATGGAACATTTTTAAGGAGATGAAACTCTTCTGTCTGATCCTGTAGTGATAGATACGTGATTTTGTGCATTTATCAAATCCACAGAACTTCAGAGCCCTGGGAGTAAACCTAAATGTAGGCAAATTTCAAAAAATCGTTTAGGAGGTTGGGGGATCTGAGGGTGGAACGTAGACCATGATGATAGAATTAAACAGTATTACAAATGCATGAGACAATCTCACTGAAAGGGGTTAGGGGGATGGAGCTGACCTAAGCATTGTTGGAAATGAGTGGTGTCTGGGAAACCACAGTCAAAAGGAACTGCCCATGAGAACGTACTCTAGTTGATAAAGTTATTTCCCAGGGATGTGCAGGTCAACAATTCTGATACTGCCATACACGCACGCTGGAACTGAACAATTAAGTAAATGGATGGTGGATGGTAGGAGCCAGGTCCCTCACTGTTGGAGTAGGAGGTTACGGATGAGCAGGGGCAAAGAGTAGAAGGATCCTTGTGGCAATGGATGAGAGGACGAGGGGTGGAGGTGTCAGTAAGCATTCATGTTTAGCTTAATCTAGATCCTGATGGTTACATATGGAAATACCGAGAGGAATGATTATCGTTGACCCTTGAACAACACAGGTTTGAACTGCGTGGCTCCACTTTTACGCACTGTTTTTTGAGTTGACAGCAAAAGCCACAAGGCATTTATTTACAAATGTCCACTCCAGTCTCCACCAGATCAAAGGCTGCTGGCCCAGAGTCATACCTGCTACCCTCTGAATAGCTGGGGACGCCTCCTAAGGCTGCTAGAAGCCCCCAACGGCCCTAGGCCTGGGCAGGGCTGCAGATCACCCATGTGCCAACAAGGTGGTCGGTCCAGGGCCTGTGGCTGGCAGGCAGGAGGCTGGGCTGATGGAGAAGAACATTCCCAGAGGGCAGGGATGACAGCACTATGCGTGTAACCCTGTGCCCATGGCACTCATGCACCCTGAATCCTTCAGGTTCCAGGGCTGTGCTGGGCTGGCTGCAGACCTCAGACAGACCCTATTGGTCAGAGTAGGGACTCCTCCTCTGTGGCAGCGCCCAGCCCTTTGGCCTCATGGGTAGCCACAGCTGCCAAAGGCCACAGGCCGGTGGTACACCTCCAGGTAGATGGAGCAGCTGTAGCATGCCTCCGGGCTGCTGTCACCCCCCATGGGTGTGCCTGGTGGCTGCCACTGCTCAGCTGAGGCCACTAGGCTGCAAAGCATTGCCATCTTGGGCCAGGCCCACTACTGCCTCCCCTGTCCCTCTCCCAGCCTATATGTGGATTTTTTTTTCAATAAATATACCTAGAGTACTGTAAATATATTTTCTCTTTCTTATGATTTTCTTAACATTTTCTTGGGGTACCTGGGTGGCTCAGTTGGTTGAGCAGCCGACTCTTGATTTCAGTTCGGGTCATGATATCACGGTCATTAGATCAAGCCCTGTGTCTGGCTCTGTGATGACAGCAGAAGTCTGCTTGGGATTCATTCATTCTCTCTCTCTCCCTTCCTCTCTCTCTCTTTCTCTGTCTCTCCCTTCCTCCCTCCCTCCCTCTCTCTCTGCCCTTCCACTGCTCACATGAGCATGTGTTCTTTCTCTCAAAATAAATAAACAAACATCTTAAAAATTTTTTCTTGAGGCGCCTGGGTGGCTCAGTTGGTTAAGTGTCCGACTCTTGGTTTTGGCTCAGGTCATGATCTCATGGTTGGTGAGTTCAAGGCCCACAACAGGCTCTATGCTGACAGTGCACAGCCTACTTGGGATTCTCTCTCCCCTCTCTCTCTCTGTCCCTACTCCACTGGTGCTCTCTCCCTCTCTGAAAATAAATAAACTTAAAAAAAAAATTTTAGAAAGCCATTTTCTTTTCTCTAGCTGACTTTACTGTAAGAATACAGTATATAACACATATATAGAATATGTGTTGACTGTTATTGGTAAGGCTTCAGTCAACCATAGGCTATCAGTAGTTAGATTTTGGGGGAGTCAAAAGTTATACACAGATTTTCTTGATTGTGAGGGGGTCAGTGCCCTTCAGCCCCTGCATTGTTCAAGGGTCAGCTGTACATACATGGGTTAATGTACACACATACATGTTCTTGCTCTGTCAGCCGAGAAGTCCTAAAAGTAATGACATTCCAGTAACAGTGAATATACCTAGCACCAGATCTTGTTTTTTTCTGGTACGATTCTCCAACAAAAGGAACCAGAGCTCATTGAAAAGATGGTTGATTCTAGGAGTGGAAAAGGAATCTGCAAGATGAGTCTGGAACCAGCAAGGAAAGAACCTGGAACAATTTGAGCAGCAAAATAAAGTAAGTGATATTGGATTATAACGCCATGCAAGTAAATATCCACAAATCCATACTGATGTAAATGACTGAATAAATTAATAGATGGGCAAGAGGAGAGAAATCTCCCTTATAGAATTCCCAATAATTTATGTAGATCCTGTGTCTTCAAAGAAGGGGAGGCAGAGCCCCTGACCCCTTCAACGTGGGCCTTCCTTCCAGAGAATACAATATGGAAAGGGGGAAAAGAGTTACTTTACAGTGCAGAAACCTGACAAACTAAGCCAGGTGATCAAGGTCAACATCACAGTCATAAATCATGGGATTTGATGTGATGTGATGAAAATAGCTTTTACCTCTGTGTTCTTCCTTTCCAAACCCATGACCCCAGCCTAATCAGGAGAAAAACATTAGATTTCAATAGATGAGCATCCTAAAATATGCTTGATCAGTACTGCTCAAAACTGTCAAGGTGATCAAAAACCAGCTTGAGAAATAATCACAGCCAAGAGGAGCCTAAGGAGACATGATGGCTACATGTAATGTGGGGTCCTGGATGGGATCCTGGAACAGATAAGAACATTAGATAAAAACTAAAGATAAATTATATACTTTAGTTAATAACATATCAATACTGGTTCACGAATTTTAAATGTACCCCACTAATGTAAGATGTTAATAAGATGAGAAAGTGGGTGTCAGCTAGAGGGGAATTCTTTGTACTACCTTGGTAATTTTTCTACAAACCTAAAATTACTGTAAAAATAACCTATTAAAAAAATCATTCCAAATTTGCTATTTTCCCAACCAAATACAGTGTTCACTAGGGGGAAATCCATGATATTATGGGACACATACGCTTCCTTTCATCACCAATGA
This sequence comes from Leopardus geoffroyi, assembly GCF_018350155.1. NCBI lineage: Eukaryota > Metazoa > Chordata > Mammalia > Carnivora > Felidae > Leopardus > Leopardus geoffroyi. The sequence continues at coordinate 69,054,723 of NC_059329.1, read as the reverse complement.
GACAGTGGTAATTTATCCAATAGTAGCTACGCCCTACCGAAGCATTTATACAGGGGACAAAGCACAAAGACCACTTCAAAGCCCTACAAGTGCAAGAGCTACTCATTCCCAAGTGAGAACCTAAGTTTCCAGGAAGAAAGTACATAGTTTATGTGTTTGTTTCCAGGGCTGAGACGAGAAGACAAAGCTTCCTCAGTACTTAAGGATGCCTGGCAAGGTCATTTCTGCCTTCCCACTAGTACAACCATCACTAAAGTACATTGGTCTCCTTAATGATTTTAATGATTTTCTCTGGAACTGCTCTGGAAGTTACCTTTATCCATGGCCCCTGATGGGGGGTTGTTTTTACACCATGGGCTTTTGTATTAGTTTTCCATTGCTATAGTAACAAATGACCACACCCTCGGTGGCTTGAAACAACACAGATTTATCCTTGTGGTTCTATAAGATACCAGTCCAACATGGGTCTCTCTGGGCCAAAATCAAGGCATTGGGAGGGCTGTGTTCCTTTCTGGAGGCTCTAGGGGATAATCTATTTTCTGGCCTTTTCAAGCTTCTAGAGGCCACTTGCATCCCTTGGTTTACGGCCTGCTTCCTCCATTTTCAAAGCCAGCAATGGGGGTTGGGGGCCACATCCTTCTCACACTGCATGACTTAGCGCCTCCTTCCGCCTCCCTCTTCCACTTTTAAGTACCCTGTGATTACACCAGGTCCATCTGAAAAATCCGGGACAATCTCCCTATTTTAGGGCTCATTAGCCACCAAAATTCTACCTGCACCCTTAATTACCCTTTGCCACATAAGGAAACATATTCACAGATTCTAGAAATTAGGTTACGGCCATCTTTGGGGGGACTATTATTCTGCCTATAACAGCTTTCTTGGTTAAGGGGACAGGTTCTGTTCTCCATACTCACCCTTGGGTACAACATATGGGTTCACTTTCCCTCTATGTGAGATTGCCAAAAGAAAATGCAGAATTCCAAACCTTTCCATCCCAGCCCTTAAACCAGAGGAGTTTTATTACTTTCAGCTAAAAGGATACTTGTTTCAGCAGTCATAATATAAAGCATCAGGCAAACATGGGAGCCAGCTCATGGTGGCCTCAGCAGACCGTCAGGGTCTCAACACACTCCCCTCTACTTGACACAGCTATTTAGTCACCACGGTCTGAAATCCAGCCCTTGGAGCACAGCCAGAAAAGGGAACTTAGAGGCTGGTGTTGTGATGGGGGCTGACAGGGAGATCTATAGTCTTTATGAGTCTTATAGTTTCCACCATAGTCTTTGTTTTGGTCAGTTTTATAGTCTCTGCAGAATTGGAAGTCTGCCAAGCAAATGGACCCTGGACATTTATTCATTGTTCAGTCAAGCACGTGATTCAGCTGCCTTCCAATTACTAACAAACAAGGAGGAAGATGGATGCACCATTGGCTGGCTTTGGGCGGTCAAAGCCATCTGAACTGAAACACTGGTGGAGGTCTCAAGTAAGTCATGGGAATGGAAACACTGCACAGGCACAGAGGGTCCAGGGGAACAATACATCATTGTTCCTTGTCTTTTGCCATGCTACGTTCTGTTTGGTCTTTAGAAAGAGAATCAGAACCATTTCCTTGGTTTTAAAGGAAACCTACTCCTACTTAAGCAGAAGGTGGTATGGATGTGCCAGCCTGGGAGCTGATAAAGAAAACCTCCAAGCCATTTTGCATGTGTGTGCTCCTGTGAGCATCCATACACCCTAAGCAACTTACAACAGCCTGGGGGAGACCAAAGAACTTGACCTGGCATATTGCCTAATTACATGTAAAGTGTGGGTACAATGAACAACCCTGGACAGCCAGTGCAGGACCAGCACTACTATGATCTCTTCCATTTCTAAACAGGTGCGGGCATCTCTGGTGTAGATAAACAACTACTTCTCTTCTAGGGTCAGTAGGTTCCTGAAGGGCAGTTGCCTTCAGTGGTTCTCAGAGACCAACACAGAGCCAGGCATGCAGTAAGCATTCGGTACGTGCTGGGAGGGTGCTTTAGTTGGGGACGGGAGGGGAAAGACATATATACAACCTGCAATGCGATATGGTTATGGGCCCCCATGTGGTTCGGAACCAAGTCCTGAGGGCAGAGTGCCCTTTCAGAATGGAGGGAGTAACAGAGGAGTGTGTGGGAGACCCAGGGGCCATGGGAGGGCCCGGAGAGCCCCAGGATGCATCACAGCCTGTGCGCCCCACTTGCATTCATCTTTGTGTGCCAAGTTTCCTTTCCTCATTTCATTCTCTGTGGCTCTTGGACCTTCATGTCTATATCTTTCTTCTTCAGGAATACTGAACAGCCAATCATTTGTTTTTGCAGTGGCTCTCAATGCTGCTTAAAAAGCGTCACATCAATACTAGTCCACTTGAATTCCCACGTGGTGGCCTCTGTGGAAAGGAGCTCTGGGTGTGGCCAGTGAGTGAACAAGGCATTGTTGTGTCCTGACTGGACCGATTCTCTGGGGGGCTCATTCTGGATTGGTCTGCACGTCAGTCAGTGGTTTATCCTGAGGGGTTTCGTGGAAACTCTCAAATGAACAATTATGGTGACTGGGAGAGTATGCACCCAGTTGCACTGCACTTCCTTCGTACTGGGCATGGAGACGTGGCCCCCCCCCCTTTTTTTTTTTTTTTACATATATTAACACATTTAATCTTCCTAACAATCCAATGGGTAGCTACTATTATGATCCCTATTTTACAGATGAAGACAGTGAGACCCAGAGAAGTTATGGAACTTGACCCCAGGCCACACAGCTAGAAAGTGGAACCCAGCTGATCCCGGGCTAGCTGGCTGCAGAGTTTACATCCTTAACACGATACTTTGTCCCAGTTTTACATAATGGCTTTTATTTATTTTTTTTTATATGAGAACGTCTAGAACATGGTCACTTCTGCGTTCCCACATAAGGCTAGGAGAAAGTTTCACGGGGCATCATCTTGCATACACTAAGCCCTACAAGGGTGTCTGGTCACTCTATGGAGACTCAGCCTCGGTGAAAATAGATTCAAAAGGAGGTGGCATATGAGCATGATTTTTGTTTTGTTTGAAATAACGGGTTGATTTATTTCTGGCTATAAAAGAAAAACAGGTTCATTTAAGAGAACTTTGCAAATATAAAACAAGTAAGAGAGCAAATAATCCTACTGCTCAGAGATAAACCCTGTTAACACATTGCATTTTCTTACAGCTTTTTTGTTTTACACACACATGCACACGCGCACACACACACACACACACACACACACGCTGTACATAGTTCTATAACCTGCTTTTATCATATCACATAATCTCATTATCTTTCCTTATGCCATCAAAAATATCACTTTAGGGGCACCTGAGTGGTTCAGTTGTTTGGGCGTCCAACTTCAGCTCAGGTCACGATCTCATGGGTTGTGAGTTCGAGCCCAATATCAGATTTGCTGCTGTCAGTGCAATGCTCGCTTCAGATCCCCTGTCTGCCTCTCTTTCTGTCCCTCCCCGCTCATACTCTCTTTCTCTCAAAAATAAATGCACATCAAAAAATATACCATTTTAAACAGTGTTCTCAATTTCTATTGAAGGTCCACACACACGTTACTTAATCATTCCATAACTGTCGGACATTTAGGTGGTTTCCAATTGTGGGGAGCAGCGGCTGAGTTGGGAAGGTTGAGTCATTCGCCAGCTATGAAGGGTGAGCGGGCCTGCTCAGGCCGCGGGACGAGCAAGCATAGAGTGTGGTGCCCTTGGGATGCTAGATGCGCGGCCCCCTGTGAGTCCAGGCACAAGCTAGTCTCTCTTTCATGGGTAAGGAAACTAAAGTTCAGAAGAGTTTAAGAGACGTGCCTGAAAAGTTTCCTAGAAAATGATTTGAAGAGTTAGTCATCTCCTTTCCCCAGTGTCTCAGTTTAGTCTCTTGAAAGCAGAAAGGAACCTCAGAGAAAGGGAGCGAGGGGGGCAAGGAGAGCGACACAGAGTCACAGGGATGAAGGGGGCACATGTTACTGAGCCACTCACCTATGGGCAACTGACCCCATCCTCTGCGTGGGCTCTCTGAGGAACCCGTACACCATCTCCAAGAGACCTCCCAGGTAGCTGAGGTTCCCTACAGGGCGCTACCTCTCCGCACCTCCAAGCTGTGCTGGATGCTGGCCAAGGGGCTTCAGAAGCCAGAGCCCTGGATGGAAAAGTGTAGGTGCCAGGCTGTGGTGGGGTCTGCTGTGTGCACCAAACGGTCCATCACAGCTTGGCTGAAATAAAAGGTAGCCAAGAACTGTGATGGGCAGCACAAGATCATCTGCTGCGCTCACCCAGGGAACAGTGGGCCAGGGTCCTCCCTCTTCTCTCCCCAGAAGAGAAATCCCAGGAGATGGGGCAGGGGAGTTAAGAGAGTATATTTCTAGGAACAAATCTGAGAGAGGAACATACCCTTCTTCTTCTTCTCCAAGGAAGACACAAACAAGAATGAATGGGCTGCAGAATCCTGTTCTTAAGATTCACTAAGCCAGTGCCATTCACAGTAAGGGTCTCCTTAGTCCTGACTCTGACATGCCCACACGGAGATTCAGAGATGAGCAGGATGTGAGTCCTGCCCTTGACCTTGCTCAGGTCTACTCTGCTAGGCGGGCAGGTGGCTTCCATCAGAAGCAGAACACCATACCGAGGAAGCCTGTGGGAGGTGGAGATATAACCTGAACTGAACTCCTGCCCCAGGCCAGGCCCTGTGTGGAGGGTTCCACTCATGATTCATCCTCTACAATCCTCAGGAGAAGAAGAGATGCCTTCTTCCTGGGGACAAAGCTGCAGTTTTGGAACCAGTTCAACATCACACTCTTATGATCACAGTGCTAGGGAAGTCCAGGACTCCTTTATCTGATGGAATGGGGACTTGTAAAAGTGTTCATTCCCTTCCTTCCATCCCTAAACACTGATTGGGCACCTGCTTTATGCCACATGCTATTCTAGGACAGAACGAACCCTTGCCTTAGGAACTCACGGTCACGTACACCCAGAGTCTCAGTGGCCCAAGGGCCGATACGGGCATGGCTCCAGGTGACAAGGGAGCCCCAGGCTGGCCTTGCACTGCCAGGAGGGACAAGGGAGGGCTTCACGAAGATAGCGCTGCCAGACCCTTTTGTGGACAGATCTCTGTTCTTCTTTCCATATCATTTACCACCATTTGTAATTACACATCCATGTGCGTATCTGTGGAACACCTGTCTCCTCCATTCTGTGGAGAGCTTCGAGAGGCCCAAGGCCTTGCCCACCACTGCACTGCCAGTACCTGCCACACAACAAGTGCCTAATGCGAATTTCCTGAGTGAATAACTAGTTGGCAATGCTGGCCCTTGAGTAGTCTTCCCTTCCAGGAGATTCCCACAGCCAAATAAACCTCTTCATAATCTTCTACATCAGAGCCAGACATTCATATTGGGTGGGTCCGGTCTTTTTTTTTTTTTTTTTTTTTTTAATTTTTAGCATTTATTATTGAGAGAGCATGAGCATGAGCAGGGGAGGGGCAGAGAGAGGAGGGGACACAGAATCCCAAGCAGGCTCCAGGCTCTGAGCTGTCAGCACAGAACCTGACGCAGGGCTTGAACCCACGAGCCGCGAGACCATGACCTGAGCCAAAGTCGGATGCTTAACCGACTGAGCCACCCAGGCGCCCCATGGTGGGTCTGGTCTTCAGGAAGAGAAGGATAAGGAACTGGATACAGCAAGGGAGGGAGCAGAGAGGGCATGTATGTGTTGGTTCTGAGCGTGGGGGTCCGAGCCATTTAGTGGAAGGCATTTTTGCTTACATTTAGATCTCCCCAACATCAATGACTAAGTCCCGTCCCAAACTGGAAATCTGAGATCATCACGCTAGAAGTGGCCTCCTGGGTTTGTTTGTTTGTTTGTTTGCTTTCCTAAACCAACAATACATGTTGACAGCAAATCTATATAGAGAGCCTATTAAAAGAAATTGTAGTAAATCAGAGATGCTTTAACTGTCTGGCTGGCATTCTGCTGATTGCCTGCCTGACACTTCCAATGTGGCTTCCTTTTGTACAACCTTCCATTTGATTCAATTACATGGATAATTATTGAGACTTGACTACGTGCAAGGCGATGTGTTCTTAGCCTCCTTCCAGTGCTTCTTCCAGGCCCAGAGCACAATTTAACTTATGGGCAAAAATAAACAGGCATAACAGAAGCAAAGAGTGAAAGAGGCCACAAGAAACAGTCAAGACCATTCCAAAGAAGGTAACATTACACCAGTATGACCAAGAGTGGGATAGCAGGTAGCACGCACTCCCCCGTTTGCTGAAATATGCATTCAACAGTGTTGCCAGTAACTTCCCCGGGCCAGGTGCTGTGCTGGGTCCTAGGGCCAAAGGGATGAGTAAAACCTAGCTACCCAGAGTACAGCATCGCACTCTGTGAGTGCCACAGGAGTATCATTGAACTCATGTGGAAGTGCAAGTCAGGAGGGCTTCTCAGAGGAGACACTTTACTTGCCTCTTCAAGGAGAAGTAGGGGTTCAGTAGGTGAAGAGGGAGCAAGGTTTATCAAAGAGCTGGAGACAAGAGAACAAGCACATTTTCAGAAAGGTTGCTGGAGATGAATGTGTCTGTGGGGTTTTAGAGAGTTAAGCCAAGGTCCAGAACATACGAAGTGTGGATTTAATACTGAAGGCAATGGGGAGCCACTGAAAGATAAGAAAAGCAGAGATCTGCAAGTTTGCAGGACGGCTGCAGAAAGTTCCTGAGTGGGACCATCTAAGCACAAGTCTTCCTGGGATGCACCACCACCAGGCAGTCTGAGCTGGCCTGGGCACTGGAGGAAGACAGGCCTTCGCTTAATCCCAGCTCTGTCTCTTATTTAACTTTCCTTCCTCTCTAAAATGGGAATCATAACACTTAGCTCACAAGTTTGTAATGAAGCTTTGGTGACATCACAACACACACTAAATGCCCAGCATAGCAGAACATGCCTTAGTAAGCATTCAGTGCTTCCCCACCTTTTCCCAATGTGTGCTGGCAATGTGTGCAAGCATGGGGGAGAAGGGCTGCTCAGAAATGATCTAGTGAAACAGGAATGACTTTGGCAAGAGCTCCAAAAACAAGATTGGAGAAGACTGTGAAATTATGATCTATCCCCTTGCCCTGGGTTTCAAACAGATGAAAAGGGACAGCATAGTGAAAGAGGAACCAGAAGAAGGCCCGTGAGTGCTTTGCAGTACAGAAGGGCACTCTGGAACAAGTGGCATAGTGATGCCAAGGCATGTTGGAGAAGGAATATCTCATGGGTGTTATGGAGCCTGGAAGAGGGACACTTAGGAAAGAGAAAGGCTCTCTGGTGATGGCAGTGCGGGTGGCAGCCACGGTGGCCCTAACGGGTGGTGATGCTGATGATAGTGGTGACTGTGGTTTGGATGAATTTCCAGAGGTGGAAAAAAATAGTGCTCAATACCCACAGCATCTGGACTGTGGCCTCTAACTAATAATTCCATTTCCCCCTAGAAGGAATCAGGGTTCTTGGAGAAATGGTTGATTCTAGACGAGCCTGAGACATCTTATTGCTAGAAATTGATAAGCTATGACTTTCTACTAGGTGCAGTCCTAGCAAAGAAGCATCTATTGGCTAAAGACAGAAAAAATGGAGCACCAATAAGGATAATAACAGCAATGGATTGAAAGGCATCAAATATATTTACACCCACGAGTTAATAATAATACTGGAAAATACAACGCAACACCCAAGTCACCTCTGGAGGAGGCTTGGAAACCCACTCATTTTGAAAAATAGTAAATAAAGGGAAAACTCTAACATTAAATGATGATAGAACACATGAATTAGAATATAACCATCTGGAAACCCCTAATGAATTAATGTATCTAGGCAATGATGGCCAGTGGCTCTCCACAAATGAGACATGACCAGCTGTAATCTCTCCCTTCCCCTGACCTCCAAAGACACATACCACCATCAGTCCTAGATCTACCCACAAGTGGTCAGGCAAAGACTACCCACAAATCGTCAGGCAATGCAGGGATCCGAGGAACATGTTCACTGACACCATTCAGATGCAACTGGCAATCTCTAGTCAATGGGAAACTCGTTAGGTTTCTTCAATATCAAGGAATAAAAGAGATGTGAGAGAATATCACTCAATTGCAATGCATGGGCCTTATTTCAGTCTTGATTCTAACAAACCGAGAAAAATAATAAATAAGTGAAATACTCAAAATGAAATTGAATAGCTGGGAATGTTAAGGAATTCTCGTTTTCATGTAATATAATTGCATTTTTACAAGGAATCCTTATTTTAAAGAGCTATAAATGAGATATATGTACTGAAATGATCTATCTGGGATTCACTGCAAAGGAACCTTCTTGGGGGGCGGCGGTGCTGAGGGTCAGAGGGGAGGTATAAAATGAAACAAGCTTCATTGTTCAAGGAGGTGATGTGTTCCCTGGGAGGCACTATGCTATTCTTTCTACTTTTGTGTATGTCTAGTAAGAAACTCTTATTTTTGTTTTTGTCATGGCACTTAAGAACTGGATTCTGGGTGTGGGGAGCAGAAGGAAACCACAGGCTTGTTTTGTAAAATAAAGAGGCAGATTAGGGCAAACAACTGAGAAGGAGGTCAGTCTGGGAAAAAAGCAGCTAATGTGGCAAGCAGAGATCAATATTCTTCATATGTAACAACTTCATTATAAAAATCCATAATAACAATCTATCAAAGCCCTTAAGGAAAATTAATCAATTATATTAAGTGGCAATTTATATGAAGGGAAAAATATAAATAACTTGTAAATATTGGGAGAAACATTCATCTCCACTGGTTTGCACAGAGAAGCGAAGCAACAGTGAAACACCCATCGGGGCCTCCCAGAACCTTCACCGCACCTTCCTTCCCTCTGTGTCTGCTCCACGCACCACCCCAATCAATCCAAGGGCCAACACCAGCTCTTCTTAGGATCTCAGGGGTCTGCTTGTAACCTCTGGATCTCTCAAAACCTCCTGCTTTCCCCCCCAGAGTGGCTATTCTCTCTGGCTGAGACTTTCAACACAAATGCTTCCTAGAGAGTGCAAAGGAGTGAAATTTGGGGTTTATACATTTCTCAGTTGGGAGCAGGCTGTTAATGTAAGCAGGCTGTGATGTAAGAGCCCAGGGAAGAGCCACATCTCCCCTGTCCTTCTTCGCAGGGTGGGGGCGGCCAAGAAGGCTCATTCACCATGGTGGTCCCTCGGGTCTCCGTGTGGCCGAAAGGGGGCTCATGGCTACTCTTTTCACTCTTTTATTAATTGTGGTCTTCGCAGAACCAGGATCAAGGAGCCCATATTGATCTAACCTTTAACCTGTCAAAAATCCATGGGGAGACGTTGCAGCCCAGCTGTAAACCCAAACACGTGAATTGTCAAACCACGTTTCATCTGGGTGGAAACCGAGTGGGAAGTCTTGCCAAGAACTTGCATGCACATCAATCAAACCCATTTCAGTTCCTGTCTTAATACATTTATCCCGAACTATTTGGGGAATTGGAAAGGCCCATTAGGCATTATTGATTATGAGCTCGTCAAGTAAGATATGTGTCCTATTCATATTACTGTCACTAATGAGAATTACAACACCGTCTCTGCTCCAGCTACGGAATAGAGCTAGCTGTTAGGTCTTAGGACACGCATTTAGCAGTCTAATTGCTCAGAGAGGCCAAAAGCTTCTTTCTACGCGTTCATAATGCATGCTTAGATTTACCCTTATGCAGGAGCAGAAGACAGCAAGCAGTGAAATTAGGGAGAGCTTTTCTAAGTTTTTCCCTTCTTTGTTCATACTCACCTCCTCCCTCCACCCCTAAATCAATCTCTCTCTCTCTCTCTCTCTCTCTCTCACACACACACACACACACACACACTCACACACACAGCCCCTCCCTCTACTGTTTATCTCTAACAACAGAACAAGGCTAATGCAGCACAGGCTGATATAAACAACCTTCAGAGGCAAAAGGAAGGGGCACCTACCATCTGAGAAGCCCCAGCTGCACAGAGGAGCCAGGAGCTGGCCAGGGCACCCCCAACAGAGAATTTCCCCAGCGGCGGCATGTGCAACTTTGTTCAGCTCTGACGTACCTTTAGGGCAGAGTGCCCCACAGCCCATGGTCCAGGATTTCAGCTGCAAGCATGGTACCTTCTGCCCAGAGCTGACCGACCCCTCTGTTGTCAGGCCAATTTTCAGAGGTTTGGAGGTCTGCGGAGCTATAGAATCTTTTCAACCGTCTACTGAGGAGAATGCTGCCTGCTGGATACAACTCTCGGCTCAGTGCATCAGTTGAAAACAAGTGGCTGCCTATATAATTTAATATCATGCCACATGAGACTCATAGACTTGTTGCAAAGCAAGCAGGATTCCGCTTCTCGCCTCTTGGCAACTGGAAATCCGGAGGGCCTGCTTGTTTCTGCTCAGCTTGGGGATACACCTCAAGCTACCTGTCTGAGCCGGGCACACGTGGAGGCTGGGCTCTGTATTTGCCACGGGTCACCTGCTGGGGGCTGCGGAGAAGCGAGTCTCATTTGGGGTGATTTCGAATTTCTTAGTCCACTCATAGACTCAAAGTCATATGCATCTCCTTAGGTGACCCCAGGCCGCCCTGGACACAGAGTGGCCATGCTGTGCCCTGAAGCCTTTTCTCAGTTGTTGTGGGGAAGCCATCATTTTAGGAAAGGGAACATAAATGTGTAGTTAGGTAATGAAGGTGTGAGGGTATCTACATACACATTTCTTCTAGGCATGAAACTCATCATCGTATAGGCAAGTGTTAAGAACTGGGAGAAAACTCTCTTGTATTTGAATATTTGTCACTGTGGCCCTTCAAGTTTGTGGGCTGGGTGATTTAAGGCAAAACCCTGCTGGGGGAGGCAGGCCTTGGTTCTGTGCCCCTGTACCACTTGCAGATGAAGCAGGGAGGGAAGTGACCCAGTAGGGGCACTGGGCTAAATGGATTCCTCAGATCCTGGGACCAGTTCATCTGTGCTATGGTAGAGCCCTGAAGAGACTCCAGGCCGGTTTCCAAGATGCCGGATCCTGGGGGACTTGGCAGGGATGCCCACTACTGTGGCTGATCCTTCAGGACCCTGTGCCAAAACTACCCTTGCCCTAGGGGAGGAGAGAGACTAAGCAAGAAGACAAAGTTGGCCTTACTAAGCGTCAGTTCTAGGGAAAACCTCTGGGCTGGGAAGAGGCACCATAGCTAATCAAGCAGGGGACTCTTAGCTTCCTGCTCCCTCTGGTCCCAAAGATGAAGGTATAGATCATGCAGAGAGATAGTGCTGCAGCTGTGCTCAAGGCTCCTTAAAGCTCAGGGCGGTCAGATACCTGGAAAAGGCTGCAGGTGCATTTTCCAAGGCAAGGTGCTTTGTGTACCTAAATAAAGGGAGAGGGCTTAGGCTTGACGAACTGGCCCAGACCCTCCTTTGTGGTCCCCTCTACCAGGCTGGAAGCTCCAGATGGTGGAGTATTTGTTGTCTGGGGGAGGGGAAGGATCGTGGGGAGCAGGAGGCTATTTGGGGTACTTTTCCCGTTTGGAGAAGAGTAAGACCCTACAGTCCTACAGGCCACTTAAAAGCTCTCCAAGGACAAATCCTGGGATGTAATTACTATGCTACCTACCCATAATCATTTGAAAACGGGGTCTTTTTGCAACCATCGGCTTTATAATGATCACTGAAGAAGCACATTATTCTTGAAATAGCCCAAACCTGAAAGGCACAAAGTATGCAAATGTAGCTAACAGTTTTTGATTAATAATTATTGCGTGGCTGGCATTAAAGTTGACCTCGCACATATTATCTCATTTAATCTAGGGGATACAGACTCTATAAAAGTAAACTTATGTCATACCTGCTGCCTAACGCATCAGGGCATGTAAAAGAGGAGTCTAGAAATAGCACTGCAGGACTGGACTAAAAGGTTTTGATTCACAGCAAAGGAAATTTAATTAAAGCATGTAATGTCAATTACTGTCATTCATAATCATGTTATACCTCCCCAGAAAGAATACAGATATAAAAGTCTAGAGTTACCTGCCTGTTTGATGTAAATAGGATAAAATTATCTAACTTCTGAAAATATCCAGATATCAGAAGAGAAGAAAAAAAAAACTATTCCTACCTAGTGTCATGTGTCATCAAATTTCATTAGGTAGGGACATGAGTATCCAGTCACAAGAAAGCGTACCTCTCCTCTGAGAGCAGGTCATAAAAATTTTCAAAGGTGCCTGAAAATCTGGGGTTTGACACGGTCATGATATCTTTTTGCTGCTGTAAACAATCATGCTGTTGCTTGTTTTGACAAGCCCGGGAGAGGGGAGAGTGGATGTTCTGAACCCATCCCCACCACTTTTAGGACTCTCTGTGGTGACAAGGACCAGAACCCTTCATGGGGGTAGCTTTGAATTCCAGTGGGGGGAAGGACTCACAGGAAAGCACCAGGGCAGAGAAAACATGGCAAAGCTGCCGAGTCACAGCTTGGTCTCAACAGGTCCATCCACGGGCACCTAACACCTTGCCACCTTGTTCCCTTGTCCTTCAATCCGTTGCGGCAGATCTTGAGCCGAAGACTGGGGTTATTCCAAGGAGCAAGAAAGCAACAAAGTCCCTGCATACTTAGGATGACGGTGCAGTGGGGGAGACGAATACTAATTTTAAAAATGTACAAATTCACAATTACCAGGCAAGCTCCAGAGAGTCCTAGTTTCTGCATGCCTGAAATGGGTGTTACAGATACCTGTCCCAGAGGGTTGCGGCAGTGAAGAAATGGGCCAATAAGTATGAAGTCCTTGGCTTAATACATATTGCTACATACCCAGGGACACCTGGGTGGCTCAGTCAGTTGAGCGTCCAAATCTTGATTTCGGCTCAGGTCATGATCCCAGGGTTGTGGGATTGAGCCCGTGTCTGGCTCTGAGCTGAGTATGAAGCCCGCTTGAGATTCTCTCTCTCCCTCTGCCCCTCTCCCTGGCTCGGAAGCTCTCTCTCTCTAAAACAAACAGACAGACAGACAAATACACCCCACCAAATTAATACAAATTCCAGTGCTACCACTATTACGATTCTCATTACTGACTGGCCTCACCAGTTACCAGCTGCATGACCGTGGGTCAGTTACCTAATTCCCTTGTGTTTCAGTCCTCTCATTCGTAAAATGAAGTAACAATAATTCCTAACAAAGAAAGATTAAATGAGTTAATATGTAGAAAATGTTTGGAACAATGCCTGACACACAGTAAGATTTTGATAAATGTTAGTTGCTAGTGGTGACATCAGCTTGTAATATGCTTACCATCTATCCCAGGATTTCTCAATAGAAGCACTACTGATGTTGTGGGCTGGATAATTCTTTGTTTTGGAGGGTGGTCCTATGCATTGTAGGGTGTTCAGGAGTATCTCTGGCCTCTCCCTGCCAAATGCCAGGAGCATTCACCCACTCCCTGCCCTAGTCATGACACGACCATCAAAAATGTCTCAGGACATCGCCTAATGTCACCTAGGAGGAAAAATCACCCCCATAGAGAACTCCTGGTCCAGCTGAAAAGTATAATGTACCAGGATGAAGGCAGACAATGAAGAGCTAGAATCTGTGGTCAGAGGAAAAAAGCAACAGGCAGTTAATGAGAGAGCCTGTCAACGGAAAGCCAGAGAGTACTGCTTAGAAGAGGGGCCATAAATAGTGCTTCATGACCACTGTGAACCAATGTCCCTTTTGATAAACAAAAAAATCACTTCGTTGAGATTTGAGATTTCAAAACAAATTAAACATCGCGACTGAACTCAAATTAAAGCAGCTATAATACATCAAGTATAATTTTCCATTACATACAGTTCTCTTCTTCCACCAAAATCCTGATAGAAGTTCTTACTCTATCGGTAAGATAGACGCTCTTATTGATTTAGATAAGCCGGGGAGGGAAGAAAGAGAAGGGAAAAGGGAAACGGAACCTTCAAGGTCACCCCTGAAGAACTCTGGAGCAATGTCCACGGACATTTGTGGAGATGAGTCCAAATTGTGATCTAGTAGCAACAAGAGAATCTGCTTTCAAAGAGGGGTAATGGCTGGTCCACCCTGGGTCCCAGATGCTGCATCCCATCTCATCCTCGTGACTGAGACCACTGGCTCTCCTCTGCAACTCACTCTTGCCTCAGTTTTCAGGATCCAACTTGACCTGAGGCTATCTTGGACTCCACATCATCATCTGACTCCAGTATGATGCTTTATTCCAGTACTCGGGAGAGTCTCAGCGCATTACCCAGGTTCTTACTGTTGACCTTCTGTCTCAACCCCGGTCCCAGAATCTGCTTAGCACCCCATCCCAGAGCCCTGAACAAGTAACCACACCTAGAGTCAGACTACCTGAGGCTGCTACCTGTTTTCTGTGTATCTGAGCATCTTCCCTTCAAGTTCCTGCTGCTGTACTCAGTGTACCCACTGGGACGTCCTACTATGTCATTTTGGACCCTTCATTGCTGCTGTCCTTTTGGGATGGTGGCCAGACTGCATCTTTGCTGCTCACATGTGGACCAGCAATCTGAGGGCGATCCTATCACCGGGGAAGAGTCAGATCCAGATCTCATCCCTCTCTGCCTTTCTTGGTAACTGGCTATGCCCCACTATGATCCACAGAATCATATTCTCTGTGTCTGGTTATCTCTGCCGTGTGGTAGATGAATCAGAAAGCAGCTCTGATGTGTGACTCTATGATAATGTATATGCATGATAAATGGAGCACCCCCCATTTGCCGGACACCCTATCAGGTGAAGGAAGGAGAGGAAAACTAATACTTATTGAAGGTTTATTTTGTACGACCCATTTATGTGCTTTACGGAATTATTTAATTTTAACTCACAACCATCCCAAGAGGTGGACATTGTCAGTAACATTTGCCATATGAGGAAGAGGCAGGAAGGCATCTGAACAGTGGTCCTGCTGACTTCAAAACTCATGCTCATTCCCTGACAACCAGAAGTGGTCTTTGTGATCGGTAACGGGAACCCCAGAGGGTTTCTATTTTCTCTTTCACCTTTTATAAAATTTCTTACTATCCATGGCAGCTGCTCTCAGAGCTATTGAATGAACTCAGAGCACTCTCACACAAACTGTCCTCAGTTTCCTCCCTCCCCCAGATTTGTTTCTGCTATGAAAATTCAGGCGTTAAGCACTTGACTTGAGATCACAGAGAAAACAAACTGTAGAATTTCAAACACTCTCAAGGGGTCTACATATAAGTACTCGTAAATTTATAGGAGCCACTGCCCCAATGACGAGGTACCAGTGGGGCCTGGATTTCCCAGAGGAAGTCAATGCATTCCAACAGACCTGTCTGCAGGGCTTGGGGTTCAGCAATGTGCTCTGGCCTCTCTCTTCCTGCTGGGGACAAGAGGTATGCCAGAGATCGAAGAGTTGGCTAAGCATTGGCTGCATGTTTTTAGGAGGGACACGGGGTATGGTATTTGAGAGTTTCACATTTGCACAAAGAATCCTCTCCCCTGCCCCTCCTCCTGTAACAGATTAGCACTTAAGGCTTTAAAAATACCATAAAAAATATACACTAGAGATTATATTGGCTTTTCCTTGCGGTGGGGGTAACTAGACTGATCTTCATGTGGACAGACCCGACAACATTTAGTGGTTCAGTATGTACCACCACACTTGAGGATATGAGTAACACGTAGAAGGAAGCTCACCACCTGTTAGAACTAGGTGCCTTGGGGTGCCTGGGTGGCTCAGTCGGTTAAGCTAAGCATCTGACTTTGGCTTAGCTCATGATCTCACAGTTTGTGAGTTCGAGCCCCAGGTTAGGCTCTGTGTTGTCAGCATGGAGCCTGGAGCCAGCTTCGAGTTCTGTGTCTCCCTCTCTCTCTCTCTGCCCTTCCCCTGCTCATGCTCTGTCTCTCTCTCTCAAAAATAAACAAACATTTTTTAAAAAATTAAAATACCTTAAAAAAAAAAAAAGAAGCAACCAGCATTCACCCTTGAATAAATCTACAGATGACCGGAGTCAGAGCCTTATTCTGACTTTTCTCATTGTTTTTGTAGAAAATCTGACTACGTTTGAAATGTCTAAACCCACAATAATGCAGCAATCTGCCAGACAGCACAGAATACACTTTTACTATAGAAAACCGAGGATCTATACTGCTTACATTTTTATCAGGTCCTTATAATTAGACAAAAGTAGCTTTCCCATGACCATAATCAATTATTTATTTATTGAGAGAGACAGAGAGAGAGAGAGCGAGAGCATGAGCGAAGGAGAGGGGCAGAGAGGGAGGGAGAGAGAATCTTAAGCAGTGCAGAGCCCGATACGGGTCTTGATCCTGTGAACCATAAGATCATGACATGAGCTGAAATTAAGAGTCAGACGCCTAAACTACTGAGCTACTCAGGTGCCCCTATTTTAACATTTTAAAATACATCTTCCCTCATATTCACAAAGTGAACATATTTGATATTTTAACGATAATACTTATTTATCCTAGACTCTTATATTTTAATCATCACACAATTATTGGCAATTTGGGTTGTTTCACTGTAGGCAAAGAATATACATATATAATTGTGGGTGATTTGGGTTGTTTTGGTCTAGCTTAAATATACATACAAATTTAATTTCTACAAAAATAAATATTGATTTATTTACTTAACTAATATTATTTCCCTAGGACATAGTTCCAAAAGTGGATTTGTTGGGTCAGAGTGGCGGATTGTTTTTGTGATTTTACATATCATCACACTGTTCTCTCGGAAGAAAAAGAAAAGATAATGTATAATGCTTTCTGCAATGTATGTTTCCACAAAGCCCTGCCCACGTTATATTTTATAGCTTTTATGTTTGATAATGTAATAGGTGTGATGTGATAACTCATAATTGTTTTAACCTCAATTTATTAAAATCCCTCCCTGGGGTTTGTTTGCAGTGAATGTTCCTCTTATGTGAATCGTCTACTCATATCCTTTGACCATCTGTCCAATGAAGTCTTGATTGTGTCCTTTAAGACTATATAAAACTCCAAAGTGTCTGGGTATTAAGTTTTTAGCAGTTATGTACTTTTATTGCAACTATTTCCTCAACCTGTTGCTTCTCTTTTTATCTCTTAGTTTTGTTGATTTTCTTTGTACCAAAAAAGGTGTTTTTCTTTTTTTAAATGTAATTGAACCCATCACACTTGTCACTGATAATTTCTTCAATTGCTTCAATCGTCAGAAAATTGTCTTTTCTCAACAATCGGGATAAGTATACCATTAAAAAAAAATTAGCTCTTTAAACCATCTGGCATTTGTTGTGGTATAAGGATACAGTGACCATATTTTCTGAATCAAAAATTGGAGCACGTGATCTGACAAGTGCCAGTATTCTTATGGGCAAAATGGGACAGAATATTTGAAATGGAGACTGTCCTGGAAAATTGAGGACATATGGCCCCCGTATGTATGGAGCAAGCTGTTACTTTAAAGGTACAGATCCTAGACCCTCTTCTCTCAGCTCCTGTCAACTCTAAGCAGCACCAGAGATTTTTAGGCTGAGGGTCACCTCACCAGGAGTCCTGAGCCCAGCCTTCCTAGCGCTGGCAGGATGACAGTAGGGTCAGTCCCACCAGAAAAAAGGATCCAGAATTAGTTAGGTTTCAAATGCCCATGGTTAGCCCTCCAGATTCATCTCCTCCTTCGTACCCCACCCTGCTCCCCGCCCAGGAATGGCCACATTCATGGGCACGCTTGCTGTCTGCCTTCAGCTGAAGTTAGATCAATGGGAAGTGCCCCAAGAAGACCAGGGGAGAGAGAGGAACTTGGGGCATTTCCTGGTTCCCTTGCTGTGGAGTCACCACGGCCAAAGGACATATGCTCTGTCTGCTCCGTAGCCCTTCTCACACCATTTTTCCCGTCTCTGGATTTCGGTAACCACTCGGGCCTTAACAGCTCTGCCAGACCCTTCCTTGGAGGATAGAATCTCTCAATTCCACCCACTGACGGTAGGATGGCTCCCCCTGGGGCAGACCACAGGCACTGTGACGCAGCCTCCACTCACACCATCTTGCAATTGTGAAGTTCCTGTTCTGGTTGTATCCTAACCCAGCTGCTTTCTCTTCCCCCAGGCCAGGGCCAAGGTCTTGGAATTTGTTGGCAACAGCCAGTGACTTCCTTCTTCAAGAACAACAACAATGCAGACACTATAAAATGCCTTTAAGGCACTCTGGGCTGAGTGTCATTATACATAAGGATGGGATCAGTCATCACAAGGAATGGGTGATAATTAGAGCTGCCTGTTCCTGGTCTCCCCCCATCTCCATTAGTGGAGACTCATTTCTTCTTGGCCTTTGAACTTTGGCTCCTGGTGCCGCCTGGAGTACCTTGCAACGCCTCTTTTTTCTACTGACCCACCTTATCCACAGCACTATGCGATGCCTTCCTGCGTGTTCCCACTGACCACCTGGATTCCACTTCTGGCAAGTCCGTACCACGTGAGGGCAACACTGATATGCCCTCTCCCCAGGGAAACCATGAGCAGAGAGAAGTCCGCGAGCAAGAAATTCAAACCTGCCTCCCGGCAGCTGCCCCACAGCTCTGGAAGTGACAACCTTTAGGTTCAGCTTGACAAGCGCCCATGAAACCAGCCTCAGGACTATCAAATCATACTGAAAAGGATGAGGCCAACGGGAATGCGATCAGAGACAGTAAATTTAGGGCAAGACAACAAGCAAATGGTGATCCACATGCATGAGAAGATTTGGTAAGGCTTTGAAGGAAGAACCAGAGCTCCACCTATAATTTAAAAAAATTTTTTTTGATGTTTATTCATTTTTAGAGAGAGACAGAACAGGAATGGAGGAGGGGCAGAGAAAGAGGGAGACAGAGACTCTGAAGAAGGCTCGAGGCTCCGAGCTGTCAGCACAGAGCCCGACGCAGGGCTTGAACTCACGAACTGTGAGATCATAACCTGAGCTGAAGTAAGACACTTAACCACCTGAGCCACCCAGGTACCCCTCAGCCTATTACTCGAAGATAGAGGAGAGGAAGTATGTCTGAAAGCAAGATCTGAGGGACAGAAATCAGCAGCACTGTCAGCTGAGGGCACAGGGAAGGGAAAGCCAAGGTTACACTACTCCTGCTCCTACCTGACACCCACTAGGCTGCATCTCTGATGCCCTGGGCCTGGCACAGGTTGGGCAAAAGCAGCATCAATAAATGCTTGTTGAATAAAGAAATGAACAAATACACTTGACCCTGTATTGCCAAAAGCCAAGAGTTCAGCTCTCTTTGAATCCTACGTCTGTAGGGGTAAAGGGTCACCCAAGAGAGGAGACATTTGGTGATAGACACTTTTAAAGAAGTCAACATGTAACACGGACCACTTGGATACAGCTGTCCAAAGGCTATGGAAACTGCCTTTACTTCACTGAGGAGCTGTGGAAGCTTCTGGGCAGGCTCTTGGCCCCTCAGGTCCTGACACTCAAGCTTGGCATCTGCTTTCTCAGGAAGCCTGGGGAGCAGCTCATAAGAGTTCAGGTTTTTGTTTGTTTTTTAACGTTTATTCATTTTTTGACAGGGAGAGACAGAGCATGAGTGGGGGAGGGGCAGAGAGAGAGGGAGAATCCGAAGCAGGCTGCAGGCTCTGAGCTGTCAGCACAGAGCCCGACGCGGGGCTCGAACTCACAGACCGCGAGATCATGACCTGAGCTGAAGTCGGCCGCTTAACCGACAGAGCCACCCAGGCGCCCCTCTGCTCTCTTTCTAAAAGCAGTTTCAAAACAAACAAACAAAAACAAACAAAATAAATAAAATAGTTTCAAGCTCCTAGTGCTCTATTTACTTGAACCCACAACGTCTCCTACTGCATTTCCTAGACCTGTCTTGGGCTCCATGCACCTTCTCTTCAGACACTGACCATCCAGCATCCCAGAGGCAAGAGTCTCCGTGTCTTCCTATCAACAACACTAACACAGTACTTACATGGCACAATAACGTCCATTCGCTTAATGGTTTACAAAGCTTGCACACACACATTTTATTGGATTCTATAACCCTGTTCACTAGGTATCATGATCGCCAATTGACAGTGAGATTCGCATGTGCCAGGTCCCCCAGCTGCAGCACCAGGTGCCACCGAGGTCTAAGACCCCTTATCGTCATTCACAGTTACTGCCTCCTTGTTTCTTCTCACTCACTCTCAAGAGTAGGATCAAGCAGAGCCGATGCCCTGCTGTCTCTGCGTTACCGAGTTGGTTCGTGCATCAAATGAGGACACGACTCATCCACAGCGGGGAAGGCTCCTTCCAACTCTGAGGCTCTCTGATTCTACAATCTCACAATTTTCTGCCAAGTAAGCCTCCCCCCTCTATTCCCCCCAACTTGCCACATGCTATGTTTGACACTCAGCTACTACTATCCAGTGTTTGAAGCTAGGCAGTGACCTGGAGAGGAGTTCCATATCTCCGTTTTCCTACGGCGTTCTGGAAAACTGCGTCACATCACAAAAATGGAAAAGCTAACAGCAGCAGGGGGGAAGAAAATCACAAAAATGTAACCATTTTTGTTTCATCCTGCCTCCCTCAGCAGATTTGGTCGGTGACCTCTCTGTGAGTCACGAAAGGCTTTAAAACTTGCTCTGATTTACATGGACAGGAAACAAAGTTTATGTCTTGCATTTTTCTTTAAAAATTTTTTTCATTCCCAAACCATAGTTTATTTCCTTCTATATGGAATTTCTCGATAGTACCTCAGGACAAAAATATACATACATAATAGCTTTTCAGCTTCATGGTGTGGATTAACCAAAACTACTCATTTCAACAAGAGCCTGGAGGCTTTAAGCCAATTACCCTCAGAATGTATTCTGTGAGATTTAGCTGGGCGGCCCTCTCCTCATCAATTAAGTCATGGGAAAAGGCTTGGGATCACCAATGATCTCACTTGGAGAGTGAGCTGCAAGGAAAAGCATTTACAAAAAAAAAAAAAAAAAAAAAAAAAAAGAAAGAAAGAAAGAAAGAAAGAAAGAAAAAAAGAAAAAAAAGTTTCCTACCAGAGTTTGGAGGCAAGGAGCTATTTTCATTATTTTTGGCATCTGAAGTATGGCAGATGGTCTAATCTTTCACATCTCTATATTCTGAACTCTATTCCAGGGGAAAAATAAAGAACCATGATTTAGCAGAGGTCAGGAAGACAAAGTTTATAACTGCAATCCCCCACCTCCACTCCCCAAGGCTAGGCCTCTGTGGACTATGTCCATTGCTCTTTATTTGCAAGCAACAGACACCCCCCCCCCGCCCCCTCTTCAAGCTAATTAATTAAAGAAGATTAAAAAAATAAATATTGTGGTAGGCGGAATCCTAAAATGGTCCGTCAAGATTCTCTATCCTAATGCGAGGACTAAGCATGATGAGATGTTGCGCTCTGATAATGTTAGGTTACGAGGCAAAAGGAATTTTGCAGATGTAATTAAGGTTACTGGTTAGTGGATTTTGAGTCCATCAATAGATTACCCGGGCAAGCCTAGAGCCTAACCTAATCACATAAACCTTTTAAAAGGCTGGAGTTTTCTCCTGCTGGTAGCACAGGAGGAAGTCAGAGAGCTTGTAGGAGCGATTTGATGGGGAGGGGGCCACAGGGTAAGGAGCTGAGGGCAGCCTCTGCCAAAAGCCAGCAAGGAAAAAGGTACCTCAATCCTACAACTGCAAAGAACTGAAGATTGCCAAGAAGCTGAAAGAGTCTGGAAGCGAATTCTTCCCCAGGGCCTCCAGATAAGAGGCCAGCCCTACCATTACCTTAATTCAGTCTTGTGAGACCCTGAGCAGAGAACCCAGCCCACCCGGACTTCAGACCTACAGAACTGTGAGCTAATAAACGGGTGGTGCCTGAAACTGCTAAATTTGTGATCATTTGTCAAGCAGTAAGAGAAAACTCATAACAGACACTCGGACAAGTCAGTGGGCAAAACAAATATGAATATGGTCAGGACACAACGGCAAAGAGAGAACCCCCCCCCCCCTCCCCCAGCAAAACCTGCTCTTCCCTTCAGTCCCAAGTCTGACTGACCCCACCCGGCCGGAATCTATCAGCAACCAAGAAAGTCACTGTGTGCTTCATTCAGATTCCTGAGAGAGAAGCTGGTCACCGGTCATTCAGTCCTTCGTCACATAATAACTGAGCACATACAATGTATGAAGAATCATTCTAGGTGGGGGCGGGGGATGTAACAACGAGCAAGATAAATTCTTGCTCACAGGGAGTTCACATTCTAGTGAAGGGGAGAGACGATGAAAAGGCAAGCAATTACATAGGTTATGCCAGCAATGATGGGTTACAAAGGAAAACAGAGCAGGGCAACAGGATAAAGGGAAACGGGAAGTGCTTTTTGTTAAGTAGGTGGTAAGGCCTGGTGTGGAGGGAAGGATTTAAACAGATTTGAGGGGCACTTGGGTGGCTCAGTCAGTTAAGCATCTGACTCTTGACTTCAGCTCAGGTCATGATCTCATGGTTCGTGAGCTTGAGCCCCACATCAGGCTGAGCGTGGAGCCTGCTTGGAAGTCTCTCCCTCCCTCTCTCCCCCTCCTCCACTCATCCTCATGCTCACATGCTCTCTTTCTTTCTCTCTCTCAAAATAAATAAATAAACATTTAAAAAAATAAACGGATTTAAGTAAAGGAGCAGGATATGCAAATACCCGGCAGAAGGCATGTGGAGTAGAGTGGAGGAAACAAGGGGAAATGACAGGAAATGAGGGAGAGAGAGCATGAGCCAACACAAAGAGCATCTAGAGGTCATGATATGGACCTTGGAAACCACTAGAGTTGAAGGCAAGGTAGTGACAGACATTGGCTGGTCTTGGGTCAGAGATCCAAACAAAGTCTAAAGCATGGCCTCCCACACCTGCCCCTTCAGCTGAGCCTCTGGGTGCTTCTATTCCCAAAGAAGGTAACTTAGACTAGACAACTACTTAATTCATGCCCCCATTATAGCTAAGACCAACACTGGTTAATTCAATCACATTCCAACCACTTCCTTAAGTGGAAGCCTGAGGACTAAATCAAGAGTGAAGTCCACAGGCAATAATGGTGAATGCAGTAAAACGTGTCTGTGCCAAGACTGCTCCCTACAGACACAGCTGGGCCCTCCTTCCCTCTCTCCTGCCATGCAGTTCTGAAGAAGAATCTGCAGAACCACTGGCTAAGGAGTGGTCCCATCCCCCATTCATCCTCATGTCCCAAGAGAGGAGAGTGCATTAGGACACATTCAGCTTAGAAATCAGTATAGGGACTTCAAAAGAGTTACTGTTCCCCCAGGACCAGAACTAGTGGGGGTCTCCTCTGTCACATCCCCAAACCTGTTCATTTTCCATCCTAAACACCATCTTACTCATGCAGCCCTTCTCTTTCCAGGGTCATTCAAGGCTCCCCAGTGCCTGCCCCCACCCTCATTCTTTGTCGATTCTCCTGGGAACTAGCAGAGTTAATCCCTAACCTCAAACTGTCTCTTCTGTCCCTCTTCTTCCCATCTTGGTCCAAGTTTTCCTAGAGCAGATCCGACAAACATTTACTGAGCACCAGCCTCACGACACTGTGCAAGGCAGGAGGGCTTCAAGCTCTGAGCTCATGATCTGATTCTGCCACAAACTAGCTGCCTTCATTTGGGCAAATAACTCAATCTCCTGAGCCTCTTCTACAAAATGGAGACAATGATATCTACCTTGAAAGAGTGCTCAGAGGTTAAAGATAATTCAAATAAAGTCTGTAGCATGAAGCTGGACACAAACTAGGCGCTTAGTGGATATCTGTTGAGTAAATGAATGAATGAATGAATAAACGAGAGAATCTGAAGTATATCTGATGCTTGGATATTGATGAAAAAACTCTTGACAATTGCTTTAGCAGAAGTACAAGGTCAAAGAGGGAATGGGAAGACCATGCTGCTGTCTTTCCCTCTTTTCTTCTCTTTGCCTCCCCAGCACACATTTCCCACACAGGCTGCCCAAATCCACTTCTGGGCTTTGGCTTCCATGCCTTCCCCACATGTTTTACTCAAAACAGATGAATGGCCTCCTTCCTGCGGCACTCTTGGATACCAAGCATGGCCCTGATGCTCCTTTATCTATAAAATATTTCCACCATTGAAGTCTACTCCTTCTATTCAGTTTGACTCATGTTGAGTAAACCTTCACTGAGGACCTACTGTGTGCAAGGCGATGTGGACACAGAGTTGAAGAGGCCACTGTTCCCATGCAGAGCTCATATTCTAGCGGGGGATCCCGCCAAGATGGTCAGTTCATACAGTACCACAACGGCAGCAACAGAAATAGGTCCATGGGACAGTGGCAGCATGAGGGCTGATTGGTCTCTGGTAAGGTTTGGGGATGTGGGGTGGGGGGGTGGTTGGGAAGAGAAGGCTTTTCGAGCCCAGCGATTAATTTTATGACTATTATTCTGAATTCTTGTTCCGTTATATTGCTTAAATCGGTTTTGATCAATTTGTTAGCTGTCGCTACTTCCTGGAATTTCTTTTGAGAATTCTTCCGTTTCGTCATTTTGGCTAGTTTTCTGTCCCTTATACGTTTTAAAAGCTTGTTGTGTGCTCTGCACCTGTAAACACTGCTATATTAAAGGGGGGGTCACACACTGTCCAGGGCCTGGCCCTTTAGAAGGTGTTTTTTCTGGGATTGTTACTTGCTCTCTGTTGTCGTTACTTTGGTTATTTTATTACCCTACTCGTAGTAATATTTTGGACCCTCCACTAGGTGTGCTTTGATTTGTTCCTTGGAGGAGCCCTATCTTTTTTCCAGCTTTCCCATTTTCTTCCTAGTAGATTCAGTCTCTTTTCCTCCCAGGCGTTGGTGTTCAAAGTCCTTTGGCTTCTACACTTCTTTGTTTGAGAGACATGGAAAGTATGGGTTCTCCCCTACTTCTCTGCCATGTTGGCCCCTCCTCAGGAAAAGAAGGCTTTTCAGAGGGAGGGACCGAGGAGTTGAGCTTTGAGAATGAAGAGACTCTTGCCTGGCAGAGGAGAGGAGAGGACATCCTTCCTCCACCTCACCTCCTCCTTCCCAGGGACGCTTTACCTTTCCCATTCCTCTAGAAGAGTGTTTATCAAAGCAATCTGAAGAAAAGGACCAGTTTCTTTTCTTTTCTTTTTTTAATTTCCCAATCATTGCTGACTGATATTTTGTAATCTATGATAAAGTAAATTACCAGAAAATGTTGCAATGACAAAGCATACAAAACTACAAGCACAGTGATCATGTACTCAGAGACTGCAGCAATGTCAAATTGCTATACGAGTTTCTTCTCTGGTGTGATGGTAGTGCAACAATGGGAATATAGATGATGCCACTAACCTGTGCACTTAAAAATGGTAAAAATTCATGTTGTATTTTACCACACAAAAAAGTTTTGCTTTCATTTTTGTAACATCCCAGCGGAAACTTTGGAGTTGCTTTCAAGTCATTTTTTGCTTTCAATTCTGCAATGCTATGATTTATAAGAAGAAAGAGATATTTGGTCTTCATCCCCGTTTCTGGCACAGAGCTCCTAAAAGCCTTGGAATCTCCTAAGTGATAAGAGCAATGTTCTCCTATCATAACAAGCCCCTTTCAACCACACCTGAATTTATGTTAATGAGGTGACTTTTGGAAAACCTCCAAGGATGGGGGGCTGGTTGCCAGGGGAACCAACCAGGGAATCAGAGGTTGGCACTTCACCCCATCCCAGGACCTCTGGGAGTGGGGAGCGGCTAAAGGTTGAATCAATCACCGACAGTCAATGATCTATCAATTATGCCTGTGTAATAAAGCCTCCATAAAGTCCCCCAAAAGGACAGGGTTCAGATAGGTTCCAACTGGTAAACACAGGAGGCATTAGGAGAGTGGTATCCCCAGGGGGGGTATGGAAGCCTTGTGCCCCTTCCCCCACCCCTTGCCCTATGCATCTCTTTCATCTGGCTGTTCCTGGGTTATATTCTTAATAAACCAGTAGTCTAGTAAGTAAACTGTTTCCTGATTCCTGTGAGTCACTCTAACAATTAATTTAACTTGAGGAAGGGTTCGTGGGAGCATTCAATCTATAGTCAGTCAGAAACACAGGTGTCATTTAAAGTGGGGGGGGGGGCAGGAACAGTCTTATAGGACTAAGCCTTTAACCCGTAGGATCTGATGGCATCTCCAGGTAAATAGTGTGAGAACCTGAGCGAAACTGCAATCAGTCAGCGAAACTGCAATCCAATCAGTGTCCACTAAAAATATGACAATAGAATAGTTTTAATTGTTTTTTTTTTCTTGCATTTCCATCTTTTTCCTTCCCAACCGAACCCTGTATGCCTTCAAATCAGGTTCTGATTCCTGCAACAATCTGTCCAATGCCTCCATGGCTCCATCATCCCAATCAAAAATGTCTTCTATATAAGGAAGCTAAACAAATCTTCCTAAAACTCTGTTCCATCATGTTCTCAAAAATATTCAACGGCTTCCAGTGGCCTCTGGCATCAATTTTAACTCTCCCACCCAAGTTTAGCAGAAGCCTCTGACTCTATCACTCACTACTTACTTTGTACTAACATGACATTTCTGTTCCAGGCAGTCAAAGGTTCTCCGAGGCCACCTGTCTTGCCTCCTCTGGCCCTCACTCATCTCTCCACCTCCAGAACTCCTGCTACCCCAGATCAGTGAAACCTGGATGAGAGATTGTTACTGAACAGGCTCTGACTTCAGGTCGTTTCAACCATTCTGAGAGCAGAGACCACTTTTCATTCTCTCCAGTGACTCTTGAGCCCAGTGCCATCAAAGAGGTGATCAAGTGATTTCTGATGGGTTGCCTGTTTTGTCAGGTTTATGGTTAGCCTCAGAGGATATGTCTACATCAGCTTAACCATCCTACCAAATTGAGCTTCGCAATTCGTATCTTCTTAGTATGTGCATTATCCCTAATTCTAAGAAGAGGAAGATAATGTTATCTGCTTTGCTAATGAAAACACTGAGGTACAGCCAGGAGAGAAGTAAGTGCCCAAGGTCACACAAGTGGTAAGAGAAGAGCAAGATTTGAAATGTAATGTCTAATTCCAAACCCCACCTGTTCCCATTATACATCCCAACTTGGGAAATGACAACTCTTCTCCAGGTTCCAGATACCTCCTGTTCATGGTCCCTGATGGCCTGTGAGAATGGGAACACCCAACATCGCAGCTCAAACCCTCTGCTAATGCCACAGGCTTGCCCACTCAGAGCCCATGGGCCCTGACACTATTACCACCAAGAGGAACACCTTTCAGTCCTGGGATTCATGCCCATCATCTCAGAAGGACACTGCTAAGCACTATTCAGTCATCTGGGGTGTTTTGCTTCCCATCTGTGCTGAATCAAAAGGATGTTCTCAGAAGTGGCCTTCGGTATGGTCAACCCTCTTCGCTTCTTGCCTCGCTGCAGGATCAGGGTCTTGGCTGGAGTGAAGGGACAGGGGGCAGAGGATGGGAGCTAAGGGAACAACAGTTTTTTAAGAAGCAGAAAGAAAAGGGGAAATGGAACCACAAGTGTCCAGAGAGAGAGTGGGGGGGAACCTTGGGAGACGCCTGTCACAGCCGAAGAAGAAGGGCTTGAGCACTCCAGGAAGCAGACAGCTGAAGAGAGACCCTGTGAGATGAAGAAAGAAAATTGGGAAACTGGAGGGTCCCAGGTAACCGAGGCTAGAGCAATTTCAGTGGCAGCAGAAGCCAGACGGCAGTCTGATGCCTTAGTGGAAACAAAAAGGTGGCACTCGGGGTGAGTTTTCCCGTCATTTGGTGAAGAAGGGGAGAAAAGGAGCTAACTGAGGACGAGGGCCAGGGGTGGCACTGAGGGCTGGGGTAATGTTAGAAGCCAAGGGTTTGTCCCAAGTCATTTAGACAGATTAAGTGATTATCTCCAGCAGCTCTTAGCAGGCCCGTGGCGGGCTCAGGATAAAGGCCGTGCGAATTGATTCAGGCTGGGGATTGCTCGGTTGGAGCAGAGGAAGAACAAATGGAGTTGGGGTGGGGGTGGGGGAAATGGAGAACGTTGGAGAACGTGGCTGAAGTCATCTACAGCCCTGAGGCTGGGGTGAGAGGGGACAGAGGGTCTGGAAGAACAGAGGGTCAGGAGCTAGAGGTCCTTCCGGGAATTACAGAGCAGTGGGGGTGGTGAAATGAAAGGTTGTGGTCAGGGAAGGGAAGTTCAGAGGGCAAGCACTCATGATCCCAGATGGGAGCATGGCAGCAAAGTCATGTGGGGGAGTGGACAGAACAGTCAGGGGACCAGAGAAGACAGAGGAACCACACGCTGGTGGACAGGCCAGCAGGGGACTATGAAGGCCACCAGGGAGTAAGGAAGGAGTGTATGACAAAGCCACCTGCCAAGTCCTCAGCAGGTATGAAGAAGCACCCAGGAGTCTGTAACAGACGGGAGTGGGCTAACCAGGCACCTCGGCTTAAAAGCAGAGGTGCCCAAGGGGTCATGGAGGACAGTGAACTACAAGTGTGCATGGAGAACCAGAAGCCTGGGAAGAAAGCGGCGTCCGGGAGACAGGCCGGGGTTTCCAGGGAGAGTGTGTGAGGAACGGGTTAAGGGTGTCTCGTGTAGGCGAGTTTCTTGACAGCAAAGCCAGGACTCCAGAGGGAGAGCCTGGTGGAAGAGATTAGCAGAAGGGCCTGGCAGGAGAAAAGGGAGCTGAACCGGATGGGAATGAGAAGACAGAAAACACAAATGAGCAGAGGACTGGGCCCCATCTTGTGTCGGGCTCCACACAAAGGGAAGGCAAGCCGATAGACTGCTCTGAGAAGTCCGTTTTCCAGAGGCCCCTTGTGACCCAAGTGGCTAATTGTGGCCGTCACTGCCTCCAGTCGTGCAAGCAGATGCCCAGTCACCTGACCATGGTCCCAGACGGGTGCCACAAGGGCCACAGAGAAGGATGAGAGGCAAGAGTCAGCGTGGCCCTGGCAAACAGTACACAGAACTGAGGAAAGAGGGAGTAAAAACAAAGGGGCATCATAAAGCCCAGTGTACGACTTTGGTTGGAGAATATTCCTCTGAGGGTTTAAAAAGGCACAGATGCCTTTATAATCCTAAAAAGCATGCCGTAAAGGAACGCACAGGCCTGTCCCAACAAGCTCCTTTCTGTGCCGGGCCCATTCTGGTAGCCAGCTCTTCCGTAAAAGCTCCCAGATACATTCTGGGGAATAACGAGGGCCTAGTTCTGATAAATGTGGCTCAGCCCGCAGCTGAGATAGTAATCGAAGCAGCGGGAATGCAGAATTTATCTGTGCCCCTCGGGCTGCAAAATGCCCCTCACTTCTCTCTCCTGCCGGGAAGGCAGGGCTGCAAAAACGGCTCCATGTCAGTGATCTGCCCTTGCCCCCCTGCCTCTCGGAGCAGGATGGAAAAAGTGCTTACGTGGTAGGATATTTTAACTGGAGGGCACTTGGAAAATCAGAATTTGAGGGCAGCCTGCGCGTGAGTCTCGAGGCCAACCGTGGATTTATGAAAACGTAGAACAGGGGGCCGACGGCGCTCAGACCCGCGCTGTGGAGGTAAGGCAAGCTATTTTTCGGCCCGCCTCCCATTTCTCTCTTTATTTTTATCTGCGGGATCAGGAGTGTTGGAGAGAAAAGAGGAGGCCTGGTAACAACAGCTTCCCCGTCATTCTTGGTTACTTACATCTGTGGTCAATTTTCCACACTTTATTCCATAAAAGGTAAACGAGGCACGGTGCTTGCAACAGGATAATCTAAACAATATGAACCGTGTTACTGTTAAAGACCATCTGGTTGATCACGCTCAGCCCCAGACTTTTAACTCCTTGAGGTAAGAAAGATGCCAAACCCGGGGCGGCCAGGCCCTCCTCTGGTCTTTTCCTCCCTCCTCAAGTCAATTAAAGCAAGGATCTCTATGGTCTCTGCCAGCCCCGATATGCTAGGCTGGCTGCCGGTGAAACTCTGTGTGCTTTGTGAATGAGCAACTTGCAAAATGCTTCTACCAAATGCCTCTTCTCTTCTTTCCCTTTAAAAGGAAACATTAAAAGCTTAAAAAAAAAAAAAAAAAAAAAAAAAAAGCTCTACACACAACCCAAACTAAAACACTCTTAAGCGCTGGGGTTGTTTCCTTCATTTCTGACTCTCCTACTCAAAGCCGAGGGATCATTTACATAATTTTAATTTTAAAAAGCAACTGACACCAGTGAAGA
The DNA here is from genome assembly GCF_018350155.1 of Leopardus geoffroyi. Taxonomy (NCBI): domain Eukaryota; kingdom Metazoa; phylum Chordata; class Mammalia; order Carnivora; family Felidae; genus Leopardus; species Leopardus geoffroyi. Next base: position 69,024,500 of record NC_059329.1, on the reverse strand, counting down.
CAGTAAAGCCCATGCTTTGCTTTTATTTAGGCTTACACATTTTTCTGGCCATCTGTTATTCGGGAAAGTTGCAAACTCAAATAAGAGATGGGAAAAACTGGAAATCAGATGGTGTTTTTCATCCTTTGGGTGGGGAGCTAATGATAAGAGATTCCGGGAAAGTTTCAAATGGGTAAGGTCATCACAAAAACGAGACTTGGCCTCCCCCATAAGGTGCAGCATTTCCACCTGCAGAAGGAATTCACCATTTGACCCACAGGTTCAAGGCCATTTTATTCTTCAAGTGGGTCATTAAGAACTCTAGTTTTCCCTAGCAACCTCTAAAGGTATTAAACCCAACAAAACAATTCAGTTTAATACACCTTTTAATATTTTAAACCATGCCTTGCCGTATTCCAGCAGGGAAGCATCTTCCAGTATCGCGGCCACAACGGAGCCCTCATTTCTAACCACGATCTCCTTTGTGTGTAACCACAGATCAGACATAAGCACTCAGTTTTCTGGAAAAAGGTTTTCAGAGGCCAAGGTAGAAAACGAGCTCAAACACAATGGCTATGCCGGGCTTCAACAATAATGTCTACAACAAACAGTGCTAGAACTGCTACTAATTCCCCCTTCAAGCAACATTCTGCAAAATCGTGTTACGAACAGAAAAAGAAGACACAAAAGCCCAAAGGATGGCCGACTGGCAAAACCAACACTGGACAGAATGGGGCTCTTAGTTTGTCAAACCACTTTATGTTCCACGGCCAGGATGAAGCCGTTGTTTTCAGGTTTTGTTCTGTTGACCTGTCACACCGTCTGCAACATCCTTCCTTTCTCTCCCATCCACCTTGCAAGCTGGTCCCTCTGGATGCACACAGTACTGAGCTGAAGGAGTTAACGGTCACCGGGACAGCCCTTGGGAGACCAGGCTTCATATCCCATGATCATAAATCTCTTTCAAGGCAAGTTTGAACCAGGACTCAATTCTACAAGAGCTCCTAAAAGTCAGCATTCACCTTCAATTAGGTAAAATGACATTCACATCTATTTATACTCTCTTCATTTCCCAACACGTTTCTCTCACAAAGTGACAATTAGAAAACACTCCTGTTTCTAAACATGCACATTATTTTTAAAAAGAATTACTGAATGAGGTTGAATAATTAAGAGGCCTCTTATTGGAATTCACTAATATAAATTCTTAAACATCTGTGAGCAATGTTTTTAAAGCAACAGGCAAGAAAGAAAATCAGAAAAAAAAATCCACCATCTAATTACTCAATTTCAGTAGTAATTTCGCAACCCAAAGCAAAGTAGGAAAAATTTCATGTTAATGGAAAAACGATTTTATTATGATTGGATATTGATCACATTACAGTTCCTTTGCGTAGTCCTTTCCCTTCCATTCTTTTATGATTTTGGTCAAAGGACAGAAGACCCCAATGTAAACTGTTCCCCTTACCTCTATAGGGGCCATGGCTGTGCCCGGAAGAGGGAAAGCTGGGAATTCCAACAACTGCCAGGCTCAGATGAGCCGGGAGGTTTGGAACCCGTAGCAGAAGAGGAGATAGTCCCTGTGGGCAAGTGAGGCAGGGTGACTGAGCGCTGATGGCACAGGAAGAGTGACAAGAGTCAGGAAAGCCAGTAGAGGGTGAGGTGGGGTACCAGGTGGCATGGGGAGTCTGGACACAGGCATGGTAGGGCCCAGTTGGGCAGATTTGGAAGGTCTAACAGGCAGAAGGTTCTGGTTGCGGGGGGGGGGGGGGTGCAAGGGAGAGTACCCAGGGTTTTAAAGGATTTTGGATGTGGGGATAAATGAGTGAAACAACCTGGAAATGCAGGGCAGTCGCCTCTGAGAAGGGACCCTGGATTCTGAAGATGCTCACTGTATTCAAAGTTATCGAGTTCTTCTCTCTTAAAAACAAAAGGGGTCCCATAGCCAAGAGGTGGGCCTCAGGCTTCTGGCTGGGATCTGGAGGTAGGGGCTGAGCACAGAGGGTATTTTGTGGCTCTGACCCTGTGATTGGTTGCTGGATAGGTGATACTCATAGTTAACAATGGGCAGAATCCAAGCACTGTCCCACCGTCAGATGTGGGAGCGGGTCTAGAGGCACCTGCGTCCGCCAGACTGTGGGGGGGCCCAGCAGGGCCTGGGGAAGGGCAAGGTAGCCTGCAGGGGGTGAGAGGGGCACCGGCCCAGACAGGAGATGGGCTCTTTACCAAGCAGTGCAAAAATAAACTGTCTTGAGTCAGCCAGGGGGAGTGGGGCAGTCAGGTTATCCCCACCTCCCACTTGGCAGCCTTTCCACATCTGTGTGAAAGGAATATTGCTTAAGAAAGGAAAATAAGGCCGAGGGCAGGGCCAGGGGGAGCTTGTTTTTGTCCAATTTCTCAGTAAAAGTTTGCTTTGGCGATAAAAGTTTGGGCTTGTGATAGGAGGAGTGGGAGAGACCAGAAGGTCGGGAACTTCTCCAACCTGTCGGGCAGGTTTGGGTCTCTTTCTGAAGGCAGGTCAGGAGGGAGCTTTTGAAGAACACCTCGGGGGCGGTAACCAGCCCCAGGGCTGTTGATAAGTGTCCTCTGTCACAGCCACACAGATCCTTCCTTCTTTTGTCTTGAAAGATACAATGGAAATCAGTGTGAAATGTGAAGTATAGCGAAGCCGAAGCCGCTGAACATCACGATGAGGGTGAGTAATGCGGCTTTAGGCTAGGTCCGTGTCAGCCTCCCTGCAGCCTGCTGTGGTGTCAGACTCAGGAAAGGAACGAACCCCTGTGGGAGTTCTGCCCGAGGCAGCATGGGCCACTGAGCCTTGTATGGCAGGCAGCGGCAAGGTGAAGAGAAGTACCGAGCATCTCACCAAACAGGAGACATTCACTCTCATCAGGAAGGAGGGCAACAGGTATACTGAAACCAGCTCCTACCAGCTCTCCGATACTAAATTGTTAGGAATTCATCGAGCCGGTTGTCAAAAACAGCCATTATTAACACTTAAAACATGAACTTATAATTAAATAAATTATGCTTTAAAACAGAGGTAATAAAGACTCAAACTCATCACTTATTTTATCCACGCTCTTGACATTATTTACATTTACAGGATCTATATGGTAGAAATACCACATAATGGTGTGCTGTTACAGATTTTTCTCCAATTCTACCTTCAAGGAGATCACAAAATGGGCCACAGAGGGGGTATCTGCATCTTGGAAATCAGCAAACATTACAAGTCAGGGCTTGATTTCTGGTCTTTCTTTATGTAGATGGAAGAAATGGCAATAATGCAGATTAACCTTAAAAGTGAGTCACATCTGTAGTCATTACATTGTGAGTAGTATTTTTTTTTTTAAAAGAGAGGAAAATACTCTTCCAGTATTTGAAAGCTATTATCTGATTCAGCAAAGATGTTCATGTCACTGGTGAATGAGTAAGTTCTGACATACTAAGTGCTGAAGCGGAAAGAGGTTTTAGTTTAATGAATATGCACCAGGGTGAAAACCAGTTGAGCAGATCACATTATCAGATTTAATAACAATGAACGTATTGGGAAAGAGTGAGTGGATCGGGATGAAATTCTACCAGTCAAGTCGTGGTTGAACTGCACCCACAAGTCACCTGTGGGTACAAGAGCTCAAAAAAAAAAAAAAAAATCAACAAAAACATTCTGTGACAATCAATTGGCTTATGGAGTTTAGAAGAAAGTATTGGGCATTTTATTATTATTTGTGAATTATGTGCTACAGATCCTTTAGATCAGAAAATTTTAAGTTTATACATGCATTTACACACACACTTTTTTTTTTTTTTTTTTTTTTTTCTGGAAAGCTACTTGTTAAATATTTACCAGCACCCAACTGAATGAGGATGTCTATAAACTCATGCTTTGGGGACGGGTTTATTCTCCCCATTCCCACTGCCAAAGGGTTAAAGGGTTACTACTTTTCCCAACGTCTGAACTTGATCCGACTCTGGATTAATACATTTCACACTCTCCCTACCAACTCACATAATGTACTCCTCCCCCACCAATTCCTGAAGCTTCTTCTGTTTTTCATTTTTTTTGGCATCTGCAAATGCTACCTCACCTCCACATTGGCTTTTCAATTTACAACATTTTTTATTTATGCCCCATCTCATTTTAGGACAAAGGTCAGTCTCGGAGGCTTTTTCCATGCCTTTTAGAGGTGCCTGCAGGGCATAGGTGCTCAGAAGTTTATTCATTCAGTTAGTCAATAGGTCAACAAACGTTCATGGACTCTGACCTCTGCACTAGACACAAGCCACAGATTCGGAGAACTCATTCATGCAGTTCTCATTTGGAGAACAATTCGGAGAACCGAGTTGTATGAACAACTGTCCTCAAGGATTTCACAGCCTCGTGATGATGACGGAGACGGTTCTGTGATGATGGCCCGGGTTTGCCAAGTGCCAAATATGCGCCAGACGCCACGTCAAGGACTTTGCGTATGGTGTCTGGGCGAACCAGTATTTGTGGTCACGCGTTTGACTTTTTAAGGACGTTACCTCGAGACTGTACCTTGGTCACTCCAGTTCTCGGGACACTGCTCTGTCCTGTCTCAGTAAGGCCAGATGCACACACAAGTCCATGGATGAACGACTGGCCTGGTGTTAGCATCCGATTATCCACCCCCTCGTCCTTTCTTCTCTTCTTCCTCCTGCTCACCTTACTATCCCTCCTTCCTTTCATATGAGGGACTCCCTATGGAAAAGGGAAGTGCAGTGACGCGAACCTGACCTATGACAGCAGGATTGCTTTCCCAAGATTGTCATCTGGAATGTGTAAGGCACAGGGCTGCAGAGGGCTGATTTCCCTCCTCGCCTTCCACTGCCGCTCTGTGCATGCCCCAGTGCCATCACAGAGAGCACTTGTCACCCTTTAAAAGGGCCCCTCACTTTCTAAGGGAGGTCACATGGGCTGGTGGGGAGCCCTGTCCTGGGTTTTCCACAGCTGGGGAGACCGCTCCCAGGATGAGGGAGTACTGAAGAAGACAGCCATGAGGTGGGAACGGCAGCCACACTTGGGAGCTCCTCTACCTTCCCCAGCTCTCTCACGGTGTGAGCTCCTGGGGCACACACACCTGGACTGGACACAGTCCTGTTCACTGCCAACCAGCATCAGGTTCCTTCCCGTGTCCGCTGGATGGCCTGCTGGTCATTTACTTCCAACCGCTGTCATTCACCTTTTCTCAAGAGAATAAAAGTTAACAGCATCGCAGCTGTATTTGAGGTTTTTACCCCACAACCTTACACCTTCAGTTGACCCACAGATGCTTCACCTGAACTTTATGTAGCCCACTTGGTAATCCACATGATAGAAGGTTCTAGATAATTCTTATGCCTTTATGCTCCAAAAGTTGGTTTTTGAAAATGTGTCTGTTGGGGTAGAAAACATTTCTATGGGTGCCTGGGTGGCTCAGTCAGTTAAGCGTCTTACTTTGGCTCAGGTCATGATCTTGAGGTTCCTGAGTTCGAGCCCTGTGTTGGGCTCTGTGCTGACAGCTCAGAGCCTGGAGCCTACTTCAGATTCTGTGTCTCTCTCCTTGCCCCTTCCTTGTTCATGCCCTATCTCTCAAAAAGAAGTAAACATTTAAAAAGATTTAAAAAAAAATTCTAAAGCAGATTAAACCCTTCCTTGCTCTCTTCAATAGAAAAGGCTGAACATCACGTAACCTTTGTTTCCAGTACTGTGAAGCCATCTGTACTGCTGGTAATTGTTGGTTTGGGCTAAAATAATCACATATTCATGGTGATAGTTTTATTTTTCTATTTTAGGGAAGGGCTTGAACAGGGTCATGAGGACTGGTCAGATTTCAACAGGCGGGGAGGGGAAGGGAGGGGAGGGGAGGGGAGGGAGAGGGGAAGGGAGGGGAGGAGAGGGGAGGGGAGGGGAGGGGAGGAGAGGGGAGGGGAGGGGAGTGGAATGGAGGGGAGGAAAACAGCGGGTACCACAGAGGGCAGTAGATTTCATATCTGATTTCACAACACTAAATTATGGACAAACTGCATTATCTCCTTACTCGCTAATTCAGTTATCTGTTTCAGCTTGGTTAGCTAACTTAGCAAGGAGTTATAAACCATATTCCATTCAAATGACATATTTCTTTTATAACAACTGTATTTCCTTTCTTGCTTCTCCTTTTCTTTCCACTGCCAATTAAAGAAAAACCAACTTGTTTTATTAGTCTGATTTGCATTTCATTTCTGATCCTATTTTTATTTCCCTTTCATACTGTGCTTTCGCTGATTACTTGGTTTCTTTTCTAAATTCTTTAGAATGGGACTTCAAAGAGTATAAAAATGTCTAAATAAATCATACTTATTTATTCCCATGTATCAGGTTTGTTTCCCTTTCTCTTTCTTTGCTCCACCCCAGAATATTGGTTTCTCTCCAATGACATACTCCCCTGGTACAAGCTACGACCTTTCACCTGCACTGCTGCAAGAGACCCCAAATTTATCTGCCCGCTCCTATGCTGCCCAACTCCACAAGCCACAGAGTGGCCAAGTGACGTTGTGGTAAAGCCACCTAGCAGTCAGACAGAGCTTGAGCTCTGGAGGCTCAAGACAACCTGGTTATATACTGGCCCCTTTACAAACATACCATGCGATACCAGGCTAGTTGCTTACGATCTCTGGGCCTTGGTTTCCTCAACTGAAAATGGGTGTATTAAAAGTACCTATATCATATGAATATTCTCTGTATTGAATAATATATGTACATTGCTTGGAGCGACACTAGGCACGTATACTGGCTTAGAAAAATCTCTTAAAATGTACATCAGATTTCTTAGAACTGGCTTAAAATCCAAATGCCCCATCCAGCACCATAAGGGCCCTTTGGATCTGGACCTGCCTCAACCATGTCAATTCCCCCAACCCCTTATTTACCATGTTCTACTCACATACTGGCCTTTGGTTGTTTTTCAAACCCACAAAGCTCTTTCACACCTCAGGGCCTTTGTACATGCTGTTTCCTCTGCCTCGTTTCTTCATTCACACGAACATAATGTATCTCACCCTTCAGCTCTTGCCTTAAGTGTCACTTCCTAATCTGACTGAGGCCCAGCCCAGCCACCCAGGCTACCTTCATCCCCATCCTTCTCTTTCCTTTGTAGCTTTTAGCACAATTTGTCACAACATCTTTATTTCGTGGTTTACTTCTATAACACCAATCTCTGCTACTGGACTGTGGACACCATGAGGCCAGAGACGATGTCTATTTTGTGCAACCCTGTATCTCCCACCTGTGGCACATAGGAGGGCATAAGTCAGCAGTTACCTGGTGAGTGAGTGGGAGCACGTAGCTGAATTAAATCAGGAAGATGAGCGTGGTCCTTTACGGGAACTATTTTGCCTGTTTCTCCAAATAGGTTATACTAGTTTGCCAAAGCTACTGAAACCTGCCCACAGACACAGATTTTGCTGGTTTGCAGGGTAACAGAGTAAGAATCACTAACTTATCAGCATACTTATTCAGTAAGTATCTCTGAATGTCTGCCACATACTATATATTGGCCTGTGTGTGCTAAACAACAACAACAAAAAAAAGAGACCTGAAATCCTCCTCCCTTCCTACCCCTACAGGGATATTAGACACAGGAGAGGTACATAAGAACACAGAAGATACTCAGATAAAATGACAAGGCTGTGAATAGTTCTTTGCCAAAAAGAATGACACACTCGAGAAATACATGAAAATGAGAGCAGAGAGAAATCACTCAGAAAAATCACAAAGACAGGAACTTTGGGCGGGTCCTCAGGGTGAATGAGGTGAGGAGGAAAAGGGCATTCCTCTGCAAGAGAAACTCGTGGTTGGGGCAAGGGAACGAGGTCGATGTAGTGGGGCTGGGTGTGTGTGAGAGAGCTGACCTGGGGGTTCACGTTGGGGAGTCCACCAGCGGGGAACTGGGGGGTGGGAGAGGACCTTGAAGAAGCCAGTGGAGAGGGGATGTGAAAATCCTCATTCTTTTCGAACATGGCCAATACCACGTTCATCCTGTCATAGAGCATTCTGCCCCTGGTTCTACAGCAGAGCTTTACATTCAGTGGTGCTTACTGGACTAATTATGTTGAATGGAAAACTCATAAAGCTCTGTCCCCTCCATGCATACATTTCTAAAAGAAGCCCCTAATGGGTTCTCCAGAGAACATCTCCAAATTTTCAAATAGCAGTAACACAAAAGGTTTCAAAATACAGACAAGATTGTATATCGTAGAAGTCATAGTAGGGAGTAAATGAGATCTTGATCTAAAACACCTGAGGACAACACTGAGCAAGAGAGAGTGAGAGGACTACCTGATTGATATAAGAACGTAGTTTAATAAATCTTACATCATTTCCTATAGACCAAGGGGGCAAGTTCCAAAAATAAACAAGCATGAGCTACTTTACAAAGACTGAAACAGCACTAGATGGGGAAATTATTAGGACAGTTCATATAAAAAAAATCAATTTTTAAATCTAAGAATTAGTTTGGTGGACGCTGAGAAGGCCATCATTAACATTCAACGTTAACTATTTTTAAGAAGTCTTTAAAATAGGAAGAGGAGACACATACCTTAAGGTAAAAAAGATCATAGATTTAAATCTGAGTTTCAAAATTATTCTTCATGTGGAAATCCTAGATCAGTGCTATCCCTTAACACGTCCTGCACGGATGGAATATTTCCGTGCTGTCCAGTATAGTAGTAACCAGTCACCTATGTCCACTGAGCACACTCAAATGTGGTTAAAGTGACTGAGGAAGTGAATTTTTTACTTTACCTTTTAATTTATTTACATTTAAATGGCCATGAGCAGCCAGTAGCTGCAAATACAGGCAGAAGCCTAAGAAGCGTCTCTCGGCACTCCTGTTGGAGGTAATACTGGAAAATATTGCCAGACGAGATGGAAGAGAATTGGAGAATATAGGAAAGGCAGGATTAGCAATATCACTTCTTTGCAGGTGATCCAACAGACCAAATAGAAAATGCAAGATCAACCAAACGCATACCATTGATGTGAAGCTAGAAAAGACAATAAAACAACGGTGCTAGGCCCAATACTGGGAAAAATGAAATACTTGGGAATTCTGTATCTAGGTAAATAAGATATCTAGTGAAGGAAAAAGGATAAAAATCATAATAGGAAAAATAAAAGAATACCTAAATAATTAGAGTAATATCTGTTAACATTAGTCCATAAAAAATAGATTAACGTATGAACAATTGAATTCCTGCTAGAATGTTCTAGAATGTAATAAATCACTAGCAAAATTAATAAGGAAAATAAATACATAATAATACCAAAGAAGATTGGAGGAGGATATAATAATCAAATTTAACGATATATTATAAAGTGATCTTCATCAAGACTGAATTTTGCTGGATCAAAGCCAGGACAAAGACTAATCAAATAGTGATTCCAGAAATGGATTTAAGCACTGATAAGTCCTTGGAATACAGCAAACAAAACAAAACAAAGAATCACAGTAATGATGGATGAAGGAATCACTATTTAATAAATGCCAGTAGAATAATCTGGTATCATCAATATGAAGAAAAGCAGATTATATTCATAACTTACCAAATACGGTAATACTTTCCAAATTGGTCAATGAACGAATTAAACACAAAGAGCATTTGAAAAAAAAGTGTATTTTATGTCAGCTGTAGCAGTGGGATAAATTCATGACTACTGAAAAACAGAATAGCATCCTAAGACCAGAGGAAGGGGAATTCAAATATTTTAAGGTCTCCTTAATAACAAGTAACCACAGAAATACAAAGGGGACAAAAGGAAGTTCTAAGATATAATACAGGGGTGAATTATGTGAGATCCAAAATAGGAATGAAATCTTACATTGTGATATAAACATACATTGTCATCAGTAATGAGACCCCACTTGACAAAGAGCTAACAAGGTAGAGGAAAAAGAAGGAGAGAGAAGGAATGTTAATAAGTGGCAGCCCGTGCCAGTCACACTATATATATATATATATATATATATATATATATATGCACTGTGCACACTGGTAACTGCACCTGACAAACCAACGCCTGGGAAGGTGTTTAGTCTCACCACTAAAGAAATAACAAAAGAACTGTACATCTATTTAAAAACAATATAAGAGACAATGGTAAAACAGTATTGGCAGAGTTGTAGGGAACATGCTGGGGCATTGTAAATTACTCCGGGGTTTCTGCAGGCTGGCTGACTGTATGGAACAAGAGCCGTAAACCTTCTGATCCTTCATTCCTCTTGGGGACTACATCTCAAGGATGTACACAAGAGGAAAAGAGACACAAAACAGAAAGAAAAGCAAGAAATGTGAACCAAGTTTCTAATGGCAGATTAATAAGAACCAAAATCAAATACGTTTAAATGTGCAACCATAGGGGAACAGGTTAAGTAAATCTGATGTAACAATTCACAGGGATTTTATGAAGTTATTGAAAACTGTGAGTGGATCTATGGATGGAGAGGTAAATATGGAATGATTTTAAGATAAAAACAAAAAAACAAAAAAACAAAAAACAAGCATGAGAATCCTAAAAGGGAAAGAATTGCAAAACATTTCCAATGAGACAGAGAAGATGACAATTTGACAGCTGTGAGTCAAAGCCCTTCCCGGCTGGAACAGCCTCCAATGCAGGGAGAAGTCAGGTTACAGCTGCAGCACCTGGCTTGCACAGTCACCTGGTAAGGCTCTGAATTCAATCAAGTGGTCATGAAGCACTCAATCAAGAATGCTCCACGCCCGACCTGTTCCAGTATTTCTAGAGCTTAGTTTAGCTCCAAAAGAACACAACCAGAAAGTTACCATTAGTCCCAACATTTCTAGAATGCGTCCTTTTGTGGTTTTTCTGATTGTCTTGTGAACGAAGGGAAGGAGTGTCCAAACTCAATTCCAGTTAAGTAAGTCACTGTCTCCTATTGACATACATGAATGAGTAACAGCACTGCAATTAGGGCACTGAGAGTTTGGTGTTATCATCACCAAACTCGCAATCATCACCAGCCTGTCCATAAAGGATGGCCTCGGCAGGTGGGCTTTACCAGGTGGGCACGGAGATATGCCCTGGTGGGGATCTTAAGACCACGTGAAGTCCATTTCAGCAAAGCTCTTCTGCAATTACCGCAAACATAGGCGACTTTAAAAGGCATATTAAAAGAAAAAAAAAAAAATCTGTTGTTGGATCTGGTATTTAGACTTGCAGGGAAAGAATCTGACATATGTAGCTGGAGTCACCACCTCATACTCTCTAGGAGAGTTCATTCATTCTCACAGCTGAACACGCCCACCCCCACCCCCACCCCTAATTCCGGTCCCATGTCTTTGCCTGGATATTCTAATAGGATATAATGCAAACACTTGTATTTAGGGCTGAGACGTCTGTAATCCCTGTTCCCATGCTTGGATGTCCTCATCTGTGCTACTCTTTGTAGTTGCCCCTCTTGCCAACCCACTTCCTTGCCAGTCCCGTGTCAAGCCATCCATAATGGCAAACACCTGTGTCCATCGAGCTACAATACCCAGTAAATTCAGGAGGGTGCCACTTCTCAGAGCTGCTAGAGATTGAAAAATACTGAAAGTCTTCGACAGGTTGATATGAATAGACAGCTGACAGTTGCTCGGGTGACTGCTGAAGGAGGCAGGAATTTAAGATCTCTGGCAGCCAGCTCCTTCCCTCCTTGCTGGGAGTCAGCGGGTTGTACGAAGAGCACAGGCTCTGGACCTGAATGAACACTGGTTATGCCGCCTCCTGAGCTGTGTGACCGTAAGCAAAATGCTTCGCTGGTCTCAGTTTTTTCCATCTATCAACTGGGAATACTGATGGTTCTTGCCCCATACGATTGGTCAGAAAGAAGACTGAGGGACGGAAGACCTGTAAAGTGCTGAGGACAGGGCCTGGCACATACGATGCCCTCAATAAATGTTAGCCATTATCATTGCTTTCATCACGCACTACAAACGAGTATTTGGGCTCCGGATCTGAGCTCACAGATCAATCATTACCTTAAGTAGAAAGGATGGATAAGTAGAAGCACAGGTGGAAAAAAGTATCTAGAGTAGACAGGGTCACTGTAGTGGTGGCACACCAGCCTGGAAATCCAGAAACTTCTACCTGCAAAGCCTCTCCTGCTGCCTTAGGTTCTGAACACCTTCAGTGTTCCTTCTTCCTTCAGTTGAGCTTGAAGGCAGAGAGCTTTATTCAAATGATCTCAGGTGGGATATGGTGATTGCTCAGCTCACAGTCTGACTTTTCTGCTTTTTCAGAGCTCTTGTCAATGGGTGTCTTTCAAGTAAACCCCCGTTACTTGAGATCTTTGTTTTTTGGGGGGAGAGAGAGAGGGTGCAAGTGAGGGAGGGGCAGAGAGAGAGAGAGAGAGAGAATCCTATGAGGGGTGGGGAGAGAGAGAGAGAGAGAAGCAGGGCTCACCCGAAGCAGGGCTTGAGCTCACCCCATGCAGGGCACACGTTTTGCCCGAAGTAGGGCTAGTGTTCACTCGAAGCAGGGCACGAGCTCACCCGACGTGGGACTCAAACTCTCGAACCACGAGATCATGACCTGAGCAGAAGTCAGATGTTTAAAAGACTGAGCTCCCCAGGCATCCCACCTGAGATCATTTGAATAAAGCTCTCTGCCTCTCTGAAACTAAGATCAGCTTGCTCTAGCCTTTGTTTTCTAGATGAAGATAGAAAGTTCAGCACCGGGAATATCATCGATACTGCCGTAAAACCGTTGTATGGCGGCAGATGGTGACTACACTTATCCTGGTGAGCACCGAGTAACGCACAGAACTGTCGATTTGCTATGTTGTGCATCTGAAACTAACATGACATTGGATGTCAACTGCACTTCAAAAAAGAGAGGATATTAAAAAGAAGAAAAAAAAGATGTGAGGAACCACTGAAACAGAGGAAATTCATGGCAAAGCCAGGCGGCCCCAGGGCTCTTGCCTCCCAGCACACTGCTTTTGTAACTGAACTTCCTCCCCGCTTTGGGGCTTGGGGAACCAATCTTGAGTAATGCTGCTGCTTTAATGTGCTTGCCTCTCTGTTGGGCTTGCCCGGACTTTCAGGGGTGGGTAGCAGCAAATATGGCCAGGGTTCTTCCTGCCACAGTGCATTTCTCTTCATTTTTCAAATAAATAACAGAAACCAAAGGGCATGCATGGGCTCCAGATATTTCTTTGCATGCTCTTTAGGGCTCCCATTCCTCCTGCTCCCTTGCTGCTCTGGCTGTGCCAGATTCACTGTTACTGGAACCCTGATGGGGAAGGCTGAAAGGGACTAAGAATTTAGCTCTGCAGTCATTTCCTTGGGTCTCTGAAAAGCCCTCCCTCTCTCTTAATTAGCAACCTCAGCTTCCTCCGGTCCTGCTTTTTCCCCTGCGCAGTTGTACCATCCAGTTCAACCCAGTCTGTAAGAACCTCCCTCTTCCCCAGCCAGGAGAATGTGTCAACTTCTCTGCTCGAATTTCATGCAGTAATTCCTTCCCAAATGTGCACCCCCTCCCCCCCTTAGATCCTCGAATCTCCATCATTTTCCCATCTTCTAATTTTTTACTCTCATTTGGACTTTTTGGCTCCCAGCCCTTTAGGACCCTTTCTTTTTTTCTGCCTCAAATAGTGTCTGGTAATAGAGTATTCTGAGGCTCTTTCTCTTGATTTTGGGCTGAGATCCAATCTCAAATTGCCTTCCCTTAGTTATACTTTATCTTTTTTATTAAGTCTCTCTGTACTGCTCAACACCATGCAGAGTGGTGGCCTCGGTCTTCATGTCTTACTTTCCATAAAAACTGGATAGAATTTGCTTCTTCCAGCTTTCTTCAACTATAGATCACTCCAAAAGAACCCCTTGGTTGGACAGAACCCCAAAAGCATCGGTAACAGCAGTACAAACAGATGAATTAGACCATGTCAAAATTTAAAACTTCTGTGCATCCAAGGACACAATCAACAGAGTGAAAAGGCAACCCACAGAACTGGAGAAAATATTTGCAAACTGTTCATCGGATAAAGAGTTGGGATCCAGACTATATAAAGAACTAGGGTAATTCAATAACAATCACAAAAAACCCAGCCTGATTAAAAAATGGGCAAAGGACTTGCATAGACATTTCTCCAGAGAAAATACACAAACGGCCAATAAGCACGGGAAAAGACACTGAAATTACTACCCATTAGGGAAATGTAAATCAAAACCACAAGGAGATACCACCTCACACCCGTCGGGATGGCTACTCTCGAAAAACCAGAAAGCAAGTGTTGATAAGAATGCGGAGAAACTGGAAGACGTGTGCACTGCTGGTGGGAACGTAAAATGTGGTAGCAGCTGAGGAACACAGTGTGGTAGTTCCTCAAAAAAAAAAAAAAAAAAAAAAAGAATTCTCCTATGATCCAGGAATTTTACTTCTGGGTTTATACCCAAAAGAATTGAAAGCAGGAACTCAAACAGATACACCTTTGTTCCTAACAGCATTAGTCACAATTGCCAAAAGGTGGAAGCGAGACATTTGTTCACTGGCAGATAAATGGAGAAAAGATGCGGTATATACACACAACGGAATATTATTCAGCCTTAAAAAAAAGAAGTTCTGGCACCTGCTGCAGCATGGAGAAACCTGGAGGATATTACGCGAAGTGCAATAAGCCGGTCGCCAAAAAAGACAAAGACTGCAAGATTCTACTTGTAGGAGGTACCTAGAGTCGTCAAATTCATAGGGACAGAAAAGAGAAGGGTGGTTTCCAGGGTCTGGGGGTGGCAGGGTTAATGCGAACTTGTTGCTTAATGGGTATCGAGTTTCAGTTTTGCAAGATGAAAAGAGCTGCGGGGAGGAATTGCACAACAGCGTGAATGTATTTGACACGAACGAACTGTACAATTAAACACGGTGAAGATGGTGAAGTTTTATGCTCCGTGTGTTTCACCACAATTAACACACACACACAAAAGAGAACGCCTTCGTCACAGCCCGGTTACTTCACTACTTCATTTACTAACTTGGGCAAGTCAGTCAGTCTCTCCATGGTTTAATTTCCTTATCTGTAAATGGGATTTGTTAGTACCTACCTCAGAGGCCATTGTGAGGATTAAGTAAATTACTACACCTGAAGTGTTTATAAGAGTTCCTGGCACAAAGCATTCTTCAATAAATGTCAGTTATCACAGCAGTAATAATTATTATGATTACAGAGTGTGATGCAGCACTGGAAGCATTTTCCTGTCACGGCATTTAGCGTCCAACAACCCCACCTCCACCCCCAATAAAGCTGAAATTTTACAGATGAGGAAATAGAGGCTCAGAGAGGTTAAGTGATCAGCCCGGGTCACAAAGCCAGTGGGTGGCAGGATAAAGATTAAACTAGGTTCCAATGAGGCGCGGTTGGCTTATGGAGAATAAGCAATCATCACATTGGCTCCAGATCAAGTCAGAAGTGGAGCTTCTGTCCCGACCATGAAGTAGGGGTGGTGGACGCTGTGGTAGGGATGGCCGAGAAGCTCGGTTCCACTCCAGGCCAACAACCCACCAGCGAAAGAATCCCAACTGTCTTCGCCCTCCGCCCACACCCATCCTGCCCCAGGGATAAGACCAGCTGGACCTAACAAACAGAACACAAGACAAAAGTGGGAAGCCGGTCCCGGAGGTCACCACAGCCCCCAAACACACGGATGAACGAGATCCAGAGGGGAGACCTCTGAGGCCTGCTGTGGTTGGGGTTTGCCGGGACGGCCTCGCCAAGCCCACACTGAGGGAACAGAGTCCATGCCACCCAGTCAGAGACTGGGAGCAGCTGTCGCGGAGAACAAAGGCCCAGGTAGGCGGCCCGCTCCCACTTTGGACTCTCATTGGGCCCAGGCCGATGTCCTTGGGGAATTTCTGACAATGGGGCAGGAATTCAGCTCCTGATTTTCCTCAGGGCCCAGAGGGGTGTGCCAGCAGGAAGGTTTCAGTGACTTGCACTTTGGTGGGTGTTTCGTTTCGTTTTGTTTTTTTTCTTGCAAACCAATGTTTTCTCCTTCCCACTTCGACCCTAAGCCTTTGAAAACACCCCAGCTGGTCTTGAGTGGCCTATAGTCCCTTCCCATCAGAACCTGGTAGCGATGGGGTCCTGAATCCACAGAAAGGAGTGCCGCCTGGCCCGGGGTGCCCTGCGCACCCCCCGGCCCCGCTCCTGACCCCGCAAGCTGGAAGGGTATCTGCTGGGTCCAGCCCTTGGAGGAGACTCAGGTCAAGCTATAAGTAGGAAGGAAGGCTTGGCACCAGGAGGCCCTTAAAGCAAAAAAGGTCCAGAAACAGGATTTTGACATTTGGGAAAGTTTTTTTCCCCTCCCAACATTGGGAGGGGCTCTGTAAACAAATTCAACTTGGGCCCTTCTCTGTGGAGAAAAAGCTTATTAAACAAATCCTATCTCAGAGTGAAAAATCCTCCTCTCTTACCAATTGTTTTTTATATTAGGCAAGCAATACACGTTCACTGTAGAAAATAAATTAGAAAACGCAGGCAGAAAAATCAAAATCACTTCAAACCCTACCTTCCAGATTTAATCACTGTTACTATTTTAGGTATACATTCCCAGACTTCTCAATGCAAAAAAAAAAAGATCTATGTCTATATCTATATATCTATATATCTATATAAATATGTATAAACAATCTGAAAAAGTTTTAGTTAATATACTGTGAAAATCATTCCATGTCAGTAATATAGAACTGCATTTTATTTTTTTTTAACTTTTCTAAAAATGCTTAGTTTTGAGAGAGACACAGTGAGAGCGGGGAGGAGCAGCGAGAGAGACACACACAGAAACTAAAGCAGACTCCAGGCTCTGAGCTGTCAGTACGGAGCCCTACACAGGGCTCGAACCCATGAACCAGGAGATCATGACCTGAGCTGAAGTCGGACGCTTAACTCACTGAGCCACCCAGGCGCCCCAAGAACTGCATTGTATTTTTAATGACATAGTCTATTACTATAGGCTACACCATATGATTGGTATCCAATCATACATGATGTCCAATGATTTCTTAAGAATAAACTCATAAAAGTGGAATTGCTGAATCAAAATGTTTTTGTAATATGCATAAATCTCCCTAATCGGTTCTATTCCGTTGATATACAAGTTTCCTTCAAGTGACAGACTTTTGCGCTGTGCTTATAATCTGAACCAGCCCTTGGTTTTCTCAAACGCAGTTCTCCGTTATAAGTAGTT
The DNA here is from genome assembly GCF_018350155.1 of Leopardus geoffroyi. NCBI lineage: Eukaryota > Metazoa > Chordata > Mammalia > Carnivora > Felidae > Leopardus > Leopardus geoffroyi. The sequence continues at coordinate 69,007,292 of NC_059329.1, read as the reverse complement.
CCAAAATAGAACTCCTTAAACTCCTTGTCTATGAGCTCAGAAATGACTCAGTGGCATTTAAAAAATACACAATTTTATTTGACTTTAGTAATCAGCTACACAGAGATCCACATGACAGATGCACCAGGGTACTTGCCACACAAAATATATTTGTGCAAAAATCAGACTTAACTACCCACGGTCTCCCTTCCAGATCACTTCCCTTCTTTCTTTTCCATCCCATCCCTTCTCTCTCCCCCTTTCTGTCCCTCCTTTGTCCCTATCTCCTTTTCCGTTCCAGAGGCAGTGGGGATCCTTCCTCCAAGCAGACAGTGCCGGAGTTGGGTGAGGGTCCCAGCTGTGCCGAGAGCTGTGTAAGCTGTCTGTGAAATCTTCAGTTTTTGGTATTCATTATTTAAGTTCTGTGGAACTGGGTTAGCTTTGAAGTCTACTGACTCATCCTCCCCTTTAACTTCTTACTTCCTGTAAATGATCCATTAGTTTTTGGCAAGGTTCATGTCACACAGCATTCCCATCAGATGGGGCTGTTCTGCAGCCCCGGACAATTTTAAGAGTGCCTTTTGCAGGGGGAACTGGAAGCGAGATGGGGATGTGTAGACTCCGCTTTCTTAAAAGTTGCTTCCACCAGCCCTAATGCTCCCTTGAATTAATAATATGAAACACATGTTCCATCTGCCTGCTGAAGGGTGACAGAGCCATTTAGGTTCATAATGGCCAAATTTATTCTACAGATGAAAAGTTTTCTAAAGCTGGTTACACAGGCTGCTCGATCGGTTTCACCAAGGGGAAAAATCCCCCCTCAATCGTTCCACTTTAGACCTCTTTGCCAAAGCAGCCAGTTCACCATGGCATTAAGATGCTGAAAGGAGAAACACAGAGAGATTATAAACAGTTCGAAGTTCGCAAACTTTCTGCCCCTAATAAGGCATGCATAGATTAGCGCCAACAGCTGAGTGGGAAAGGCCAAGAGCCTTTTCACAAAGACCCAGGAAGCTATACAGGACTCTCGTGGATTTTAGAGAACAAACAAATCAATTATGAAGGCTCTTCTTTAAGGAAAGAAAAAAATTAAATTGGGGTGAAAAAATACTATTATTGGCAAAATGCTAGATTTCGCTCTTTTTTTGCCCTCTGGCTGAGGGCAGCAGAAAGATATCCCTTTGATATCAGAGCAAATAAAGGTTTGAATTATTGACTGCTCATGTTAATGCTGAATTTTACTACCGCCATATTTCAAAATGAAATTATTCTAACATCTATGCCTCAAATTAAGATCTGTGATAATATATACTGCGGTCCAGAAAATGTCTTAGGTTCAGATGATGTAAAGGCTGACTCCCCTTGGGAGTAAACACTGGGAGTTGTTTCTCATCGGCCAAAACTCTCCTCATCCCTCCAAATAAATTTAAGTAGTGATGACATCACGGAGTGTTACCAGGTTAGCACAGCACAACCGGGGGGGGGGGGGGGGGAAATGCCACTTAACAGTCAAAGGGGTTGGTATGTTTTAAATGCAGGATTGTCCAAATACGGCTTTCTCCCATGACTTGTGGAAATAAAGGCTTCCGAGAAAGCTGAGGCCCTAGTCCACAAAACTTTACTCTTCCCACTCTGCCATATTGGAAACCTGCTTTCCAGTTTCTCGTTCCATCTTCACTCCCATGGGCCCTACAGTGGCTGTTCCGTTGAGAGTATTCAGAGATTTCCAGGGCTCAAATGCCCTCCAGCATACATGCGGCCAGTAGCTCACTTGTCACCAGTAAACTCTCCCCCAGGTGGGGAGGTCCTACTGCCCTCAGTAGTCTACTCCATCAAGGGGGTGGCACTGGGGTGGGGGGTGTAGGTGAAAAGCAAGGAGCGAGGCCAGTCTGCCGGGGTCTAGGCAGGTTCCTTAGGCTCTGAAAAGAACACGGCCCTTGGATCTGTAGTATTTGTTCCTCTGACCCACGGGGAAGGTGTCTTCTCCTCTCAAAGCCTCCACGTAGCAAAGTTGGAGGCCCAGTGAAGAGAGCCCCCTCACCATCCCTCGGAGGCCCTATCCCCCCCTCCACCACTCCCCCTTCCCCCCCCTCCCTGCCCGCCACACCTCTCCACCCCCCACAGGGGGTCACCGGCCAAACAACATGAGGAATCCAATTCCGTTTTAAAAAATTCCTTTCACTTCCTAGGACAAGATCAAATGTTTGGAAGGACCCGTTTGAATATATTTTCACTTTTCCAAGCACAAACTAGGCAACCAAAAAAAAAAAAAAAAAAAAGAAAAGAAAGAAAGAAAAGGAAGGAAATTCTCTGCAGCCACAAGACAAGATCGGCTTTCTCCCCCCGCTGCCAAATCATCAGGGCATTATGCACACAGAAAGGTCATGGTGCAACAAAACCATCTCCAAATGCTGATACATGCTCTCATCGCATCTAGCAATTCCTCAAGGTCTACGATTTTAATCGCAGTTTTAGAATCTTAAATTCCTCCAGAGACCCTAAGACACAAAAGAATTTAAAACACGACTGAAGACTAACTCGAAGCAAAAAATAAAAACTTCACAATGTAAATCCCTTAGACCCCTCAGAGTCTGCATGAAACACAGCAAACTAAGTCTGGGGACTCTCTGGCCAGGGATGCAGGCTGCTGTAAAATGTAAATAATTCTTCACTGGCATCTCTGGCTTTTCTGTTTTAATTTTAAAACCGGAGTATAATTATCTCTTATTTACTAGAGGTGCAAACACTGCCAAAGGGAAAATAAACCACTACGTTTGGGACGAAGTTGCTGACAAAGGTTTGACAAAGGAAAATAATGACCGGCCCCGTGCTGGCACGGATGAGTCTCGAGCGAGGGGAAGCAGACTTGCCAGGCAGGGCCACCGTGTGGGCCCACACACCCCCAGAGCCCGGCCAAGGGCACCATGCACACCCGGGCCTGGGAGCCACGGCGGCTTCTAGAGGGACGGAGGCTATCGTGTGGGACAGAGGTCCAAATGGTTCCTGTGCATCCACCTTTTGACATGGCTTTGTGCAAAAACTGCTTTGCTCTCTGGTTACAAATTCTCCTTTGTTTAAGAAAGCTGTCCACGGACGATTAATGTCTTTCAGCTGGAGGCTCGAGCGTTCTCCAAGTTTGGTTCTGGGCTTTACCACTTAGCATTCTCATCCTCAGAAATGATGGAACAGCGAGCCACGGGTGCCAGCTTCCGGGAGCCTCCTGATGGGTGCCTCACAGGAGCACAATTGTCATGGGGGGGGGGGGCGGGCAGAGGAGGGGTGTGGGAGGATCCTATGTAGCTGGGTCAAGACCCTTAGAAGGAGGAGTCTGCCTTTTCAAACATGTGAGTTTACATGGATTGGAAGAACAAATACTGTTAAGAGGTCAGTTCTACCCAAAGCAATGTACCCATTTAATGTAGTCCCCATCAAAATATCAACAGCATTTTCACAGAACTAGAACAAACAATCCTAAAATGTGTACGGAATCAAAAAGACCTTGAATAGCCAAAGCAATCTTGGAAATGCAAAACAAAGCTGGAGCCATCATAGTTCCGGACTTCAAGTTATGTTATGAAGCCCTGGTGATCAAAACAGTATGGTACCAGCAGAAAAATAGACACATAGGTCAGTAGAACAGAATACAAAATCCAGAAATAAACCCACAAATATATGGTTGATAAATCCTCAACAAAGCAGTAAGAATATGCAATGGGAAAAAGTCTCTTCAACCAATGGTGTTGGGAAAACTGGACAGCAACATGCAAATGAATGAAACCGGACCGCTTTCTTACTTCATACACAAAAGTAAATTCAAAATGGATTAAAGACTTAAACAGACCTGAAACCATAAAAATCCGAGACGAGAGCACAGGCAGTAATTTCTCTGACATCAGCTGTAGCAACTTTTTTCTAGATCTATCTCTGGCGGCAAGGGAACCAAAAGCAATAATAAACTATTGGCATTACATCAAAATAAAAAGCTTCTGCATAATGAAGAAAACAATTGACAAAACTGAAAGGCAACCTAGTGAATGGGAGAAGATTATTTGCAAATGCCATATCTGATAAAGGGTTAGTATCCAAAATATATAACATAGAAATGATACAACTCAACACTCATGAAACAAATAGTCCAATTAAAAAATGGGGAGAAGTCATGAAGAGACATTTCTCCAAAGAGGACATACAGATGGCCAACAGACACATGAAACCTGCCAATAATCACTTATTTTCAGGGAAATGCAAATCAAAACTACAGTGAGATATCACCTCACACCTGTCAGAAAGGCTAAATCCAACAATGCAGGAAACAACAGGTGTTGGCAAGGATGTAGAGAAATAGGAACCCTTGTGCCCTGTTGGTGGGAATGCAAACTGGTACATCCACTCTGGAAAACAGTATGGAAGTTCCTCAAAAAATTAAAAATAGAACTACCTTATGATGCAGCAATCGCACTATTGGGAATTTACCCAAAGAATACAAAAACACTAATTGAAAGGGATACATGCACCCTGATGTTTATTTATTATTTGTTTGTGCCCCAATGTTTAGAGCAGCATTATTTATAACAGCCAGGATATGGAAGCAACCCAAGTATCTACTGACTGATGAATGGATAAAGATGTGGTATTTCTATACAACGGAATATCATTCAGCCATAAACAAGAGTGAGATCATGCCATATGCAACAACGTGGAGCTAGAGAGTATTATACTAAGCGAAATAAGTCTATCAGAGAAAGACGAATGTGCATTTCAGGAAACAAAACAAACAAGCAAAGGGGGGGGGGAAAGAGAGGAAAACCAAGAAATAGACTCTTAAATATGGAGAATAGACAGTCACCAGAGGGGAGGTGGGGGGACTAGGAATGAAATACTGATGGAGATTATGGAGGGCATTTGCTGTGATGAGCACCGGGTGGTTAAAATAAAAACTTAAATAAAAAAGTGTGATTTTAGAGGTTCCATCCTAACTTTGCTTTTTAAAGTAAACCGTTTTGTTAAAGGATAAAAGTCTTTTGAATGCAAACAGTATGAAATTCTTACAGTATTCCCCTATCTTCTCATTTGTCTATCATGAATGCTAGGAAGTTCATGGTCCCAGAACAGTAAGACATCATTCTTTTTATCATTATTATTAACGATGGGTTTACTTGTAAAGTAATGTCTATATATTTCGGTCTTGTGTTATTATCCCTTCCCTTCCTCTCGTCATTTTATTTAAAAAAAATTTTTTTTTAACGTTTGTTTATTTTTGAGAAGAAAGAGACAGCATGAGCGGGGGAGAAGAGAGAAAGAGGGAGACACAGAATCTGAAACAGGCTCCAGGCTCTGAGCTGTCAGCACAGAGTCCCTACACGGGACTCGAACTCACTGATCGTGAGATCATGACCTGAGCTGAAGTCGGATGCTCAACAGACTGAACCACCCAGGCGCCCCTCGTCATTTTATGATTAGCCAATATTTTAGATCCTTTTGGGGTGTGTTTACGGGATTGATAAGGGATCAGATCTTAAGGCTTGACAAATCACTTAATGTGCCTGATCCTCAGTTGCCTCATCTATGAAATGGAGCTAAGATCTCTGTAGCAGAATGGGCAGGGACTATGCTGGTCTGATTCCCCTTAGATGCCTCAAGGCAAATGCCTGGCGTGAGCAGACATCTCCACACCAATGTTGGCATGGGGTAGGCACTTAGTAAGCGAGACCTATTGTCATTATTACTAGTGTTAATAATAATCAGCCACAAGAACAAAATAATAGATGTTATTGACCCCAGAGAGCAATTTCTAATTCAACCTTCATTATCTCAAATTAACTCAGCTATTTCTTTTCCCTCCTCATAGAATTAAAAAAAAAAAAAAAAAAAGCCTGGAAATTTTGGTTCCAACTTCTCAGTGATAATCTTGGCTTTTAGGATTAAGAGTTTCCGATCCAAGGAGAACTATCAACACTGAAGGGAAGCAGAAATTGGGAAATCTGAATGAAGTGCAGGTCTGCTCGTGGCTGTAACAAGATCATTTGCTTCTGCAAACATTATTTCTTAGCTATCAGTATCTTTTGTCCCAATTTCTTCAGGCAGAGACCTCTGGGAGAAAGAGCTCGACCAGGGCCCACACATGTTTTCAGAACAGGCTGGTACATCCTGTCCTTGGTACAGAGCCTGGCACATCAGTAGCAAAACAGACCTCTCTTTTGACACACTTTCTTTGTGGATTCTGTCGGACCCAAGGCTTGCAGCAGAAGCCACCACCCCTGAGCCTCCCTCTCGGGCAGGGCTTTTGAACTGCTTCCTGGAGCCCCCTGGTGGTCCTTTCTGTATTCACACCGCATTCTCACACCTCTTTGGGGCAGGGACAAAGCAGCTTTCCACCCAAGGGCTTATCGCAGGCATCCGTCATTCACTGGGGGACCCCACATTTTTAGGACAAATGCAACATGATCTACGTTAAGGCTAGTACCGATACAGCACCTCTCTCCCATGTCAGTCATTGGTTGAGCATCTCTTGAGCACCTATTGTATGCCAGGCTCCACAATGGGCATGAGGAAAAAGGATTAGGGTTCAGTCACTGCTCTCAAGAAGCTTCCAATCTGGAGGAAGAGGTAGAGATGTGACCCAAGAAGGACAATGTAAAAAGAGATGTGCTGGGGCATCTGGGTGGCTCGGTTAAGCGTCTGACTCTTGGTTTCAGCTCAGGTCATCCCCATCCTATTGGAGGTCAAGCCCCACGTCAGGGTCTACACTGACAGCATGGAACCTACCTGGGATTCTCTCTCTGCTCCTCCCCCACTCTCTCTCTCTCTAAATTAATAAATAAATAAGTAAACAAACAAACAAACTTTGAAAAGAGATGTGCAAGTCTTGTGGAAACCCTGGGGACAGTGCCTGTCTTCTTAGGGAAAGTGGGACAGGCATCAGGGAGGGGGTAAGAGTTTAACTGGATCTTAGAGTCTTTTCTTAGGGACCAGGAATTAGCCAGGCAGAGAAAGGAGGGAATGCATTCCAGGTAGAAGAATGAACATGCCCCAAAGCCCAGACCTCTCCAGAGGATGTGGAGAAGCTGGAGTGCTCACTGCAGGCCCAAGAGACTGAGGAAGTGGGCGGAGAGGACAGAGGACCTGGGAGGCCACACCCAGGATAGGGGACTTCATCTTCCCCATTGTGATTTTCCAAAATGTGCCTGAGGCTTCCCACAGACATTTGATTCTAATTTCATGGATGCTGAGGCTAACAGAAAGCTCTAGTAGCCATCCGTGACCCAATGACTTCAAATGTCTGCGTTCAACTTGTCTGGCCAGGAGAAAAACATCAGACAAATTCCAATAGAGGGGCATCCTGCAGAATACCTACAAAACACCAGGACTCCCTAGAAACTGACGAGGTCGTCAAAAACAAGAGAGGTCCAAGAACTCGGGGAGAGGAGCGTAAGGAGATGGGACCATTAAATGTAATATGCTATCCTGGATAGAATCCTGGAACAGAAGATGAGCATTGTTATGTAACAACTTTAAAAAAATCTGAAAAAGTACAGATCTTGGTTAATAGTTATGTATGGACATTGGTTCACTATTTATAACACACGTGCGCCCTAACGTAAGATGTTAACAATAGAGGAAAGTAGGTGCAGGGCATATGGGAACTCTGTACTATCTTCACAATTTTTCTGTAAATCTAAAACTATTCTAAAAAGTGAAATTTATTTTAAAAAATTTCTGGGACACCTGGATGGCTCATTGGTTAAGCGACCGACTTCGGCTCAGGTCATGATCTCATGGTTCATGGGTTCGAGCCCTGCATTGGGTTCTGTGCTGACAGCTCAGAGCCTGGAGCTGCTATGGATTCTCTGTGTCTCCCTCTCTCTCTCTGCCCCTCCCCTGCTCATGCTCTTGGTCTCTCTCAAAAAGAAATAAACATTAAAAAAAAAAAAGGTTTTTTTATTTCTGTGTTCAGCCAAACAGCCAAACTATTGTCCCTGATGGGCTTTATGATAATTAAGTGCTATAAATGAGAACTTAGAAAATCAACGTATATGCTAGGAACAACAGTACTTATGCCTGGCCAAGCATTCTGCTAAGTACTTTATATACCTTGTGATATATCATTTCTGCAACAACCCCATGAGCTAGGTGCTATCAGCATCCCCATTTTACAGATGAGGAAAATGAGGCACCGGATGGTCAATCAACTTGCCTGCTATCAACTAAGTGATAGGGCCTGAATTTGAACCTAGTCTGTCTGATAACAGGGTCGAGACACTTAATGATGACTGTATACGGCCGACTTTTATTTTTATACAGTGATATTTCATTGAAGAAGAAGATTCTGTAGTGATTTTACTGTTATTATTACTGTTCTTATTTAAGCATTGGAAACCACAGCTATATATGGGGTGAGTAGGAGGAGGGACTAGGTCAGAGTTAGGTTTTGGAGCTAACGTTCTGGCAGCCGCAGCGTGAAGGCTGGACTGGTGCAGGCGACTGGGCCTCTGTTGCTGAGATTTTTCTAACACTGTCTCCAAAAGGAGGAGGAGAACCAACCAGAGAGAATGAACTTCCTTAAAAGGATAAAGCAAAAAGCCCTTCCGTAGGAACCCTTTGTATTCAGCCCCAGCCAATCAAACCACTGGTATTGCTAAGCCCATAAATGTGTGTCTGGCCTGGGGCTCCCTGTCTGCCACCTCCAAAGACAGGACCTGATGGTTAGCAAAGGGAAAATAGGCACAACCTGAACAGTGCAGCAGTCTAGCCCAGAGTCCATGCCAGCGGAGAGGCCAGGTCTCAGAGTAAATACTTCCTATGGGCTGGTAGCCTGGGGTGCTTCACGGAGGAGGCAGGCGGCCTGCGGGCTGGGCTCTAATGGCTGGGAAAAGGCAGATGGACTTTAAGCAGAGGCTCAGGGCCAGCACAAGGCAATCCCACCCCTCCTCGCAGTGTGTGTTCCTGGGTACCCCAGCCAGAGGGTACTGGGGTTGAGAGCCCAGTCTCTTACCTTGAGCTCTATAGAGTTTCTTGGCCTCCCAGACCAATGAAAAGCAGGACGCATTTCACCACCGTGCTTGAAGGTTACAACGTGCCACCTAGAGGCACATGTGGAATTTGGTACCCCTAGAGGTTACAGAAAACACCAGCAAGCCTCCTCCTAGCTGGTCAACTCCCCACAAGCACAGATGTCAATCAATGGGCACTGAACACAAGAGAGATTTAAAAACTCATGGGTCATAGGTCATAGGGGAGTGCGCTAACTGGGAATTGAGAGTATTTGACGCAAAATCCTTGTATCCATTTCCTATTGCTGCTGTAACAAATTACCACATATTTAGTGGCTAAAAACACAGACTTCTTATCTCACAAGTCTGGCAGTCAGAAAGAAGTCAACTTGGGTTCCACTGGTCTAAAATCAAGATGGTGGCAGGGGTGCATTCCCTTCTGGAGGCTTTTGAGGAGAATCCATTCCCTCGCCATTTCCAGCTTCTAGCGGGCTCCAGCATTTCTTGATTCTGGACCCCTAAGCTATCTTCCAAGCCAACGATGTTGCATCTCTCTGACCTTCCTCTGACTCTCTTCTGCCTCCCTCTTTCGCTTGTAAGGACCATGGGATTACAATGGACCCACGTGGATAATCCAGGAGGCTCTCCCTATTTTAAGGTCAGCAGATTAGCAGTCTTCATTCCATCGGCAACCTCCATTCTCCCTCGCCATGTAAGCTAACATATTTTCAGGTTCCAGAGATTAGGATATGGGCATTCTGGGGATACCATTATTTAGCCTATCACAAACTTCATCTTTTAAGGTCAGACTAACTGTAAGAGATAATCATTTTTCTCCAAAACCTGAAAATAATAATTACTACTTATCAAGCCCCTGCTATGTACCAGGCATACAACTAGGCACCTTACATACATTTTCTCATTTAATTATAGTTTACGTTCAATGAGGCAGGCTCTGTTAATCAGCCACATCATGTTGCTCACCTGCTAAAATCCTCTAATGGCTTCCGATATGTCTTTGGAAAAACTCACAGCCTTCTGATGGCCATGTGAAGCCCTGGGGAATCCAGCCTGGGCCCAAATCCCAGCCCCATCTCTTGCCAGCCTCCCCCGACCTCCTCGTTTCAGCCATTGTGGGCCTCCTTCTAGTTCCTTGAATTTCTGAGGCTGCACCTACTCACCCCTCCTTCTGGAACATTTGTTTCCAAGATCTTCACAGAACTCGCCCTCTCTCATTGTTCAGATCTCTACCCTATTCAGGGCATACTCTCACCTCCCAAAATAGGGCCTGCCATGTATTAAACACTCAATACATACTCGTTAAATGAATAAATCTGAACTACATAAAGGAGGAAATGAAGTGATAATGCCCAAATGCACAGAGGTAATCAGTTAGGATTCCAGCACAGGACATATTCCACACCCCAGCCTCTCAAGGAACCACCCCCCCCCCCCAAGCTTCTCGTCAGAAACCCATGGTTTAGCAGGGAGGTGCAGGGGTGGAAACACAGGGTCCAGCTCTCAAGCAGTTCCCTGCTCAGTGAAACAGGGACACAGGCCTGCTGACCAGGCTGCCATGCCCCAATCAATCAGTGAGCCTGAGCACAGTCTGTGTGTTTGGCCAGGAAGGCAATGAGACAGGGAGAGACACGGTCACTGCAAACCAGAAATGCCTAATCAAGTCAAGGAACCCAATCCAAAACATGAAACAATCAGATGCACCAGGAGGCATATGATCCAGGGTTCACTGCTCTGACAGGAAGGGCTGCAGGGCCAGACACGGGACAGCACAGTGAAGGCCACGGTGGCTGGGTTTAGTTAGCAGGGCCAGGTGGGTGGGGTAGATGGGAATATGCAAGCAAAGGCACAGGCCCAGCACTGGCTGGCCACACGTGGAAGGCAATCAGCAGAAGGTGCCCATTAGGAAGTGGAGGAAAGGAAAGTCAAGTTAAAGTCAGACTCCGCAGGTCTTCAAAGCTGGACTGAGGAATTTATACAGTATCTTTAGAAGGATGGGGAGCCCTGGCAGGTTCTTGAGCAGGAGAGAAGCCTGTGTTTTAGTTAGACTTCTTTTAGCAGTGGAAGGTAGCATGCATTGGAAAGCACAAAGACCTGCTCTCTACTAGGTGGCATGAGTGCTAGAAAGTTTCCAACCACTAACACCCCCAAACCGCAAAGCCTTCTGTTGGGGCTCCTCTCCCTTGGATTAAGCACTGCCCTCGTGCTAAGGGTCTTCAAGGGGGGTGCTGAGAGATGACACCCTGAGTGAGGATGATGCAGGCAGAATCCAACCTTTCCAGGCCATGAGCACGTCACGCTGGGGATCATTTGGGCAGCTGGGAACACCTGGGAGGGTATGAAAACAACCAAAGAGTGGGGGGCGGGAAAGCCTAGGAATCGTGACCTATACCTGGAGCTGAAGCAACCTTCTCTTCTCCCAGCCCCAAAGTGGATATTTACAGTTTCCTGATTTTAGAAACCAGCTTGAAAAGGTGGCCGGAAAGAATTTTTGATTCACCAAGCATGTTCTAAGTGCAACATTGAAAACTATCCCTTTATATCGCCTAGAGGGGATAAACTCCGCCATGCCCGAGAATAACAACCTGTATTCCTCCCTTTCCCTAGGGTCAGTTAGACCCGCAACACCGGCAGTCGCAAGGGACAATGATGGACACACCACTTTTCCTGAAGATACCCAACGCAGAACTGAGGCTTCAGGAATAAAAGATGGTTCCAACCTGCAAAGGAGTGGATCCTCCCCTAGTCTAATCATCAGCTACGCACAGTTTAAACACCAGAATTTTCGGTTCACTTTGCTGTCATTTGGGGGAGTTTAAATGGCTGTCATCATGTTTTTCTCTGGGTGATAGCAACAGCCGCTCTGAGTGCCATTATTTTAATGCATGACCGGGAAGGCCATTGCATCATGGGCTCTGGAGACTCAAATCCCAACCCGGCTCACCACATTGAAGAACTCTTTTAAGAAAATTCCTTATGCGGGCCTCTGAAGAGCCAAATATGGGGCATCAGCAATGAGCTAGTCCAGCCAGCAGTAATCGGGAGAGAATGATAACAATGGCACCAATATTGGAAGGCTTTTGTCTCTTCTCAACAGATACCTTGGTACCCTGCCCATGGCGAGGAGAAACAGGAAGAGGCAGTAGAGAAAGTGTGAAAGGCCCAACCAGGCCCCCTGCCCACTCCTCCTAGCCGCCCCCTCGCCCCCAACTCCCTCTAGCCCCACCCAGGTGCCCGAGTGGTGGGGGAAGCTGAGCAAGGAGGAGGGGCAGAGCATGGAATTATACGGGAAACTGAAGTTTTGATTTCAGATTGGACTAGAACGCCAAACCTACATAATTATCTAAATGAGACTACTCTTACAGATGGAAGCAACCGGAAAGTCATGCAATCCACCTAAGATATCACAGAGCATATTTTAAGGCTGTGCTTGGAAAACAAAAGGCTTTTTCCTGATTGAATGCCTACGGTAGCCAGCCTCTTCGATCAATCTGTTATAAAATAAAAATCAAAATACCCATAGAATATCGTTTTATGGCAAATTAACAAAGAGGAAAACATAATGCCCCATTTTGATGAGAGTGAAGTAAAACAAGTCTCTATGTACTTCTGGTATGTTTTAGACTGTTCAGGCTGCTATAACAAAATACCAAAGACTGGATGTTTTATAAGCAACAGAAATTTATATGTCACAGTTCTGGAAGCCGGAAGTACAAGATCAAGGCACTGGTAAGGTCAAGTTTTCTGATGACCGCCTTCTTCCTGGTTCATAGCTGGCCACCTCTCCCTGTGTCTTCACATGGCAGAAGGGGCCTGGGATTTCTCTGGAGCCTCTCATAAGGCACTAATCCCATCCACTTAAGTCCCTCCCTAAGTTTCCACCTGCTAACACCATCACATCAGGCATTAGTTCAACAGATGTATTTTGAGAGGACACAAACATTCAGTACAGATTTTCTTGGGTGGTGCCTCTCAAACGTTAGCGTGCATACACATCACATGGGAGTCTAAAGAAAATCCAGATTCTGATTCAGTAGTCTAGGGAGAGGCCCAAGAATCTATCTTTTGCACGAGCTACCCAATTATACTGATGGTATTGGTGCAAGGATAATAGCTTGAGAAGTATTGTCCTAAAGGAAATTTCGCAATGTATATCTTTTTTTTTTTTTAATTTTTATTGTTTATTATTTTTGAGAGAGAGAGCAAGCAGGGAAGGGGCAGAGAGAGAGGGAGAAACAGAATCGGAAGCAGGCTCCGGGCTCTGAGCTCTTAGGACAGAGCCCAACGCGGGGCACGAACCCACAGACCGTGAGATCATGACCTGAGCTGTGGTCGGCCGCCCAACCAACTGAGCCACCCAGGCGCCCCAGCAATGTATATTAAAGCCTTAAAATCTCCAAACATTTTGACTCAGCAATTCCCCATTAATGATATATTCTAGGAATATATAAAAAGAAAATGCACCCAAAGATGTTTATCATGATGTTAAAGCTAAAGTAAAAACTTGTTAACACATAATATCTGACAACAGGGAAATTTCCAAATAAATCATGGTAAAGCCACTTGGTGAAAAAAAAAAAAAAAAGATCAAGTTCTTATAAAATGTTTCATACTATGGAAAAATATTCATCACATGCAAAGTGAAAAAATCAAAATACTAATTGGGGTATATTGTACGTGACAGTCATTTTTATGTGTCAACGTGGTTAAGTTATAGTACCCAGTTATTTAATCAAACGCCAAATGCTGCTGTGTAGGGATTTTGTAGATGTGGTCAACATCTACAATCAGCTGATTTTCAGTAAAGGAGGGTACAAGTTGTAATGTAGGTGGGCCTCATCTAAGCAGCTGCAGGCCTGGTAAGCAAAAACTGAGATTTCCCAAAGACAATGGAATTCTGCCTCAAGATGGCAGCCTTAACTCCCACCTGACTTTCCGGGTTGCTGGCCTGCCCTACAGATTTCAGATATGCCAGACTTTCAATTCATGTGAACTAACCCCTTAAAATAAATCTATGTATGTATACGTGCAAATACTTTTATCTACCTCTTAATATGTATACATATGAGTATAAAAGTGTATATGTGTAAATACCTATACATATATATATCCCCTATTGATTTTGTTTCTCCAGAGAACCTTGACTGATACACAGCACAATTCCAATTTTGTAAAAACAAAGCTAAAAACATATATATGTATAAATTACACTGAAAAAGCTTGGGTCCCATAACTGAACACACAGCACGGTTCTAATTTTATTAAAATATTAGGTATACGAACAATGAAAAAAAAGAAAACAAATCCAAATATTAACTGTGAAAAGACCATGGTTTATTTCAATGTGGGTCGCTATGCTTAATATTTTTTCCTAAATTTTTTACTAAAAGCATGTGTTCTTTATGTAATTAGGGAAAACATCATTACAAGGTACAGAGTCATTTCAAGAGACCATCTCACCTGCTACCATAGTCAAATATTTCATTCTGGCCTTTCTTCCAGGCCTGCCCCAGCCCCACTTTTCTGTATGCCTAGTTCTGCTTCCCGCCCCTTCTTTCTTCTTAGGAACGAAAAACTGGTTAGATGGGCAAGACAGTGACTTTTGTTATCCCTGTTTTATAAATGAGGAAACTGAGGCAAAGAGGGTTTGAGTGGTTGGTACACAGATGCCCAGGTGGTAGCTGGCACAGCCCAAAGTTTGTCCTTTGTAAACAGTACAACTAGGCCCATGTGAGTGATTTTCATTACTCTCCCACACAGACCGTGTGAGCGCCATATCAGTTACAGTATGGGGCCCTCTCCGTGTCTTCTCCCTGGCCTTCTAAAGCCTTCCTCAGGGGCCTCAGACAATGGCATCATTAAGCTCCAGAGAAGATGAGGATGGCAGGGTCAGATGCCGGGACTGAAGAGGCCCTGGGCTCTGCCACTTGTCCACAGCTGGAAGCACACAGGGCCACCCACACGGCCCCAAATAGGGCCACGTTCAGCGCTCTCTTTCCACTCTCAGCAGCCTCTCCAGTCTCCACCTAATTACAGGCTCAAGGCCTGGCCAGCTGCTGTCTCTGTGCCCATGAAAGGATGTTCCCCCTGCAGAAGACTTAGGAGCAATTCTCATTGCCGGCAACTTCCAAGTTCTTGGACTGACTTTTAGCACCAAGGCCTTTCCCTCTTTCCTCCTCCTGGGTCTGCCCAGATGGAGCATACTCTCGAACCCCTTTAGGACTGAACCCTCTTCCTAGGACCCTGATCCCTCCTTGGCATGTCCAGGCAACTGGGCCTTACTATACTAGCATCTCTGCAACAAATAGGCTGATCTCTCCAAATTATGAGCCCTTCACCCTCAAGCACCAGTGCCCACGGCATCCTGTTGTAACCTGCAATCCCAAGACCCAGTGGTAATCCAGGCTGGAATAACATCTATTGTTTGCTGAATGAATGAATAAACACACCATTCATAGGCCATAACTGAGATCATGGCAAAACACCTAAGCATTTCCCAATTCGGGGGGTGGGGGGGGGGGCTATTAAATGTGAGCTAGCTGGGTTGCCGCCTGGGATGCAAGTTTAGAAGAAATGCTACAACATCCCTGGAATAAATTGGAAACATGGCACCAGTTAACTCAGGTGTCCACATTCTGCTTCTTCCACAGATCTCACTTCTGACAAAGAAGATAGTACACTTGGTGAGAGGGGGCAAAAAGGCAGAGTCCACTGAAGAAGCTATGTTGGATGGACATGTTTGGGCTGCCAGATGTGCAAGGTGTAACTAGAGGCCACACAGGGCCATCAACCCTGAGACCAGCCAGCTGACAAGCAAGCTAAAGTCAGCAGGCCCAGGTTAGCTGACATTTTGAAATGACAATCACCCTAGACATTGGAGCCACTTCGTGGGAATAACTAATGTATTTGAGTAACTAAATTTTAACTCCTTTAGTATATTTTCCAAGACCTTGCTTAGTTCAGAAACTCACATGAAATAAAAACATGTCATCCCTTAGTTGGAATATAAATAAACAGGCTTATTAGCTTTATTTATATAAATATCAGGCTCTCCCCATCCCCACTGCGTAAACACTTGACAATATCATACTTCAAGTATGTGGCTGATACTCTCTGGGTCCCATCAGGATCCCTCAGGCACAGCTGAAATGCTTGGAGCACAGGCTGGGCACTGGGAAGGTGATGATGCTCCAATCATCAGCATGGGGAAACCCTGGGAATCGGCCTTCGTGAGGGTTAGGTGGCATCCCAGCACCCACCAGGACACTGATCAGGACACCTGCTCCATGCTCTGGTGCCCTCAACACCAAAGCCTCAGGCTGCTCATGGCAAAGCTGGGAAAGCAAGAGTTTTCCTCCTTCCCCTCCTTGCATCATTATGATTAATAGAAATAGCAAAGGAAGGGGGAAGCGGGGGGAAAGGAGAAGGCAGGATGGAGTCTGGGTTTAATAACGAAGCCTTGGAAAGAAAGAAGGAAAATAGAGAAAAGAAGACTGGACCTTAGAGATGTCCCATATTGGCCTCTGTGGGGGGGGGGGGGGGTGCAGGGAGGGAGGTGGGGAGCTGAGAAATGTGCTATTGGGGTTGATGTCATGCACTTTAGCACAAAGACTGAATGGGCAGAGCTAACCACGCGTTATAGAGAGAGATTGAGAAATATCTCTTCAGCGGTGCCAAGTACATTACAGAAAAGTTACCCTGAGCATCAGAAAAATGTGTTTGGGTTCCTGGGACTGAGCTGTGAGGTCCAGAATGGGGACTCAGTAACTGAATCACAAGATCAGGAAGGTATTAAACTTTCAGATAGAAGGCCACACCAGGAGGAAAATAAGTTCCTTCTTACGCATATGTGCACATTAGCTGCAACAAAGCGGAACGGACATGTGCACGCAATCTCTTTGAAATTGTGAGGAAGGGAAAGAGCTCTACACTTCACATTAATGGAGAGTTTATTCACGATCTTACGTCACGGGAAAGGCAGTATGTCCATTGCAGACAGAGTGGGAAGCACGATGAGGTCAAGTAATTTTCAATTTTCCAAGAGTTACACAGGTAGTAAGCAAGTAACCAAGGCAAAAAATGGAAATTAATTGTGCAGTACCCATCAAAATTAGTTAACATGTACTGAGCTCTTCCTATTGGAGCTATCTGTTAGCTACTCCACACGCCATCTCTGCCACAGCTGGGTTCGGCCAGTGGATGAGGCAGAATGTTGATTCCCCGGCCCCTCCCTGCTGGGCCATGAGCTGGCAGTGACCGTTCAACTCTTCTCTTACTGCCACAGCTTTGTCCCCAGCAGCTGGCCAGCACCCCATTCCCTTGTCCCTGAAGGCCTAGGGGTAGTAAGTGTTCTCCGCTATTGTCAGCCCTGGGGTGTGTGACCCTCGCTGCTTCCCTTCAACCTACAACTTTGTAAGAGCACCAACTGTTCCCACCAGGACCTCAATGGATACCTGAGGTCGTGAGCACTGTAATGTGCATTTTGATTCCCTACATCAATCCTGGTGGGTGAAATTATCCTTCTAGAGCTGGGGAACCTGAGGATTATGACAGGTTCACTAAGTGCCAAGAACCACACAGCTCACTCAATGGGAAGGTTTTGGATTAGGCACAGAGAGTTGTACTCCCGTGCCTGGATTCTCTTTAATGACCGTGCAATATTGTCCTCTAACTCAAAATGCATTAAATGTCTCCACGCACTGGGCTGTCTTGACTGTGGTCTATTTTAGTAACAAAAAGAAGCATTTTCAGTACCATTCAAGACTTGACCTGTGACCATGGCTTCCCAATCCTACTGCTCCCCAAAGGTTATTGATCTACCATTGGACATAAAGGTGGCAAAGAACTACAATTCAAAAACGAACCCTTAGAAAGTATGAGCCATCACTCCCCGTTCGCAAATGATTCTGCACGTCAGTACAACAATCCCCAAGATTCATAGCCAATGTGAACATCAGTGCCACAGAAGCTGGCCTGCTTACAGAATTTTCCATGATCTGTTGTGTGCTGCAAGACACTATTTGCCAAGGGGTTAGGAGGACGGAGCTCTTGAAAAATAGGACCCCGTAGGCAAAAGAAGTTTTGCAAAAACTATATCTTACTTTGTTGCTGCTTTGGAAATTCAGAGAATGTACCAAGCTTTAATAGGAGGAAAAGAAGCTCTTCTAACCTAGCTTTTCTGAACTAATTTGAACACGGTGTACTTTTTTTGTGGACACTTACTAATAGCTTCCCTAAATAGAAACTTAGCTAAACTTTCATTCTAAATTGTTAATACCCATACTTTAGCTACTTGTAATTATTTGCCTATAAGGTCACTATAGATTCCAATTATGGTCTTTTGCATTGCCTAAAACTATCTACCGACCCGGGGAGGGGACCTGAGGCTTATTAAGGGGGGACTCGAGTGCAGTGGAATACTTTGCCCCCACCATTACCACTACACGTGGCTCTTACCATACACTTTGAAAGGGAGCACTTTGGGGCACAGGGAGACATCCCTGTCTTATTGACAAATATCTCCTATGTTATTAAAAGGCAAACAAGCCCTCAACAAGTCCCTTTGAGAGAAATACAGGCCCAAACTGCCCTTGTCACTCCTCAGTATTTCACTCTGCCCATACAGCTATTATACACAGGAATATGGTGAAATGTTTAAGTTCGGGCATCTAGTATTTCCTAAAATCATCCAGATTTCAGAAGTTTTTTCCTACTTTTCCCATAATTAACAAAAGTATGTCTGGAATTCGAACAGATCAGTAGTTTCAAAATTGATTAATTCAAGCTGGCATGCAATACTTACTAAATAGGTCCAAATCATACCAAAAAGAAAAGGAGGAAAAAAAAAGAGAGAGAGAGAGAGAGAAAGGAAAAGAAAAAAAATAGAGAAAACATAGCTGAGGAAATATCAGAAATACTCAAGAAAAATCCCTGTGTTAGTCCACATGTACTGCTCTAACAAAGTACAACAGCCTGGGTAGCTTAAAAACAACAGAAATATGTTTGTTTCTCACAGTTCTGGAGGCTGGGAAGTTCAAGATCGAGGCACCAGAATGGTTGTATTTGGCATATGGCGAGAACCTGCTTCCTGATTCATAGCTGGCACCCCCATTGCTGTGTCCTCCCATGGCGGATGGGGGAAGGGCGCTCTCTAGAGTCTCTTTTATAAAGGCACTAATCCCCCCCCCCCCCCCCCCCCAGCAAATTATCCCTCAAAGGCTCCAGAGACTAACACCATCACTTGGGGGTTTAGGATTTCAACGTATGAAATAACATGTTCACAACATATTCACAAATATTCAGACCATATACTTACTACATTATTGGTGCAAAGACAAAAACCACCATCAAGATCACATAAAAGCGTCCCCCAGTTCTGGCAGCAGAAAAAAGGGAAGGATCTAAATAATGGAGATACCATACATCAATATGTACAGACTTTATGTATGGATTTACTCGGCTTCTGATCTAAAGTAGGGTGAAATCTGTGCAAGATAGTAACATTTGATTCTAGCGCCCAACTGAGTACAAAGCAAAAGATAAATATAAATGGCTACACATGCAGAAAACATTCAACCTCATCAGCAATCAAAGCAACTCAAAACAATTAAGATTGTTCCCGTAATCAAATTATAATAGTGAATGCAGAAAAGGATGTAAGCAGGCACTCTCATAGACTACTGTGGGAAGCATATATTGGCATATATTACTTTTATTTTTTTATTATTTTTTAAAATATTTTAATGTTTATTCTTTTTTTTTTTTTAATTTTTTTTTTCAACGATTATTTATTTTTGGGACAGAGAGAGACAGAGCATGAACGGGGAAGGGGCAGAGAGAGAGGGAGACACAGAATCGGAAACAGGTTCCAGGCTCTGAGCCATCAGCCCAGAGCCCGACGCGGGGCTCGAACTCACGGACCGCGAGATCGTGACCTGGCTGAAGTCGGACGCTTAACCGACTGCGCCACCCAGGCGCCCCAATGTTTATTTATTCTTGAGAGAGACAGAGCATGAGCTGGGGAAGAGCAGAGAGAGAGGGAGACACAGAATCCAAAGCAGGCTCCAGGCTCTGACCTGTCAGCACAGAGCCCAACGTGGGGCTCAAACTCACAAGCTGTGAGATCATGACCTGAGCCGAAGTTGGACACTCAACCGACTGAGCCACCCAGGCGCCCCGGCACGTCACTTTTAGGAAGTATTTGGTAAATTTAACAAGCAATTTCAAAGACTTCATATTGTTTGACCTAGTCATTCCACTGTAGGAAACCTACCCTACGGAAATAACATTAACTATGGAAAAATAGTTATACTAAAACTACCATCACATTTTCATCATGGCAAACAAATGGAAACCTACCAAAGTCCATGAAAAAGGGAATACGCTGGTAATCTATGGTACCTCTTCCAGATGGAATATTATGATATTATTGTCATTAAAATTACACTCAAGAATTGCTTACAGTAATTTTCTAACACGAAGCGTAGTGAGCAAAAGAAAGGTGTATAAAGACTAAAAATAAACAACAACAAAAAAAAGTGCTGGAAAAATGCTGGAAATAAATACGCTAAACTGTAAATAGTGTTTGTCTAGGTCAGTGCTGCTCAGAGTAGGATTCAGAGACCAGCAGCAGTCGGTGAACGGGGTGTCACCTAACACGACAAGAAGATAATTCAGAAGCTTTTAGCAATTTGTTCTTCCTGTGACATCCAAGTACGCATACCATGGAACTGTACCGAAAAACAGGATAGAGACCAGCTTGAGTGCTGTCAAACGGGGATGGAGAGTTACAGGTTACACGAGCTACACAGCAGCCATACACGGGAGGACATCACAGTTTTATCACTGAAAATAAAAAAGAACCGGCCCTTTATCTAGGCCACTGGTCAGGTGGTAGTACTGTAGACAAATACGTTGATCTTCCTCTTCTATATTTTCCATTTTTTGTAAGTTTATTTATTTATTTGGGGGGGGGGGGGGTGATGGAGAGAGAATGAGCAGGAAAGGGGAAGAGAGAGAGGGAGAGACAGAGAATCCCAAGCAGGTTCCACACTGTCAGTTCAGAGACTGACTTGGGGCTCAATCTCACAATCTGTAAGAAATCAGAAGTTGGATGCTTAACCCACTGAGCCACCCAGGTACTCCTATTTTCCATTAAAAAAAATAATGCTATGTTGCTATTATAAGAAAAACCAACAATTTAAAAAAATCTTTTTTAATGTTTATTTATTTTTGAGAGAGACACAGAGACAGAGTACAAGCCAGGGAGGGACAGAGAGAGGGAGACACAGAAACTGAAGCAGGCTCCAGGCTCTGAGCTGTCAGCACAGAGCCTGATGCAGGACTCGAACTCATGAACCATGAGACCATGACCTGAGCCGAAGTCGGGAGACTCAACCTACTAAGCCACCCAGGAGCCTCTAAAACCAACATTTTCTTTTAATGCAAGCAAAAAGAAAAAAAAAATAAACATCACTTGACTGCTGTATCTTTAGAAAACTGTCCTATAGAAATATACAAACACATATTGAGAGGCAGGATGACATAGTGGTTAAGAAAGTAACTTTTACATACAACTGGGTGGCTCAGCCAGTTAAGTGTCCGACTTCGGCTCAGGTCATGATCTCGTGGTCCGTGAGTTCGAGCCCCGCGTGGGGCTCTATGCTCACAGCTCAGAGCCTGGAGCCTGCTTCTGATTCTGTGTCTCCCTCTCTCTCTGCCCTTCCCCTGCTCTCTCTCAAAAATAAACAAACATTAAAAAGAATCAAATTTAAAGAAAGTAACTTCTAGAGCTGACAACCTGGGTCTGAATCCCGGCTCCACTATTTCCTAACTGGGCTAGAGGTTCAACTCTCTGTGCCTTGGTATATTCACACATGGGGATAGTAACAGAACCTACAGCGTAGCTACTCATGGGGTTGGCAGGATTAAATGAGTCAACATACATAAAGCTCTAAAACACAGTAAGCTCTATATAAATGTTCACAATCATTATTATAAATCACGGGCAGGGGTGAGAGCCACGGCCAGACCACATTTCCTAATTTTTTATTTGCAGAGTTGTCGAGAGGAGCAGTAGCAGTAGCAATAATAGCAAGTAATACTAAGTGTTTAAGGCGAGCCAGCCTCCATGCTAAGCACTTGACATGAATTAGCTCATTAATTATTAATAACCCTGGAGACTGGTACTGAATTCTTCTTTCCCATTTTGTAAGGGGGGGGGGGTGGGGAACTGAGGCTCAGGGAAATGAAGTGACTTGCCCAGGGTCACCAGACTGTTAGGTCTGTCTCCCTCCAGGGCACTGGGCAAGAGGACAGGGGGCTCTAGATGCTACAGCACAAGCCCCTTGAGGGCAGAAATGCCCTGTGCCTTGTTCCCAGGGGGAGCCAGGATCACCAGCCCATTCTAAAGAAAAATTCCAGGACTTGTTTCCAGCCAGGGAGGGCCCTCACCCCACCCGCCTCATCCAGCCAGCAACAACAGCTGGCCTTCCTCCACCATCCGCTCAGGGTGTTGCTCCCAGGGAGTGATTTAAGCCCCAAGGAAGGCAGCTCTTGGAATGTGGCAGGAGGATGTAGGGGCTTGTGAGTCATTTCTCTCCCCTCCTCCGTGGCCCTGGATGCAATTTATTATTTTCGTCATGGGGTTTTCTGCTCCTGGTTGGCTGGGGGTGGGTGGAGGCAGTCATCCCTAAAAGGAAATCAGTCTGTCGGACGCAGAAGGAAGGACACTGGCGGCACCCAGCTGTTTGTGGGCCTGGAGGAATTCGAGGAGGCAGAAAGGCCTGGGCCAGGCTGGCCGACGCTTAGCCAGACACTGGCTTCAGATACCCACTTGAAGATGTTCCTGTGTGACTCTCTCCTCCCGTAAGAAATCTGCGAGCCTCATTTATCCTGGGCCTCTGCGAGCCTCATTTATCCTGAAACTTAGAGAACAGAAGTCCTTCCCTCAGAGAATGGGGGGCAGGGGGCCTGGGAGTGGAGAGAGAATGAAGCACACATGGGATTTTGCCTCGAAATCCAGAACATTCTCTCTGTATCAAGAACTGAGGAGGGGAGCCAGAGAATGTAATGTCTAAAAATTTGTGGCCAAGGAGAAGCATTTCCAATAAAATGAGAGATCAGGCTAACTGCTCATTTCCACCCTCTCTTTCAAAACTGATTAACAAGAAATATGAATTTTAAAGCATGGGTAGCATTTTCCCCCCTAGTATTTCCTTCTCGAAAGCAATTTGGTAATATCCAACAAAACTCAGACCTAACACATTTTTGACTCAGCAATTCCATCTCTAAGAGTTTATTATATTATACAGATAAACAGATACAGAATGCTTTTATTTGTTTGCAAGCATGTTTAATGCAGCACTGTTTGGAGTAGCAAAACCCTAGTAAAAACAATAGGGAGATGGTTAAATTTAACTATGGCACATCCAGACAATGCATAAAGTTGCTTAAAAATTAGGTACATCCTGGGGCGCCTGGGTGGCGCAGTCGGTTAAGCGTCCGACTTCAGCCAGGTCACGATCTCGCGGTCCGTGAGTTCGAGCCCCGCGTCGGGCTCTGGGCTGATGGCTCAGAGCCTGGAGCCTGTTTCCGATTCTGTGTCTCCCTCTCTCTCTGCCCCTCCCCCGTTCATGCTCTGTCTCTCTCTGTCCCAAAAATAAATAAACATTGAAAAAAAAAAATTAAAAAAAAAAAATTAGGTACATCCCTATGTGAAAGACACAGGTATATCTTGGAGATACTGTAGGTTCGGTTCCAGACTACCGCAATAAAGCAGATACCACAATAAAGTGAATCAAATGAACTTTTTGGTTTCCTGGTGTATATAAAAATTATGTTTACACTGTAGTATAATCCACGAAGTGTGCAGTAGCATTATGTCTTAAAAATGTTTAGACCTCTTTTAAAAAACATTTAAAATATTTTTCGCTAGAAAATGCTAACCATCATCTCAAGTTTCAGCGAGGCATAATCACTGACCGCAGATGGATGTAACAAACAATGATAAAGTTTGAAATATTGAAATATTGCGAGAGACATGAAGTGAGCAAATGTTCTTGGAGAAATGGCACCGGCAGGCCTGACACAGGGTTGTCACAAACCTTCAATTTATATAAAAAAAAAAAAAAAAAAAGCAATATTCACGACACGCGATAAAGCAAAGTGTAATAAAATGAGGTATGCCTGTACCTAAGACGGGTAAGTGGGTAAGTGGAAAAGTATGGACTGCTGAACACCCTTTACCGTGGTATTCCAGTTGTATAAAAACAAGACACGTGTGTATGCTTGTACAACAGAGCATTTCTGACACACTATTATTACATTATCATATACTATCATCATCATCATCATTATTATTATCACAGGTTACACTAGTCTATCTAAGTCCTAACTATAGGAAAGTAGAAAGAAGCCCTTACTTTTCAGTTTTTATTTCTGGCCTCTTTGAATTTTTAAAAAAGTTTTTTTTTTTAATCTTTATTTATTTTTGAGAGAGAGAGAAAGAGACAGAGACACAGAGTGCAAGCAGGGGAGGGACAGAGAGAGAGGGAGACACAGAATCCAAAGCGGGCTTCAGGCTCTGAGCTGTCAGCACAGAGCCTGACGCGGGGCTCAAACTCACAAGCCGTGAGATCGTGGCCTGAGCCGAAGTCCGATGCTCAACTGACTGAGCCACCCAGGGGCCCCAACTCTTTGAATTCTTTACCATAAACCTAAACATGTTTAGCTGGTTTAATAAAAATAGAAGCAATAATATTAACTGACTAAACAGAAGAGGGGAGTTCTGACAGCACATAGACACAGCTCTTCCTCCAGGGCCCTGACAGCGTCTGCCAGGGGCTCAGGTTGACAGAATGCCCACTGAGAGCCAGGCCTTACTTTAAACACTTTGCGAGTACCAACTCCTTTTATTTTAATGACAAACCTGGGGCGTGAGTACTAGTAACATCCCATTTTACAGATGAGGAAGCTGGGGTTCAGAGACGATGATGAACTTGTACCAGGTCACACAGCCCGGACGTGGTGGGCGGGACCAGTCTGGCGGACTCCCGAGCCCGGAAACCTCCCTCCCAGGCTGCTTCTCAATAAACGTTTGTTGAACAAGTGGACAAACTAGAAAAATTGCCACCAACTTTTAAGACTAGAGAAACAAAATTATTAAACAGTCACTATTGTTGCCATTCATTCCTCGCTATTAATTATCATGATGAATGAAAATTAAACACTATATTGGGAAAAGCCAGCTGTGTTACAGAGGGCAAAGCATTGGCCTTGAGCTTGGAGAAATTAATTCAAATTCTCGCCCTACCACTCAGTAGCTGAGACCTTGGGTGAGTGACTTCACCTCTCTGAGCCTCAGTTTCCCTCTCTGTAAAGGGGGGATGACAGAGCCTCCTGGGGTTGCTGCAGGGATTAGATGTTACATCATACACGTTATATCATATATGAACGCCCCTGTGTGCTTGACATATGTCGCACACATGTAAAAACAGGAAGAGATGCTGAGGTTGGAATAAATTATGCCCGGCGCATCACCAAGCAGACCTCCGCCTTTCTCAACCTGCTGAGTTTTAAAAGTGAACTGACAATTCATATTCACATGTACTCCAACGATCTGAGGAGGAAATCGGGGTTTTTAATTGTTCTGATCCTGCCACTAGAATATTGATTTAGGACAATTTAATACCATCTCCAAATGCCAAGCTTAATTTGCATCAGGTCAGAAGCTGGGCTGCGGAGCCCTGGCTGTTGATTTTAGCCAGGGACTTGGGAGGGCCCGCAGTGCACCTTCCTCCTGGCCCGCAGCCAGCCCAGAGCTGGCTTCACCTGGGACTCCGAGAACTGGCTGGCTGAGAAGGCCGAGTCTTTGATGGATTTTCAGTGTTTAATTAAAGTGCAGCTGGGGCCTGGGGCCGTGCTGTACCTTTCAGCGAGATATTTGTCATGGGCTGCACAGCTAGCCAGGGCTGAGGCCACTGGGCCGGGGCAAAGCCCAGACTTTGCCTGGATCCCTCTCACCCCGGGAGTCTGTGCTTTCTGCCTTTCGGAGGCCCCAGGCTTATCTTCCCGAGCTCAGTTCTCCAGGCACTAAACGCCGCCTCTGGGAGAATCTCAGAATCAGAATTCACACACGGGCCAATAGCTCCCAAACAGGGTCCCTGAGGACCTGCTTTAGAAAACATTCCAGGCCGCTCAGCTGTTCCTCAACAAACATGTTCTGTCCCCATTACTTCATTTACAGTCTAGGGGGCTACAGAGAGTCCACTCGTTAAAGTCTTCTTTTTTATTATCATTATTACAGAAAATTTCAAATATGCCCCAAAGTGAGAGACTAGAATGACAATCCACCATGTACCCATCACCATTCTGCACTAAGGAGCTGTTTGTGGCTCCCTTCTGTCCATCTATACCTCAATCCCTCCACTGCATTATCTGAGGCAACTCCTAGACGTGGAAAGAAAATATTTATTTTGAGAGAGAGAGCGTGCTCGAGCATGCGGGGGAGGGGAAGAGAGACAAGGAGAGAGAGAATCCCAAGTTCCTCGCTGTCTGCACAGAGCCCGACTCGGGGCTTGAACTCACAAGACCACGAGGTCATGACCCGAGCTGAGGACCAAGAGTCGGAGGCATCACCGACTGAGACACCCTGGTACCCCGCCAAGTCCTAGACATTTCATCATGCCACCCGCTACACGTTTCAGTACGTACCTGGAAAAGATAAGGACTTTCTTTTGTAACACGACCACGATACCCTTCTCACGCCCTACAAGTTAACAGCGATTCCTTAGGGTCATCAAATATCCAGTGAGAGCTTACACTTCCCTGCCTGTCCCATAAAAAACTTGCAGAAGCAGAATCCAAACGAGGTTCTGGCTGGGTGGGGTTTGGTGGCTTTGGCCTTCTCACCTTCTCTCATCTTCCCTTCAGCCCCCACCCTGCTCCGTGGCTTGGTGTGAGGGTTCCGGAAGCCCAGAGACACCACTTACTTATGCCTTGGACACATAACCAAGCTCCCTGCTTTAGCCTCCTCACCTCGAAAACGGGAATGATAATAACTGTCTATCTCATGGGGGTGATTGTGGCGATTAAATGCATAGAACAGAGCCTCTCACGGAAAGACAATGACTTTGAGAACATTCCCAAGCACAGCATCTAGGCAACCAAACACAGTTACAGATGGGAGGGAAATGGAGTAAAAAGTGGTGCAACCTGCCACATTTTTCTCAGACTTTGAGCCACTGTTCCCAGAGAGATGGTAGAATGTTCGAGTCAAGAGTTGAGTCTCTGGAGCCAGACTACCCAGGTTCAAATCCTATGGCTTCCACTCGCCAGCAATGGCAAAACGACGTGTATTATTTGTCAAAATTCATTTCCTTTCCCTCTGGGCAGACAACTGTGTTTCTTTGCCTCTCTTGCACTTAGGTGTGGCCACATAACTGACTGACTTCTGGCCAGTGGCAAGCAGGCAGAAGCAATATGCATCAAGTCTATGCCTGGCAGGTAAAAGCCTCCCACTGAAGTCTTGCTCTCTTTCTCACCAGCCCCCCTTGGTTGATCGGTGAGGACTCAAAGAACCTAGAAAAATGAAGAGCAGTAAGATGCAAGGTACTTGGATCCCTGAATGATCACGTGAGAGGCAATCCAATCAAGGGGGGTGGGGGAGGTCTGGCTGGCTCAGTGGGTGAAGCATGGGACTCCTGATCTTGGGGTTGTGAGTTCAAGCCCCATGTAGGTTGTAAAGATCACTTAAAAAAAAAAAAAGAATGACGCCATGGGGTTTTGCTATAAGAAATAAACTTTTATTACGTTAACCATCTGAGAATCTGGGGCTTATCTATCATAGCAGCTAGTGCTACCTTAACTAGTACATTAACCTTGACTTTGGGCAAGTTACCTGGCCTTCTGCCCTTCACTTTCCTCATTTGTAAAGGGGCAAAGCTGCTAATAATACCTATTTCATGGGGCAGTTAGGAAGATCAAATAAGTTAATGTATGTAAAGCATCTACTACATTGCCTGGCCCATTTAGTTCTGCAAAAGTACTTGCCCCTGATGTATTTGTGTTATTATCATTGTCTTTAGTATCATTATTTGAAAAGTAATGGTATACCATCAAGAATTTCCACATTTACAATTTGGGGCCAAAATTTTATTCCAGTCAATTTCCAGTTCAATAATGAAAGCCGGTGGTATAACAGGATTAAGACAATTTGCTCAGCAGGAAATATTTCAGGAATACAGTCACTCTGTTGAGATGAGTTGCACCTCGTACAGGATGCGGCAAGTCTCTGGCACTCCCAGCCAACTTAAAAAAAAAAAAAAAAAAATGGGAGGATGAGATTTTCCCGGCGTGTACCTTTCTGGGTTAGTGTCCAGAGCTCTCTTCATGCTCAGGACTGAGGGGAGGTGCACTGACCTCCTTGGACCTTAAAAGCCTGTGCACCCAAGAAGATCTATGAATGTCCAAACGGCACAAGAAAAGATGACCTTTCAGGGCAACGCAAATGAGAACCACAGTGAGATACACTGGAATACTACTTGGCAATGAGAAAGAATGAAATCCTGCCATTTGCTGCAACATGGATGGAACTGGAGGGTATTATGGTAAGCGAAGTAAGTCAGTCAGAGGACAGATATTATACATTTTCGCTTCTGTGGAACCTGAGAAACTTAACAGAAGACCACGGGAGAAGGGAAGGGGGACAAAATGGTTATAATCAGAGAGGGAGGGAGGTAAACCATAAGAGACTCTTAAATACAGAGAACGTACTAAGGGTTGATGGGATGGCGTGAGGGAGAGGGGGCAACAGGTGACGGGCACTGAAGAGGGCATTTGTTGGGCTGAGCACTGGGTGTTGTATGGAAGCGATGAATCACAGGAATCTACCCCCAAAATCAAGAGCTCACTGTATACACTGTATGTCAGCCAATACATTGGCAATAAATTATATTACAAAGAAGAAGAAGAAGAAGCCAGAGCACATTCTCACCTCATCCGAAGCCTTTGAGAACTACATGCCCTGTGTTAAAATCCAGGCTCACCTCTGTGTGCAAATGACAATGCCATGACATATATGTGCTAATGAGTCTAAAGCTCAGGAGAGAGGTCATGGCTGGAAGTGTAAGTTGGGAGGTTACCAACACATCCAGGTAGGAGACAAAACGCTCATCCACGCTCCCATGAATAGTAATAACCCCATGTTACCAACCCTCCACAAACGCAAGTCTCTGACCCCAGATATACAAGCAGGGTTGGTTCCCCAAGGTCCCCCTTTTTAGAGCATCAGCTAGACCACCAATCACACTTCCCAGAACCAGTAATACTAAATAGGCGAGGTAGCTGGGAGCCCAAGTCACTTAAATTGATGTCATATCGTTTGAAAAGCTGACATTCGGGCCCTACAAATGGAACGACAATTGCCATCTATCCAATTCCTGGCCCTGGGCTCCTGTTTCCCACCTGCTCCAACACCAATTTAAGCAATTCTGAACTTTGATCTCCACGGCAGAATGTCTCAGATTTATTGAAGTGTCAGGTCCCACTTGTGCTAACATCCACCCCTGGCAGGGCCATTACAAGGTGTGAAATCTGGGTGCCCATCACCCCGGCACGGCGACAATCACAAGGAACGAATCAATCTGCCTCTCCATAGTTATCATGGGAGCCTTGTAATTTACCATAATGACAGGCACAGAGGAAAAGCAGGTGAAGGGATCGTTCTGTGCTCCAGGCACTTGGGACATGTGCTGGAGGGGCTACTGAGCCCACCAAGAGAGGTCTTGCAACTGTCAGCCAAGAGGAAATTGCTACTCCTTGCAAAGGGCTGTCTCGGCACTTCCCCGTATCCTGGGTTGCTTTACAACAGAATTGTGTCACCCTCCTTTTGCGTTTTTGCAAACAGCATCAAAAACTGTTGGCTCCGGGGCGCCTGGGTGGCGCAGTCGGTTAAGCGTCCGACTTCAGCCAGGTCACGATCTCGCGGTCCGTGAGTTCGAGCCCCGCGTCGGGTTCTGGGCTGATGGCTCAGAGCCTGGAGCCTGTTTCTGATTCTGTGTCTCCCTCTCTCTCTGCCCCTCCCTCGTTCATGCTCTGTCTCTCTCTGTCCCAAAAATAAAAATAAACGTTGAAAAAAAAAAATTAAAAAAAAAAAAAAAAAAAAAAAAAAAAAAAAACTGTTGGCTCCTGCTGCCCCTGCTTCTCCCGGCTGTCACTATGAACTACCTGTCATCCACAGGTCACCTCACCAGGGCTGGGAGCCAGCGATAGCTCAGCCCTGGCAAAAAGGAAAACCCCTCTCCACTGAAAGTTTGTTTCCATGCCTGGCGTGGAGCGGGGGGGTGGATGAGTGAGGCAAGACTCAGGGTTCCTGTGTAAACATTAGGAGCCTCCTCACTTACCTCTGCTTGTGGGGCCAGTGACTCCCGAGTCCACACTGAGGCTGTAGCCTGCTCCTGTCCTTCACCTGCTCAGTTCCACCAGTGTCTGCCCCAAGCCCCTGAATCTGAGACCCCATCCTGGACTTGGATAAGCCTCCCTGATTCAGAACGCAGGCACCCAACAGATGCCACGAACCACTGCATCCTGCCACTTCAATGCCTGCCCCAACGAAGCTGGAATGCCCTGTCCCCTAAATTTGCAGATCCTGTTCCTGAACCCCTCCCTAATTTTGCCTCTCCACGGGGGCTACGGCCAAAGCCACGTTGGCTAGGAATTGTTTTGCATTGAAGAGTCAATGTAAATACTGCAATTGGCAGATTACTGGTTGTACTGATGAATACATCCCAGAAAGGAGTGAGCGTGGATCCTGCTCCATGGAGCACCTTGGTGTTTCGGGGAGCCCCGTTACCTGGGTTGATGTCACTGAGGGAGCAAAAACAGTCTAGTAGCCTCGCCTCCGGGCCGTCCCACATCATCACCATCATGATCCCCAGGAGACCTGCTGCGTTTTCATGAAGAGCGTCATTCATGGCTCCTCATCGCCCGACTGGGATTTTCCCAGCACGGAAGAGGGGAGGGGCTTCTGGATTTTAAAAGAGATAAGGAAATGAGTGAAGGGAACGCAGCATGATTCAAGGATGAAATAAATGCCCTGACACACCACTCCCTGTGAGGGAGTCGGCCTCCATAAACGACTCCCCAGAAACACTCCCTGGGGTGCTGGGTGTGATAATTCCATGCTCCATCTGGCTCAGGTCCACTCTTAGCAGAGGAGATGAGACACCTGACTGCTGACTCCTGATGCAGGTTGAGGAAACTGAACCCTGGAGGCATCAGCCCAGCCTACTCCGTCAAGATCCCTCGGAAACTCAGAAGGCTCCTGAATCCTATCCCTTCTCTTCTGTCAGCCTGGGGTGGGGAGGGGTTTCTTCCTCCGGCTTCAAGACCCTGCTTGCAAACACCATGTCTCCTAAGGGGTCCTCAACGCTGGCAACCCAAATTTGTCCACCATAGCACTTCCCACCGTCTTGTCATGACCTCCTGTTTGTGGTTATTGAGTGTGGGGCAAGTCCAAGAATTCCGAAGTCGGGAGATGGGGAGGAAGGGACCGAGACAAGGAGGGACTTGTTGATCAAACCTTCACTGGCTCTCACACGAATGGGGGAGAACTCAGCGGGGCAGGGGGTGGCTGTGACTCCCAGGGGAACTTTAAGGAAAACCATTCCAAAGGCACCGTGGGCCCTGTTAGAAGAGCAGGCAACTTGGGTTGATATACCAGGCCACGTACGGATGGAAGGATGGGCCCAAGAGAATGTTCTGAAATAAAGACCAGCCTGTACTACACCTTACTGTGAACATGTTACTGGCCAGGAGGGAAATTGCACTCCCCTGACCCATAACCCTACCCCACACCCCACAACTTAGGTGCCCTGGTCCTGCTAGCTGGAAGCAAACAAAAACTTCTGGCCTGACAATGTTGGTTTTACTTTCCAACAGCCTCCTGGGAAGACCACCCAGACCCCAAAGCAGAAATTTCTCTTTGGTCATCAATGATAAACTATCAGTGTTACACAAGCCAACTGGCACCCTTTGACCCTATAACTGTACTTCTGAGGCTCTATCCGAGGAAAATTGTTCTTAATTTTTAAAAAAGCTTTAGGCAGCATTATTTCTAGGGGGGAAAAAAAAAGAGCGCTAGAGGACCGAAAGAAATGGGTGAGCAAGAGAACATTCACTCAATGAATATTATGCACCTGTAAAAATATGTTTAGTAATATTTTAACACAAATTATATTTATATAATAATAAACCAAAAATACAGTTATAGGATTTTTATCTGTATAATATACATGGCATACTTATGATTATAAAAAGTTATCATGAAGAAAAAGAACAGACAGAAGTAAACCAAAATTATAATAGTGATTGCCTTTGAGAGGTGGAATTTGCACAGCTGTTTTCTATCTTCCCATAAATCCCAAAAGCATGGGTTAATTTTATAATGGGAAAAAGAAACACTTTTGTTAAAAAATTAGATGCTAAGCAATTTGGTTCATTCTTTCTTCCCCTGAGAAAGTGTGCAATAGTAAAGAATATTTCCATTTTGGGGCACCTGGGTGGCTCAGTCGATTAAGTCTCCGAATTCAGCTCAGGTCATGAAGTCACGCTTCGTGAACTTGAGCCCTGCATCAGGCTCTGTGCTGACAGTGCAGGGTCCGGAGCCTGCTTCAGATTCTGTCTCCCTCTCTCTCTGCCCCTCCCCTACTCATGTTCTGTCTCTCTCTCTCTCTCTCTCTCTCTCTCTCTCTCTCTCTCTCTCTCTCTCTCAAAAATGAATAAATGTCAAAAAAATTAAAAAGAAAAGAATATTTCTGTTTCAACTAAGTTGACGGCTTCTTCCATCCATGGCCCACCTTCTCCCTAAGGTCCGTGTGAAAGAAACACCAGGACACTAGCCACAAAGATGGTTTTTCTCAGGCTTTAGGAGGCTGGCGTGTTCACGGCGACAGAATGATCACTTAGCACGTACTAGTAGAACCAGATTTTCGGTGAGTCCTACAGCGATCCGCACTCCATGCAAATGCGCATCCCGGGCCACAGCAAGGACACAGCATCTACAATTAACAGATTGTGCAGCGAGCCAGTCTGCCCTTTTAGTAGGTTCTATCTGTTGGCGGGTGGGAGTAGGGAGTCTTGTAGTGATTGAGCTCTCTCATTAAGCAGCAAGGACAGTGGCCCTGCTCTGGCTGTTTTGCAGATTTCCCTGGCTGGGCATCTGGTGAGTAAAGGAAGCTGAGAAGCTCAGGAAGGGATGAGCAGGGCAGGGGAACGAACAGGGAGACTTCGGACTTTGGGGAATTACAGGAATTCAGAATCTCTCTTGCAGAGTTTGGGTCTTTGGTCTCCCCCAAACCTTGCCAAGAGGCTAGTTCACTCAGTCCTCCATCATTCACTCACTGTCCTGCATACCCGCAACACCATTTCCACAGGGCAAGCTTTTCTGGATGAAAACGAAGAACTCCGGCCTCTACACTCGGACTGGTCACCGCCCTTGGCCAGCGGACCTCCTTGCAGGCTCCCAGCCTCCACTGCATCATCACTACCCCCAGATCCTAGGACCCAAACCTCTGGTCCGGGGGGCCTTGTGTGTTTGTCAAAGAACAGGGATAAGTGATAAAGTCCTTCCACAAAGGGTAAAGAGACTCCTGGTAGGAGGAGGTAGTTTTATAACATGCGCGCACACACACGCACACACACACACACCCACACACCCACCCAGCAGTCGAGGCCTGGATGGAATCAGAGGACCAGAATTGCCATCCAAGGTTCGGCAGAATTTGAAGTAACCTGGGGACACCCTCAGTAGGAATCAGATGCCCACTGATGATTCAGGCGGTTAGTTAGCCATTTTGCAGAGAACCTGTTTAGTACCTGGTGCCAGGCAAGGCACGTGGGGTGCAAATGTGAGCAGACCAGACATGACTCCTGCCCTCCCAGAGCCCACAGGGAAAAGAAGAGAAGGGATGAGGTCAGGGCCTAAGCTAGATGATGAGGCCTTCTTGTCCTGAGGGCTCTAGTCCTCAGACAAAACCATCATACGGATTTTCTTAACTGATTTCAGGCCGCAGAACATACTGAAAACTTAACAGAATGCTTATACCTTATTTTCAAGTATTTTATTTTTTTTCAGCTTTGTTATCATCGGAATTGTTGTAGAGCTTTCCCCAAATGTGCTCTTTTTTCCATGAGAGTGGGATTTTAGATGCTTACAAACGTTTACATGAGGATTTCATCTCTTCTGTGCTAATGGCTAAAACATAATTATGAACTGTGCTTGTTAACCAGACAGAGATATTCCATGAGACACGATTCCTAATATGGAGGTGTCCTTGGGCTGGGGCCCACTTATCCTGGTTCCCATCTCCTCCTCCCGACACAGAGGTGCCTTCATTAGTGGAGGAAAGAAAGAGGTCTTTGTGATGATGTCATTCCCAGACCACCCTACACAGACAATAAAACTGAATTTGAGAGAAGCCTGGTGAAATGAGAGCTCAGAAATCATAGAATGCCAGAACTGCAAGGGCTCTCGGAGGTTATGTAGCCTAACCTGCCGATGTTAGAAATGGGCCAAGAGGAAGAAGCCTGAGATTACACAACCAGTTAGCAGGGGACTATTTTCACCAAGGTAAATACAGGGAAATTCACTGCACGGAAACTCCAATATCGTTAGGCGTTAAATATTATGCGAGGCAGGAGGGCTACAGGAAGGGGGCTCTTGCCATGTGGGGCGAAAGGCTCACCCACAGATGGTCGCAGTGCAATGCGGCCAGTGCTACAACAGAGCCACGGACAAGGTGGGGAGGGACCACAGAGAAGGAAGCACCTTGCTCCCTGGGGGAGCTAAGGAAGGCATCAAGTTGAAGGGGAGCTCTGAATTGGGTTTTAATGACTAAAATAGAAGTTTGTTGTATAGAGAAAGGAAAAAGGTCATTCCAGAAATTTGGAACAGCATGTGGGGAGGTTAAAACGTGCAAGAACGTGATGTGTCTGGGGAATAAAGGGTGGTTTGGTGTGGCTAAAATGGAGGCTTCCTGAAAGGGAATTGAAGGCAAGACCAGAAGGGGAGACCAAGGAGCAATTGAGAAGGTCCTGAACGCCAGGCTAAGAAGTTTGCCCGGAGGGGATATTATCCTTGCGCTTAAATAAAACGGTATATTGGCAAAAGGATGAAGGGGGGCGTTGAATAAAAAAGTACCAGAGGACTAGCAGGGTGGATGTACAACATGTCAGCTGGAAAATAAAAACAGTAAAATTTTATAAAATGAAACAATCTCAAAGGAGACAAAGAGCACTTGTGAGGCCTCACCCGAGGCGGGGAGGGAAGGTCGAATTGGCAGGTCTCCCTCAGAGACGGTTGTGTGTGGAGACAAATGGAGCAGGGCTGGGCCCACCTCTGCCCATGGGCTGTAGCTAGCCTGCATCTATTTCTGTTCAGCCCAACTGCTAAGAACGGCTTTCACATTTTTAAATGACTGAAAACAAACAAGAATATTTTGCGACACATGAAAATTACATGAAATTCAAATTTCAGGGTCCATAACTCAGTTTTATTGGAACATGGCCACATGTGTTCATTCACCTATTATCTACAGTAACAAGGGCAGAGCTGAGGACAGGCGGGGGGCCAGCAAAGTCTTGAATAGCTGTTTGCCCTTTTTTAAAAAAATTTTTAAAATGTCTATTTCTTTCTTAGAGAGATCATGAGCAGGGGAGGGGCAGAGAGAGCAAGAGACACAGAATCTGAAGCAGGCTGCAGGCTCTGAGCTGTCAGCGCAGAGCCCGACGTGGGGCTCAAACTCACAGACCATGAGATCATGACCTGAGCCAAAGTCGGTCGCTCAACTGACTGAGCCACCCAGGCGCCCCACTAATTGCCCTTTAAGAAAAGGTTGCTGACTTCTGAAATATAGGATGACCACGGCCTTAAGCAACTGGTGGGATGGTGGGAGAGGGAAAGCAGATTGAGGCAAGTGGGCAGTGTAGTAATTCCCTCGAGGGCAATGCTGAATTGGAGGAACCTGTGGCATACCCAAGAGACAGTGGAAAGATGTGCCTGGACCATAAGTGAAAGATCTGGATTTAAATGTGGATTTGGGCATCATCAGTGGGCAGATGGTCATTGAAGCCATGGAAGTGAGATAATCCATGGGACAGAAAAACATAAACACACCCCAAAACAGAGAGCAAAGCCGGCGAAGTCAGAAATCCAGGAAATGCTACTGAGGGGATACACAGACGAGAAAAGTCCGAGAAGGAATCTGAGAAAGACAAGGCAGAGACACAGGGAGCAATTTCAGTGTGAATGAGGGCAAGGGAGAAGATGTTTTAAGGAAAAGAGAGCTAAAAAAGAAATGTCAAGAGCCCAAGTGCAATCAGGACAGAAGAGGAGACCGTGGGTCCTGGAGCCGTCAGCCAGGGAAGCTGAACAGTGGGAACAGGTGAAGACCCGACGGCTTCTAGGACTCCACGCATAACTGCCTTCCTCCGTCCCACTAGCCACTCCCACTCAGTCTCTCT
Organism: Leopardus geoffroyi; assembly: GCF_018350155.1. Classification (NCBI taxonomy): domain Eukaryota; kingdom Metazoa; phylum Chordata; class Mammalia; order Carnivora; family Felidae; genus Leopardus; species Leopardus geoffroyi. The sequence continues at coordinate 68,970,786 of NC_059329.1, read as the reverse complement.
CCACAGGTCCTCAGTGTTCAAAAGCCTCGGGGCTCAGGCCCTGGACCTCTTCTACTCTCTAGCCCAGACACCTCCCCCCTGAACTGGGCTCTCAGAACTAACATGGCCGCTGCGACGTCCAGTGGGCACCTCTACTGACCAGGCACCACGTGCTTTCTCCCCAAACCAGCTCTTCTGGTGGACTTCGCCAGCTCAGTTAAAATCAGTCTTGTCTCTCCAGTTGTTCAAACCCAAGTCCCTGGAGTGCTCTCAATTATCTGCTTGTCTTCCCTCCAACCTTGCAGGAAACCCTACCCACCATGTCTTCAAACTACATCCAGGGTTCGGTGTCCACCCCTCCACTCCGGGCGCCACCACCACCCTCCCGGGTCATCAGAGCAGCCTCCTAGCTCGTGTCCCTGCTTTGACTCCCTCAGTCACCAATGATCCCGCTGAAACAGAAGTGCAGTCGTGTTATTCTCTATGCAACACCACCCCCCCCCCCATACCTTCCTATCTCATTCTGAGTAAAGGCCCCAGTCATACAATCGCCTCCAGGGTCCTGCACAACCTGCCCCCACCCTCAGTCTAATCCCTGAGACCTCACTACCTTCCACAACAGTGCTTGCTTTCTCCTCCAGTCACAGTGACCTCCGTGCTGGTTCTCAACACATCACGTCCACTCCTGCCTCAGAGCCTTTGAATTCGCCATTCCCTCTGCCTGCACCGCTCTTTTCCAAGATACACATATGACTCTCTCCCTCACTTCCCGCAAGTCTTTATCAGAATACTCTGTTCGGGGCAGACTGGGTGGCTTAGTCGGTTGAACGTCCAACTCTATTTCGGCTCAGGTCATGATCCTAGGGTCATGGGACTGAGATCCCCATCGGGCTTTGTGCTGAGTGTGGAGCCTGCTTAGGATATTCTCTCTCTCTCTCTCTCTCTCTCTCTCCCTCCCTCCCTCCCTTTGCCCTTCTCCCCAGTTTGTGCTCTCTCTCCCACTTCTGAAATTAAAAAAAAAAAGCAAAACCCTTCTCAGGGAGGTTTTAGCCATCCTATTTAACACCGCCAACCATCATCTCTCATCCCTCAACACCCAATGTTCTGTTTCCTGCTTTATTTTGCTCTAAAGCCCCTATAACTACTCTAATACAATACACATAATTTACCAATTTATCTTGTTTATTATCAGTCTCCAATGCTAGAATGTAAGCTCCATGAAGGCAGGGATTTTTGTCTGTTTTCTCCCCCCATGACACCCCAGCGCCTAGCATGGTGCCTAGCACACGGTATGCACTCAGTAAATGATTACTGAAAGAGTGAGGAATAGTGGGTCAGGAAGTGACTAGGAAATAAGAAAGAGAAAGTCAGTACAGGCAAGTCTTTCAAGACCTCTGGTTGAGTCGCTTAAGAGGAACTCATCATCGGGAGACTTTCTTTAAATGGGAAAGGCTCAAGCGTATTTACAGCATGTTAAGGGGTAGAGTAGCTATGAAAGAGATTGAAGATACAAGGGCAGGGGTATTTAGCTATGCCAAGTCTGGGGGAAGCAGAAATGGATGGTCCTCACAAACAAGGGGACAAGGGATCTCTCTGAAGGGACTGGGGCAGGAAAGGAGCATGAAAGGAGGTGTAGATCTGGGGCAAACCTGGTACACAGTTTTCTATCTCAGGGTCTGAGTTTGAGCTTGAGTGGTGAGGGTTTGAGGCGGCACTTTAGAAAATAAGAATGCATGCTGCTTAGGGGAGAAGAAGAGGACTGCTCAGCAGGGCTGGGGTCCCCCCCCCCATTCCATAAATCTGTTGCAGACTTTTGGGATTTTCCCCGGTTACACTGGAAGGCCAATGATAACCAAAGGTGTAAGCCCTAGAATTATTATAAAGTTATCAGATTAAAGCCCTTATTGGACACTTTGGGCACTGGACAAAATGCTAAGCTCTAAGGGATAATAAAAAAAATGGGTAAATGATAGGAATAATCATTGCTGCTGACCCAGTTCAGGGCACCTTCAGCTGGCCAATACGATTTAAGATGGTGTCCCTGGAAAGAGCAAGTCTTAAGGACAGATCTGGAGGAAAAAAGGGGCCCTTTGGCAAAGGACTCTGAAAGGCTAGTCTAAGGACCTACACCAGAGGTCTGTGTATAGCATAAATGAGGACCAGAACCTCAAAAGAGAAGATCCACAGTGAAAAACAAAGCCAGTTAACTACAACTCATGAAAATGGGCCCAGATATTCTAAAATGCTGAAATGTGACATTTTGGAATCGCGAATAGTGGACGTGCAAGGAAAGATCCCTAATTTCCAAAGGGACCAAAGCAGGATTATAAGGGCTTCATAGTGTCATGAGCTCCTTGGCCATCTGCAAAACCCATGGAATCTTCTGCAGTCCATAACGAAAAGACTATCTCAAATTAAAGACTATGTCAAATTGAATTATCGATTTTAATAGCTGCCATTCATTATTCATACCATGCTATGCATGTTACATACTATATCTCCATTTTATAGATGAAGAAAAACAGACACTTGGAGAGATAAGGAAGTTGTCCTAAGTCATAGCAATAAATAAGGGGCTGGGCCAGAAATCAAACCCAAAGGTGTCTGGTCCCCAAAATCATGGTTTTAACCTCTATTTTCTCTTTCTGATGTTATTTTTTTCTTACTGAAGACACAGGAGTGATGACTAGTTTTAATGTATTCTTCTGAGATTTACAGTCATTCTTTGATGTATGCAGTAGGCGTTCTTAGGAAAGCATATTTTCATATGAACTTATTGACTCAATAATCTAACGTGTATTATATCTTTCCAATCTTTGTGTCCTACAGTGGGACAACAGGTGTCAAGTGAATGAATGGCAGTCCTTGGGCCCAGGAGAATTCAGTGCTCAAGCACTGAGATAATATGTAGATAGAATGATATCAGTGAACTTGAGGAATCATATTGTAGAAAATTAGGAGGGTGGAAATAGAAGAAAGCGGTTTCTGCAAAGCACAGAGCTGAAGGTTTATGCAAGATCCAGAGCAAGATCTAACCTTACCAGTATCGAAGTGAGGGTTAGCGGGCCCTTAACAGGTACAGCAATGATCACTGAGACCCAGCACGCACACACCAAGAGATCATTTCAGACCAACCCCACTGCCTTCTTTGAGCTCACAGAACTACCACCTGTGGTGGCAAGCAGCTGGGGCTGGGTGGTGGGCCCCTTAACAAGAAGTGTGTGCTCTTCAACTCACCATTTACATCCCCTGGATTAGTTAATAGGCTGAGTCACAGGACCAGGACTTAACAGTTAAGTATAGCCAAAGACACAAATAAGATCTTGCACCTGGTTTCAAAAACCCAATTGAGTCCATCTGAGATAAGAAAGGGGGTGGTTCAGGAGCAAGAAACGTAACAATGTCTTTGAGTAAGGGTGCGCCTAAGTGGTTCAGTCAGTTGAGCGTCCAACTTCCGCTCAGGTTATGATCTCAAGGTTCATGAGTCTGAGCCCCAGGTTATTATCTCAAGGCTCATGAGTTTGAGCCCCGCATCGGGCTCTGCGCTGACAGCTCGGAGCCTGGAGCCTGCTTCGGATTCTGTGTCTCCTCTCTCTCTCTGCCCCTTCCCCGCTTACTCTCTCTCGAAAATAAATAATAAGACACATTAAAAAAAAAAAAAGTCTTTGAGTAAGCCGATAGGAAACTCAGTGAGACAGAACAGTGTGATGTAGCTGAGAGAATAAGGAAGAACAGCCTTCGCTGCACTGCTGGAACCTGGCGTCTGTACCATAACAAAGGAGGGGACAGCCCTGTTCTAACCTGGACCAGACTACCACACTACTACATGGACTTCTGGGCAGCTCACTTTGAGAGGGTCTGCTAGTGATTTTCATTTTCCCCACTCCCCACTATGATCTCTGCACTGCTCTGTGCCCTGAGGAAGTTGACCCCTACACGTTGCATTGTCCAGATTCCTTGCCTGGTGACATCCCACCGGGTGCAGCCAATCAGGAGCACCAGCAAGGGAGTCAGGGGCAAGAAGAGAGAACGCACAGAGTATCTCTTGTGCCAACGTCTCCCTGCTCCGTCTCCACATTCCTGACAGTGGCTGTGTTTCTGTCCAGTGTCAGACGGCACCCCCTTCTGCAGTTCCAGCACTCTGTGGGTTCCGGCTTGCTCCCCCTGTCCCTTCAGGTCTAGAGGTGGTAACAGCTTCCACCTGTCGGTTGCTAGCTCCCAAGTTCCTTATCGTCCTTTCTGGGTTCCCTTACCCCTGCCCTCACCTGCGAAAGTAGTCCCTTCACTACAGTATTTTCAAAATCCCGAATGAGTTGACCTTCTGTTTCCAGCAGGGCTCCCAAATGAAACTGAAGGGGTAGGAGGCCAGCAGGCCAAAAAAAAAAAAAAAAAAAAAAAAAAAAAAATCGTGCCTATGAGGACCAACTAGAGGAACAGAGGATGTTTGTGCTGGTGAAGGGAAGGCTTCAGAAAACAGGCTAATCCACTTGAAAGAAGTGAAGGGCTACTCTCAGACTCATTCTCCTGGCTCCATAAACAGTACTAGATACAGAGAGACCAACTCTGTATTTTTACCATAAACTTTTCTAAAGAGTGGGCAAAGGTGGGGTGAGCACTCTCAGTAGGCCACAGGCTTCAGAAATTCCGAGTTGTTTAGTCTTGGCAAAGCAGCCCATACCAGGAATACAGTAGGAAAAGCCTAGAAGGGTAGTTTAGGTCTTTCCAAGCCAAGATGTCATGATTTGCTGCCGGCTATATACTACTCAGACCGTCGTTTACCAAAATAACCAAATTGGGGGAAAACCATGTTTGCTCACTCCAATATAGAAAACAGCAGCTTAGTTCTTTGAGTGTGATAATTCTCAGCACTGACGTTCTTTTTTTTTTTTTTTTTTACCCTTTCAGACACCTCAGAAACACAGACCTTATTTTACATCTCAGCATCACAGCCCTCAAAAGGATTATTTCCCAAACCGCTAAGCAGTCCATGAAAAACTTTCAACAAGCAACTTCTATCGACACATCTATCACCAGAACTTCTTCAGAACTGTCACCTCATTTTTCAGACCAAAATCCGAAAGGTGAAATCTGCCAATGACACAAAATATTTTACATGCAAATTGTCCTGGGTGGGGGAAGATCACCTCAATCCACGCTGGCGGGGAAAAAGAAAATGTTTTTTTTTTACAAGAGCCCTCAACTCCTGAGTTCACAGAAGGGTCACAGCGCGTGATGCTAAGTGTGTCTAATCCGAGTTTTCTCCCTGACTGCGAGTTCCTCATTTATTACAGGGCCCGACCGCTAGGAAAGCCAGCTTTTCCACTCATTCATTCCACAAACATAGGATGCCGATCACTAAGAGCGCCCTGCTGGTCCCTGGGGGCGGACACAGGCTCCGGGGGCCGATGCTGCTTCTAGAGTTCCGTGGGTCCAGGAACCCAGCTGCTTTGAAAGGCCAACGAGGGCAACGAGCGCGAGCGCGGCACCCAGGAAAGTTTCCGCAGGAACTTGGGGAACGACGGGCGCGGGCCTGCGGGAGGACGCCGCCTCCGGCTGGGGGCCCGGCCGCCCCCTCGGGCCACGCGGCGCCCGCCCCCGGCCCAGCGCGGGCGTCGCCGGGTCCCGGGGACGCCCTACCCGGGCACCACCGGGCCCTAGACACCCGGAGCGGGACAGCGGCGACGACCCGCGGGGCGCGCTCGGCCCCGGCCCGCATTTCGGGCAGCGCGCTCCCGCGCCGCCGCGCGCCCCCACCGCGCCGGGCACCCGCGGCGCGCTCCCGCCCGGCCCCGGAGTCCCGGCCCCTCGGCCCGGGCCCTGCAGCGCGCCAGGCCCGGCCGCACTCACCCTCCTTGGCTTTCTTCCTCCGGGCCAGCGTCCCTCCGAGTTTCCCCAAGAAGGAGTCATCTTTCTTCCGGGACGGGGGCGACTTGGGAGTGGGGGACTTGGGGACGGAGGGCGACTTCTGCGGGGACGTAGCCATGGCGGCGGAGCGGGCAGCCGCGCGCGGGCCGGCCGGGACGCGGAGCTGGCGCTGGGCGGGCGCGGCGGGACTGAGGCTGCGGCTTTCCAAACGGAAGCGGAATTATTCCAAGCATTTGAGGCAGCTCACGCTCGCCTTTCCCTTCCCTCTCTCCCTCCCTCGCGCCGCCCTCCGCCCTGGAAGGAGCTGCGCGCTCGGGCCCTTGCCGTTTGGGCCTGTGTCCGCGCCCCTTGGCTGCCCAGAGAAGGGAGGGCGCCCCAAATCTGCCCCTTGCGGGACGGCTGGCCTTGTCTCCGTGTGTGTGTGTGTGTGTGTGTGTGTGTGTCCTTCCAGCCTGGGAGCGCTCGAACCTAGAGGACACATTGCCCCTGGCCTTTGCACCCCTTACAGATCCTGGTACGAATCGGGGGCTCAGTGATTTGTAACGCAAAGCTACCGGCTACTCTGTCCCCCCAGTGTCTTCGCTGGGCTGTTGGGTGAGGAGCTTCCACTCCCCCTGAATTTCTACCTGTACGGTTATTAGGCCCATGTCTTGTGTCCACGAAAGAGTGAGTCAGCTCCGGGAAGAGAGAGTGAACCAAAATGTGTTTAGGTATATTCATGTTCCTGCCCTGATCTATGGCTATCAACCTCCTCTCCAGACGGAAAAGTTCCAAGTTCATGAGCGCAGCAGGGCTGAGGCTTCTTATTTTTTACCAGACACCCGCATCTAAGCAGCATAAAGGCTTGTACAAAGGAGGATCCCAAATGTTGGTGGAAACACGAATGGGAAGGTCTGGGGACCATGGGCTCCTGTGAAACAGCCCCCTTCCCCAAACTTTTCCTGCCTTAACTGAATGCAACACGATGGCAACCAGACTCCTTTGGGATAACAGGGGAGTGGCACAAGCCTCAGTGTTTCAAGGACTCTTGCTGGAAATGATGAAAAGACACATTTTATTGTGCTCGCCCACCTGAGGTTTTCATTGGGACTCTCCTGGCTGTCTCTCACAGACCCCCTCACACAGTCCGTTGGTAACTGTGTTTTCTCCAAGTAGCTGCAGCTGGTTGACCCTGGCTGATCACCTGACCCAAAGAGCGCAAATGTTTGGAGAGCAGCCAATCAGATAGTCTCAGTTAAGGATCTGAACTAAGCTAGAGACTGTTGTCAGAAGTTGAGCACTTAGAGATGATCATGAAGACGCCATACTAAAAACGTGTCCATTTTTAGCCACATGCTGGCGGATCGGTAGAGAAAAAGCGAAGAGAGCAAAGAAGTGGTTTCAAGAAGTCTAATGTGGCCTAATGAAAACCCATGGGGAGCAGTTACCTGGACCTTGAATCTCTTCCCAGTGCCCACTGTAGTTCCCCAGAGGGCCAGCTCATGCTTCCTCCCTAGGACATGTTCCTCAAGCTTTAAATAACATATCCGCCTTCACATGAGCTAATCAGCAAACTGATAAGCAATCATTCCTGGGAACAGAAATTTAACAAACAAGATGGCCAATAGATTCTCAGCAGAGTATGTGTTCATTTTATCTCTGTGTAAGAGCCAAAATTTTACCTCTTGGAAAACTATACTTTTGCTGATGCCTCTTACCTAACAAAATGCAGAGAAGTCATGATGACTGTTAAAATGTTCACCCGGGAACAAGGAAAGATTACAACACCCTTCCAATGCCAACCACCACCCTGATAAATCTTAAGATGTGGAGAAGACAAAAGTAGATTCAGTTTCACATCATTACTAATTCTTGTTCAGGATATTGGGTGGATAAAAACATCTCCAATCTGATCTCCAGCCCTGGGAACTCTTGTCAGGGAATCATGAGACACACAGCTCAATAGCTATGTGATTGTGGGCAACTTTACTCCCTTATCTGAGTCTCCATTTCTTCATCTACAAAAAGAAATGGTAAAACAGAATTGTGGTTCCCAAAGCTGATGGTGCAACACAATCCTTTGGGGAGTTTGTAATAAACACTGACTAGCCCCATCTCTAGAATTTCTGATTCAGTACATCTGAGGGGAAACCAAGGAATAGGTCTTTTTTTAGAGTTTATTTATTTATTTTGAGAGAAAGAGAGAGAGCAGAAGCATGAGCAGGGGAGGGGCAGAGAGACAGAGAGAGAGAGAGAGAGAGAGAGAGAGAGAGAGAGAGAATCCCACGTAGGCTCCATGCTGCAGCACATCCATAAACTGTGGGATCATGACCTGAGCAGAAACCCAAGAGTCGGATGCTTGACCAACAGAGCCACCCAGGCACCCTAAGGAATAGTTATTTTAAGTAGGGATTACATCAGGTGACTTGATGGGGCTGATCTGTGCACTGATATTTGGGCACCTAGAACCCCTTCCAGCCCTCACATCCTGCGGTTCTCTTTTCCTCACCAAGTGCTGGGCTCAGGTCCCATGGCATGATCAAAATTATACACGGAAACCTCTTAAATTTTGCTCATGCATGCTTTTGAATACACGAGTCTTTCTGGCCTTTTTTTGCATACCAACTTTGAAAGCAGCTTGAGCAAGACTAAAAAGAAGAACAAAGTCTTGATTGTTGAAAGCTGGCTCCCAGAAAATACCAGTAAAATAAGCTGTATAGAAGACAAAGATTGAATTTATTGTACACCACAGTAAGGAGAGGCCTGCCGTGGCAGAGTCTTGTAGCATCTTGGACTGGGGAGGACAAAGTGGGGGATATTTATAAGGTTTGGGAATCTGGTTTAAGACAAGTCTTTCAATGAGATGGTGCTTGTTTAATTTTGGCTAAGGATCATACTAGTTTCAGAGTGGTGGATAAAGGGCACGTCTTCTAAAGAGTCTTGGAGTGGGGCACCTGGGTGGCTCAGTCAGTTAAGCGACCTACTCTTGATTTTGGCTCAGGTCAATATCTCGCAGTTTGTGAAGTCCAGCCCTTCATCAAGCCCCCCACTTTGGGCTCCAAGCTGACAGTGCAGAGCCTGCTTGGGATTCTCTCACTCCCTCTCTCTCTGCCCCTCCTTTTCTCTCTCTGTCTCTCTCAAATAATAAATACACTTTAAAAAAAAAAGAGTCTTGGAGGGTTAATAGTCTTTTCAATGCTATTGAAAAGCTTAAGGGTTTTACATTCAGTTCAGTAAGGTTTTGGGAAAAGTTCTTAAAAAGCACAATAAAGTTATTTGTAACTAGTATCTTTCTATGAAATATATTTTTGGAATAGTTATGTTGATAAAGACAGTGAAGTCCCATTAATATAAACAGTAACTGTATGGGTGTGAATGGTTTCCAGGGTCTCAATATTTTGCCGATGTTGTTTTCAAACCTATCTGCCTCTAAGAAAATTATCAATCTCTCTTTTAAGAGCGATTCCCATTGGGAAATTAAGAGTGAATCATAAATCGGTGCCCCTCCTTGTTGGGATGAGCGCTGGGTGTTGTATGTAAGCAATGAACCATGGGAATCCACTCCCAAAACCAAGGTAATACTGTACACACTGCATGTTAGCCAATTTGCCAATAAATTATATTAAAAAATAATCATAAAAAATAAAAAAGTCCGGACTTTAAAAAATAACTAGCTACATAAATAAACAAATAAATCAGTGCCCTTCAAAGTATATTCTGAAAACCAGTACTAATCCACAAACTGCTATTGAGTCCCAATGACATAAATACAGAAATTGAAAGCGTTTAGACATTTTAATAGAATTTTAGCAATGCAATTTTATATCAGTTTAATATAATAATAAAAACTGGAAGCTTGTATTTGAACTACCTTTTCATTGTACTTTTCTGGTATTTCTTTTTTATTGCATTTGCCAAACAAACTGGTCTAGTGTGGATTGGTCCTTCACCACAGATCCTTTGGAAAGCACTGTTCTAAACGCTCCATTTTTAGAGTTCATATGCTCTCTTTTAATATTTTGCCTCTGTGGTCCTTATGGATACGAATTGATCTAGTTTTCGCTCAGAAGATTAAATGAGTGAATGCACGGAAAAGCATCGCACACAAGGTCTGGCACTGAAGTAGACTGAATTTGAATCCTGCTTAATCAAGGACGTGCATCTCATGCTGTTCTTTGATAGGACACATAGAAGAACCTGTACCAGCTCCCTCCGAAGCAAATCGGTATCTATAATCATGGCCCCACTGAGGAGCTGCCCCTCTCATGCTTCGTCACTGGTCTCATCTTACCCAAGGGTTGATGATAAGGACAGCTCATAAATGAAATGTGTGTTGCTGTGAGACTCTGCTGATTCTCTAGGTCAGTCTCTCCTTGAAATCTGGACCTAGACATACTGCCCTAGGAGAGAAGAGACCCGTATTCCCGCCCTGGCTCAGTAGCTGGGTGACTCTGGACCAATTGCCACCCTTTCTGTCCTTCCATTTCCAGCGTCAGGAAAGTGAAGGCAGTACCTACTAAAGCCAAACATCCCACATACCTGATGATGATCAGCAATTCTAATCTATTCTATATTCTATATTCTAATTCTAATCTAGATTATACCCAAGAGGAATGAGTACATTTGTGCACTCTGATACATCTTCTAGAAAGTTCATGGCAGTACCCTTCAAATGCCTATTAAGAGTTGAATCCGTAACTGAATTGTGATAGTCACACAGTGGAACATTACACAACAAGGAGAATGAACAATTTACAAGGAGCAACAGAAATGTAGCTCACAATATTGAGGGGAAAAAATTAGACGCAAGTAGAGAATATACTCTACCAGTCTATTCATAGAAAGTTCAAAAATAGGCAAAACTAATCTCTGATGTTAAAAGTCAGGATAATGATGAGCCTTGAGAGGGGTTGTGACTAGAACTGGGCAGGGTGGGTGGGAAGGCGTGACGGACTGGTTATGGACTGGTAATGTTCTTTTTCATGATCTGGGTACTGGTTACGTGAGTGTGCTCACTTTGAAAACTCACGGTGTGTACACTTAATAATTTCAACAATTTTCTGTATGTATATGGTACTTCAACATAAAATGAAGCCATAGGACTGCATCCCCTTTAGGGTCCCTTTTATCTCCATGGTCTCCTTCTCCAATTCCCTGGGTAACCCACATCACTCACAAATCCATAGGACTCAAACTAGGTCACTTCTGTCTCCAGACCTTTCCTTAGGAGATCATTTTTGTAGCTAAGCATGTTCTACCCTCAGCCCCCCAGGATTGTTCTTGTTCTGGCCCTTACATCTTCCCTCAGCAATTCCAACAGGCAGGGCCTTGTAATTTACAAGGCAGGAGCAGGTAGTGGGGAAGGCTTGGGGTTCCGATCGCCATTCCGCAGGCAAGTATCCGTGCCATCTTGTGCAAGTGATTTTTTTTTTAATTTTTTTTTCAACGTTTATTTATTTTTTGGGGGACAGAGAGAGACAGAGCATGAACGGGGGAGGGGCAGAGAGAGAGGGAGACACAGAATCGGAAACAGGCTCCAGGCTCCGAGCCATCAGCCCAGAGCCTGACACGGGGCTCGAACTCACGGACCGCGAGATCGTGACCTGGCTGAAGTCGGACGCTTAACCGACTGCACCACCCAGGCGCCCCATGTGCAAGTGATTTAACTTCTCTGTGTCTCAGGTTTATGATCTCATTGTAAATTCATAAATGGTATCATTATCTCTATTTTACAGGTGAATAACTTGAAACTCGGAGAGTTTAAATAACTTCCTTCAGATCATATAGCCAATAACTGAGAGATAGATACTATAGCCCTTAGAATCTGTTCTCCCAAATATCTACACACAATTTTCAGCTGAGATATGTTCCCTCAGAATAAAGATTATATATTTAGCTAGGTGCATTCACATGACTAAACTTTACCCAATGGGATGTAACCAAACATGTTGTGTAACACCTTCCAGGAATCCTCCTAACAAAGAGATGGGACAAGAGTATTCAGTTTCTCATATCATCAGACTACATAACAGGCCGCGCCTCCCGCTGAGAACAACTGGAAAAGTTAAACGAAGTGAAAAATAAATCTTGAGAGTGTTGGAAAGCTAACAAAACTCACAGGGCCACAATCTCAGAAAAAAAGGAACCCCAAGAGGTGAGCCCATCACTTGGGACTGCTTTCCCCCAGGGCACCTGCCAATTTCAGAAGAAGCAGCTGAGAAGCTAGGAGGTTGAGCAGGGCAGGGGCCAAACCTCACGAGGATAAGCAGACCGATGTTCAGGGGCCCCCAAGCCAGGGGCCCCCGGGAACCTCCCCATCCCACCTTGCTAAAAGACTGCCTTCTAGTAAACAAAGAGAAAACAAAGACATTTAAACTAAAAAGCACAACTGGGAAAAATGGTTAACAGCAGATCCAAACAGAACTAACGTGCATGGCAGAAAGACAATCATTCTAGTTGGAAACTTGGTGACACAGGGAGGCAGAAAAAAACAAATAAAAGGGTAAACACATGGGTAAATTCAAAAGGATATTAACTAAATAAAATAACAATCATGTTGTCTTATAGGGTTTAAGAATATAGAAATCAAATTAAAATACACAAAAGCCAAAGGATTTCAATTGGGTAGTGAGTAAATGGAGTTATTGTTCTAAGGTCCAGGCACCCTCTGGGAAGAAGTAAAGGTAACCATTTACATTGGACTTTGATAAATCAAGGAATCATGTTGCAGCCTCTAGGGTAACCATTAAAGAATAGTAAAAGAGTAACTATAACTAGTAAGATAATGGAGAGAAAATTGCAGTCTGTGTGTGCCATTCAGAAAGATCTCATAAATTGTGTTTATAATTTATATGTCATATTTAAGCAACTTGTCTTTTTTTTTTTTTTTAAAGAGAGAGAGAGAGGGAGGGAGAGTGTGAGCAGGGGAGGGACAGAGACAGGGAGACACAGAATCCAAAGCAGGCTCCAGGCTCTGAGCTGTCAGCACAGAGCCCTACACAGGGCTCAAACCCACAAACCCTGAGATCATGACCTGAGCTGAAGTCGGATGCTCAACTGACTGAGCCACCCAGGCACCCCAAAGCAACTTGTCTTTCGCATTCTGTTTTCTTTTTATTTTGTTGTGTTACTTTTTTTGTTGTATAGGTTAAAAGCCCAGGACGTAGGGGAAAACCGAGCGTCTCAAATTAAGGTAAAAGTCAAACTGGAGGAAGTTTTCACTGGGGAAACTTTTACATTTCCCAAATGTGAATACCATCTGTTATGGGTTGAACAGTGTCCCCTAAATATATATTGAAATCCTATCCCCAGAACCTCAAAATGTGACCTTACTTGGCAACAGAGTCATTGCAGATGGACTTAGTTACGTTAAAATAGGATGTCAGGCAAATTGGACTAGGATAGGCTCCCAATCGAGTAAAACCAGTGTCCTTAAAAGAGGAAGGTTTGAGCACCGACGTGCACAGAGGAAAGATGGCTTGAAGACACACAGGAGAGAGACAGCCACTGGAATTATGCTGCCATAAGCCACGGGGTGCTTGGGGAGGCTTAGGAGGAAGCATTGCAGGGGCACGCCTTCATTTGGGACTTGTACGCTCCACAACTGTGAGAGAACACATTTCTGTTGTTTTCAGCCATCCAGCTCGTGGTCCGTTGTGGATGGCCTACAAAATTAATATACCATCCGAGGGACAAAATGGGAGGCCCCTGCAGATCATGAAGAGGGTTCTACAAAGAGTCTGGATCTTAATCAATCATCAGAGGTTGTTTGACCACATCAAAGCATTGTGGGCTGGGTGGGGCGAGGGTGGGGGTTGCTCTGGGTAAAGAGAAGCCAGCCAGAGCTTCCTGGGGACTTCTTTGATCACTGAAAGCAAAGTGTGCTCTTGGGATGAAAAGAACGTGTGAGATAAAATGGCTCTGGAGTGGGACTGTTAAGTGAGACCTCTTAAGTGAGAGTCCCTCTTGGGAACCCTGGGGTATTAGCAGTGGCCTTTGAAGGCCAGGCTGCCGTGAGCGAGCACGTCCTTCAAGAGTCCTGCCTGCCTGGAGTAAGGCAGCAGATGGTAGGGTGGGGGTGGGGCATGAGGAAAAGCTGGAAGACCTCAGCCTTGGTTTGCGACATGGGGGACTGAGGGCGGGGTGTTGTCGATGATCACACAGGACGATGCCGTTCAGATGGCCGCTGACCCAGCCGTGGTGGAACGTGTCCCAAGATCTTTGAGGCAGGCAGCCCGCTTACCTACCCTTTAAGAGTCTGATAACGAACTGTAGACATTTAAGGGGGATCCCTCGCCTGAGCGTGACAGCTCAGTGCCAACTACATGTACAGAGGGAACTCTAAAATTCGTGGCTCTTATCTGAGTGGTCTAACAAAGGAACGGAGAACATTCCAGAAGAAGAAGAGCAGGGGCAAAGCTTTTTAAGGATAGCGAGAAGCAGTCATCAGACACTTCAGACCCAGTCAGGCAAGAATACCTGGCATCCCAGTGATTCTATTTGTATAATAGAATCTGTGCCTGTGTCACAGGCCACGATATTACTCCCATGGTCTCCCCTACCCTTTCCCAGGCCAGTGTCATTGGAGGAGCAAGGTCTTCTTTGTCACGGTTATAATCCACCTGCCTCCCACACCTGCCTCCTGATTCTGTGGCCTGGAGGAACGAGAGTCTGCACGTCCATCTTTACTAGGGAAGCTATTAAGGCTACTTATATGTTAATGTTTCCTTTTAGGGAGGAAGGTAAGCAATATTACATCTAACCATGAGCTGGAACCCAGTCACCATGGCCAGATGGTGTCTTCAGGGCGTACTTTGAGAACCTTGGCCAAATTCGCCAGCAGAGGCCAGCTCAGAGACAGAGAGTCCCAAAAGGGAGGTGGCAATGCTCTGAGAAGTGCCGTCCCTGGCCTGGTCCAGAGCTTCTATCTCCTCTCCTGGGAATCTGCCCATTCTTACCTGTTCTGCTGAGATTTGAGGTATCATTTTCTGTTTCTGCTGTTGGGATTAGAACGGTTCAAGATTCACCACGGCCATTCCAATTACAAAGTCATAGTCTGGCCATTCCCGTTTTAAAATTGGTACCTAGGCAGAGCAGACTGACTCTTGCAAGGAACCTGGGAGGGAGGGAGGAAGGGAGGAAGGGAAGGAGGGTCAGCTCCATTTCACAGATGAAGACACCGAGGCACAATCAAATTGTCCAGTGAGCAGTGGTGGAACTAGAAATTGGGCCCTGAATTAGTGACTTTTAACTCAGATTACTGTGTTTAGAATGATCATACTTGTTGGGGTTTTTCCTGAGCTATTGATCTGTTTTCAAATCCCACACTTACGGTGTTGAGGCTGCTACACACAAACACACAGGCATTTCCCCCACATTCTTTTGTTTTTGGTGGTTTTTTTTTTTTTTTTTTTTTTTTTTTTTTTGGCATACCCTGTTTTGTTCCAAGTTGATATTTAAGTTCCAGTTAGTTAACATATATGGCAACATTGGTTTCAGGTGTAGAATTTAGTGGCTTATCACATATGCAACACCCAATGCTCATGACAACAAGTGCCCTCCTTAATTAATACCCATCAACTATTTAGCCCATCCCTCACCCACCTCCCTCCATCACCCCTCAGTTTGTTCTCTATCACTAAGGGTCTCTTATGGTTTGCTTCCCTCTCTCTTTTTTCCCCCTTCTCCTATGTTCATCTGTTTTGTTTCTCAAATTCCACAGAGAAGCGAATTCATATGCTATTTGTCTTTCTCTATTTCACTTAGCATAATATATACTCTAGCTCCATTCACATTGTTGCAAATGGGAAGATTTCATAGTTTTTGATGGCTGAGTAATATTTCATGGTATGTATGTATATAACATCTTTATCCATTCATCAGTTGATGGACGTTTAGGCTCTTTCCATAATTTGGCTACTGTTGATAGCGCTGCTATAAACATTGGAGTGCATGTACCCCTTTGAGTCAGCATTTTTGATTTTTTTTTTTTCAACGTTTATTTATTTTTGGGACAGAGAGAGACAGAGCATGAACGGGGGAGGGGCAGAGAGAGAGGGAGACACAGAATCGGAAACAGGCTCCAGGCTCTGAGCCATCAGCCCAGAGCCTGACGCGGGGCTCGAACCCACGGACTGCAAGATCGTGACCTGGCTGAAGTCGGACGCTTAACCGACTGCGCCACCCAGGCGCCCCTGAGTCAGCATTTTTGTATCCTTTGGATAAGTACCTAGTAGTGCAACTGCTGGGTCACAGGGTAGTTCTATTTTTAACTTTTTGAGAAACCTCCATACCGTTTTCCAGAGCGG
This sequence comes from Leopardus geoffroyi, assembly GCF_018350155.1. NCBI lineage: Eukaryota > Metazoa > Chordata > Mammalia > Carnivora > Felidae > Leopardus > Leopardus geoffroyi. The sequence continues at coordinate 68,954,656 of NC_059329.1, read as the reverse complement.
CTGCACCAGTTTGCATTCCCACCAACAGTGCAAGAGGGTTCCCGTTTCTCCACATCCTCTAGTCTCCTGATTTGTTCGTTTTGGCCACTCTGCCTGGCGTGAGGTGGTATCTCAGTGTGGTTCTGGTTTGCATTTCCTTGATGATGAGTGATGTTCAGCATCTTTTTATGTGTCTATTAGCCCTCTGGATGTCTTCTTTGGAAAAATGTCTATTTGTGTCTTCTGGTCATTTTTTTTTTTTTTTTTTTTTTTTTACTGGATTACTTGTCAGGTGTTGAGTTTGAGAAGTTCTTTACAGAGTTTGGATATTAACCCTTTAGCGAACGTATCATTTGCAAATATCCTCTCCCATTCCACATGACGCCTTTTAGTTTTGTTGATTGTTTCTTTTGCTGTGGAGCAGTTGTTTTGTTTTGTTTTGTTTTGTTTTAATCTCAATGAGGTCTCAATAGTTCATTCTTGCTTTTGTTGCCCTTTCCTCCAGAGATGTGTCTAGTAAGAAGTTGCTGTGGCCAAGGTCAAAGAGATTGCTGCCGGTATTTGCCTCTAGGATTTTGATGGCTTCCTGTCCCACATTTAGATCTTTTAAATTTATAAATTTATTTTTGTGTGTGGTGTAAGAAAGTGATCTAGTTTCATTCTTCTGCATGTTGCTGTCCAGTGTTCCCAGCACTATCTGTTGAAGAGACTGTCTTTTTGCCTTTGGATATTCTTTCCTGCTTTGTCGAAGATTATTTGGCCATACGTTTGTGGGTCCATTTCTGGGTTCTCTATTCTGTTCCATTGATCTAGGTGTCTGTTTTTGTGCCAGTACCATACTGTCTTGATGACCACAGGTTTGTTATACCTTGAAGTCCAGAATTGTGATGCCTCCAGCTTTGCTTTGCTTTTTCAAGATGGCTTTGGCTATTTGGGGCTTTTGCGGTTCCGTAACACTTTTAGAATTGTTTGTTCTAGCTCTGTGAAAAACTGCTGCTAGTATTTTGATAGGGATTGCACTGAATGTGTACATTGCTTTGGGTAGTATAGACATTTAACAATATTTGCTCTTCTAATCCATGAGCACGAAATGTTTTTGCATTTGTGTGTGTGTCTTCTTCAATTTCTTTCCTAAGTGTTCCCTAGTTTTCAAAGTACAGATATTTTACCGCTTTGGTTAGTTTTATTCCTGGGTATCTTATGGTTTTTGGTGCAATTGTAAATGGGATCGATTCCTCAATTTCTCTTCCTGCTGCTTCATTATTGGTACATAGACAGGAGACAGATTTTTCTGTACATTGATTTTATACCCTGAAACTTTTCTCAATTCATGTATCAGTCCTAGTAATTTTCTGGTGGAGTCTTTTTGGGTTTTCTACATAGAGTATCATGCCATCTGCAAACAGCGAAAGTTTGACCTCTTTCCTGCTGATTTGGATGCTTTTGTTTCTCTTTATTTGATCACTGAAGCTACTAGGACTTCCACTGCTAGGTGAAATAACAATGGTGAAAGTGGACATCCTTGTCTTATTCTGATCGTAGAGGAAAAGCTCTCAGTTTTTCCCCATTAAGGATGATATTGGCTGTGGGTTTTTCACAGATGGCCTTTATGATGTTGAGGTATGCTCCATCTATCCTCTCTTGAGGGTTTTTATTAAGAATGGATGCTGTATTTTGTCAATTGCTTTTTCTGCATCTATCAAGAGGATCATATGGTTCTTATCCTGTCTTCTATTAATGTGGTGTATCACATTGATTTGTGAATATCGAACCCTTCAAGCCCAAGAGTAAATCTCACTTGATGGCAGTGAATAATTCTAATGTACTGTTGGATTCAATTTGCTAGTATCTTGTTGAGGATTTTTGCATCCATGTTCACCAGGGATATTGGACTGTAATTCTCCTTTTCAGTGGAGTCTTTTTCTGGTTTTGGAATCAAGGTAATGGCCTCATAGAACAAGTTTGGAAACTTTCCTTCCATTTCTATTTTTTGGAATAGTTTGGGAAGAATGGGTATCAACTCTTCTTTAAATGTCTGGTAGAATTCCCCTGGGAAGCCGTGCGGCCCTGGACTTTTCTTTGCTAGGAGATTTTTGATTACTGATTCAATTTCTTTGCTGGTTATGGGCCTGTTCAAATTTTCTATTTCTTGAGGCTCCTGGGTGATTCAGTCAGTTAAGCGTCTGACTTCGGCTTAGGTCATGATCTCACAGTTCCTGAGCTTGAGCCCTATGTCAGGCTGTCTCCTATCAGCACAGAGCCTGCTTTGGATCCTCTGCCCCTCTCTGACTCTGCCCATCCCCCACTTGCACTCTTTTTCTGTCTCTCTCAAAATAAATAAACTTAAAAATCCCTGAGTTAAAAAAATTTTTTTCCATTTCTTCCTGTTTCAGTTTTGGTAGTTGTACGTTTCTAGGAATGTGTCCATTTCCTCCAGATTGCCCAGTTTCTTGGCATATAATTTTTCATAATATTCTAATTGTACTTCTGCGGTATTGGTTGTGATCTCTCCTCCTACGTTTGTGATTCTATTTATTTGGGTCCTTTCTCTTTCCTTTTTGATAAGTCTGGCTAGGGGGTTATCAATTCTGTTCATTCTTCCAGAGAACCAGCTTCTGGTTTCATTGATCTGTCCTACTGTTTTATTTCCTTCTATGTCATTTATTCCTGCTCTCATCTTTATTACTTCCCTTCTTCTGGCTCCAGGCTTTAGTTGCCGTTCCTTTTCTATCTCTTTTAGGTATAAAGTGAGGCTGTGTATTTGAGACTTTTCTTGCTCCCCACTGCCTCTGCATGGTCTCTCCAAGGGTCTGCAAAAACCAGCTTACTCCCAGTTGGCCTCCAAGACACTCCCTCCATGCACGCCTTCTCCCATCCCTCCACCCCTGTGCTCTTGCTTCCCTACCCTTGGGAGCTGAGATTTGATTAGGTAGTGCCATGCTTCTCAATTTGGGGCACAAAAGTGCCTGTAGGTCCTGTAGGTCCATGGCAGTGTGTCCCAGGTACTTGACCTCCCAGTGTAAACAAGATGCATCTTCCTAGAGTGTCTTGTTTACTCAAAGATTTTTGTGAGGGGTGGTGGAGGTTAGATAACCATTCTAGATCATTGTTTTCATGTTAGAGTATATATAGATGCAGTATAGAAGGAAACACAAGGCACTTTAAAGGGACAGCTTTGGCTTCCGTTCCCTTATTTCCCCTGATCAGGGCAGGGCAGTGAGGTGCTGGGGGACTGTGGCAATGGGAACTGATTTAGGAAAGCAAGGGAAGGAACAGGTAAACAGAAGACACAGGTCTGGGTGGGGACACAGGGTAAGGCTGTATAGCCTGGCGGTCGAGGGCCCAGGTTCCGGAGGCTGACATCTGGATCTAGCCCCAGTTCCACTACTTTGTACCTGGAATAGCAGGTAAGCTGAGCCTCTGTGTCTCAGTATTATCTTAAAAATGGGGTATAAGGATTTTGCTTTCAGGATCAAATGAAACAATACATTTATAGAGCTTATTACGGCACCTGGCAGGTGACACGAGCTGAATTCACAGTATCCAGTACCCTGATCAGAGTCGGAGGGGCTCCTCAGGGGATCCCTGACAACATTGGCTGTGCTTGTTGTTTTTGCAGAAATAAGCTGCGAGAGGGAGTGAGTGTGAAACTACCACACATGCCCCGAAGGCTGAGTGATGGTGAGTTGCAGCTAATAGGCCAGCTAATGGCTGAGAGTCCGTGACTCTGAGAGCCAGAGGAGGGCAGATGAGCCCCAGCATGGGCACAAAGAAAACTTGCAAAGTGCCATCAAAAGTGGCTGGCCTTCCTTGGGGCTTTCCCTGCTGCCACAGTGTTAGCGCTTGCAAAACAGGGGCTCTTATCTGCAGTTATGTTTACTTTTTGTTGATTTGAGATGGGAACAAATGGATCGTTGCAAATATTCCAACAGCAGACAAAAGCTTTCAAACAAAGGGGGAACTCCGTGTGAAATGCTGGGGACTGACCACTTGGTTAACCTGATGTGGCAATTCTGAGGCATTATGCTCTCACGTAGCAGGAACACTTGCATGCACTGGGATTAAGAACAGAAACAAACAAGCCCGGTCCTCAAAGTGTGCATTGACGAAAGAGGCCAGTTCAGGGCAGATGGGAGCATTTCTGCAGAGGAACTGAAATATAAAACCAGGCCATGCCAGGTAAGAAGGTGAGAGGAATGAGGAGGTAAACCAGGACTGGCTCCACCTTTCTGCCTCCCTATCCCTAAGGGTAATTTTCTTTGTTGAAAGAATACACCCTAGGCAAAACTTCTTCACTCCTCTTCCCAATCAAGTCCAATGTGCTAGTCAGATAAGTCCTTCCAGGTGCCCTGGTGGGAATAAAGCATCCAACTGTTAATTCACAGACTCCCACACGAAATCAAAGCTTTGCCCCGCTCCTTTCACTGGAAAGGAAGAAATGAAATGGACACTGCCCTTGGAGGTGCCAGACCAAGCCCACATGAAAATGTTTTGATTCCTTCAACAGGAAACCATTTATTTTTGGTACATTTCAGTATTTATAGCAGTGCCCATGTAACGCATTTCAGCCCACATGAATAGTTCCCAATTGTCAGAGCAAATTAATCTTTTACAAGCTACTCAGCAGTGAGGTTAGAAGATAAACAGTAGGCGAAACAGTACACGCTCCCCTGTACGTGAACCTTCCTATTACAATAAATTACATTTGAGCTCACCACATCCAATGACTGCGACTCTCTCTGTTCGTGTGGCAGCCCCAGCTGCCCCCTGCCACCTCTGCCCTGCTGAGGTAGTTCTCTGATCAGCCACCTGGCTGGGACATGCTGCCATTTTCAGTTTGGAAGGAAAAGCCTGTAAGTCTGCTTCCTGGGAAGACAGACACTGCTGAATTGCCATTTGCCTCCAGAATGCAGAAAACATCAATTTCATTGCAGCTCATCAGAGTTGGAAACACCTGCCACTTCCTTTCTCAGTCGCAATTAACATGCTGCATCTCAGCATTGATTGAGTCCAAGCAGCCTCACACTGCCAAAGTCAAGGTCTAAATGAAACAGTACAACCTGATAGTATTTTTCACAGTTTTAGAAACGAACTTATTTTCATTGCCAAAGAAGCACTACAAGAGTTGGGGATAAATGTCTTTAGACTTGAGATAAATGTGAGTAGAATAGACTGATGCTTATAATGAAAAATAGTTCTTTACCTTTGTATTTATTTGCGAGTGGTACTTGTTTATTTTTGCAGTTATTTGGGGGCAGAGTGGAGGACTGATATTCTCCCCTAATGGAAGCTGCACAACCCCACAGGCATTCAGAGAATGTTTGTTACACAAATAGATCAACAAAGGAATGCTTTGCGAGAGCAAGCTTCAGACATGTCCTCTTGATTCAACTTATGTAAAATCCTAAACTAGCAACTAACATGAGCCCTTTAGTTTAACTTAGAAGCTGTGTGAGACTGGCTATAAAATACGACCCGGAGCTGGGGCTTTATGTCTCGTTCAGAGTCCTAACTTGTCCAGCTTTGATCACAAGTATACTTTTATGGGACAGAAGAAGCTGTTTTCGCCATAATCCTACCCGTACTGCATAAAGAAACTGTCTTTCAAATGTACAATGTTTTACACTTTGACGGTCTTAGAACATTCTTTATTGTGAATAGGAATGGAATTGTTCAAAATAATTCAACAGCTACAATATTTGTGTCATTTTGGAAATGTCCATTGAAATGGTTTTACGTGCTGGTAAAACTAAAAGCCGGCGTAAGTAAAAGGCTCTTAGGTATGAGCGTGTGTTTCAACCTGGCCACATAAGACTCAGCCTTCAACTCCAGAACATGGTCTTTGAAAGAGAAAATGAACAAATTGCCTTTCTCATCTATTAACAGAGAGAAGGTGTTTCTTGGCCCCCCTCAGGAGGATCTTTCTTTTAGATGAAAATAGAACAAATAAAAAATAAGTGGCAGTAAATTCTTTTGTATCAAAACAATCCAGACACCACACAGGTAAGCATCACGTTAAACATATGCAAGTCGCAAGCAGCATGCTTTCATAGAACTGACAGAAAACACTGGGTTTGAATACTTCTAAATATTCTAGAATAAAAACAGAAGTTCTAGATCTTTTTCTTTAAATGAATTAAAATTCCTGAGTATCCAGAGTCTTATTTTAAATGCCTGAAGGCCGAAAATATTATTTTAACTATCTCCATAAATCTTTAATACTATACAACTAGCTCACTGCCGCAAACATCTGGGTTACTTGTATGTTAAATAGCTTATATGCTGATACCCCCTAGTGCCAATAGATCTCCTCCAAGTTATAATACAGGAAAATCAGAATTGTGAGGAAACTGTATTAGCAATTTCCACCAAATATATAAATAAATAAGAAGAGGTAAATAGCCATAAATGGCATAGTTTTGACAGCTAGATAGATGCCTGCACATATTCCCCAATAGAATTCAGGCACTAGAAGATTTGACTCTTTTTTTAAAAAGGGGAAAGGAAGGGGGCGCCTGGGTGGCGCAGTCGGTTAAGCGTCCGACTTCAGCCAGGTCACGATCTCGCGGTCCGTGAGTTCGAGCCCCGCGTCGGGCTCTGGGCTGATGGCTCAGAGCCTGGAGCCTGTTTCCGATTCTGTGTCTCCCTCTCTCTCTGCCCCTCCCCCGTTCATGCTCTGTCTCTCTCTGTCCCAAAAGTAAATAAACATTGAAAAAAAACAATTTAAATAAAAAAAAGGGGAAAGGAAGAAGAAGGAAGGACAAAAGAATTACAACCTTCGGAATTTGGTCTGCCATGGAAAGGTTGCATTTTAATGCCACCCAAAACATTGGCGCACTTGAGAAATCCAGTTACATTTCTGATTTCTGGCTTATCAGCTGGCCAGACTGGTGCGCATAGGCAGCACCTCACACAGCAGTGGTTCATGGTCAACATGAACTGAGGAGAGTTAGGTCTCAAGAGCCAACTGTTGCAAAGCACCTTTTGTTCAATGACACATTTACACACTTGCAGAAATGAGAGAGGCCAAACATATAACAAAGAGTTCCTCAGTCTGTCTCTTGTCAGCAACAGGCTGACTCTTCAAAGAATCCCATTGACTGTAAACAATCAAATACTTTATGACAACAGATCGCCATTTAAAATCTTTTCTTTGGTTCCCATATGAACCATCAAAACGACCCAGGAATCTCCTGTCAGTGCACGAATTCCATCTCCTGGCTTTCTTTTCACATTGAAAATGTCACTTAAAAAAAAAAAAAAAATCCATGACCCAGTTTGGGATTTGATCACTGCCTTTGGTAAATGGGGTCGCTGCACTCAGCTCTAGGGTGAAGTCAGAAGTGGTTTTGTCCTTGTCCTGTGGAGTTCCCAGGGAGTCCCTGGAGAGAGTGCTGGAGACACTTCTCTTTGGACCTGAGAAGGCTGTCACCGGGAAGCCCTCTTCGCCTTGGATCACGAGTGTGTGTGTTTTCAGTGCCATTACCAACGGTTATAAAAATGCACTGGAAAATGATTCATTTTCGAGAAACACTTTTCACTGTGTTCCGGGGCCAGTAAGGAGAGGACTCTGAGAACAAAAGCTTTTCTAAGCCTGCAGTATTTGGTGAACACTGATAGTCTTGCCAGTATGAAGTTAAAGTTTGATTTCCTTCTCTCTTTTTTTTTTTAAAATGAAATTAAGGCTCAAATGTTGTATTAAACTCTCATTTCTTATGTATATTATATTAAGGCTTATAAATACAACTGGTAAATTAAATTCACCCTGGATTGAATTAACACCTGCTATATGAGTTATTTGCTTTATGTAATCAGTAATCTCAAGGTTTCTCCTCTTTCTCTGGAAACACAATTTTTAAATATTAACCTAATCTTTAAACTGTGGCTGCTTCTTTCTGACATTTGGAAACCGGTCATCCATGCAAAAAAAAAAAAAAAAAAAAAAGGGCAAATATGGATATATTAATGAAAAGGCAGCTTTGTAAAAATCTTAAGATGTGTAACTCAATGAATTGGGGAGATAAATGATAAAAACAGCAGGAAAGTCGATCCCTGTGTCACTTTCCAGGGAAAACAATGCTGGTCATCTGCCAAGGTCACTTCCAATGTGAGACGTGCCAAAGTGACTGCCAATTTCCTAACCATCTTTTTCTATTCGTCATTATAATCTCTGGAAGGGTCTTGGGCAGCTGTACTCCATATGGGAGAATTTTAAGAAGAAATTGCAATAGGGCGTCACTTAAGTTCCACGTATGGCAAATCCTGCCAAAGGAACCGTGAGTGAGTGAGGTGTGCCCGGCCTGATCCTCAGCCAGCATCCAGGGCCAGCGCCTTGGGCTGCTCACGTCCTACTCAGCTGACAGCCCCTGGAGAATATGAAGCTTTCAAAGTGCTGGTCTTCAGCCTTTTCTTTTATGCGCTGTTCCTCTAAGGAGTCCACGAGTCTGTCCCTTTGTTCAATTACTTGCATCATCTCGCTGAGTATTTCTTGCTCCTCGTTCAGATCGCTCTCATCTTTCTGGCTCTCTAAAAAACAAAAAAACGGCAAGCATTGGGCCTCAGGTAACATTCAGGCCGAGGGAGAGATCTTGGCACGGGCATTCTTGATTGTTTCGGACTTGTTCTGTCTTCTAATTTCCATGGAGAAAACAAGGAAATGAATTTAACACCAGGGAACTCTCTCGCAGCCACAGATTAGCAAGGAGGGTGCTTTGTGCTGCAGTCAGCTCAGTTTTCATCTTGAGAGTATATACAAAGCAAACAGGGGGAAATCCCTTTGTAAGGAAAAGAATATCAGCCAGGCCCCACAGAGTTCTCCAGCCTCCCTTCCCCTGCAAGAAAAAAAAGAAACCAACGGAACAACAAGAAGGCTGTTTTCCCTAAACATGTCTGAACTACAACAAAGGAATCTATGAGAAAAGTTTCTAAACAAACCATCTGCATCAGGGGCTAGGACTTCAAAGATGAGGATCCTTTTTTCTTTTTTTTTTTTTTTTTTTTTTTTTTTTTTTGTAGTTAATGACAAATTGCAGCCCTTTGAGGAGAGACCAGGCAGAAGCAAAATAAGGCTCTGGTTGGCCAATGGGATGGTGTCTCCAGACTGTGAACATGTTTTCTCTTTTGTCTTAAGAGTACAAGAACTTCTTCCTAATTGGCCTGACACATCCCATTGCCCCGGGGGACATAAGATTGCTACAAAAGGAAGGGAAGGGATAAGAAACAGGTAGTAATGATTTTCTGACAATCAAAATAGATTTTAAGGCAGATTTAAGTCTTGTCAACCAGATTGTTGCCTTGGGAGACGACTTTATAAATACCTGAGCCCGGTCCCTTTAACATACCAGGGACTAGGTGGTGAGCCTGATCCTGGAGCAAAGAAGGGCCACTGTTTCTCACATGAGTCTTAGTTCAGAGGATGGGGTCAGGAAGAAGGCATATATGACAAAAGGGAAATAGAAAAACACCATTCCCTCGGTACTTCGTGTTTTATGGGCAAGAGACGATTAGAAGCAGAGGGTTAGCTCTAGCCTCTCTGTTCTGGGCCAGGAAACGTCATAAACATAGGGCAGTATGTGGTGGTTGGGCAGAGAAGGGTCTGAGTGTGGCTCCCCGGATCCCAATCTGCTGTGTGTGGCAGCTGTGGGGCTTAAGAGTGCCCACCAGCCCTAGAGCTACCAAAGGTAGCTGGCCAGTGAGCCTCCCAGAGGGCTCCCCCACGATGAGGAGTGACGTGGTCCCACGGTGGAGACTGTCTGAACAAGCTGAATGGAGGATGTGCTGAGGTGAGCCTGAGTAAGCCAGGGACTGCCACCAGGCTCCAGGCATGCTGAGGAGTGGCCAGGCTATGGATGATGCCAGCCATACACCTCAGCTTGCAAATGCCAGCAGAGAGAGTGGCAGCCGGATGATGGGACACAGCTGGGTGGGGACTCAGTGAATCAGAGCAACCAACCCAGATACCTACTGCTGCGAAGTCACAAAACCTGCCTCTCCCTACTACCCGTCCTTAGGGAGGAAAGCAGAAGGAAAAGCTGGCCATCTCCAAGGCTGAACATTTTCATCCCAAAGAGACTAAGCATTGCTACAGGGGTTGTTAAACTTATTGCATCAGACCGAGTCTACTAGAGAGGGATAAATAAAGTTCTTTTTTCTTTTTTTTTTTCCTCTCTTGCTAACTAGTGGGCTAGAGCTTTTATGGAAGATCGGCTAAGGGGAATGAAGAAATGTATGATCCTCATTCCTTAGTAAAACTTAAAAAAAAAAAAAAGCTTCAAAGGTGGCTAATGGGGACTGTTGGTGGTTTTTATTTTACCATCCAGAAACAGAGCAAACTGAAATTTTTATTTGATGTATAAATCAGATATTATGCTCTATGGTTTTTTTTCTTTTTAATTAATTTATTTTTTAATGAACTTATTTAAATCCAGGTTAGTGTAGTATTGGTTTCAGAAGTAGAATGTAGTGATTCGTCACTTACATATAATACCCAGTGCTCATCCCAACAGGTGCCCTCCTTAATGCCCATCACCCATTTAGCCCATCCCCCCGACCTCCCCTCCAGCAACTCTGTTTGTTCTCTGTATTTAAGAGTCTCTTATGGTTTTTATCTGTTTTTATCTTATTTTGCCTTCCCTTCCCCTATGTTCATCTGTTGTGTTTCTTAAATTCCACATATTAGTGAAATCATATGATTTCTGTCTTTCTCTGACTGACCTATTTTGCTTAGCATAAATAATACACTCCAGTTCCATCCACGTTGTTGGGCTAGATGGGTGATGGGCATTAAGGAGGGCACTTGCTGGGATGAGCTCTGGGTATTATATGTAAGTGACGAATCGCTACATTCTACTCCTGAACTATTTTTACACTATATGTTAACTAACTTGGATTTAAATAAAATTAAAAAACAGAACAAAACCCCGCTATACTTAGTCCTTCTTGCTCCTCAGTCCCTGGTCCAGAGCGGTTTTCCTCTTGTGCAAACCTGATGCCGCACTCTCTCAACCCCTCTCTCTTTCTTTCCCTTTGTCTCTCCATGGAAAGGGTTCCCTCTCTTCTGTGGCACTGCTGTTTCTCTCTCCCCAAGTTCATGTCCATGCACCTTGTACCTGGCACGCTGTCTCCCTCCAATCATGAAGATCCTTCTGACACTCCATAGATCAATTTCCTGGTTGTTGCAAATCATCTGACCTCAACATAGCTGTGTTTGAGGGGGGGAAGAAAACCCAGAGTACCCTGACTTCTCACCCATCTTAATCTTACTCCTTCTATGGTCTGTTAATCTGGGTACATTCCAGTGTCGTTGCTCCTTATTTGATACTCAACACAGAAAAATAAAACATTCCTCCCTCAATGTTGGCTTGTCATCAACGGACTCATGCGAGCCCTCCGACAAATAAAAATGACGTATAACACTTTTATCTGTTCTATACAGTGCAGCCCTATAAAGATTTTGCTAGAAATAGAATTTTTTGTAGCTATAAAGAAAGTCCACAAATCATTACTATGTGGGAAGGAATAGGAGACCCTCTTTGGTAGTCTGTGCCTGAATCTTAGTCCTCTCACTATTTACCTTGAACATACTTTTTAAGTTCCGAGACTCAGTTTTCTAAACTGTAAAATGGGGATAAGATGCCTACGTAAAAACAATCATAAAGATGACGTCTAATATTTATCAGGTGCTTGCCCTGTATTAGGCAACCCCATAGGTAAGTATGTTTGGTCCATGAGGTGTAAAGAAATTGTTGAACTTGTCCTTTTAGACCTGGGCCTAAGTGTAGGAAAGCCATGCGTGGATCTGGTCCCATGAACACACAGCCACAAAACGGTGTCTTACTGGGCTGGAACCAATGAATGCATAAATCAGTATAGCATGTGAATTGAATTTATGTCAGCTTTCCCTCCTTTGTGGTGGAAATTATTTTCTCATTTGTGTTGACCTGGTCCGGCCTGTGCTGGGAAGGGTGTTTCCTGTACCATCTATGGTGCCTGGCAGAACTAGGCCCGCCTTCCTTGGTGTTCCCAAAGCATCTGTGTCCTGGCCTTCATCTCATTGTACTACAAACACCAGTTTGCATGTTGGCCTCCCCGGTGAGACCACGAGGCAGGGGTGCTCTTCTTCTATTGCCAGGGCCCCCCCTAGACTCTCAGCAAATACTCCTTAACTGAATAAATGGGAAAGCGAATGAATGATTTTGCTCTGTCAGCTCATGGGATGGAGGAAACTGCTGCCCTCATAGCCCAGGTGAACAAAGCCAGAAGCAACTTGCTGGGCAGGTGGTGAGTTTCCACCCGTCTAGCCTCCCGTTCTGCCTCCAGGCTGCTTGCACAAGACAGGAAGAGCGTCCCACTCTGGGATTTGCAGGGTGCTCTGTGCAAGTGCCTCTCGGGGGAAAAATGTCTTTAACAAGGGGCCCCAAACATGTCATCGTACTCACCCTCCTTGAGCATTTTTTCTCTTAATGTCTGTTCCAGTCTGCTTTGATGATCTTCCAGTTCTAATTCTTGGGCCCTGGAGATGAGAAAATGTTCAGACCTTGTAAAAACTGATGATCTGCCTAGAAATAGAAGCTCACTGACTACAGCTACTGCCTTCTTCTTCTTTTTTTTTTTTTTTTCTCATTAAAACTGAGGTCTTGGAATATCTCTAAACGGAAAGTTCTGCTACTGCTGGCGTCGCTGAAGGAGCCCAGAAGGACTGCTGGGATATGCTGAACTGGAAAGACCATGGAGCCGCTGAAGGTTGTGATGCAATCTCAGTGGGTGTTTGGAAGGCCATTCAGGCCGCCCTTTGGGGATGCATCATCAAGAAACGACTAGTATAATCCAGGAGAGAAGCAATGACAATCTGAAAATCTTTTCTCTTTTAGGGGCAAAGGGACTTCAAGTATCACCTCTAACAACTCCCAAATCCCTGATTGTGATAAAGAGCAGAACAAGGAAGAGGAGGCAGGAGAGAGCCATTGTGTCCATGTGGAGGCAATAAAATTCAGACGCTGTCCATCTGGTTGTAGGAGATGTGGAAAGAGGCATCAGGGACGCTTGGGGTCTCCGTGTTTCCACCAATAGGAGCAGTAAAGTCAAGAAGAGAAGTTAGTTCTTGGTAAAGGTCAGTTTGGAACTTCTCAACCTTTCAACGCCTGGGGCTATTCCATGTGTATCCCTCGCGTGTGCAAGGCGCCCACATGCTAGGCCGTGTGTAATGTGGAGGTTCCCCAGAGCTTTGGGAACCCAACTCTGGAGTTCTCAGGAGAATGAGGACCACAAACAGAGGTCACAGGGATCAGAGAGGGTGGGTGAAGTCATGTGATCCCTCAGAGGAAGACTACAGAGAAAGAAAAATTTGAAGACAACGAGGTTGGAAATGCCCACATTTGGAAGTCAAACAAAACAGATGTCACCAGGGAGGAAGCAATCAAAACTTTGAGAAGCAATTAAAACAAGAAATTCAGCATCACAGAAACCAGGAGGAGAAAGTTTTGAGAGAGAAGAGAGAAGTCGAGGGGGTTCATTGCTACAGAGACATTGAAGAGGGTGAGGGCTGAGAATAGGCCCCTGGGTTTGACATTATGGGCCCTTCACTTGCACCCTATCCACAGCGTGCATGGGTATCTGCTACACTTTGCTATGCCCTGTCGTTGCTGCCCTTATTTTTACTACTACTTGGGTCAAGGTCCCTGCCGTGTTCAATATTCTGCCTTTTGTTATTGACCCTGAACTTCTCTTGGCCCGCTCTGATAGCCAATGGAAGTGTATCACTCAAGCCTTCCTTTAAGAGAGAACTTTCTGGGCAGAGTACAGCAAGCTGACTGCTGAGGCAGAATCAGAATACAGGCAGACGGTATGGTTGGGGAAAAAAGGCTTTGCAGTCAGGCGGGCATGGATAAGTGTTGCTCTGAGTCTCAGCATGTGTATCAACTTAAAAAATAGTGACAGAAAAAATAGTTACTAAGGAGGATGCTTTCTTCCCGGACTTTCCTTCCATGTCCCTGAAGCTCAATGAGTAGAACTCTTAGTCTCCTTCCCCAGTCTCCACTCCTACTCACTCTCAACCTGGGAGAGGTAAATCTGGGAAGAGACTAGGTGAACTTAGCTCACACCCTTTTTCTCCTGGGACTAGCCTGCCTGCAGCAGACCTGTGTTCTTGATTACTCTGAGCCTTGCCATAGGTCTATGGCAAGATTTCCCAATCTTGATGCTATGGGCATTTTACTTCAATAGTTGGTGGGGGGAGACAGGGCATCCTGTGCATTGTGGGATGTTAAGTACCACTCTTGGCCTCTACTCACTAGACACAGGTAGCACCTCCTAGGTACGACAACCAAAAATGCCTCCAGACATTGTTGAATATCCTCTGGGGGGGCAAAATTGCCCCCAGTTGAGATACACTGGTCTAGGGTAAAAGTCTTGCCCCCAAGAAGCAAGTGGGTCCATTACTTTCTGTAACTACATAGATGAGTATATCTAATTCTGGGGTCTGGTTAGTGCAGTGGGTTGAATGGTTACCCCCAAAAGATATGTCCACATGCTGAGTGACCCTCAACTCTTTCAGAGTACGATGACATCCACCTCTACTTTCTGGTTCTCCCACCAGGCTGCTCTCTTATTCAGAGAGGACAGCCAGGGAGGTCTCAGTCTTTGTATGTTAAAGCCACAAGGAAGTGGCCAGGCAGATCTCCCCAGCCTCTTCCCAGACATAAGCTTCCCTATTGCAGGTGTGTGACTGCAGGTGGCCCCCCCTCCCCCACTGGTCTCGGGGACAAGGATGGATTGAAAATACCTTATCCAAATGCCCTCTAGCTCCAGACCCATCACTTGAGGTCTGTTTTAGCCATAGGACTCCACAGAGGGAACAGACAACTGAAGATTCTCTGCACTAATGCCAGCATGATATGCAAGGCACCAAATATCAATTTGCCTCAATCACAATTCTGTATGCACAAGGAGAAAAATTCCTGGGACTTCAACCTGGGAGGGTGAGCCACCCCACTCCCACCCCCTTTGCTTTTAGGACTCGCTGTTATCTGTGTTGCCTTACTTACATGATCAGTAGCTCCGACTCATATCGCATTAATTTATTCTTCTCCAGAACCAGCTTAAACCATTCCTGCAAAAGCTGTGCTTCATCTTGTGTGCCTGAATCTGCTTAAGAAATCAGCGGCAAATGGGTTAGATTGGCATTTTTCTCCCCATGATCAACCTGCTTAGGAGCTACTTTGGTGGGCCATGTTTGTAGCAAAAAAAGTCTCAACAGGCGGCAGCCCCCCTGATGGCCTGTTGATGCCTCAGGTTGCAGGCGTGAAAAATAAAACCCACCTGTGCATACTCTGGGGGCCGTCCTCCTGGACATTTAGGGCATGAATACTTCAGCTCCAAGGTTCATATAATCTTGATAATGTCCTGCCATAAATGAAACTTCTCCTGTCTACTGGTAAAACTTCTGTATGTTTTAACAAAAATTGTTTTAATATTTATTTCTTTTTGAGCAGGGGAGGGGCAAAGAGAGAGAGTACCCAGAATCTGAAGCAGGCTCCAGGCTCTGGGCTGTCAGCACAGGGCCTGACGCAGGGCTCAAACTCATAGACTGCAAGATCATGACCTGAGCTGAAGTTGGACGCTTAACTGACTAAGCCACCCAGGTGCCCCAAACTTCTGTATGTTGATGCATCAAAATCTCCACCAGAGAAAACCCTAGTAACTCTGCTGGTTACTATCTCCTCCTCCTTCTCCTTCCCCAAATCTAATGATTACTGGGTGCTCAGGTGAGGTGTGGCTCCCTTCATGGGGCGGAGAAGCTCACACCAACCACATTTAATTATAGAGGAGTGGTGACTGGCATCTTAATTTTTTACACAAAGAAAAGCCAAATGATGGGGGAAAAAGTTACTAGTTTTGAGTCTCACTGGGAAAGTTCTATTCATATCTTCTTATAACTTAGGTTATGACCTTTATTTTATTTTTTTTTAATGTCGATTTTAGAGAGAGAGGGAGAGAGAGAGAGAGGGAGGGAGGGAGAGAGAATGAGTAGGGGAGGGGCAGAGAGGAAGGAGAAACAGAATCTGAAGCAGGATCCAGGCTCTGAGCTGTCAGCACAGAGCCTGATGTGGGGCTCGAACCCACGAACCGCGAGATCATGACCTGAACCAAAGTCGGTCGCTTAACCAACTGAGCCACCCAGGCACCCCTAGATTATGACCTTTATTAAACATAATAATAACCATGAGAAAAACTGATGCTGCTTTTGGATGCACAATGTTAGATGTCAAATGTTTACATAATAAAATGTTAAAAATCTAAGCATATTTGAGAAGCAGGAACATGGAGATGGCTTTTTAGTATTTCGCCCTGAAATGAGAACACAGGCTGTATTGTGGCTCATGGCCATTCTAGAAGGATTTATACTGGAGTACCCCATAGGCAGAGGGGAAAATAGTGCAGACAAAACATACGTGTGACTTTGAGCCTTTGCTTCTTAATTGGTTAAAATGAACAATAAGACACACAAGGAGGGGTGCCTGGGTGGCTCAATCGGTTCAGCATCCAACTTTGGCTCAAGTCATGATCTCCCGATTTGTGGGCTCGAGCCCTGTGTCAGGCTCTGTGCTGACTGCTCAGAGCCTGGAGCCTGCTTCGGATTCTGTGTGTGTCTCTCTCTCTGCCCCTCTTCCACTGTCTCTCTCTCTCTCCCTCTCTCTCTCAAGAATAAACATTTAAAAAAATATTTTAAAAAGACACACAAATAATAGAGTAGTGAGAAGCTACTATTTATTATGCCATATTATGACTGGTGATTACATGCCAGTCAGTGGGCTCTGTGCATTATATGGGACATCTCATTTATTTTATTTTTTTAATGTTTTTTAATTTATTTTTGAGAGAGAGACAGAAAGGAAGCAGAGGAGGGGCAGAGAGAGAGAGAGAGAGAGAGAGAGAGAGAGAGGAGACACAGAATCCAAAGCAGGCTCCAGGCTCTGAGCTGTCAACATGGCGCCCAATGTGGGGCTCAAACCCACAAACTACGAGATCACGACCTGAGCTGAAGCCAGGTACCCAACCGACTGAGCCACCCAGGAACCTCAATATATGGGACATCTCATTTAAACCTCATATGAAACTCACCACTTGATAACTGGAGAAAACAAAGGTCTAAAAGCTCAATTTTCCCAAGCTCACAGTTATTAAGTGGCAGAACCAGGGCTTGAACCCTAGTGAGCTTTATCCTGAGCTTTTCACTTCTTTGTATCACTCCCCACTCCCCCTCACTCCTTCCCTCCTTCTCATAGGCTTGTAGGGCAAGTAACACGCCTGACATGTTGCCCTGCTCGTAACAAGTCATTCATAAAAATGAGTTCCCTTTCCTCCCTGTCTTCTTAACCACCTTTTTGTTGATATGGACATTTGGGTCCGGAGAGATTCATGTGTAATGCACGAAATTATACAATTTAGGGGAAATTGGTACCACAAGGCAGATCTGGACTTCTGATGAATGCATCCATTTGTCCCTTCATGCATAAATTCATTCGCTCATCCAATAACACCTACTTATTGAATAGGTATTGGATACTGCTTTGGGTAATGGGGATACAGTGACAGATAATGCTACATGTGATGACAAATTTGGAGATAGTAAAGCATAAGGCTGGCCATCTCTCTTTATTATTTTTTCTAGAGAATCTTCTGGAGCAGATGGATTTAAAGAGCTAGAATAAAATAGAACATTAGAAAACCCTTAACTACAACTAAGCAGCATAAAAGCACTCTGGGAATATAGAGAGGGGAGGGTTTTCCCGGTCAGGATGTGAGGTTGGCTTTCCAAGAAGTGTGGTGCTTGAACCAGGGTGTTGAAGAATGGATAACACTTGGAGAGGAACTAATGAGGATGGGAGAGGACATTTCCAAGAAGACGCAATGTCAGCAAAGACAAGGGGATGGAACAGAAAGTGGTAGAGACAGAGATCAGGCAGGACTAAGGGGGCATGGCGGGGCAGAGGGCGAGGTCTGGGAGTGTATGAGCATCTCATCCTAGAGGTCCCTGAACGTCATGCTGAGACTCTTGTACTTTAAGCTGTAGAACACAAAAGGACACTAAAGGTGGTTGAGTAGCATGATCTAAGTGAAGTTTTAATCAGGAAGGATTACAAGAGGGGTGGGGAGAGAAATAGCCAAATGTTATTCTTCCTTAGGTGTCTTGGATGACAGGCAACTGGGAACTTGCAGTTCAGTGGGGAACACCAACGCCGCACAGCCAAATAGAAGATAATGTGCCCCTTGCTATGGCCACACAGACAGAAATGAAAGAATAAGGTATATAGACCAGAGATCATCTATAGCATAAAAGTTACTTTACACTTGGGATCAAACTTCCACTCTTGCACCTCCTACCATGTGGGCTAAGAACACATACTGTAGCCTCCCTGAGCCTCAGTCTCCTCATCTGTTATGAAGATACAGTGGGATTGACCGTGTACACAAAGACCTTAACCCAGCCCTGGCATGCAGTTTAGGCTCAATAAATGGTAATGGTCATTATTCAAATCATATGACATAAGCGATGAAAGAACCTTCATGGGTAATCTGTTCCGGGGATTCCCTCTACCTCCTTCCCTCTCCAGCCTCTGTGATAACTCTCCATGTGATGGTGGAAATCCCTGCGGGGCTCTGTACTCCAAGTATAGAAAACTTCTTTCCATTGGCCTTTGATGGGCTGGCCGCCAGCTGCCAAGTCCAGTTTTGCCTCCATGGGAAAACAGAGAACACTTAACACTCAGAAGGCATTCAAAGTGTTCTTTTGTCAGAGTCAACACCCCTAGGTCATTTGTCATTGTGTCACAAGAGGGCTGCCCACCTCCACTTGCCCTCTGGTGTTCCAGGATGCAACCTGAAGACAGTCCAGAATCAAACAAAATACCAACAGTTCAGAGGGGAGAGATCTTCTTGCACCTTTGTCTGAGCCCTGGGGTTGCTGAGGTCTTTTGGCAGCTGTGTCTTCACCGGGCTCTTCCTACCTTGCAAACAAGCGTGGCCTTTCCACACGAGTGCTGGTCAAGTCTGACGACTTCATGCTCCGTTTGTGCAACTCAGCTTTTCCTTAACCTAATGCAAGACTGTATATGTATCTTGTTAACTATCATCTTGTTTATTTTGTTCCATCATGGGGAAATCTTTCGAATATTTCCTCCAGCTGACACAGCTCTAGCTTTGGGGTTTCTGCAGTATTGATAAATGGGCATCCTGGACCTTTATGCAATATTGAAAACCAAAATGTCAAATGGGACTGGACCAAGAACAGAACCATCTGGCCCATCATTAGGGACCCTGCTCAGGCTTTGGGTGAGGCTGTTCTACAGACTCTAAATGCACTCTATCACCCAGCACACATTTCTATATTTTGTCCATGAGGCTGTTACAGGAAGCCTCGGTAAAATAATTTCCTGAAATCAAGCTTCACAACGTCTGCCGTGTCCACTGGCACTACAAACCTCACAGCTCCACCCAGAAAAGGAAATGACATTTGTTGTTCACAGCTTCTCAGTAAACACCAGTGGCTTCTCATAATCGCTAAGTTTCTTTCTAAATATTCACAGTTTCTTTAATAATCCTTCCTAGAATCTTGACAAGGATCAGAATTCCTCTTTCTTTCCCGTGTGAAGTGAAACACAGAAAATAGACTGGCCTTTAGTCTTTGGTTCTGGAATTCGCCATGAGTTTTCAAAGACCGAGGTTATATCTAGCCATGTTGAAATATGGTTAATTTGGTTCATTCAACAAATTCTGGTTGAGTACCGCCACACCCAACAAGGCTAGTATACGTGCCATCATTCTCCGTGAAAGAAACCTAAATTCATTGCTCTCTCATTTTTCTCACCTAGATTTCTCTTTCAGATTCAACTCCCTCTTCTAGATGTGCTTAACATTTCTAGATGGAGGACTATTTTCCTTGATAAAGAAAACATAAATGCTGAGAGTTGGAAAAGAGTTGTCTTTTTTCATCCTGTAACATTACACCATCTGCCTGGGTCTCTCCTTTCCTTGTTCTCAATCCAAAAGAAACAGCTTTAAAGGCACTATTTTGCTGTCTTTAGAGTATTCTTTTTTTTTTTTTTTTTTTCAGAGTGAGCCTCTTTGCTGCATGATACCCACTTTAATCCTGCATTACATGCCCCCTTTTTAATCTCTCTTATGTGTCCTTCTAAAATGTGGTCCATGAGTAACCTGTGCAGCCACACTGACTTCTATTGGCACAACACTCAATAAACATGAGTTGAATGGAATCATTCCATTCAATTTCCTTTCTTTCAATGGAATAATTTACAACAATTTTTTTTTAGAATCTGCCTTTCCTCAAGAGTCAAAATCACTTTGGGGGATCTTTGAACATACCATAATTGACCCATTTTCCTGTTGATTGCTGTCTAAGTCCCTCTCCATGTTTTGCTCTGGAATACACACTGACGAATAAAATTCCTTAGTATGGTATGCAAATGGTCAGTTTCACAGAAAACAGAAAGCCAAAGCATTTTCCAAAGAGCTATGACTGTTTACACTCCCACTAACATTGAATAAGAAGTACCCCTTGTTTCTTAACCTTGCCACATACTTAGTATTATCAAGTTTTATAAATTTTGGTAATTTAATAGTTTGAAAGAGTTTCTCATTGTATTTGCATTTTCCTGATTACTAATGAGCATGATATGTTTTTATTATTTGCCTATTTTTATAAAGGCAAACATTTGCTCACCTATTTCTTATTGATTTTTAAGGGTTCTTCACATATTCTGGAATACTGATTCTTTTTTGGTTATATTTGTTGCAAATGTATTTTCTGAATTAGTGGCTTATCTTTTCCCTTATAGTCTCTACAGACTACCAGCTTGAGGTCAAAAAGATTCTTCTTAACTTTTCAAGTTTCATTTTTCATATTAAAATCTTTGGGGGCACCTGGGTGGCTCAGTCGGTTCAGGTCACTATCTCACAGTTTGTGGGTTCGAGCCCTGTGTCAGGCTCTGTGCTGACAGCTCAGAGCCTGGAGCCTGCTTCAGATTCTGTGTCTCCCTCTCTCTCTCTCTGCCCCTCCCCCACTTGCGCTCTCTCTCTCTCTCTCTCTCTCTCTCTCTCTCTCTCTAAAATAAACATTAAAAAATTAACTAAAATTAATTTTAAAAACTTTAATCTTTATGAAATTGGTTTGTTTGGATGATGTAAGGCTCAATTTAATTTTTTTCCTCTGTTGAAAATCACTTGTCTGAGAATCACTTATTTCCTATATATCTGCATGCTACTGTAGGCTTAAATCAGGTTTTTGTATATGTGAAATTATGTTTGAGTCTCCTGGTCGTTTTCAGTGAAGGATTAAAATTGGCTTCATAAAGGTTGTATACATTTTTTGTTTGATTTACTCCTAGGTGCCATATGTTTTTATGCTAATGTAAGGGCATCTTTTTTCTTTCACTTTTTAATTGCTTTATGCTGAGATCTAGGAATGCAATTGCTTTTTCTATTTTAAGCTTATACCCAATCACTGTCATATAGGCTCTTCTTATTTTTAATAATTTATTTGTGCAATTTGGGGTGCTTTTCACATGGATGATTCTATCATCGAGAAACAACACAAATTTGTTTCTTCCTTTCCAAACCTTATGCCATTTTTTCCTTGTCTTACTGCACTGGCTAGGGTTCCCTGTACAATGTTGAATAGAAGAGGTAATGGTAGGCCTTCTTCTGTTATTTCTGATTTTTAAAGAAATGCTACTAATATTTTACCATCCAACAGTGATATTTGCTGCAGCATCTTGGAAGATATTCTTCAAACTAAGAACATTCTATCCTGTTCTAATCCTTTTTTGTTGAAAGTTTTTGTCCCGAGTGTTGAATTTTGTCAAATGATATTTTCTTCTTATACTGAAAAGACCATATGGTTTCCCTCTTTCATTTCTTAATGTGGTGATTGTTAAATCACCCTTAGATTGCCAAATTTTAAAATTAATTGCATTGCATTAAATATTCATCATATTCTTTTATTTTTTTGGGAATCTGCTATATCTGTGGTTCTGTTTGCCCTTCTCATTCCTAATTTATTTATTTCTATCTTCTGTTTTATTTTATGTTTTCAAGAGCAAGCAAGGTGGGGGGAGGGGCAGAGGGAGAGGGAGAAGCCCAAGCAGGCTCTGCGTTGTCAGCACGGAGCCCAGTGTGGGGCTTGATGTCACCACCCTGGGATCATGACCTGAGCTGAAATCAAGAGTTGGATGCTCAACGGACTGAGCCTGCCAGGCACCCCTATTTTATTTTTAAAAATCAATTTAATATCATTGCTTCTAGTGTTTCATTAGTCTTTTCAAAGAACCAACATTTGGCTTGCTTGATCCTCTCCATGTTGTTATGACTCTCTACTTCATTTACTTCTGCTTATTATCTTCTTTATTAGGCTTCCTTTTCTTTTTTTAAATTAAGTTGGACACGTAACTCATCAATTTTCAGCCTTTCCTCTTTTCTAAAAGGAGTATTTAGGGCAATACCTCTCAACACCACTTTCACTGCACCTCTGAGTTTTGATCTACTGTTTTCCTTTTCATATTTAGTGCATTTTAAATTTCCACGTATTTTTAGAAATGTCCATTTGATTTTTTTCTTTGATCCATGAGAAATTTATCTTTTAACTTCCTAGATGCATGGTTTAAAAAAAAATATTTGTTGGCTATTGACTTATAAGTTAAGTACATTGTACTTTAGAATGTGGTCTGTATAGGGGCACCTGGGTGGCTTAGTTGGTTGGGAATTCGACTTCAGCTCAGGTCATGATCTCGGGGTTCATAAGTTAGAGCCCTGCGTCGGGCTCTGTACTGACAGCTCAGAGCCTGAAGCCTGCCTGGGATTCTGTGTCTCCTTTCCATTTATCTCTTCCCCACTTGCAATCTCTCTCTCAAAAATAAACATTAAAAAAAATTTTTTTTAAAAAGAAAGAGGTCTGTATAATTTAGGTTCTCTGAGATTTATCAATAGAGTTAATTTTTATAAATCACATGTGAGCTTGAGAAGAATATACTATTCTCTAATATGGAGGTACAGGGTTTTATAAATGTCTTTTAAATTAAGGTTATTAGTTACATTGTTCACATTTGTACTAATATTTTGTCTGCTTGACAATCATTAAAAGATCTACTAAAATCTCCTGCCAGGGTAGCAGAAATTACTCCCTGTAGTTTATAATTTTTTGTTTTATATATTTTGAGCCTGCTAGAGTCAACACATACACATTTAAAACTGTGATATCTTCTTAGTAAGTTGATCATTTAAAAATTATGCTGCAACCCTGTTTATTCCTAATCATCATTGTGGTATTAAAGGCTATTTTATCTGCTTTTAATATAATTACCTCCAGTTTTTTTCTCATTTCTTAAATTTTTTTTTATGGAGGATTTTAAACACAATGCATTACCTCCAGCTTCATTTAATTAGCATATATTTTGCCATCCTTTTACTTTAAAACTTTTTGTGTATTAATGTTTTATGCAGATTTGCTAAACAGCATGTCACTGTCTTGTTCATTAACTTTCATGATGATTACTGACATATTTGACTTGTGTCTACGTCTTACTTTGTGCTTTTTATCTTTTTAGAATACTCTTTTATTTTTATTTAGAATTGAGTTGGGATTTTTGTTTGGCTGATTATTATTTATTATAAATAATATTAATATACATTTATATATATAATTATACTATATGTAATTAATATAAATAATGTTAACATTAATATTATCGGTTTCCTCCACAGATTTGGATGTTATACATTGTACTTCTATTGTTTTGGGTGACTACATTTAAAACATAAATAGGTGTTTTTAATACCTTAACAGCCTAAACTTAATAGCTTAGCCTTCTTTTAAACAACATAAGGGCCCTGGAACTCTTGACTTCCAATCATTCAACTCCAAACTTAACCTCTATTTTAGTCCAGTGCTTGAGTTCTATGTTTTAAAAATCCACATTATGTGGGAGTGCCTGCGTGGCTCAGTCGGTGACGCATCCCACTCAGTTTCCACTCAGGTCATGATCTTGCGGTTCGTGAATTCGAGCCTTTGCTTCAGGCTCCATGCTGACAATACAGGGCCTGCTTGGGATTCTCTCTATTTGTCTCTCTTTCCCTCCCCTACTTGTGCTCTCTCTCTCAAAATAAACAAACTTTAAAAATGAATACATGAAAATAAAAATCCACATTATTTTATATTGACAATGATTTACTTGCATGTTTATTATTTTTTTATTCACCATTTCTTCTTTCATATTATAGATTGTCCTTCTGTGTATCTTTCCCCCCATAGGAATTTGTTTATACATAGTTAACTCTATTCGAGAAAAAATTAATACGTCTTTATTGTGCACTTATTCTTGAAATACCTTTTTTTCTCTGTACACTATTCTAGCTTGAGAGTTATTTTTTTCAGCTGTTTGACACTATTACTTCCCTGTTTTGTAACATCCATTACTGCTTTTGAGAACAGGGCTGTTAGTAAAAATTTTGTTCCCTTTTAAGGTGACTTATCTTTACTCTTTGTCCACTTTAAGATCATCTCTGTCCTCAATGTTCTACATTTTCACTCATTGTGCCAAGTAAGGGTGGACATATTTCAAATTTATCCTGATTTCTGTATCCTGGAATCTCTGTAGATTCACGTCTTTCACTCATTTGGGAAAAAAGAAAGCTAACACTTATAAACCACTCGTTGGGCCCCAGACCCTTTCTAAATGCTTTGCTATCATGTCTCATCCATTACCTCTCCAAATGATACACAAGTTCAATTTTCTCTGTTCTTTCCTTCCAGGACTCCAATTGAACATATACCAGATCTTCTCATTTTATTTTCTATGGCTACAAACTACACCTTTATATTTTCCATCTCTTTCTCTCTCTGTGCTGCATTCTGGTTCATTTCCTCAGATATACTGTCCAATTCACTAATTCTCTCTACTGCTGTGTCCAAACTGCTATTTAGTACATTCATCGAGTTTTTAATTTCAATGAATGCATTTTTCATTTCCAGGCTCTTCATTTCATTATTAAAAAAAAAAAAAAAGCCTAGCCATTTTCCCCTCAACTTTTTATTTGACAAAAATTAAACCTAAAGGATTAAGCATTATATTTAGTTGTTATGCTCCTTTAGTCTCCTTTTATCTAGAACAGTTCCTAGATTCCACCCCTCCCCTTTTTTATGGCATTGACATTTGCCAGTTATTTTGCAGATTGTCTCTTACTCTGTAATTGTCAGATTTTATTCTTATTATTAAATTCAGGTTGAGCATTTCTGCTGCATAAGTGATGATGCGTCTTTCTCGGTACATCACAGCAGGAAGCTTATGATGTTAAGTTTGACTGCGCTTACGGTTGGTCAAGCTGGAGGTGGTGTTGTCTGTTCACTTTGGTAGTGTTTTTTGTCTTTGCTTGCTCATTTTTATGTGCAATCTATTTCTGTAAATGTTTGACATATAGACATAGTATATTCTGTATATAATAATTAATATAGTGGAAGTTCTCGGCCATTGAAACTTATTTTTGCCATTCTTAGTGGCTTACTTCCTTGTGTTTGGGACGATTACTTATTATTATCATTTAATGATTTGTTGAACTTAATTTGTCTGAAGCCTGAGAGCATAAACTGAAGCATGGTTTCTTTCACAGAGCATCTATCCTTGTTTTCCAGGGAGTTAAAAGAACTGGCACAATGCAGGATACTTTGAGGTTAGCTTCCCTACTTTTCTTTAGTCCCAAGGCTTAGCCATTAAAACCACTGATATTTATCCTCAAGGCAACCCTGGATTTCTTTTTGATGCTTCCTCCCTTCCTGGCACATGGAAGTTTCAGCATACTTTTCTTCTTCTCATCCTTGTCCTTCTTGGCCCTGAGAGGTTTACCTCACTTAGTTGAGAGAGCCTGGCAATGTTTTTGAAAGTATACTTGTTGTAGTGAACGGGCTTTTGTAGTATCTAGTCCACAGTTCTGCTGCTCCGTGCTTCTTGTGAACTGCATTCTGCATCTGGCCGAGTCAGCCATTTGGTAATCTAGTTTCAAATGTTTTTCCAGGTAAAATCATTATGACCGTGATTTTTTTAAATCTGAGGGTTGCAAAATTAACTTTATGGGTCAGAATAAGCACTAAAAATAAGATAGAATGGAAAGTACTAGTCTTTTATATATAGCAAAATTCAGTATTATTTCCTGATGGATTTTTCAGTTATATATTTACATGTACTAATTTGTGATATAAAATGCATTTCTTGCTGCTCTCATGGTAATTTTTGTGTGTAAGGCAATGCTCTAGGGCACATAACTCTGAGACCTCCATGCCCCTGGAATCCATGCAGTGGACCCGAGGTTTCTTCAGGAAGAGAATCTCAGTCTCACCCTCAGTGGGCCCATCTTTGTTGTAAGGCCACTCACTTTCTACAGAGTGGCCATGGAGGCCAGAAGCAGAGATGAACACCATAATAAGCGGATGATTTTTATTTGCTGAGTAAGGCAATATGCAGTCGACCCCGAGCATCCCGGCATGTCTTTGCTGGGAGTGCCATACTACAAGGCCTAACCATCCTCCAGCCCTGAGACATTCCTGGAACCAGCCAAGTAGGCGATTCTGAGAAGTAGGTCAGGATACCACAGCATGACTGCTACACAACTTCTTGCTTCCAGGGAAAGGGACTGGCGTGCTCAGTGCTTTCTGTAAAGGCTGCCATGTACCTTGCCCTGAGCTCCTGAGCCGTGGCACAGTCCACTGGGTACACAGCTACCATCTAGGCCTAGCAGGTCACTCTGTGACACTTGGGTCCAGGGCAACTTGTACCATGCTGCCTTCCTGCTGTTTGCTGGGCTGTGAGCGAAACACTCCCGTGCTCTGATGGACTGGATTTCACTGTTCACTTGCGGCACATAGACTTGTGGCAAACCCATCCAAATTCCTTGCTTGCTTAGCCGTCGGCTTTGGACTCTTGTTAACTCTTGGCCATTTTCTATGAATGGCATCGGGCTTCAAACTCACAAGTGTCTGATTCCAGTGTCTGTGTTCTTTTAAGGACACCTCATTGTTATATTTTCAAGGAAAGTATTATTCCTTCTGTTCCTCAGCAGCAGCCAAGATAAAAACCACAGAGTGCAAGCCAAACTACTTCCCTCTTCCTGGCTAGGTTTTCATTGCAATTTCTCTTGTCATAACATGTGCTCCTGCTGCCACCTACTGGCAGCCTCACACATCCGGCTATTTCTTTGTAAACTCCATCTTTGTGAAGGGAAGCCATCTGACTCTTAAAAAAAAAAAAAAAAGGGGGGGGGGGCAAGAAGCTCAATGAAGACAACCAGCTGGTAAACCTTCCCCAAAAGTTGGTAACACTGTGAGGGCAAAGTTAATTCCCATATACCTCCCCTAGGGACAAATCTTTTCTCCCTCCAAGCTGCTCTCAAGTTTTCATCAGATTTCACCTGCCTCCAGGCATTGAAAGAAAGCACAGATTCTGTTATCCACGCCATCTAAATCTGAATGGTGGTCTCCTGCAAAATTGGGAAATTCCATAGCCTTAGCACTTAACATGGACCACTTCATTGATAACAAATCAGTAGGTAACGGTGCCTTGACCAAGAAGAATCTAAGGGGCTGGCAATGCTTGGCTTGTTTTCCTCATAGGGGGTGGAGCCCAGGGCAATCAGGCCCCTGCATATCCTGGTCCTTTACTCTGGGCACCTAGGACCACCAGGGGAATCCATGCCTCAAGGACATCCATCCATAACACTTCTCCCCACCTCCCAACACACACCCTACAATCATGACTTGCCAGCTAGGGTGGATTGTTGGATTTTCATTTTTCTTTGGTTCCCCTTCCTTGAAAACAAAATGGGGAACAACCCTTCCCGCGGGTGGGGGAGCTTATTTCTGACTGTTGGGAAGAAAGAAAGAAGGAATTGTTGTCACGACAATTAGGAGCTCATCAAAGCTTCATTTTGCTCATCAGCCATCATTGCCCTCCGTCCTGCACCCCCGCATGTTCCTCTAATTCAATGCCCGCCTAATGAATAACTCCTAGGAACAAAAGAGCCTTTCAGGCTGGCGCACGTAATTATTAGAGGAGCCTTGCATTACTGTCACAGACTACTCATGTTTTCAGGCCTGTCTCTAAATTTGGTTATTCACAACCTTCATAGCTCAATATTATTGCCTAACTGTGATCATTTTCTAATTATCCTAATAATACCTATTAAATAATTCCCATTAAATCACTTGAACCAGAGCAGCACAGGCCAGCTCAAATACAACTTAACCTAATAAGCATTGGTCATTCATTAAGCACCAGGGCAATCTCTTAAAGGGGCTGAATAGAATATTAAACTGCAAAGGAATATTATTACTACACAAATGTTATTACAAGTTAGAGTGTATTAATTTCGATGCCTGGTTTGCACATCTTCCGTTTGGTTTCCTTCGGGGCCACTCTCCTCGACTTAACTCTTCCAGCCTCCAGCCCCGTGTTGATCTGTATCTGTCACCCACACAAGGACAATCAAGGGGGAAAAGGCCCATAAACTGAACAGGGGAATTCAATTACTAAGGATGTAAAGGGAATGAAAGGAATCTATCTTCTGGCTGGGCTGACACACCTTTGAAAACACCACAAGTTGACTTTCTTCGGCTGATAGTTCAAAATAGCCTCTCTTTAAGCTTGAGGGAGAGGGAGATTTTCAGAAGCCATGAAAATTTGGTTTCTAGAATTTAAATCTCAAGCAGTAAAGATGAGTGAGTCCATTCTTTTTTGTTGTTGTTTTAATAATTAAAAAAAAATTTTTAATGTTTATTCATTTTTCAGAGACAGAGAGAGACAGAGTGTGAGTGGGGGAGGGGCAGGGACAGAGGGAGACACAGAATCTGAAGCAGGCTCCAGGCTCTGAGCTATCAGCACAGAGCTTGACGTGGGGCTTGAACTCACAGACCACCGTGAGATTATGACCTGAGCTGAAGTCGGATGCTTAACCAGATTGAGCCACTCAGGTGTCCCGAGTGAGTCAATTCTTTAACAGTGTATGTGTGTAGATGGATACTTAAGAATACTTTGTAAAAATGACAACGGGTCGCATCCATTGAATGCCTGCAGTGTGGTAGAAACTCTCAGAGGCAATTTGCCTACCAATGCCCTGAATGACCTGGGAATGTGAGGATTATTAGCTCCATTTTTGGCATAAGGAATCTGCAGCATGAAAGGTTAAGTGATTCTCCCAAGGCCACACAGCATAAATGCAACAGAGCAGAATTTGAACACGGGCTTTTTGATGCCTATAATTCTCTCTTCCCCACCATGCCACCCTGCCTCCCTAGCAAACTGAAACATGCTCTAGCTTTCTTGGTTTATCCTGTTCATTTCTTTTTTTTTTTTTTTTTTTTTTTCAACGTTTATTTATTTTTGGGACAGAGAGAGACAGAGCATGAACGGGGGAGGGGCAGAGAGAGAGGGAGACACAGAATCGGAAACAGGCTCCAGGCTCTGAGCCATCAGCCCAGAGCCCGACGCGGGGCTCGAACTCACGGACCACGAGATCGTGACCTGGCTGAAGTCGGACGCTTAACCGACTGCGCCACCCAGGCGCCCCTATCCTGTTCATTTCTAAGGCTCTTGCTGAAATCTGTGGATTCCCAAAGAGCGGCGCAGAGCCTTCTTGACGGGGAATGTGGCGGTAGGTCAAACAAGGGCAATTCATTTTACTCCAAGTCCCCAAAACAGCCGTAGAGACAGGCAGTGTCTCTCACTGCAAGCAAGAAACAGTTATTATTTGTGTCATGAAGTCTATTCCTGATGGGTGGATGTGTGCATTGCAAGGAAGTGCACAGTGTGTTTTAGAAAGAAAAGGAACAAATACTTACTGATCATCTGTCCTGTGCTAGGATTTCCTCATAAGCTGTTTTAGCCCATCCTTGCCACAAATCCAAGAAACAGGTCTGATGATCACTCCCACTTCGTAAACCGGGCTCAGAGGGATAAAGTCAGACTCCAGTGTTTCCCTGTGACTCAGAAACAAGCTAACCACGCACGTTAAGTGCTAACGCTTGCACTGCAGGGACCCTCACTTGGCTGAGCCCTTGCAAAGCTGTGGGAGCAGCCCTCATAATTTTGCCTGCGTGACTGTGCACAAACTGCAGGCCTCACAAAATCTGGGTCTGCCCCTGCTGATATCATCGCTCTCAAACAGCTGAACTTTTAAGAGAACTGAAAGCCTAAACTTCCGCCATGTTGTTTAACAAGTAAGATGTTGTTTACACGACTGCACGCAGAGATATGTTTTCAGCGTCTGGCTATACCCGAAATGCAGAAGGCTAAAGACATCATACCCCCAAACGAAGGAGACAATATCACCCCCCACCCACTAACTCTAAGGGCCTCTCCAATTCACTAGCTGAAAACTGGTGCTGGGGTGGCTTCCAAAAAATGTAGGGGTCTTTAAGTCATCCCTCACCTTGGACTCCTTCGCTGTCTCCTTATTCATTGAGGCACTTCACGTCTCCTGGAGCAATGTCCCTCTTCTAGAACAATCTCCTCACCTCACTGGTTAACTCTTATTCCTCCTCTGGGTCTCATCGTAATGGATTGCCCCTTCCAGGTGATTAGCCTGAATGCCCTTCTCCCCAAGATCAGTTAGGAAGCCTGTGATCGTGTCCCCATGCCCCCCTCCCCAAACGCTTGTTCCTATCACAGGACTTGTCTGTCTGTATTGTTGTTTATTTATTTACATGTCTGCATCCTTCAGTGGACCATGAACTTCTCAAAGGCAGAAACTGTGCTATACTCATCGTTATAGACCCACTGGCTTCATGTCTCCCCCAGGGTAGGTCTTCACCAGATTAATTCTGTTTGAATCTAAGGGCCTGAAGCTATTGGTGGGAGAGTTACCATTTCTTGTACCAGGCAACATGTTAGTTTATCATCTTCATATATATAATTTTTTAAACTTTTTTTTTTTGAGAGAGAGAGAGAGAGAGAAAATGCAAGCAGGGGAGGGACAGAGAGAGAAGGGGGAGAGAGAGAATCCCAAGCAGGCTCTGTACTGTCAGCCTGGAGCCTGATGTGGGGCTCGATCTCACAAACCGTGAGATCATGACCTGAACCGAAATTAAAGTACAACGCTTAACTGACTGAGCCACCCAGGTGCCCCTCTTCACATATATTTTTTTGTATATAATTTCTTCTTTAATCCTTATATCAGTTCTAAAGGAAACCGCAAATACCCCTATTCTAGGGGAGAAAGCGAAAGTTCATAAAAGTTTAGAACGTGACCAGCCCAAGGTACACAGCTAGAAAAGGGAGGGATGAGGACTTTGAGTCCAAGCCCGGGCTTTGAATCGCTCCCCGCTTTGCTTGAACACCCAAATAGCTCTCATGACTATCTCAGAATAGTTTCTCATAACCCCCGGGTTGCAAAGAACATTCACACTTGCATAAGGGAGGCCGGACGGGCCAGAAACCCAGGGACAAGGCCCATGGGCTGACCAGTGCCCTAGGAATTTCAAATCGGACCATGAGTTTGTTTTTGGAAGTGTGGAGCAGCTGTGACCTCAGCGCCGCCTGCCCACGTTAACAGTGCCGTTAACAGCGACGAGGTCTCAGTGTTTGGCCGGCTCGGTTAGACCGGCACCATTCTCGGCCCAGGCCCGCCTCTGCGATCGGCAGGGCCACCTACCTGCTTCCCCCCTCAGCGCCTTCTCCAGCCTCACGCCTTGGATCTCAGAAGCCCTCTGCCGCTCCTCCACCTCCTCCAGCTGCCTCTGGATGGCCTGCAATGTCAGGATTGCACGTCACATGGGGACTCTTGAGGTGCAGCGTCGCATGAGGGGGCTGACTCTACCGCTTAGTTTCCAGGCAGAAGAGGCCCTATCCCTTGCAATGTCCCTCCTTGGGTAACGACCTCTGAATTCCCAAATCGCTAGATCTTGATGTTTCCCTCGTTTAGAGTGAACACATAAAGCAAGGAGGCCGGACGTAAGCTCAATCTGCCCCCGAGTAGACATTAGAACAGTCCTCTTCAGGCCAACCACACAGATGTGCTCTCAGGCAGAGGAGGCTGGGGTAGGTGGGCGGTTCTCACGCATCCCAGACTCTCCGAGCCTTGAACTCTGACTATGGTCGTGGCATACACAGAGCGGCAGCTACTACTCAGAGTAGGACGAGGCTCTGGGAGCAAATGGAGGGCACGGTCGCTTTCCATGTTCTCAAGAACCAGCAGAAACCTCCCAAGAAGCCTGTCTGGAGCAGGAGACACGGAGCTCGGTTTGTCCAACTCCTGTCCTCGGCTATCGACCGTACTCCTTCTTTCACCGCACCGCCGGGCTGACACCCGGGGGCCTCTTACCGTGGGAGCGTATGGAGGCTGTTACTAGCAGCTGATTAAGACAAGACCCAAGATGTTTATCCCACTAGGAGACAACCTCACATCCTCCCTAGTTAATGTCTGGAGTCACGGCTGGGTTTGCTTTTACCCGTTTATTTTCCCCACCAGCTATTTCTCTCCTGTCTGTATTAGGAAGGAAAATCAAGGGACAGCCTCTTCCCATATACATTTTTCCCCCCATCAATTTTCCCTGCTTTCCAGCAGCATGCTGCCGAGACGGCACAGCCCTTGGCAGAACTGACTTCGCACCTGGCAGAACAGGTAAATGAAAGGAACTGGCAGCTGTCTGGGCAGGCAGAAAGTGTGTGTCCCTCTTCCTCCACCCCATTGCAGCTCTGTCTCACCCCCACTCCTCCTGAGCTCCACATTTTCTCAGTCTCCCCTGCATTCAGACTACAATCGCCGAAGGGCCTCCGAGCCTGTGAAGAGGTGTGAGCAGGGGTCAGGCCTGAGTACCCACCTGGTTCCTCTTGCCGGGGACTAAGAGTGTTTAAGTCCCGGGGTGTAACCTAAAATCTAAAATAGACGGGAACTCTCTGTAATACTCCTGTGGTTTTGTGCCCTCTGCCGCTCTTTTAAAGACAATTATATTTTTATAAATCCGTCTCTCAATGGCGTGGCATAGAATCGCTAATGGAAGGGAAGCATTTCAATGACTTTATGACTGACTCTAGTGCATTTCTGGCTTTGTGGTTGTTACAGTCTGAATTGTGTCCTCCCACATTCATGTCCTGAAGCCCTAACCCCAATGCGACTGTATTCCTTTAAAGAAGGAATTAAGGTTAAATGAGATCATAAGACCCCTAATGCCGTTGGCACTGGTGACCTTCTGCGAACAGGCAGTGACACCAGAAACATCTCCCTCTCTGCCTGGGCACAGAAGGAAGGCAGCTGTCTCCGGGCCAGGAAGAGAGGCTACGATAAAACAAAACAAAACAAAACAAACAAACAAACAAAAAACCAATCCCGAAGGCCCTCCATCTTCGGCTTCTGGCCTTCAGAACTATGAGTAATAAATTCCTGTTTTTTAGGCCACGTATTTTGTGTGATGTTATGGCCGCCTGAACGGACTACGGCAGCGGTTGTTGTTTGGAAACCAAGGGTGAAAATCTTGGAGACTAACAAGGGCTGCTGTGAGCGCTAACAGATGGGGACTCCAGAGGCGTCATGGTTCTTATCACCACCTACCGTCTGGAGGGAGAACACAAGGAGGGGGTTGCTGGGTCGGCCAATCCATATCATAGAGACTTACCTTGTTTTCACAAGGGAAAGTTACAATGCTTCAAGGAAACCTGTTTCAGAAGTTGGGAGTGGACAGAGACTGTGTAGGGACTTTCCCTGTCCGCTAGGTGACAGGAGTGGCTCCCTTGTCAGTCACTCTGAAGGGTGAAGGAATGTGACTTCCTTCCTCGACAGAACTATATGGCCAGAGGGAATAACTTCAGAAAGGAATATAAGGGTACACTGCATGAATACGAGTGGTCATTCTAAGTCCTTCTGTCCTAAAACCCCACTGTTCTTCAAGGCTAAGTCTGGGGTCCTCAGGGAGATGGAGAATGCTTGACTTCCTGCTTCCTTTGGCTGTCTGTGACAGAAGTGGGCAGACCAATTTGGGCAGGAATGTTTAGAACTAACAATCAAATGAGGAAATCTATATTGGAATGTTGGATGCTCATGTTTTTGATGAACCTTGGAGTAAAGACAGCTCCTAATAGTGGTCAGGTCAGCAGGGACACAGTCAGGAAGTCAGGGGAAGGTTGTATCCTCCCAGGGGACAAAACTAAGTCCCTGCAATGTGGTAGTCAGGGCTTGGGATGGTTCCCAAGGCCATGGGTCGCCTGTCATTCCAGGCTCACTTTGTAGGACACATGTTTGCAGATAGAAAGGCAGCTGGGAGGGGCCAGCTCAACTCCTGGGCTCTCCAGGCCTCAGAGTCCAACCAAGCATTGAGTTAGGATTTTTAGAATGGCCACAAATCTGGTCACTCAGAGAAGAGAGACTGACCTTTTCCCCAGCCCATCTCCCCCAATACAATACAGACTCCCAAAGGGCTTGCCAATCCAATTACCAGGTCCCAGTCCCCAGGCTCACTCACTCATGTTAAGTTTGTATTCTGACCTGAGCTTTATGAAGTC
This sequence comes from Leopardus geoffroyi, assembly GCF_018350155.1. Taxonomy (NCBI): domain Eukaryota; kingdom Metazoa; phylum Chordata; class Mammalia; order Carnivora; family Felidae; genus Leopardus; species Leopardus geoffroyi. The sequence goes on along the minus strand of NC_059329.1, from coordinate 68,920,133 downwards.
TTTTCAATTCTTCTTGCTTAACCATTTGTTTTATTGCGTTCTCCAGCTTCCTTCTTCTAAGTGTCTCCCTCTCCTGAAAAAACAAAATAGAGAAGAAAAAATATATTCAAGAAAAATGGGGTTGAAATTTTCAAAATAATGACACAGGCCTCTACTTTTTCCAACAGAACCCCTGCTTAGCTTCTACAACAACGATGTTCTGATAGAATTTCCAGCAATGATGGACTATCTATGTCTGTGCTGTCTAAAATATGGAAGCCACTAGCCACATGTGGCTATTGGATATCTGAAATGAGGCTAGCATGAATAAGAAGCTGAATTTTAAATTTCACTTCATTTTAATAATTTTAAAATTATTAAAGGCTAGGAGGTGCCAGATTGGGAAACTGGTGTGTGTGTGTGTGTGTGTGTGTGTGTGTGTGTGTGTTGGAGGGGGTGTATATGTGCATATGTAGGTGGGAGTGGCTTTATAGAGAATCGACTTGGCTCCCTTGAGGAAAAGAATAACAGAAAAATTATACTCTATACAGGTGCTACCACAGGCCCAAGAAGGATGAGCCTGAGAGGGAAACACACACACACACACACACACACACACACACACACACACACACAATACACACACACACCATGAAAAGCATTTAATAATCTTAAACAGTCCTTAGGTTGGGTCTACATTGCCCAATTGAGCCTGGGAATAGAGGAAGGTATCTAAATAATCCAAATGCGAGTGTTTCTTGGATTGAGGCAGGCATAAGATTGCTTCCCTTCCCCACTTCACTTTGCTTGTGCAAATATGTCATTAACGTCACTGGGTTTTGTGTGTGCCTAGGCTTGTAAAATCAAGAGCACTCAAAATCCATGTACGGAAAATAGATGTCTGGATTTTGATGGTGTCACTCTTAGGTTTTAAACACCAGCGGAAGGAGAAGTAATGCTGTGGCCAGCTCCACGTACTGGAAAGCAGAGGAGACACTTTCGGTTGGGAAACAGCAGAATGCTGGCTGAGTGCTGGGCCCAGGCACCCTACAAAGCTGGCATCAAATCCCAGCTGAGCTGTGTAAGTTTCAGCATGGCACACAACTTTCTGAACTTCAGTGCCCTCTTCAGAGCGAAGGAAATGATTTAGTGCCCACCTGGTGGGGACATTATAAGAATTAATGGAGGGAGGTGCCTGGCTGGCTCAGTCAGTTGAGTATCTGACTCTTGACTTCGGTTCAGGTCATGATCTCACAGCTCATGGGCTCGAGCCCTGTTAGGCTCTGTGATGATGGAATGGAGCCTGCTCTCTCCCTCTCTCTCTCTCTGCCCCTCCCCGACTCACGCCCTCTTCAAAAATAAACGAACAAACAAAAAAGAATTAATTGAGAGAATGTCTTTAAAAAGATATGGGATAAGTACTCAGTAAATACCATGATTTTTATTTTGTTTTATTTTATTTTATTAATTTATTTTATATGTAATTTATTGTCAAATTGGTTTCCATACAACACCCAGTGCTCATCCCAACCATGATTTTTATTATTCAGTGGCATGGCTATTAGATTATCATCTTATAAATTAGCATGATTATAATTTACTAAAATCAATGCATTTTTCATACATGTGTGTCTGTATATATAACACACACATATATATGTATATGGATATACATACATATCCTATACATACAAAGCAAATGTTTAAACTGGACTAGTTTCACTATGAGTTCGTCTTCTCTGAGCATACTCATCTACTTTCTACATATTAGGATAAAGGTTAGAGCATGCTAACAATTTCTTTTTAATGCTGGCAGAAACAAATATGGAATTAAAAATTTATTACAGCTAGCCTGGTGCCTGGGCATTCAGGTTGAACTGAATGTTTGCCCCTGAAAGGGATTATAAATCCACAAGGGAAGAATAGACCTAACAGGCCTACCCCAGAAACTGCCAGAGGAATCCAGTTCCACGACAGAGGTCAGGGATTATGCCTAAAAAGCACGTGTGCTTCCAGGGCCACGTGGATCCTGGTTATTCAGTCACCCATTCTATGGACATGGAACATCACACTCCTCAGGACAGCCAGCTTTGAGGCTTCAGAGTGTCTACCGATCATCAGTGAAAACATTTGTGATGAAATTTCCTTTTTCTAGAAGTCTCCTTGGGATCTAGAATCCTTTTTTAGAATCTCCTTAGGATCTTCCTCTTCATCCTTGGAAGGAAATTTTAGCTCTCAGAACTCAAACTTATTCCATATCAGATCATCTCTATTTCTACGAGAGAGCCTCCAGATTTACTGTCCATCAGTCTGAACAGAGGGTCTGGGCCACCGGGATGGGGGAACCTCACCATTAAGCAGCCAGGACCTTTCTGGAAAGGGTAGGGTGGAGGGGCAAGGTAGAGATCACTGGTAGGTGTTATCCAGAGATTGTCTAACTCAACCTACACAAAGACTCACAAGTATCTCTGGAACTTCCATTATATTAATTTACATAATAAATCCCAGCCCGTCCTAAGTGCTATGTGGCAGGTATTATACTAATTACTTCACATATCTCTTATTCCTCAAATTACACTTACATTATGGATAAGGCAATCAAATCTTGGAGTTCAGTAACTTGCCCAAGATGGCACAATTAGTAATTGGTAGAGCCAGGAGTTTAAGCCCAGGGAGCCTGAATCCAATATCCACATTTTCATCTGGTCTATACTGCTTTTCCTGTGCCCAATAATGTGCAGGGACATCGAAGACCCCTGCCTTAGAGAAATGTCAAAGCTCCCCCCCTGCTAAATTAAGATCATTTAATATAATTTCAGGGTGGGGGGGGGGATGCCTTGACAGCTTCCGAACACTTTTCCAAGCAGCGGAGCCAAACCCTTACTGCTTTATCAAGAGTTAGCAAAACAGAACCTGGAGAAGGAAAGAAAGTCATTACCGCCTTTTAATAAAAGATGTTGACATAGAAAAGAAGGATGATTTATTAACAAATGCTCATATAGCCATCTGATGTGCCAGGCACAGTCCTTATATCCTCAATAGTGGCAATGACAGCACAGAGAGAAAAGGAAAAAGAAGCTTGGGGCAGGGTGCTTGGGTGACTCAGTCGGTTGAGTGTCTGACTCTTGATTTCAGCTCAGGTCATGGTCTTGCGGGTTTGTGGGATCGAGCCCCGCATTGGGCTCTGTGCTGACGGTGTGGGGTCTGGTTGGGATTCTCTCTCTCGCTCCCCCTCTGTCTGCTCCTCCCCTGTTCTCTCTCTGAAAATAAATAAACTTTAAAAATATTTTCTAAAAAGGCGAGGAAGGAAAAGACAAAGGACAGAGAAAGGGAGAGGTCTGGCAGGACCAAGGACCGGCTGCCTGCCCCACTCTCCCAGGTCCAGGCATGGGTCTGGGAGGACAGGGGGAGGGGAGGGCCGAAGGAAAGAGAAGGGGTGGAGTGTGCACATCCCGTGTCCAGTTTCCTGTGCAAAGTTTCATTTGAGCTGATGTGGGCTCTGTGCCAAGTGGCCAGGGACACACCTGTGTGGGAGAGAAGAGATAAAGAAACCAGAGCGGAGGGGGAAACCCTTGTTCCTTCAGAGTGAGCCCTTGGGAAGTAGTAAAGAACCTTTTGGCCGCCTTCCCTCCCTGTAAGAGTGGTCAGAAGCCAGGTGAAGCAGGCAAGCTTTTCCACAGTGTAGGCTTAAGTGCTGACAGGCTCTGTTCTGGGCCAGCAGGAGGACAAGGAGCTACTTGCAAGGCTTGCCCGGGATCTCATGGTCTTGCTATTCGATGTGTTTGGACCATTCCATTCTTCTGTTCTCTGTGAGTGCTGCAATGTCTGTTAGAACGGCTGATGAATGTCTGTATTCACTTGAATACAGACTTAACTCAGGGCCGCTTAAAGGGATGAGAGAGGGACAGTAAAGAAACCGCAGGAATCAACATAACACCAAATTCATTTGTGCTGAGTACTGAACTAATCAGAGATGCCCCGAGTTAGAAAGGAGAAAGCCCTACGTATTCTCTCTCCTTTGCATTCCCTCCCCCACTCCCTCTCACCTTCTTCCCCTCTGTCTCTCCCTCTCTTCCCCTCACCCCACTCATGCCCTGTCCTGGCTCCCCTCCTGACTTGCTCTAAGCTGGGCCATGGAGGGGCTGGAACCCCTGAGTGACTTCAGATGATGCCAAAGCTCCTAATGCCAGATATGGAAAAGTTGAGTCCAAGTAAATAAATGTGGTTCTCTCCCTTTCTCCTCAGATCCCCACTGCTGCAAAAAATAAACACTGTTAGTACAGTGAACTGCTTCTCTGTTCTCCTGGAAAGCATCTTAGGTCCAACCATTCATGCGCCAGCCCCAGGGAGAAGGCGCCAGCCCCAGTGGATAAAGCAAAGAACAGTGAGACTTAGTCGTGGGATGTGTCTTCACGTATGTGACATACAGACACATTTAAGGACCTATAGCCATGCTTGTACTTCTAAATCTATGAGTATGGGAATTGTTTAAAGTGTTTCCCAGAAATCTGTTCATTAAGCAAAGAGAAGGACGGCCATGTCCCCAGCCGGCACGCAGCTAGCCCCTTCCACAGCAGGGACCCTTGGAGACCCATGCCTACATGCAACTGCATGGTCCATTTCATATTTCTGATTAGAATCAACACAACATTTTCCATGCAATCTGCCTCTAGTGCTTCTTAAATGAAGCTGTGTTTCCCCCAGGGAAATATGCATCTGCTTGTTGTAATTTTTTCGATGGTTTGCTTGTTGGACCACATATTAAACCCACTTTAAGAGCTGCAGTCACCAAATGATTCTAAGTAAATATGTCTGTTTTTTTTTTCTTTCTGCCAGCTGGAGTCTCTAAGAAAGGCAAGCTCCTAAAAGTTAAAATTAAAAAAAGAAAAGATAATTCTTGGGGTGTTCCAGGTAAAAAGCGGTTGCCGTCAGATGCAAGGAAACGCGATCCTCTAACGAAACCACTGCAGCTGGAGACCACATTGGGTCTGGAACCGAGATGGTGAGTGGCCCCCATAAGCCAAAGGCCCTTCTTAGTTTGCCAAGTCTTGTTACCTTTGACTGCAACGAAGGCTGGGGATGAAACTCTTCATCTCCAGAGGAGGAGCCGGTGGAAAAGGCAGAAGAGGCGGCCCCTGTCACCTGCACTCGGATAGGGATGTGTTTGGGACCTGAAATGGGAACAGAAGAACTCACTGAACTCTCAGCTTCTTTGCTGCTTCCCAACCCAAAGCTGCTTCTCCCTCCTCCCTTCTTCCCCTCACCCCCTTCCTCCCTGCCCTTCCCTCACTGCACCTGCCGTGAGCAGGAGGAGGCAGTACCTAAGGGCAACTGGAAATTTGGCCCTCCACGTTAATTACATTTCTGGGTCCCTGCCAAGAGCTTTGCAGCTCTTTCATATTAAAAAAAAAAAAAAAGGTATTATGCAGAAATCAATTAATTCCTTAAACACCATTTATATGGTGTGTTGCTTAGAATGCATTCAGAGATGAAATCTATTATTAAAATCCTTGTCTGAAGTTAGCTGAGTTACCTAAATGCTCGTGTAAGGTTCGTTCTGCAGAGTAATTGAATGCAAAAAAGTCGGAGCCAGCTCTTAAACAAATCGCCCTTCTGTGGCTCACAGCATCTGGCACCCATTTTTACTACATGACATCTGCTCAGTGTAAAAGAGCTGGCGTCAGAATGTCTGGTCATAGAAAAAAAAAAAAATCCCAAATGTAATCAGAAGCAAAAGGACTCTAAGCCTAAGGTTTTATCACATAGTCTCATGCAACATAAATATTTCATTAATTATGGCTAAACAAATGCCACTTTTATTTTCCCAACTTGCAGATATTATCACATCATCGAAGTGATGATTCAAATGCCAGGAAAGGCACTGTAAGATAGGGAGGGCTCAACAATGCAGGGCCCACGGGAGAGCTGAAGGCGAGGAGATATGCGAATCTCTGAACAAGAGGTGGATGGTGAGAGGCAGCAAAGGGCCCCCGTGTTCACTAATCTCTTTGTGATCTGGCTGGGGACCGTGTGCAGTGAAGTTTTCCAGGTGCCACAGGAGGCTTTTATTCTTCTCAGCGAGAACATCTGCCCTTGCACATCCTGATGCAGAGTTGACAGTAATGTCTGTCTGCATGCACCCACTCTGGACGCTGACTCTCAGAACCAGCGAGGACTCCGTGCTGGGAAATGTAGGAATCTTTACTCTGCCGTGGCAGCTTCTATCTGAACAGAAGTATGTGTTGGGTGGGGAGGGGGAAGGAGGAGCAATTCCATGTGACTAGCATTCTCTCCAGCCTGTCCTTTCCTCCCCATAATTTTCAACTATTTACCCCAGTGGAAGAGGCCAAATTTAAAACAACAACAACAACAACAACAACAACAACAACAACAACAACAAACAAAACAAGGGCAATTTTAACCACCAGGAGCACATTTACATATGCTGTTATTCAAAGCAAAATAATGCAAACCATCTATATAACAGCACAGACTCTCTGGGGAAGGAGTTCACAGTTTTCCATTTCAGTTTGTCAGATGCGAGAGCTCAGGTAAAGAGAGCTTCAGAGGACGTCATAGTAACAGAAGGAGGCACCCTTAGTGGTGAGCTCAGATTGTCCTCCAGTTCCAGCCACTCAATTACCACTGAGTAAAGTAGTCACGGAGTATTCACTTCTGAGTGTGGAGCCTGAGGACCTAACTTCACCTCCCTGAGCTTCTGGAACTCACAACTTCTAACCTGCAGCACTGTAGTGGATGAGTAAAGGTAATCAATGAAAAGAGCCTGACCCAGTGCCTGGTTCATTAGCGGTGCCTAAATAAATCTTGTCGTCATCGTCAGCAGTGGCAGCAACTCTGCCTCATCATGATCGTCGATCCAAATCAACAATACTGCAATATTAACAAAACTGCCTGATTAGCCTTCATTTTATAGAACTATTGTAGCCTAAAGTAGAAACTTTCAAAACTAAATGTTATAGGGCCATTGGATTTTCTTTTGAAATTGAGAGGAAAATATTTCTCAATGTCACGCATTTCTTAAACTTCTGGCAAATGTTATGTAAAGTTCTATGGTCATCTCTGCTACCTCCAAACTTTGCACAACCCTCCACACAGGGCTAGGTTCCTCCATGTGTGCCGTCAGAGTCCTCTGGACATATGCCTATCAAAGCATTCATCATCCTGTACTGCAAATGCCTGTCTGCTTCACTGACTCCACTCGGCTGAGCTCCCAAAGCCAGGAACTAGGACTCAATCTTCTGGACGACTCTATTCCTACCATAGGATCTGGGTCATAATAGATGCCCAATATATGTTTATTATGTGAGGAGGAGTAAGCCACATGTTATCCATGACATGTTCAACTCAATAGCTGAGCTTGACAAAAACCAATAAACATGGTACTATGCAGGAACAGCGCTAAGCTACACTGCTGGAAATACCAAGACGAAAGACATGGGCTCCTTCCTCTCCAGGGATGTACATGCTCATAATGACTGTCAAGAATGTGGGTCTCACTCTCTCTCTCTCTCTCTCTCTCTCTCTCTCAAAATAAACAAACATTTAAAAAAAAGTTATATAGTTGCCTCTAAATCTCTTCCCCTTTCCCCGCTTCTACCACAGAACCATTGACTCCAGGAGTTAACTTTTCCAGGGCACACTTAACAAAACCTGGCAGCATTGCTCACTCTATAATGGAGGGGCTGATTCTGGGATTGATCTCCAACTGCAAAGCACTGAAAGTCGGGTCAAGATATATGAAGCAGCTATTTCCAGACATTGGACAACAGACAGCGCAGGACTGTGATAAAGGTAAGAACAGAAGCAAATGAAGCCGTACAATCACAGTACCTCCCTGACTAGAGGCACTTTCGAGACCACAGTGCAGGTAGGAAGAGCCTAAACAGCGCATAGCAGGTTCACTGAGTTGAAAAGACAGAGACCAGAGTTTGAGTGAGTCGAGGCAGCTGGAATGTGTGGGGGAGACAACCGTAGAGAGCTATGCAGAAAAGGCACTTCAGGAACAAGCACAGAAGTCTCCTTGAGTCTATTGCTTAATAATAAACTTTAGATCCATAGAGAGAAACTGCATGAGGCTGGGCCAATAACTGCTGGGAATTATAGGCTAAATAATCTCTAAAGCTTTTTACAGGATTGGGAAATACTCAAGTTCCACCCAGCAAGGGTAGAAAAAACTTTAGTGGCATTAGAGTAGAGGCCACAGAAGAGTCATACTTTAGTAACAGGGATAAATTAGCCCTAGAGTAAAGGTTATTATAAACTCACCCAAACAAGCTTACAAAAAACAACCTTGAAAGAAACAACTTGATCTTCAAGTTACACTACCGCCTACCAAATATTTTTACTGCCTATTTAACATTCTTTAAGTGAAGAAACAAAGTTTAGACACTCTACAATAGTCACAATATCTAGCAGCCAGGAAGTATATGTAAAAGAGCAGGACAATAAGCTGATCATCAAGAGAAAAATTAGTTAACAAAAGCAGACTCAGAGATAAATGGAATTAGCAGACAAGGATTTAAAAACAGCTATTATAAATGCGCTCAAGAATTTAAAAAGACAGCATGAGTAGAATGAGGAAGTAAAAAATATAGAAAAACGAACCAAATGGAACCTACACCGATGAAAAATACAGGGGTGCCCGGGTGGCTCAGTTGGTTAAGTGTCTGACCTTGGCTGAGGTCACGATCTCATGGTTTGTGAGTTTGAGCCCCACATTGGGCTCTCTGTTGTCAGCACAAAGCCTGGTTCAGATCCTCTGTCCCCCTCTCTTTCTGCCCCCCCACTTGTGTTCTCTCTCAAAATAAATAAACTGTTTTTAAAAAGATGAAAAATATAAAATCTAAAATGAAACTTTCACTGGATTAGCTTAATAGTAGGTTAAATATTGCAGAGGAAAATGGTGAAATTAAATTACAGCAGTAGAAACTATCCAAAATGATACACAGAGGAAAAAACAGACTGAAAAACAACCTCAGTGATCTGTGAGATAATATTAAGGGGTCTAAAATACATATGGATGGAGTGCCAGAAGGAGATAGCGGGAGATAGAAATGGAAAAAGTCATTGATGTAATATTGTTGAAAACCACACAAATTTAATGCAAGTTGTAAATCCACAGTTCCAAGAAGCTCAATAAACCATAAGCAAGGTCAACATAAAGAAATTCATAGCAAGTCTCATGCTAATAAAATTGTTGAAAATCAGAGATACAGATAAAATCTTAAAAGCAGACAAAGAAAACTGATATATTACCCACAGAGAAACTAAGTTAAGAATGTCCATGGGCATCTCATTGGAATCTAAATAGACTAAGAGACAATGAAAGATCATTAAAATGTTGAAAGAAAAGTCTGTCAGTTTGTAATTTTATATCCAGTGAAATGATCCATTCAAAATGAATAAAAAATAAAGGCTTTTTTTTTTCCAGAAAAAGAAAAGCTAGGATAATTTGTTGTTAGAAGATATACAATTAAAAAATGTTAAAAGAAGTTCTGTAGCAGAAGGAATATAGCACATGGAATGAAGACCCGTGAATGGCTTACAATGGCTCTATGAAGAGCCATTTCCGGAATGGTAAAATTAACTTCTTTAAAAGATAATTGGCTATTTAATATAGGATAGTGTGAGCTAAGAAGAAATACATAATTTGGTCTCTGTCCCCTATTCCCACCCATATCTGGTCTTTGACTCCAGTTCCTGACACAGAGCTCCCGAAACTGTTGTCATTCCTGAGTAGTTTCTAAGTCCCTTGAAACTTCTGGTGATAGGAGCACCTTTTGTTCCAATGAGGTGACTCTTGGTGAGCTCCTGGAGGATGGCTGGTCATTAGAGGGACGAAGCTGTGACCAGAGCTTGGAACTTACAGTTCTACCCCTGATCCTCCAGAGACAGGGAAGGGACTGGAAAATAAATTGATAATCAATCATGCCTACGTGATAAAGCCTCCATAAAAATCTCTAAAGTACAGGATCCAGGAGCTCCTGGGTTGGTGAACATCGAAAGTATCAACAAATTTCAAAGGACTAAGGTCATCAAAGTATGTCTTCTGACATAGTGAGATTAAGCTAAAAATCAATAATATAAAATATAACTATAAAATCTCAACATGATTAGAACTTTTCTGAGAACCTCCAGACCAAAGAAGAAATAAACATAAATTTAAGCTGATGGGATAGAATATGGCATAACAACATAAACTAGGATGTAGCTAAAGTAGTGATTTGAGGGAAATTTAGAGCTTTAAATGCACACACTGTGCAAAAGAAAAGTTGAGAGTTAATGCCCTATGATCTATTTCAAGAAGTTAGAAAAAGAACCACTGACTGAACCTAAAGAAACTAAAAGGAAGAAAATAATCAAGATAAGAATAGATTACAAGAGACAATAAAAATAAAGCAGAAATAAAATAGAAAATTAATGAAGCAAAAATTTGGTTGTTTTAAAAGACATAATATTGATGATTTCTAAGAAGAATGATTAACAAAAAAGAGACAGAAAACACAAATAACCAATATTGAGGATGAAAAGCCCTACAGAGTATTCAAGGAAGCTATTATACAAACGATCTTATGACAATAAGTTTGAAAATTTAGATAAAATGGAAAAATCATTGAAAAACATGACTTACCCAGCAATAGCACTGCTAGGAATTTACCCAAGGGATACAGGAGTGCTGATGCATAGGGGCACTTGTACCCCAATGTTTATAGCAGCACTCTCAACAATAGCCAAATTATGGAAAGAGCCTAAATGTCCATCAACTGATGAATGGATAAAGAAATTGTGGTTTATATACACAATGGAGTACTACATGGCAATGAGAAAGAATGAAATATGGCCCTTTGTAGCAACGTGGATGGAACTGGAGAGTGTGATGCTAAGTGAAATAAACCATACACAGAAAGACAGATACCATATGTTTTCACTCTTATGTGGATCCTGAGAAACTTAACAGAAACCCATGGGGGAGAGGAGGGGAAAAAAAAAAAAAGAGGTTAGAGTGGGAGAGAGCCAAAGCATAAGAGACTCTTAAAAACTGAGAACAAACTGAGGGTTGATGGGGGGGTGGGAGGGAGGGGAGGGTGGGTGGGTGATGGGTATTGAGGAGGGCACCTTTTGGGATGAGACTGGGTGTTGTATGGAAACCAATTTGACAATAAATTTCATATATTGAAAATAAATAAATACAAATAAAAAAAAAAAAAAAAAAGAAAAACATGACTTACCAGAACTGACATAAGAAGAAATAGAAAATCTGAATACTTACATATCTATTAAAGAAACTAACTCCACAGTTAAAAACCACCCTACAGAGAAAGTGCTAGGCTAGATGACTTCATTTGTGCTCAAATGTTTAAAGAGCAAATAACAACAGTGTTGAAAAAAAAAATACAAACCCTCTTCCAGAGAACAGAAAAAGATGGAACACTTCCCAACTTGTGTTACAAGGCTAGGATAAAATCCAAAACCTGACAAGGATATTGCAAGAAAGGGAAACTTCAGACCAATAACTCTCATGAGCATGGCTGCAAAACTACTAAAAATAGTTAGCAAATCCAATACAGTGATACATAAAAATACATAATACATTATGACCAAGTTGAGTTTACTCCAAGAACACAATAATGGTGTGACATTTTCAAATCTCTATAACAAAGTCAATCAATGGGACACCTGGGTGGTTTAGTCAATTAAGTGTTTGACTTTTGATTTTGGTTTGGGTCATGATCTCACAGGTTCATGAGATCTAGCACTAAGCCAGGCTCTGTGCTGACAGTGCAGAACCTTCCTGGGATTCTCTCTCTCTCTCCATGCCCCCCCCCCCCCAAAATAAAGAAACATTTAAAAAAAAAATCAGTCAATGTAATTCAGCACATTATTCATTAAAGTAAAAAAAAATTTATCTCCATAGATGTAAAAAAGCATTTGATTACATTTATCCATTATTCATGATAAAAAGTCATAGTAAGCTAAGGAAAGATGGAATTTTGTTTAATATAAAGTACCTGCCTTAAAAATCTACAGCAAACAATATATTCAGCAGTGAAATATAATCCTTCCGTTATGGGGGGGTGGGGGGAGACAATGATGTACATTCTTAACAATTGCATAGGCAGTCCCAGGCAGAAAAACAAGGCAAGAAATTTAAATAAAAGGTATAAAAACTGGAAAGGAAGATGTCAAACTGTATTTATAGACAACATGATTATCTATATAGAAAATCCCATTAAAAAGCTCCTCGAATAATAAGTGAGTTTAGCAAGGACAATATAAAAAGTCCATTGTGTTTCTATATATCAACAATGGCCAACAGAAAATAAAAATTAAGAAAGCCATTCCATTTATAATAGCGACAACAAAAAAATGAAACACTGAAGGGACACATTCAATAAAAAATATGCAGAACTACACACTGCACACTAATAGCCTTTTCTAGGAGAAATTAAGGAAAACCTAGATAAACTGAGAGAGATCCCATTTTCACAGACAGAAACTCAGTTGTCAATTCTTCCCAAACTGATTTATAAACGAAAAACAATATCAATCAAAATTCTAACGGGCTTATTTGGTAGAAACTGACAAGCTCATTCTAAAGTTTATATGGAAACACAAAAGACCTAGAGTGGCCAAAATAATATTTAAGAACAAAACTGCAGGACTCCCACTACCTGTTTTCAGGTGAAGCCACAGTTACCAAGAGCACATGTTATTAGTGTAAGGCTAAACATGTAGATCAACGGACAGATTAAAGAGGACAGAGTGATACCTACACATATATAGTCAACAGGTTATCTGTAGAGGTGCCAGAATAACTCGATGAGGGAAAGAATAGTCTTTTTAACAAGTGGTGCTGACAATTGGATATCTACAGGCCAAAAAACTTGACTTCAATTCACTATAAAAAATTAATTAGAATTGGATTGTAGATCCAAGCCTGAAAGCTAAAAACTGTAAAGCTTCTGGGAGAAAACCCAGGAGAAATTCTCAGTGACTTTAGGTGTAGCAGAGATTTCTTAAATATTACTCAAATTATAAAAGAATTAATAAAGGTGACTTCATCAAACTAAAAACTTCCATTCTTTGGAAGATGCTGTGATGATAATAAAAAGATAATCCATCAACTAGGAGAAAATATTTGCAAACACATATCTGATGAAGGATTTATATCTAGAATTTTAGGAACTCTGGCTAAATAGAGGACTATTGTATATTCTTAGATCAGAAGACTCAATATTCTAAAGTTACCAAATATCTGTAAGTTAATCGATTAAAGACTGTATCATTTATAACTGCACCAAAAAATCGAATACTAGGGAATATATCTAATGAAAATTGTGCAAGATCTCTACAATCACAAAACACGGGAAGAAATTGAAGAACACCTCAGGGATATGTCATGTCCGTGGCTTTGAAGACTCAACATGCAAAGATGTTAATTGTCTCCAAATTGATCTATAGATTCAATGTGATCCCAATCGAATGTTCAGAAAATATTTTTGTGGAAAATGATTGATTGATTCAGTAAGTCACATGGAAATACAAAACGCCAAGAATAGCCAAGACAGTCTTGAAGAAGAACAAAGTGGAGGGTCTATTCCAGGCTATGAAGACTTATTATAAAACCACTTCCTGACTGAGGTGCAAGGACAAATCAACCAGTGGAACAGGATAGAAGGCCAAAAACAGACCTGACTAATTTATGACAGAAGTCACAGCAATGAAATGGAGAAGGATGGCCTTTTAAAATAAATGCTGCTGAATCAAGAAAAACAAGAAGAAAAAAAACAACCAATAAACCTTCACTCTACCTCACAGAATACACAAATATCTATCCTACTTTGGTACTAGACTAAATTGCAAAAGGTAGAAGAATAAAACTTTTATAACTGTTGTCCAAAAGAAATATATGAGCCATACGTGTAGCTTAAAATTTTCCATTAGCCACATTAAAAAATGTGAAAAGAAACAGATGCAATTAGTCTTAATCATGTATTTTATGTAGCCCCAAATGTCAAAAATATTATCATTTCAACATGTGGTCAATATAGAAATTACTGAGATATTTTACATTATTGCATTCATACTAAGTCTTCAGAATCTGGCACATGTTTTATACTTACAGAACGTTCCTGGCTAGGGGTGCCTGTGTGGATCAGTCGGTTAAGGGCCCAACTTTGGCTCAGGTCATGATCTCATGGTTCGTGAGTTCAAGCCCCACATTGGGCTCTGTGCTGACAGCTCAGAGCCTGGAGCCTGCTTTAGATTCCCTGTCTCCCTCTCTCTCTGTGCCTCCCCTGCTTGCACTCTCTCTCTCTCTCAAAAATAAATAAACATTAAAAAAAAAATTCTGTAAAAAAAGAACATTCCTGTTTAGGTGATAAAATTTTAATGGTTAAAGTAAAATGTAATTCAAAAAGCAAAACGTTGTGTTTACTAGAAGAATATTTTGCATTGCTTCAGTTTTTAAATTTAAATTTATTAACATGAAATAAAATAAAAAATGCAGTCCTCACTCATAATAACCATATCTGAAGTGTGCAGTAGTGGCTGCCATATTGGACGGCACAGTTCCAGAAAGTAAAATAGAACATCTTTATGACTTCAGAATAGGGAAAGATTTCATCAACAGGATGCAGAAACCAACAACAATAAAGGAAACTATTGATAAATTTGGCTTCATTAGAATAAATACTTCTGTTTATTAATAGATACCTTTAAGAGTGAAAAAGTGAGGGGTGCCTGAATGGCTCAGTCGGTTGAGCGTCCGATTTCGGCTCAGGGATCTCACGGTCCTTGAGTTCGAGCCCCGAGTCCGGCTCTGTGCTGACAGCTCAGAGCCTGGAGCCTGTTTCAGATTCTGTGTCTCCCTCTCTCTCTCTGACCCTCCCCCGTTTTTTTCAAAAAGAGTGAAAAAGTGAGCCTAAGAGGGAGAGAAGATACTCATAACACATGTATCTGACAGAGGACTTGTATCCAGAATCTACACAGATTACAACTTAATAAGGAAAGGACCATCTATGCAAGAGGTCTGGGCAAAAAGGTCTGAATAGAGATTTCATACAAGAGAATATCTGAATAAGGGATGCCTGGGTGGCTCAGTTGGTTAAGCGCCTGACTCTTGATTTCTGCTCAGGTCATGATCCCACAGTTTGTGAGATCGAGCCCCATGTCGGGTTCAGCACGGAGCCTGCTTGGGATTCTCTCTCTCCCTCTCTCTCTCTGCTCCTCCCCTGCTCATGTGCTCTTTCTTGCTCTCTCTCAAAATAAATAAATGAACTTTAAAAAAGAGAGAGAGAAAATGTCAAAAGTAGTGCAACATCATTATCAGGTAAATGCAAATTAAAACAATGAGATACCTTTCATAAACATGGTGAGAGCAAAACATAAAACAAAACTGAGACTGTCAAGTGTTGGCAAGGATGTAGGTCAAGGGTAGCTCTCATTTCCTACTGGAATGTATAAACACTCGTACAACCACTCTGGAAAACTGTCTGACGGTATCTTCTAACGCAAACCACGTACATGCCTACCCTACCACGCATCAAATCCACTCCCAGGCGTTCCCTGATAAAGCTTCTCTCTTTGAACAAACTCTGGGCAAGCTTCTTCTTGGCTAGGCCTCAACTTTTTATAGTCTATAAAAACTATAGACTCTCAACATAAATTATTGAGCCCACCCACTTCTTCCTATGCGAAAAGACTTGAACACTAACAGTTTCTAACAACTCAAGGTCACATCCCTAAGATAACCCTAGCCCTCCTTAAAGTGCCTACCTGAGAAAACTCAAGGCTGACTGACAAAGCAATTTAGTGTTTGTTCTAGTCAACACCTGCTGATAGGGCTCTGACTGCCCTTTCTTACAGTCCTTGGTCCCCTTGAGATGTATATGAATCTCCTACCACTCAAGAATGTCTTTCTCAAGAACCTGAAAGCCAGGCCTTTGAAAGGTAATCATCAGGAAGGATAGGACCTCTGTCTCCCAGTGTCTATGGGAAGATAGAATCCTAACTTCAATAATTGCCAGCTAACACACACAACTAGCCTATTCAGCATTTATGCCGACCAAACCTTTATAATTCTTCACTTCCTTGACTCTACTGAGCCTTTGCTCAGCCCCTCCCTATTCCCTCAATCACCCTGTAGAACACCCAGCCACCTCTGTAAAGTTCAAAGGTGAGTTCACTTCATGTTGGACTCTCTCTTCTGCTGCAATAGTGTATTATCAGTTAAAATCTGTCCTTAACACCTTTCATGGCATCTGGCTTTGTTTATCTTTGACAATAGCCAACACAAGTGATAGGTATAAGAATGCTCAAAGCAGCATTATTCACAATAAAAGCAACTGAGAACACCTAAATGCCCAGCTTCAGAATGCACGATCGTGGCATATTCACACAAGGGAATAAAAGGTAACAATGTAAAGAATGAACCACTGCTGCCTACAACAATATTGAACCCTGCCTGCATCCCCCCCCCCCCCCGCCCCCGCCAATAATGTTTAACGGAAGAAGCCAGGCACAATACATACTTGTATTTTCTGTTGTTGTGGAAGCAATGAACTCAGATTCGGCACCTATGATGATACCCATTTATTATGTCACAGTCGTATAGGTCAAAAGTGGAGGCAGGCACGGCTCAGCTGGATGCTCTTGTTGGGTGTCTCACAAAGCCACGATTGATGTGTCTGCCACGCTGGGGTCTCATCTGCAGCTCAGAGTTCTCTCCCGGCTCATTCAGGTTGTTGGCAGCATCCAGTTCCTGGTGGTCATAGGAGATGGGACCCGTTTTCTCGCTGGCTGTCTGCTGGAGGCCCATCTTCACTCTCAGAGGCCCGCTGTCCGTAGGGCCTCCCATAGTATGACAGTTGACTTTTTCCAGGCCAGCAGGATCCTATCTTTCTCACCCAGTGAGTTTCAGGAAGGGCCCCCTCCTTATTAAGGGCTCCTCCAATTAGGTTAGGGCTACCCAGGATAATCTCCCTTTTGATTAACCCAAAGTCAATTGGTTTAGAACTTAATTACATTCACAAACTCTGGTAACCTAATCACAGGAGTGAGATCCATCATTTTCACGTTCCCACCATACTCAGGAAGATGAGATCTGCAGGGCAGAAAGCATGGGGCCCTCTGAGAATCCTGCCTACCACAATACTGAATGATTCAACGTTTATAAAGTCAAAAAACTGCAGAAGCAATCCGAGATGATGGAAGTCAGATGGTAAGCACTTTTGTTGGGTGTCACATGTATGTGGGAAGAAGCATGACTGAGGCTTCTGAGTGCTGGTGATTTTCTAGATCTTAATCTCAGGCGTATTTAAGCAAGTGTGCACTTTGCAAAAATTCATCAGTTGTGTACTTTAATGTGTATATTTTATACTACAATAAAGATTTGATGCAAAAAGAAAAAGGAGGTTCTCGGGGGGCTTTAATGATATACGAGAATGATACCTCGCATTCAAAATTGTTTGTATAAAATCGGCACTGGGAAGTGCTTGAAATCAGTTTATGCCCCTAAGTAATTCAAGGACCCTGAGAAGTTTATGTATACTATCAATGAACCCAGAAAGTTTTGTGGAAAAGAGAAAAATTAAATTTCAGCCGATTTATTCAAGTGATCGTAAGTTTGAGGTATGTCCATTTGAATACGTTTTGAAAGCTTCTCATTTTCAGTTATGATATGGTTCTTTTTCTCCATTGCATGGGAGCGTAGCCACAGGTTAACTGTGGAGAGAGCAATGTCAGTGTGTATGTGTGTGATTGGTGGGCCGGACAGGGAAATGAAAGGAATAATAAATTCCTTTATTAAGAAATAAATAAATTTAAAAAGTAGTAAAAGGAAACTAATCTGAGCCTAATCTCATAGGGTAGGGAAAATCTTTGCATTCTTAGGATATTGACCTGAGAACACCTGAGAGAAAGACAAACTCTTCCATGAGATGGGCCCAGGCACTATTTCTAAGGCTGGTCAGCCTTAACCTAATTCCATTCTCTACCTTCTCATTCTGTTCCAAGCCAAGGAAGTCATACCATTTCTCAGTGAATGTAAATGAAAGAGCTCTCCGTGACAAATAAATCAGGAAAACACACTGGCCCCCACTTATTGTAATCAGCATATACAAAAGTCATCTAAATGTGAAATAAATGAAGTAAAGACCAATCTTCTGAATGAATTTAATGCAAAAATCTTAAATAAAATACTAACAAACAGAACAGTTATATTAAGATAATAAGATGTCATGACCAAGTGGTATTCATTTTAGCAATATAAGGATGGTTCAATACCAGTGAATCTATTACATAATTCATAGTGTTAATCAAACTATGGAGAAAATAAAATCATACCATTATCTTGAAGGGTGCCGAGCATCATTTGATAAAATTCAACAACCATTCACGATTTAAAATACTTTCAGTAAAGTAGGGTTAGATGGCAATTTCCTTGAAGTGTTTAAATATATCCCAGTCAACCCAGAAGCAAGCATCATGCTTAGATGGGAAAACATTCTCCTTAATGAGGTGCATTCTCATTAAGGTTAGGAATGTCATAAGGAAACCATTATCACCACTTTTAGTTAATACTGTTCTGGAGATTCTAGAAACCAAAGAAACTAAGGAAACAAAATAAATTAGAGGTATGCGTCTTGTAAACAAGAGGTAAAATTATCATTATTTACAGATGTTGGGATTGCATATTCAGGAAGGACCCAGGGGAAGCCACTGGAAAGCTTTCACAAGCAAGTAGAAGGCAGCACAATGGATGGGCAAAAAGTATTTCTACAGAGGTCAATACATTTCAGATATACAAACAATAGTAGAAAGATATATCAAAAGACTTATTTACACTAGCAATAATAAAAATGAATACATTATAATAAACTTAATAAATAGGCAAGACCTGTATGATGTAAGGTTTAAAATATTCTGGGGGCGGTGTCATAAAACAGAGAGCAAATGGAAAGGCAATTTACATCATAAGGTTGTGAATTCTTGCCAACTTAGTTTGTAAACTTAATGCCATGAAAATACTCATAGGATCTTTTTTTGTACATAAACAAGCTGAGGCTAAGTTCAGATAGAATATCAAACAAGGAAGAAGAGCCAGGAAATTTTGAAAGAGAGGATCAATCATGGAATACTGTTCCTATCTGACAGTACATACATAATTTAAAAGGGTGTAAATATATAAAGTAAAATAATTAAAACAGTGTGGTACTGACACATAGGGAAATCCATCCAAGTACAGGAATTTGATACATGACAAATACGTCATTTCACATAAGAGAAAAGATGGATTAGTCACTAAATTATTTTAGAATAACCAGGGAGACAGCTTAAGACAAAACAAAACCAAAACAGGGCTGGATCCACACCTCACATTTTATATTAGGACTGTTTCTTGATATAAATATTTAAATGTAAAAAATTAAAAACAAACAAGAAAACCTAAAAGATACTGTAAGAAAATTCTTTTCTAAAACGTGGAAGAAGTGCTTTCTGAACTATTATATAAAGGCTAAGAGCCATAAAATGAAAAACTGCTTATAACAACGATATAAAAATAAAACTTTTATGTGACAAAATCCACCATAAACAAGCAAGAGGCTGGAAAAAATATTTGTAATTCCTGTCACAACAAAAGGGCTAAATTTCCCTTTTAATAGAGTCCCTTCACATCACATGGTATTAAGAAAAATACCAACAGTACAACAGAAAACTGGATAGAAGAGATAATAGGTCATAGAAAAGGAAATACAAATAACTTTTTAAATTGAAAAGGTACTCAGTCACCTATCACATTGGAAAGATGAAAAAAAAAATCGGATAGCCCATTGGTTAGTGCAAGTGTCGAAACACCACGTTCATATTTTGCTGAACTGGCACCATTTTGATGGCGGATTTGGCAATCTCGATTAAAATCCCTGATTCACATATCCTTCGTTCCAGTATTTCTACCTCTACTACTCCACATATGCCAAATGGCCTAAGTTCTCTGTTAATTACAACAGCACTGTTTGCAGTAGCAAAAGATCTGCAATTGACTTTCCATCCTGGGGGCCTGGCTACCTAAATCCACATCTACACCTGTGCAGAGATCCTGTGCAGCTATAAAACAAAGAAGAAAGGTCTTTATGTGCCCACATGCAATGATCTCTAAAATAAAATTAAAAGCATAATACAAAGTGTGTACGATACGCTAGCATACTACCTTAATGTAAAAAAAGAAACAAATATTGTTATTTATAAAATTACTCTTATATGCATGAATTCTGTCTGCAAGAATGCCTAAGAGGTTGATGATAACATCTGTCATCAAGGATAGGACCTGGATGGCTCAGGGACAGGGAAGGGAGATAGGACTATTTATTTTGTGCATTTTATACCCTTTTATTTTAAACTACATGAATGTACTATCTATCAAAAAATGCACAACACATTAAAGTTTACGATGTGATATAAAGGATGTAATTAAACTCCAGCCTGTTTGTGCCTATCCTGAGTTTGGCTGAAAATAAAGTCTCTTGTTAATTTGTACAGCTTTCTGATTAAGGCACCAAAGAAGGAAATTAATTTTTTGCTTGAAAACTAAAGTTCCAAAATAAAAGTTAAAAAAAGAAAAAAGTTAAAAATAAATAAATAAAAACAAAGTTCCTCAAGAATAGGGACAGGAGAATCACAGTTTATTTAAAGCCATCAACCAAATATCAACAATTAAAAAAAAATAAATCATGTGTTTAAACTGTCTCTAAAGGTACATACCAAAACGTTGGCAAGGAGGAGAGGGACAGAGAATATATGTTACTTTCTAAAAAATATATTTTCACATTCTCGGATTCTTCCAATTTATTAATTAATTCAATCATTTAAAAATTATAATCAGATTTAAATATAAAAAGCCTAGGTTTCCATTGTTAACCACATATATAACTGTTTTTAAATAGTAATAAAAAACCTAAGTTTAAAAGAGGCACCATTTTTTGACTAGTAAAACAGCAATATTTTTAAAACATGAGACTCAATACAGATGACGGTATAGCGGAAAAGGTACTTCATACATTAGTGGTGGGATATAAACTGTTACCTTTCTCTCGGTTTAATTGAAACTGACAACATGCAGTTGTAAGAAATAACACAGAGGGGCCCCATGTATCCTTTATCCATACCGTTAAGAAACAATGTTAGTGTAAGTTAAGAAAAAAAAAAAATTTGCATCTTTAATCCAGTAATCTCATTTCTTGGAATCTATCCTAAAAAAATAATTCAAAGGAAAGAAAAACCTACATGCATAAAAAATGTTCGTTCAATACCACATATATAAAATATAAATATATTCATAGGCATAATTTAAACAATAAACAGTTTGGGGACACCTATAGGGCTCAGTTGGTTAAGGGTCTGACTTCGGCTCAGGTCACGATCGCATGGTTCATGAGTTCGAGCCCCGCATCGGGCTCTGTGCTGACAGCTCAGAGCCCGGA